>NC_054707.1:58320478-58976311 GCF_016097555.1 Gigantopelta aegis | reverse complement strand
CCTCTTCCTTACCATCATCTTTGCTAACATCAACCTCTTCCTTACCATCATCTTTGCTTATGCCAATGTCTTCCTTACCATCATCTTTGCTTATGCCAATGTCTTCCTTACCATCATATTTGCTTACATCAACCTCTTCCTTACCATCATCTATGCTTACATCAACCTTTTCCTTGCCATCATCTTTACTTACATCAACCTCTTCCTTACCATCATCTTTGCTTATGCCAATGTCTTCTTTACCATCATCTTTGCTCACATCAACCTCTTCCTTACCATCATCTTTGCTAACATCAACCTCTTCCTTACCATCATCTTTGCTTATGCCAATGTCTTCCTTACCATCATCTTTGCTCACATCAACCTCTTCCTTACCATCATCTTTCCTTACATCAACCTCTTCCTTACCATCATCTTTGCTTACATCAACCTTTTCCTTGCCATCATCTTTAATTACATCAACCTGTTCCTTACCATCATCTTTGCTCACATCAATCTCTTCTTTATTATCATATTTGCTTACATCAACCTCTTCCTTACCATCATCTTTGCTTATATCAACCTCTTCCTTACCATCATCTTTGCTTATGCCAATGTCTTCCTTACCATCATATTTGCTTACATCAACCTCTTCCTTGCCATCATCTCTGCTTACATCAACCTCTTCCTTACCATCATCTTTGCTTATGCCAATGTCTTCCTTACCATCATCTTTGCTTACATCAACCTCTTCCTTGCCATCATCTCTGCTTACAAACTTGTTACTAACTGTTGTCCTTAACTCCACATTTTCTTTGTTCAGCTCACTTCCCACAATCTCATTCACGTCAGCGTTAGCCTCTGATTCTCCCCCAGAAACATTTTCTGACTTCTCACATTCATCACTATCATGTTTATCAGTCTCTGGTACACTCATGCTCATATCATTATTTACAACCACTGTACTTTTATCATCAATAAAATCTGATGTTATTCCACAGGAAGCATTTTCACTCTTTTCTTCCATGTCAAACTTATCATCAAAAACTTTTCCACTCTCGTTATCTTTAACTTCTACCATATTAAATTGTTTATTTTCATAAGGGGATGGAGTGGAGCTAATTGCATCATAGAACTCGTCAACATCATCATCCGACTGACTAGATTGCAGTGAAAGTTTGCTACCATCACTACCTGTGACCATTATGTTAGGGGGTGCACCAGGAGAGAAAATACCCGAGTCATCTCTGGACATTCCCATCTCAGTGGTCCCACTAACATCCAACTCGTGTGCGAAAGAATCACCCAAACTTTCTGGTTTCTTTTCAGCAGAAGCTACAGCTTCTGCAAGATTTTCATCAACTTTCTCAACATGCTTTACAACTTCAACATCATTTTCAGATTTCTGAACTTCAATTCTATCACCTGTGTCAAGTTCATCACTAACACCTATTCCATGCATTTTATCATGTTCACTTTCCATGCCCTGTTGAGCCATTCCCCTTAGAACCTCTCTGCCCTCAGATACACCATCACATACAGGTGCAGGATCAACACTTGACTCTACACTTTCAGACGTGCTATCATTATGCTCATCTGACTCTACATGTGGGTTTACAGTATCGGCCCCACGGACATGCTGTGTTGACGGTGCTACCTGTACATTCTCCATGTTATTGTTAGCATGCGCGGTTCTACAACTACGATCAATGCCAGCTGTACCTAGTGATCCCTCTCCGGCCTTGTGGAGGATGTCGATGGTCTCTGAACTGAGGAGGGCTGTGCTGCCGCTGGGAACCGGCCCATTCGACAAGGTGTCACTCTTCTGGAGAATATATTTACCATCCTCGCCTGCCGTTACTATCACTAAACCGCTTTCCTGGAACACAAATATAACATACAATCAGGGGTCTGAAATGATGAACTGTAAAAAAAGTGGAAATCTAGAGGAGTCCCGGAAATTCTTGAAATCCTAGGTTAAAATCTCTGCCATCTGAGGTCTCACTACACAGATCACTTCCGGGTGAGAGTTCATTCATCATGGTCCACTATAGTTCCTAATTGTGACACATGTTATGGTTCACATATTCACTTCTAGGAAATGGTGAAGAATTAAAACAACATGTATGTTTAATGGTAAGCCTTCTGGCTGTATTTTGCCCATGTTATTTTGTAATATTGTGCATCGACCTTTTGGGACATGGGTATATAGCGCAAGTGACAGCCGGAGTGAATCGGTTAATGAACTACCTGTTCGGACCGGTACTACAGCGCCAGATGCGGTCATATAGCAAAAAACTGAGACGGAAATGTTCTCAATTTTGCAGTGAAAATAAATGCTTATATAATGTATGTTCGCAATGGTGTATGTTGTTAGTGCCAACGAGAACCCGTTCTATGGGCAATCTTCGCTTGAAATTGGGCATTTTAACATGGGTTTCAATGGCAGATGACATCTGTGTAGTGAGACCTGACACATTTTGGAGGAAAGGACAATTAAAATGCGAGGAAACGCAATGTTCCATGAGAGGAAAACAGCTGATTCGAGGAGAATTCCCACCCCTGTACAATATATGTAATCAACATTTATCTAATGAATGAATGAATGTTTAACGACACCCCAGCACGAAAAATACATCGGCTATTGGGTGTCAAACTATGGTAATGCTAATAAATAAAGTGATGATCAATATTAATATAAAAATTCAAGACTTAAAGAAAAACAGTGTAAAGAACTGTACAAAAACACAAATATCACAGAATTTTACGGATACTGAATTTTACTAAAAACTTCAATGTTGTGCTGTATTGGCCATTCTCAAAGAGAATGTTACACCCCTGCACCACGGTGAGGTTACAGCACACGCAGGGGCATTTATCTAATGAGATTGTATTTCTGTGATCATAGAAAAATGTTACAAAATAAGAGCACTAATAAAATAGCAATAAAACTTTGATAAAATGATCCATACTAATATTGCTAGGACATTTTTAAAAATGGGCTGAACATAAAAGCACATGTTAACCACTTACCATCTCTTTTACAGGAAATGGAATATTTATTTGTTTGACAACACCTCAGCACATTTTTTAAACTACAACTATTTGGTGTTTTAATATATGGTTATTTACACTTTGTTGAGAGAAAACCCACTGCTAACACAGACTACTCCCATTGGTAAAGCAGAAAGTGATCTTTTATATGCACTTTCCAATAGACAGGATAATACATATAACAGCCTTTGGTGTACCAGTCATGGGACACTGACTGGGATAGGGAGTCCCTTGTTGAGAATCGATCCTGTGACTTATCACACCTAAGGTAGCACACTACCAACTGAGCTAAATCACACCTATATTTTATTTGATGATCAATCAGGAATAAAAATAAAAGCTAAAATAATCTTTTAAAAACTTAAAACTATATACTGTACATAATGGTCATTTATCAGCATTTCGGATAAAATCAGGTCTCCTTAGTAAAAATATTTTATGCAAGAATCTTAAATCAGACCTGAAGCTAAAAAACTACTTTTATCTGCTAAAAACTGACATTTTTTTGCAGGCTGATATTTCAAGCCCTGACAAACCTTTGTAAGTATTACAGTGAAAACCAGCACACACCTCTATTAACCTATCTTTATAAGCCATCTGTTCCTTCAGACAAGCATTCTCATATTCTAAATCCTTGTGGGATTTCTTCTTCATTTCTAATTCCTGAAAAATAAAAATTAGCATCAAGCTAGTGATCTATGTTATTAACTGGAATTCAAGTCATCATTTACTGTTGTAAAATAAAAATATATTAACTACAGTATTAATAAACTTGTGTTTTCACTGTCAACATGTACCAACATTTGCCTTGATGTTACATACAAGATTTGTTGCCATATTAATCAAAGTATAATTGAACATGTAATACATGTTCCACCCTCAGAACTTCACTATCACCAAAATTTCACATTAATATGACCTGAATTACTAATGCCATCAAAATAAACATAAAGAATGGTGCGTCATGCATTCCCTACTTTTGTCTCCATATTTTCTGCTTAAGTCAATACTTGCCCTACTTTTGTCTTTATATTCTGTTTATTTCTATAGTATACTTACCCTACTTTTGTCTTTATTCTGTTTATTTCTATAGTATACTTACCCTACTTTTGTCTTTATATTCTGTTTATTTCTATAGTATACTTACCCTACTTTTGTCTTTATATTCTCTGTTTATTTCTATAGTATACTTACCCTACTTTTGTCTTTATATTCTCTTTATTTCCACAGTATACTTACACTACTTTTGTCTTTATATTCTCTGTTTATTTCTATAGTATACTTACCCTACATTTGTCTTTATATTCTCTGTTTATTTCTATAGTATACTTACCCTACTTTTGTCTTTATATTCTCTGTTTATTTCTATAGTATACTTACCCTACTTTTGTCTTTATATTCTGTTTATTTCTATAAAGTTCTCTTGAACATACTTACCCTACTTTTGTCTTTATATTCTGTTTATTTCTATAGTATACTTACCCTACTTTTGTCTTTATATTCTGTTTATTTCTATAGTATACTTACCCTACTTTTGTCTTTATATTCTGTTTATTTCTATAGTATACTTACCCTACTTTTGTCTTTATATTCTCTGTTTATTTCTATAGTATACTTACCCTACATTTGTCTTTATATTCTCTGTTTATTTCTATAGTATACTTACCCTACATTTGTCTTTATATTCTCTTATTTCTATAGTATACTTACCCTACTTTTGTCTTTATGTTCTCTTTATTTCTATAGTATACTTACACTACTTTTGTTTTTATATTTTCTGTTTATTTCTATAAAGTTCTCTTGAACATACTTACCCTACTTTTGTCTTTATATTCTGTTTATTTCTATAGTATACTTACCCTACTTTTGTCTTTATATTCTGTTTATTTCTATAGTATACTTACCCTACTTTTGTCTTTATATTCTCTGTTTATTTCTATAGTATACTTACCCTACATTTGTCTTTATATTCTCTGTTTATTTCTATAGTATACTTACCCTACATTTGTCTTTATATTCTCTTATTTCTATAGTATACTTACCCTACTTTTGTCTTTATATTCTCTTTATTTCTATAGTATACTTACACTACTTTTGTTTTTATATTTTCTGTTTATTTCTATAAAGTTCTCTTGAACATACTTACCCTACTTTTGTCTTTATATTCTCTGTTTATTTCTATAGTATACTTCCCCTACATTTGTCTTTATATTCTCTGTTTATTTCTATAGTATACTTACCCTACTTCTGTCTTTATATTCTGTTTATTTCTACAGTACATTTACCCTACTTTTGTCTTTATATTCTGTTTATTTCTATAGTATACTTACCCTACATTTGTCTTTATATTCTCTGTTTATTTCTATAGTATACTTACCCTACATTTTTCTTTATATTGTTTATTTCTATATAATAGTATACTTACCCTACTTTTGTCTTTATATTCTCTTTATTTCTATAAAGTTCTCTTGTTCATACTTACTCTATTTTTGTCTTTATATTCTGTTTATTTCCACAGTATACTTACACTACTTTTGTCTTTATATTCTCTGTTTATTTCTATAAAGTTCTCTTGAACATACTTACACTACTTTTGTCTTTTTAATTCTGTTTATTTCTACAGTACATTTACCCTACTTTTGTCTTTATATTCTGTTTATTTCTATAGTATACTTACCCTACATTTGTCTTTATATTCTGTTTATTTCTATAGTATACTTACCCTACATTTGTCTTTATATTCTGTTTATTTCTATAGTATACTTACCCTACATTTGTCTTTATATTCTGTTTATTTCTATATAATAGTATACTTACCCTACTTTTGTCTTTATATTCTCTGTTTATTTCTATGAAGTTCTCCTCCTGCTCCTCCAGCTGATCCTTGAGGAGCTCCACCTGGTAAATCAGCGTCTGTTTCTCATTGTCCAGCTGGGCAGACGTCATCATGGCCTTCTTATACTTTTCATCCAGCTCCCGTAACTCGGCCTAAAACACAAATCACACAGATCTATAGATGTATGAATGAATAACGTTTAACATCACCCCAGCACAAAAATACACATCGGCTATTGGGTGTCACAAATGGTAAGTTATAGAAGATGTATGGCAAAAGAAGAAAAAAAAAGGGTAAAGAAAGGATAATGAAAACACAGGAGTTGAAATAAGTGTGATGTCTGATAACCCAGGCACATGTACATCATAGCTTTCTTATACTTTTCAAGTAATTTCTGTGACTGTAACTGAAGAGACGGAGACAGTTAAGTGACCGAGATTGATGATGCATTACTGAATTGAAATTTGGATGGAGGAGAAAAAGAAATCCAACCTTAACCTTCTGACTTTCTGACTACTAAAGGCAAGATATCTCAACCGATGTCACGTCAGTCGACATACTGTACACTATATACTGTGCATTTCCCAATTCATATTTCCTGCTATTTTGCACACGACACTCACTAGAAAGAATTTATTAACAGGAAATGGAAGACAACTCAGTTTTCTATGTCTTTAAAGTTTGGTTTTTCAATGCAAAATACCTTGGAATTATGAGTTAAAAAAGTGGTTTTCAGCAAGAATTTTCGCTTGACAACAATGGCGGCAATTTTCAGGGATAGATAGCTGATTGTGACAGCTAATTTGATAATAAATTTGATAATTTTACCAACAACAAAAATCACCAAATATTGGGGTTGTTTTTGTTTTTTATTTTGGTCAGAAAACCACTGTTATTGGGAATAATAGACATAAATACTGGACAGCTGGCCACAAATGTGACTTTTTCAATCTTTTGCCTAATTTTAATCAACATTAACTGATCTAAAATATCATAAACCATCAATGTGGTTTTTGTAAAAAAAAAATATCCAGTAGTCTAAAGGTTAAAACTCATTAGTATATGCAGGCACAAATAAGGGGTTTTCAGGTTGTGCTGATGTCTAAAATTCAGAAAATTTTATAATGTGATTATAAAACTTGCACGATCTGCAGCCGACAACCATGCACAATATCACTAAATGGAAAGACTAGTGATGCTCTTGTATTGTTTTATTTTGATAAAACCTCAAATTCTTGTCTGCTGGTATCAACAAATCTTCATCAAATACTTTGTCATTCAACACTTCCTAATCCACCTAAATACCAATGATTTCATGAATATGTTACTGCCATATCACAGACTGTATAAGATTGACATTGAGTTAAGATTTGACTACTACAAATACAAAAAAAGAAGAAAAAAAGATAGAAGTGTTTTATTTAACAATGCACTTAACACATTGGTAGCAGTATATAGTTAGCTCCCTTGTGTACCCGGGTGCTTCTTGGTTTTGAACAGATCAATGTTTGAAGGCTAATCATTTGGAATAGAAAGTAAATTCTTAAGCTTAGTGATAGCGAAGGAATTCTTTTTTAAAATAATAATTGGTGTCACCAGCAGTGCAAATGGTTTGTAATGAGGCGAGGCTTGGTATTCATACACCAGGTTTTTCTTGTGACAAAAGTGGGGCGTGATAATTTTGGGGTAATTTTCAAACAAGCTGATTTTGTGAAAAATTTAATAGCTAAACATTTATTAAAATGAGGGTTTTTTGTAAGGTTTGATGAGCAAAGTCTTCATGAATATATGTGTGATATCCGCCAACTCCCGTTTGGGTGTGGTTTGTATGGGTGTGAATATTGACAAAATTGTACACAAAATCATGCAGTTCAGACACATTATGATGAAAGTAACACAAACATTTAACTAAAAGTATTTAAAATAAGTCCCCTTTTTGTAATTTCCTCGAGACTAAAAATACCTGTATCTTTCTTTATTTATAAACGATAGGTGGGCATTTAGGATGCCATGGGCTGGTATGCATATATCTCTGCTGAAGATTCACAAATAACTGTGGTTTGCTACTATTGTAATTACGATTATATGATGTCAGAAACTGCTTCAAATAAGGACAAACCTTGAAATTCCTATCTGGTTTAGATTCAGAACTTTCTGTGGAGTCATCACTGCCTCTCCGAGACCCATCCTGCCGGCCGGCCTAATAATGAAGAGTAAAAAATAAACTGAGACTTTTAAAATGTTATTCCATAAAACACCCAATTAGGGTTGTTCCACAATTGATCACATGGACGAAGCGAGAGGCATTTTGTTTTGTATACCCACCAGCCACAAAATAACATTTTATTTACATTAAGTATACATAGAGAAAAAAACAGGTCAGTGTGGACCAACGAGGCACAAAATAATAATTAAGGCGATCAATTTTGGAACAGCTGTTAAGAAGCATATCAATGGCGCAGTGGTTAAACCACCAAGATGAAGGTGCTGAATTCAGAACAATGTTATAAACTTTTATGTCAAATGTTCAATAAATAATTCTGTTACTAATGAATGAAACAACATTGAATGTGTAATTTTAAATCAATTTCAGTTGCATATATAATTAGGTTATGCCTACTTAAAAAATAAACGAGGAAATTATGTTTTAAAACTGAAAAATCTACACCATAATGAAATAAAGAACATTTTAATCTAATTTGCAAAAATATATTTGCAAATATTTTTTAAAAAGCTGAAAAATTACACCCGTGTATATATTTCTTATCAAATATAATTTAAGATATAATAAATTGGGAATAAGTACACTAGGATTTACATGCATTTGTACAAAACATTGCATTAATGTCTACAAATATGTGTTAATTAAACACTTACCGATCTGATAGGCGCATCTCCACTAACATCATTAGATTTCTCTTGCTGCTCTCTCTCAGCCTGAAAGAATGGCAAAATAATAAAACAATATACAGATGATTCTGATAAACAGCCACCTGTAAATAGTGGACACCTCGTAAGTTGTCTATTCTTCATATAATTACACTCATGTCACCTTAGTCTGCATGGCACAAAAGTCTGCGCGTGTTAATGACGTTAGATTACGTCTTGAAACAAGTGTCGGGGTATGTTTGTAAACAAACAAACAACGATAATTTAATTCACAAAACCATTGTTAAAACAACACATCTTGATTGTGAATATATGTATAACACTGGTCGATAACAATTTTATTGAAAAAAAACCCTCTGAATTAATGCACTATAAGTATACTTTTGCCAGTCTCGATCGTGTTTTTCGATCACCTGTCAGTGTCAACACGTGTCTGTCAAAATTGTAATGATCAACCTTGTATATCAACTTACACAAGTTTACATAGAAACTTCAATACATACCTTATTGTAATTTATGAATCCATAAATGAAATTAATGTCTTATTTTATCTGTTAACGTAAACATCCAAGCATACTTTAAATTTCCCTCCGAGTGACACAATGCAAAATGGCTGCACACAGACTTTGAAGATTGCTATTTCAGCTATAGTCTGTTTCAAAATTATCATTGATTGTCCTTTCTGTCTAACGAACACTATTTGTGGTCATTTACACAGTTAATAACAGACCATTTTTGTTGAATAATGATCAATTTTTTTTTACATTGGCTTTTTTTTATAGTCATTTTGTGTTGTTCAAACTAAGGAGCATGGAACACCATTTATATTTATCTCATTTGCACAATCTAAATGTTTCTGAAACAGACTATAATAGGAAATGTTTGTTATTTAGAACTTATAAAAAGTCGGATCCATTGTCTGTTGCTGTTTTATGTAAACATTAGCGACAGAAGTGGTTGTTTTAATGTTTGCTGCGCAGACTTATGTGCCGTCATGCAGGCCAGTAAATGCAGGGGGGGGGGGGGTCCCACTAAAAATACGTTCATTACTTGAGTTTAAAAAACATTAAAAGTAAAATAACTTTAGTTGTAACACGTTTATTGCTCCATTGTACTGTGGCGGTGAAATAAATATTTTTAAAGAAATATTTTAACTTTAAAATATAACACAAATGCTTAGGTGCGCAGACTTAGGTGCCACCAGTGTATCTTTCCAAATCTCTTGTTGAAAACCACATATTCATCATCAGTTATTCACATATGAGAGACGTGATTGTGCTTTTGTCTTTAAACTAGCCCTAATTTTATCTCAGAAGCTTTTTTATCGTTCACCTAAAACACTGTTTCAGCGCACCTCCCGCTGAATATTTAAAAAACTTGTCTGCCGTTCAAAAGAACCATAATGGCATGCCCGACACAACAAATGCTTGTCAAACTGGGGTAGTCGTTTAAGACACCCACCCTTGGCACACACAACCAACCAGATGGAGCCCGAGAAAGCCGTGTCAGACATTAAACCACCTGTGTAAACCACCCCCAAAAGACCTCGTATGACGGAGTAAGTAAACATAAAACAAAATTACAAGTTAATAAACAATTTGACAAATGTTTACTAGAGCAAAACTCGAACACGGCTGCAATGGAGGACTGCAGAATCAAAAACGAGGATATACAGTCTACCCATGCGTGGATGTAGGTCATGCATCCGGCAAGGGGAGATAAATCTGCAGTGGAGGTAAAAACTCAGGGTCGTATAGCATTGTTGTTGTGCTAGTACGGTAAGTTGAATAAGACTATTGAAAATATGCTGCTTTAACCCCAGCCAACTCGTGTTTGAATACTAGTATAATTATATTGATTCAGGGTTTGTTCAATGTGTGCTATTCAAAACTTCTTTGTGTCAATATATGCAAGCTTTACTTTGCATGGGTTTTTTTTTTACTGAAATTATTTATATTCCTTGATAGAAAGACATGATACCTCATACCACATTTGTCTTCAAAAGTAAAGTATGTGTACTGTAAATATACAGTACTATCAACATTAATTAAAAAAAATTCAAATGACGAATGTACAAATTATTTAGGCAACTGCTGTTCATACTAAAATATACACAAAGGAATTGAAAATAAATGTCTTAACTTGCAATATTATACATTTGGTTACTGTATACTCTATTTTAAAAAACCCGAAAAAGACATCAGTGTGAAAACTAATAGAAAATAAAAGTAATTAAGGGCTGGTCCAGAGTTGATCAATGGGGTAGGGTGAAAGGCATTACAGGTATAATTATCATTAAATGTCTTATTCTTAGATATACACACATAAGTAACTGTTTAAATGAAATCTTATTTTAACGGTGAGGGGTACATACAAAAATTGTTTCCCCCTGCCCCCCTTCCCCCATACGTTCAATTCCAGAATAGCCCTAGTAAGTATTATAAATTGTGTGTATACTTCTCTTTGCTGTTTTTCTATTTCTCGATGACGAATTCCTCTAGCTTCAGCGCGGGCAGCTCGCTTAGCAGCTAATCTCGACTCGGCCTGCAAAATATTAAATAATAAATAACTATAGAGTACCAGGTACAATATACATGTAACCACTATCCAGGGTCTTTGTCATATTACATGCTATAAATTTCCATACAGAAAGGAAAGAAATTTAGTGTTGCTATTACGTTTGCAATAAAATAATTATAACCTGTCCACAGTACACAATTAATTACTTTGAAACATCCTGGTCTGGAAGTCTTTTAGACACGAACATGTATGTACATGTTCACAAACAGGCCAGCACATACCAAAACTGTTTATATACCTGGTGGTCCACTTCGGTATTGGTTATTACCTTTTACACATGTAAACCGTGAGCTATTTGTATATATATGTAAGTTCTCTATTAGTATTACAGACATAAGAATCATGAAGCACAGAAAGACGTGTCTACCTGTTCTGGCAGCGTTCATGTCAATAACACTAACAGATTAACTCTATTGCCAAGACCATGTTAATATTTTAAAATTAACCTAGTATGATAATTGCCAGTGATAATGTGATGTGGAGTCATCAATGTATCTGTGCATGTCTATGTACCTATATATATGTACATGTACATGTATATATCTGAACATAAAATTAAACAATAAAAAAAGTAGATTTTTTTTCAATTACTTAACGATTCTTGAGACATGTGTACAGATATACAGGTACATGAACATGTAGGTGACCATTATATATAAATCAATCAGTTGTCATGGACAAGCAAAAGTATCGTTAATCAAACATGACACGTGTAATAAAGCTTTCATTCACACTGAAATATGTGCATTAAATTACCTTTAACTTGTTTTTAGATGAGAACACTTTTTATAGTGTACATCTTTCTCACTCTGTCTCTCACTCTTTCTGTCTGTCTGTCTGTCTGTCTCTCCACATAATATGTCTCAGTAATAATTAAGATGACTAAGTTGTTTGAAGATTAATTTTTATACCCCAATACCCCCCCCCCCTCTCTCTCTCTCTCTCTCTCTCTCTCTCTCTCTCTCTCTCTCTCTCTCTCTCTCTCTCTCTCTCTCTCTCTCTCTCTCTCTCTCTCTCTCTTTCCAACTACATATATATACCCGTAGATGCATGATAATTTTCATTTTCAACTTTTTAATTTCTGCCCCTTAACAAAATTGTTTATTTACATGTAACAAATAAATATAAATACATAAAAAGGAAACACCAGAAAAGATTATTTGGGAATAATGTACACATTATATGATGTTTGCATACTGATCTGATGCAACTGATCAGAACTAAAGATTTACAGTGCAACAAAATTATGCAACAGACTTTACTATTCATGGGGAGTTATCAGAATCACTCTTTTTTCCCCGTCAGTATCTTGGGACTAGTTCATGGAGAGTAATTCCTCACATACACCCCAACTCCCCTTCACCCCTATGCATGTATATTTATTGTATATTTAATTTTATACGATATTAATATCAGGCTTCGACAAATCTATTAACACCGGTCCCGGCTAGTGAATTATTCGTCTGGGCTAGTAGAAATAATCAACTGTATTACTATACATGTAAATTATAATATATACAGTGAAACTCCTGTAAACCGGACACTCTCAGGACAAAGTAAAAAGTCTGGGTTTTTAGAGGTATCCGGTTTAGAGAGGTTCTTTTCTTTACAGATATTTAAGGGGATTCCGGTTCACACAGGATCCAGCTTTGAGGGGTTTCACTGTATATAGGGCACATACTCTAAAGGCTAGTGTCTTTCTCAAACATTTGTTGTACACAGTAACACTCTTAACTGGCTCCCCATAATCTACATTGTAAATTAGGGTATCATTTAGGGGTAATTACTCACCGAGTCTCCTCAATTCTTTTCATGGTGAGGAATGCAACAAATGTTTCTACATGTATATCAACTGACCACTGTTTATAAATTATATGAACATTGCAAGTGCTTTATAAAACATTAACATGTAATAAGTTTCAACTTGCATTTAAATTTGACATCAACATACATGTACTTGTACATGCCTACATACCTTCCTTGCAATTCATGATGACATTTACAAATGTAGCAAACCTAATTTAAAATGATCTGCAGTCACATTGAAAATAAAATAAAATAAGAAAACAAAAATCACTTCACAACAAAACAGGGGCACGATGTAGCCCAGTGGTAAAGCACTCACTTGATGTGCGGTTGGTCTAGGATCGATCTCCATCGGTGGGCCCCATTGGGCTATTTCTTGTTCCAGCCAATGCACCATGATTGGTATATCAAAGGCCGTGGTATGTGCTATTCTGTCTGTAGGATGGTGCATATAAAAGATCCCTTGCTACTAATGGAAAACAAATGTAGCGGGTTTCGTCTCTAAGACTGTCAAACCGACCATATGTTTGACATCCAATAGCCGATGATTAATAAATAATGTGCTCTAGTGGTGTCGTTAAACAAAACAAACTTCTTTTTTTCACAAAAAAAAAAAAAAAAAAGTAATATAAGATCCTAAATCAGTAACAAAAGACTTAACAGCGTAACATATCCTATCTGAAATTTTATTTTATTTATTTTTGGTACAATATTGGCTAGCAAACTAAAAATAAATAAAAGCAGTTATTTTAATGCTCGTGTGATCACAAAATACAAGATGATGTTCACAACTGAAGGAATACCTAATTATGCATATGTGCATGTGTACATGTACATTCAGTATGCAACAGATTATTCAGACATTAAATCATGCCTTATCTGGCACCTGTCAACATACTGTATATAATATACGGTACATGTACAGTGCAAGGCATGCATGCACAGGAGTATTGTGTTGACTGACAACTCTTTTTGTCTGGTTAGCTACGTATGCTTGATCTCAATATAACAAACAGCCTAACAAGTACAATGTAGTACCACTTAATCATCAAAGCAATTTCAATACATGTAGATCTATCATTACAAATAAAATGTGCATACATTAAATAGAGTTGGCAACATGGTCAGAATACTGTGTGCTGTACTTTTCAAACTGCAAACAGATTAGCGATGTTCCAATAACTGATTATCATAGAAAATTGGTCGGTTTGGCTCTTCTTACAGGGTTTCTGCCAGTGGGTAAAACGGGTATGGCACCATACCCAAATGTTTTCGCAGAATTGGGTTTTTTTAAGTTAACGTTTTAACAAAATGAATTACTCTTATCATTTCTGTATGATTTTCTTAACCCTAACCCTAAACGTAACCCATTATGTGATGATCATGCAATTATAAAAATCCATAATCAATTGTGTGGGGAAACTGTTAACTGTCATTGTTCCTCCAATTTAGATGATGAACATCAGCTGATGTAAATATGTTGGGGTCAGTGTTTGTTTTCAAGTATACAGAAAAAGAAAGGTTATTAACTTAGGTAACATTAGCTATCTGTAGGGTCTAGTTCCGAGTAAACATGACACTAGGTGCATGGTCCTTAAGTATTATTATTATACTTCTTATGTTCATATAATTCTAACCGATTGTGTAAATGGAAGTTGATTGGCTGGTGTTAACCAATTATAATCGATGATCAGTGGAACTCCCATCGATTCCCAACACTAATGCAGATGTCCAGTCATTGCCAGTAGAGTTTTAGGAGAGCAGCAATGTATATGTATGTATATCCAATTCCCTGGCTTCTGGGACACAAACTGTGTGTAATTTAAATTTGAGAAAAAGCTAGATTTAAAACACACAGAAAACCCCATCAGATTTTGCAAGCATGGTGAACATGATGTAGAAAATCATGAGGATGATGCCAAGTCAAAGCAGCATGGCGGTATGCCAACCTGGTTATGGACTGTATGTGTACATTATATATACTAACATGCAGCAGTAGTGATTCTTGTAACCCAATATAATAAAGCAAATTCTACAGTAAAGTTTATCACTGGAAACAAAAATTATCTTTCTGCATGCTGGTTTATTAGCTGTCAACATGACGGAAAACAGAACCGGACATCAGAAGGATAAAAGCTAATATTAACACCTCGAGACGGCATCTTAAGAAAGGAAGGGAATACGTGTTTAATGACACACCTCAGCACACTTTCAGACTATGGCTATGTGATGTTTAACATACATGTACATGGTAACTGAACACCTGGGTCTAAATAGTGAGAATGGAAACCTGCCACATCTTACGCAATTCCAACTGAATAGTAGCAAGATATCTCAGACAGGACAGCACACCCCACAATCTTTGATATACCCATGATGGTACATTGGTTGGGATTGGAAATATCCACTGGGTTAACAGATGAGAATCAATCATATGACCCACAGCACCTCAGGCAAGTGCTCTACCAATGAATTATATGTCATGATCCCCATCCTTGGAATTGAAAAATTATACCTCACGGCTTGAAATAAGAAATAAAATATGGTCTGCTGTTATTTTAACAAAGCAGGCCTAAAAATATTTCCTGCTGTTAACAGAACATGATGAGAGGAGGGTTTGGGGATGGTGTGAAAAATTAGATCCTCTGACATGCACTTTACAGCAGTTTGGAATTAAAATATAGCATATCACAAGTTAAATATGAGATAACCGCACATAATTTTGTCTCTTGCAAAATGACCTGTGATTTGAGAGAACTAGGTAGCAGGTGAATTTATATTAATTTTTCGTTTTTTGCAGGCAGCTGTTTCAAGTCCCGCACCTGAAGTACAATATTCCATTATAAAATGTATATAGTATGCTTGGAAATAAAGACATGTAACAACCTAGACATATTGCATAAAGATATCATTCACTGGCGTTGACACAATACATAGTGATATCTCAACACATGTGTATACATGTAGATGTGTATCTCGACTTTTAAACTGTTGATCAATCCCCATTCAACAAACGGAAATAAATAATGTATGAATCAAGACTGCAAAAGCCATATATCACTAGCAGGAAGCGATTACAGTAGACAGTGCAGGACAGCTGTTCTCATGTATTATCCAGTTTTTGCCATACTCAGCACTGTCTGGATTACTAATCAAATAAAACTCTCAAGAGGAACCAGTTTGTCATCACACTACTAAAAATAGTTCAGTAACCTTACTTCTCTGTTCAGTACAGGCTAACTGCTCTCTCTTTGGTATGCATTACATGTACTTCTGAAACAGTATCAGGTACAGTCACACACACACACACACACACACACACACACACACACACAGAGCATGGTACAAGTACCTGTACACACAGACGCCTAGCAGAACCAAAGGAAAAGGAATATTTATTTAATGACAGCCCAACACATACAAGTAATCAAAGTCTATTGGGTACTGTTGTAAAGTTCTGTATGATCCAATTCTAATAGTTAAATAAGAGAATTAAAAAAAAAATGTTTAGTTTATTGACACTACTAGAGCACATTGATTTATTAATCATCGGCTACTAGATGTCAAACATATATGGTAATTCTGACATACAGTAGTCTTAGAGAGTATAAACAAAATTAAATTTTTCCATTAGTAGCAAGGGATCTTATATGCACCATTTCAGAGACAGGATAGCACATACTATAGCCTTTGGTATACCAGTCATGATGCACTAGTTGTAATGAGAAAGTCCATCAGGCTAGCTTTAGCAATGGGCTACATCCCACCCCATAGAATTAAAGAAAAACCCATCAGATTTACATGTGCATATATGTTGGTTGGTAATTTGTGGGGATTATTTAAGAGAGAGAGAGAGAGAGAAAAAAAAAAAAGGAACCACAGACATTACTGATTACACGTACAGCTTGGAAATACAATATGTCTGCCTGTGTTACATGTTCGTGTTTGTCAGGTTACACCAATCAGTATGTTCTTTAACACTGGCTAGAGCCTTAATAATCCTGCATCTTTGTGAGATACGCATGCATGCAGGCATGAAGTTCAAACATGTATTTCACATATATGTAAATGTGTACACCGACTATCTGACGTGTTCCACTCAAAAGAAATGCTTACAAGTACAGACTTATTTTTGGCAAACCTATCTGTCTTGCTACAGTTGCATACACGTACATGTGTACAAAGTTTGCCAGATTTGTAGAGATAATAAAACACCCAGAAGGAAACTACTGGTGTCCATATACATGTACTAGCATTGTGAGAGCATTTTAAAACACAGTTTTATCTTTAGAATAAACATAATTACATGTATACTTTAGATAAAGGAAGGAAGAATATTTTGTTTAACGAAACATTAAGCACAATTTAATTACAATGTGAGGTTATATGGCGTCAGACATATTGTGGTTACGGACCACACAGATAATGAGAAAAACACTGCTGCCGTCACACAATAGACTATTACTACGATTAGTAGCAAGAGAACTTTTACATGCAGCATCCCACAGACAGGATAGTTCATACATGTACATTCTTACACCAGTTGTGGAGAACTGACTGGAATGTGAAACAACTCATAGCTTAGGTAAATGCTTTACCACTGGGCTACGTCCTGCCCCTAATAACAATGACAACAATAACACTGTGATGTCACATACTATGATCTGTACCCGTCAGTTGTGACAAATGCTGAGATTGTTAGGGAAAATTTAATGTTTGTTTTGTTTAATGACACCACTAGAGCACATTAATTTATTAATCATTGGCTATTGGATGTCAAACATTTGGTAATTTTGAAAATTAATCTTAGAGAGGAAACACGCTAAATGTTTCCATTAGTAGCAAGCTATCTTTTATAAGCACCATCCCACAGACAGGATAACACATACCATGACATTTGATATACCAGTTGTGGTGCACTGGCTGGAACAAGAAATAGCCCAATCGGCCACCATCTGGCGAGTTCTTTACCAATGAGCTAAAATTTTAAGCTGGAAGGAAATGCTAGACAGTGAGAAACAATTTAGTTTCAAAATTAAGATTCCTCATTATACTTGTAGTGTATTCTTTCAACAGCAATGTGGAAGACTTGAGACAACCGCCATCCCAAAATACATATATGCCCAAATTATGTACAAACATGCTGATGTCAAAAACACTGAAATATTGTTTCATTACATTAAAATAACTTGAAATGTATTTCTGAATATTAACTCTACAGCAGCTGCTAATGACAGTATTGAACTAAAACGACCTTTCTGCATACAGAAAGAGACAAAGTCTCCATATAGTAGGGAGATATAAAGCCCTGGTTACCTGTATTTGTATTTGTTTTTGCACAGGTCATACTCATGACACCTGGATGCATCTGAAGTATCAACTACACCTATATACATACAATCAGGGTTAGCTCTGGGTGAGCAAAACAATTCGCCAAATTGTCTATTAAACTTCTAAAATTGCAGCAGACATTGTCAGTTATTTTCTAAAAAATGTCAATTATTACAAGAAATTATTTCGCCAAACTAAAACAAAATTCACCAAACAACTCTTTTTAAAATTTGCAATTGGCAAATGTCGCGAGTGCCAGACAATTTCCATACATCAACTTTGATTGATTTTAATTGTTTTGGATTTGGTAACTCTCTACTGCAGAATTCAGATTTTCTGCATGGTATTTATTTAACTTCTTTCTTTTTCTCCTTTTTTGTTTTTGTTTTTTTTGTCTTGTGCATGCGTGTGCACATACTGTAGTAATATTTATTGTGTTGATATTTGTGCACACATTCACAGACCTGACAAGTTTGCCTGGTACAATAAACAGGAGGCACATCTTAAGGAGACCCACAGCTTGTTTAATGCTCAATAAATTAAATCAATTTGTTTTAGCTCTCCAGAGTAAATTATACAGATCTGTTGACATTCTCAAGGCAAACAGAACTAATTTCCAGACTTGGTGGATGTGAAAACATCTGTTAAAGTTGTTGGTAATCAAGAGATGTATGGAGCTTCATACATATACTGGCTCACCCAATCAAGTTGGCTTATCAATCATGTAACAGGAACCATAACAGCAAGTTGTGTAATCTGTGTGTTGCCATTAGTCATAAACATGTACAAACATACAAGTAAATTACAGGGTAGGTCCACACACACACACACATCACACACGGGCAGCAAGCCAGCTAGAGATAATAAGAAACAAAACAGAATGAGAAAGAATTAGACTAACTCTAAAAAAAAATAACAAATGTGTCCAAAGATTTTTTTTAAAGTTCAGTTTTAAACAAATGGATGGAACCCATGAAAATGTATGTTTTTTGTCATGCTCTATATAAATAAAGATAAAAATATGGCTTGTGCCAGCCCACTAGAGTCCGTGCCCTCTCCCCCCCCCCCCCCCCCCCCCATTTCAGACATCATTCCTATGGGCCTGATGGATGGATAGATGGATACATGTATGTTACAAAGCCATGAACACACATCAAAATGTGCTTGTATTATAGTATATTATACACTGACAATTTTGGGCCATCTTATAATAAAATCATTCTTGTTTATTATAAAATCACACAAAAAATAAATCCTTCCCAACACAATCAAAATTTACTTAAGGTGTTTGAAAGCTTGTTCCTAACTGGTTAATATTCACTGATTAAATGTATAAATAGTATGCCAATATTTTTTTTATAAACCAATGAAATGGTGTCTTTCTTAGAAGATGGTAATCATTGGCTATAACTTAATTTTCACTTGTTACTTCTATTGTCCTAATGGCATTACTGTACTAAAACTCCACCAGAGAGGTTACAAGTAATATAAATAAAAACAGAAGCAAAGACACACACACAATCCTCTTTCTTTAAATTTCAATGCTTAGCAAATGAAATCAATTTGTTCTAGTTCTCCTAAGTAAATTACAAAGATTTGTCAACTAGTTGCACACACAGAATGTAATTTTCACACCCATTGGATGTCAATGTGTTGTATTACCTGCACATGTGTACCTTTGACGTAATGTTGACGCACCAACACTCACAAATATATTTATAAAAACACTGGGGAATTATATAAACAGGGTTGTGTCCCAACAAATGTAACTGTTGGGCAAAAAGCTAAAAAGGAAGTGTTCTTTTGGGTGGGGAATACCAATATTTTTGTACTAAATGGTTTAAATAAATCGTAAAATGGCAAAAGTGCCTGTCAACAATGATTAAGACCCACAGTTGCATATACATACAGCATATACATACATGTATGTTTGTAATTACCTATAACAAAGACAAAATGGAAATGCTGGGCAATATGCCCACATGGAAATGTGAATGTAAAACAACTGCTCTGCTGAAATGTTAAAGTGGTAAACGAGCAATATATAATATATATTAAGTATATAAACATACTAAAAATTTAATTTTTGTGATATGAATATGGTCAAGTTAGTCAACTGTCATCAATTTAAAGTATTACTATATATAACAATTTTACAGGTACATTGTAGGAATACATATATATATACATGCTATCTATCACTATCTCTTCATTTTCACTTAAGTTTTCAAATGAATTTAAGTTAAATTTTACACAACAAATTACTATTAGATGCACTAAATACACACCAAAAGCTAGAATGTAGAAGTCTTGAAGAAACATGTAATCCACATGGGTGTTAAAAAATTAACTTCATCTCAGTTGACCTTTGCTGATGATGTACACACCTAGATAAGCTCAACAAATACATGTATGATGTACACAAGCCATAGGTCGTCTTGGTGTCAAACAAGTACCTGTACTTTGAATACTAGTAATACATGTATCTGAAATTATCACTCTGATGATCATAATGATAAGTACTACAGTAAATGTTTTGTGCTGACATGTTTATCAAACTAATGTTTCATTATCAAACTAATGTCTCATTATAAAAACTATCATTTTTAAAAGTATCTGTATATTATTATTGGAATCTAAATCAGCCACCTTGTATATAGGTCATACTATTTCAAAGTAGCAGGAAGTGGTGTTTTTTTATGTAACAGTTGGTTTATCACTATATTATATTATGTACCTATACAGCAAACACCATGGCAAGTGGCACACCATTTGTCAAGGACTGGTTGGGTACTATTATTTATATTGGTTTCCTGTGTCACGATACATATTACAATATATTATTTACAGTAGTATCAATCAATTTTAAAGTTAAATTATGTTTTATTTAACGACACCACTAGAGTACATCAATTTATGAATCATCAGCTATTGGATGCCAAACATTTGGTAATTATGACATATAGTCTTAGATGAAACCCGCTACATTTTCCATTAGTAACAAGGGATATTTTAATTCACCACCCCACAGACAGGTTGGCACATACCACTGCCTTTGATATACCAGTCACGGTGCACTGGCTTGAATAAGAAATAGCTCAATAGGCCCACTGACTCATCAGATGAGACCTTTACCACTGAGCTACGTTCCGCCCCATCAATTTTAATAAAAGCATATAACAAAATATTTTTTAAATACATGATGCAAGATGAAGTTTATTCAAAAGATGAATTACATGGATCGCTTCGGTAACAAAGCTTTCTTAATAATATGCCAGGCCCTTCCTTTTATCTTTGAACACAGATACAAAAACAGTAAAATCTAAGAGATCTTGGGTTTCCGAGTGACAATGAACTTTAAAATATAAAAATTACAGAGTATATTGACACAGGTAGCTTACAAATATCATAATACATATTTTTACCCTTTGAATCATAATATATCAGGAAACCAATAATACCACACATCCCTAGAAATCATCATATTGTACCTCAAACAAGGATTCAATCACCTAGATATACTACACCTCAACTACATGTATACTATGTACATAATGTTTTTTTATCAAACTATTTTTTTTTTAAATAATAAAGAGTAATAATAATCAAGGACTTATAGTTTGTAAGAAGTAAAGAGCTAACCCAAGACTTAATGAGCTAAATCAGTAAATGTGCAATCTGACATCATTGCAAAAAAAATGTAACACTAACACCTACATGTTCCTTACCACAGAGAATGCCTTTTTTTATAGTATGCAATTTATTTCAAGTTATTTATTTTTGAGCCGATTGTTTTCTAAATTGCACACAAATGTTGTTGGTGGGTAGAGGCACTGATTTTCCATTTCAGATTTTTCCCTTTTCCGTTTTATAATGTTACAAATTCAGTTTTTTTCCGTTTCAGTATTAAACAAATTCTGTTTTTGTTTCACACACACACACACACACACACACACACACACACATCGTAATTAATTGCTGGTATAAAATAAATATGCAATGAGGCAAACCATGTCAGTAGTTTGTATTTATTTTTGGTTTAAATTTAAACACGAATACGCCACGACACAGACTTAGGACATTTTCGGTTTTCTTTAAGATATGATCGGGGAAAATAATTACAAACGATCACACTAGTGTCACTATAAACCACTTCCCTTGTATAATTTATTTTGAACAAAGCCTGGCATACAATATGCAATTACTGCATTCCTTTGTGAAATCGGAAATATGGCAATGCCGCAAATGTTAAAAATTAATAAGCAAACATAACATAATATATCTTTCACTTGAGTAAATATCAGACAATTTTAGCTCACAATGTTCGGTTTTTCCCGTTAAATCACCGGGAATAAGTGAAGAAAACACGACTGGTAAAACGTCTAGATACTCTACATTAAACATTTGGCGTAACATACAAAGGTACTAGTGTCGTAGCGTAGCACAGGCAGATGTCGGTGTCCATAGTTTCTAGCTCGAAAAATAAATTTTAATTAATCAAATGCGCTAAGTTAAAGTTAAATAATGTTTTGGAAAAAAATCGGGAATTCCGTTTCAGATAAGTATTTCCGCGATCACGGAAAATCAGTGCCTCTAGGTGGGTTGTTGGTTTTTTTTTATTTCCTAAACAATTTTACTTTTTTTCTTACGTCAAACCAAATTGGAATTATTTACACCAAAAAAACATTTTTGTAGGAGGATGGTACAGACTATAGATATCTTGCCTTGAGACTTCACCAATGTTCATCAAACAAAAATGTCACATTCATTTGTAATTTTAGTGTACACGAGTAAGAGAATTGCCACTATTGGTCAATATTAAAGAGCAGTCCACAGGTGTATCCATGTTTTTCTAATCCATCTATCAGATTACTATATGTACAATGCACAGACTACAAATTATATATTGTCCACACACAACTAGCTGGCAGGTGATCAGTTATACAAGCTTTCATCGGGTGAACTTAAACTGATAGGACTTTAAAGCAACATGAAACTTGGCAAACATGTTGGTAACATCGGACACAAATATCATTTTCAAGTATGTACACCGTATAGTAGGTACACGTACAGGTGTAGTACAGTGACAAGGATAGATGAAGCACACAGAATCTGGGACTAGATTACCTGTAGCTGTCAAAAATGCAAAGCATTTCATTACAGCAACATTAAAAACAGCTGTTGAATAGGCTTCTTTATAAAAAATAAAAACAAATAAAAAAATACATTCATGAATATCATACAGAAAAAAACCCCAGAAAACATTTACTAAACAAGTTAAAGTTATATTGACGACTAGGATTGCCCAAGTTTTACAATGCATAAATTTGTATATATATATGTTCATGTACAGATTTATTTCAAAATATTACAAATATCAACTGCCTGAAAAGTAATATATGTGCCACACCTAAGCTGCATTATAGCTAGGTAGAAGGGTGCTTGCTTGAGGTGTGGTGGGTTGAACATGTTCCTAGATGATCCTAAGTTTTCCCACTCCTCCAACCAAATATAGTACTGTACTTTTTTTTTAGTACATGTATGTTTTGTCAATTTATATTAAAAAATCCATGGCAGACATTTTAGCAGTAATATGTAGTATCCTAACCATGATTTGCAATAACTATGTTAAAAACCAAATAGTCACATCTGCTGGGGAATCGTTAAATTAAGTTCGTTTTCTTATTCTTTAATATTTTATGAGCACTCTGCTTGGTATTTGTGATGAAAGTAAAAGCTGGCACAGAGACCTAATGATCAATGAACATATGGAAGCACAAAAGTAGGTTATTTAAACAGTGGATGGTGTGAATGTGTATTTGATCAAATGTGTGGGAGGGATTAATGTTGTTTAAAAAACACCCAGCACAGCTGAATTCTTACAAGTATGAACAATAACATACACACACACACACACACACACGCATATAAACAATAACAAACACATACACCACAATAAGCAACTACAAAAAGATTCAACAGCTAACCAGGTAGGTGTAGCTGTACTCTGTACTGAGAAAATTGCATCTGGTTGAAAGGGCTTGGCTAATCAACGACAGGAAACCAATAAACTGGAAAGCAGCACACCAGGTTAAGGCCAAGCCCTTTACATGGCTGACTGCTGTGCACATGTGGTAATACACAAGCATGTGTGTATATATATATATACTCAGCATCACTATTGAAGGGTCACTCATATTGTTAGTATTACACATGTTAATGATGCCCCCATCCTACACACTAATTATGAAAGAAGGAATGTATGGCCTTCGTGGGTTAGTCCCATAGTGAGGTTTCCTAAGTAGCATTTGGATTTCAATACAAGTAATGGTACTTCCGGTTAGAGGCCACAACAAAATGGTAAAAGTTATGCAAACTGTAACACATGTACCTACTATCTCCCCAATAAATGGCTTGTCTCAATGTACCCATGCCTGAAATTCTTTATGTTGTGCCCGTGCAATGCGTTCTCAACATGGGTATAAAAGTGTACATGATTGCCATCCACATATTTACGCACAATTCAGTTGAAAATGGGTCATGTCAGTGTTCTCGCTGGGTGAAAATTAAAGGAGGTCGGCTGCGCGGCACCACACCCTTCAAAACTCAATAAAACGAAAAGCAAAGCAAAAAAAAAAAGGGGTGGGTGGTGGGGGAGAGCTTGGTTAGCGCATTGTTGTGTGTTGGTAAACTGTGGAAGACATACTCAAATTTATGAAATTAAAGGGCAAGGCCATCTGGTCTAGACCAATGGAGATTTGCTTAGGAGCATTTTGCCAAAAAGTTGGTTTCCGGTCAGACCAAATTTCCAGAATTGGTGCGGAGATGCAACACTTTTTTGCTTTTTAATTTTTTTTTTTAAAGCATGGATTGCACAGAAATGGTGGGTATATAAAATTTGATACCGAAATAAGGGACATACTTAAACTGAAATCAGAATGCACATCCTAGTTCATGCACGATGGCATTTTGGCTGCAAATGTGGTTTTATACCTTTCAAAAATTGACGTCATACCACAGGAAATAATTTGTTTTAAATGTTGTTGCGTGAGGGTCAAAATCGACCTCTACATCCTCTTCTCTCTCACTAACCACCAACAACTAACCCACTGTCCTGAAGACACAGCCCAGATAGCTGAGGTGTGTGTCCAGAACAGCACATTTGAACCTTAAATGGATATAAGCACGAAAATACGTTAGCGAAAGAAAGATGACCAATTAGTAGCATACAAAATATGGCAGGGTTGGCTGTAAGATTGTTTATTTTTAGGGCACTGTCCAGAGAATATCACTAGGGCACTGCAGGAATTTGCTGCATGAACACCATTCAATTCAAGGCCTATGTCAATGTGGGCTGAAATTAATGACTAGTAATAGTGAAAGTAGCAATAGGAGTATGTAATAAAGATTCTTGCCCACTGGACAGGGTTATCCAGCTTTTGCACGATGCTAGAAAAATCTGTGTGACCCTAGGGCTAGATAAATCTGTCTGACCCGAGGGCTAGATGATTTCTACATAGTAGTGATGTCATAACTCATGTTTTACGATGATTGACGTCATAACTCATTGTTTTCAAAATTCTCTTTGCCATTTCACGTTGTATCATTGTTTTAAAAATATATAAACAAATTAATATTTTAACTTTATATTTATTGGTAAGCTGAACATTACATATTTATGTCTTTGCATAAGGTGGACTATATTTTTCTGTGTATAATTGAATGAGTTTGCAGTATACGAATCGTTTACAATAAACAGACCTTCACTTACAAAATTAATGTTTTGTTACTGTAATTTAATGGGCAAAAAAAAGAATCAATCACTGTTGTGAGGTATAGATATACGGCAATTCCAACCCTCGAGAAAAATGTTTTTGTAAGGTCCTCGGTAAACCTCTGCCCTCACAAAAAACATTTTATCCCTCAGGATGAAATAGCCTTATCTATACCTCACAACGGTGATAGATATTTCTATTATTATTTTGCAATAACTTTTCAGCAAAATTATTTTCCTATCTACACATCAAATGACTGTGTCATGACTTTGGAAGATGTTTAAGACAAGACAAACAACAGTGAAAATGAGATTTTGGTTTTCTAACACTATATACTCAGATGACATTCATTACTAAAATAGTTTCTGACTTCTGGATTCAGAAATTCATAGAAAACAGTCAGTACTACTACTACTACTTAATCAAGCCTGGAAATAAATGGCCAGTCAAGGACTGTGGCCGGTCAAGCTTCGACAGTCACAAACTTAATATTAGCAACAATTTTGTCTTGCCCACTGGACAGGGTTATCCAGCTTTTGCATGGTGCTAGAAAAATCTGCCTGATCCTAGGGCTAGATAAATCTGTCTGACCTAAGGGCTAGACGATTTCTACATACGTGTGACGTCATAACCCATGCTTTACAACGACTGATGTCATAACTCATGGTCTTCAAAATTCTGTTGGTCATTTCATATTGTATCACGTCCAACAAATCTTTTAACATGGAAATTTAACTGTCTAAACTGAACAGTGGACGAATAATCTAGTGCAACTGTGTTTATTTAATGTAAGTTGTACCTCAGAAACTACATAGTCCTGCGGGTAGTGGCCATTATTTACACTGGCCAAATAAATAGGTAGTGTGATATGCACATGCTCTGGGTTAGCTTGTGTTGTAGTTTTTATGAATGTCAATTAAGTAATCAAAATTAAATGGAAACATATATTTGTTTTAAAATAAGTACATAGTATCCAATATATTAATTAGGTGCTTTGTTATACAAAGATATTTCAGTTTCGAATGTGATTGGAATTCGTTGACATATTGTTGGCCTTATCGCAGTGACTGGGCAGTCATGAATTTTATTTTCTGTTGTAAATTTTTGTAACATATATATTTAACCAAATGAATTTTTCAACTTGGCTTCATGGAAATATATCAGCTGAAATTGCATGTCAGAAACATCAACTTGTTTAATTATGAACAAAATGCCCCACCCACAATCCAAGTGCATAATTTTGTCCACAATTGATTGTAGTTATTTGTTCATTTTATTACCTTTTCTATATTTAACAATGAACAGAATAAAACAGACTTTTACCTCAATCCAAACCCATGGAAACCATACTTTTTACATTGGGCTCAATTTGGCCCATGGATGTAATGTTTTCATGGGTTTCACTGCATCATGAATAGTAGTTCTATGAGTATAATATATAATAGTACATGATTAATATAAAACAATATTAACTCTTAAAACATTATTTGAACATTTGATTGACATGCACAGTTTCAATTTTGACATGCTGCAGCCTCAAATTGACTGACATAGGTCACTTTGACAGTCACCACTAAAACAATTATTTCCAGGCATGTGAATGTGCACTTGATATATTGTAATGAACACCGCTCCTTCCTTTTGTGCATTCCAGTGTCAGGGCAACAGCAACAGTACATGCAGAACTTGACATAAGAATTTGCTTTCTATGCGGTGAAATGGCAATTTTAAAAAGTGATTTTTGAAACAAATAAACATGACTGAAAGGTTATTTTGCTGTGTGTGGACATATATTTCAAATGTACAAATTTATGTTATATACTGGCAGATAATATGTTCTAGGTCTATGTTGTACATTTTGTCATCATTTAGGAGCCTTGCCGATGACAAAAAAGTGCCGTCAATGATTCTCCCAACCTACAGAGGCAAATGTTGTTGTTCAGTTCGAACTCTGCGTATGTGTCAGACCCTTTTTGTATACACAAGTTATGTAGTAGAAATTGTGCTAATGATTTTCCCTTTAAAGTTGTAGCCAAAGAGTTTTGTCCCTTAGTATTTTTTTGTCTTTTTTTGGGGGGAAAAAAAATCAGTAAAATAGGTTTGGTCAGGAAAACATTAAAAACAACCCTTCATCTTTTTGTTTTGGGTCTTATCAATATAATAAATTTTTATGAAAATTAGTAGTGATAACCAGAGCTCTATAATTAAGAACTTGCCATATTGTTTCTGCCTCTGAATAATGTTTTTATCAGGCTACTACATAAACCATTTACAATATGTTAATGTTTGTTATTGTGTGTTTATCATCTAAGAGTAATGATTTGTACCCACCTCTTTTGATATTTGATTTAGCGCTTGATCTTCTGCCGAATATTGCCGATTGTTACTTCGGCGTCGTCTGTCACTACTATTCATGTTGACAGGAATATGGACAATAATCCAAAAAGAAATCTATTTCATAACATGTGGTTCTTCTGTAGTGCCGATGCCGCATTAACAATGTTAAAGTGTCATTTGAAATGCTGAACGAATTCAGGATTTGGCATCCACCCCTTAAAAGCTAGTAAATCAAAGTTCATATTTCGGGGTACAAAGTTGTGGAATACGAGATAAACCCAAAATAATGTGTAATTAGCGCCACAAACAAAATACTAAAAACATGTCTGTCACTTTAAGTCACACATAGTAGACACACTGAAACTAAAATCGTGACATCCATCATTACATTTGCTGGCGGCAGCCATATTCCTTTTTGTGAGAACCCGGATTAATATGTTCGGGAAATATCGTTTTCTTCCGCCGGAAAACTCCGAGTACATTGACATGTTTTTATTGCAACAAGCCTACGGTAATATTATAATTTATAGGTTAATATTTATATGCATGTTTATTACTCCAGCAAGCAATTTAATTATAACATTGCAAAACTGGTAAATTATAACATTGCAAAACTGGTAGCCTTTTGCCTGACTTGCTGGAAAATGACTACCGGGCTTTTATAATGGACAAAAAAAAAATAATATATGATTATATCACCTTTGATAAGATGAAGATGTATCTGAAATTACGTTCAGGGTTTACATGACAATAGAAAAAAAATTATACTAAAATAAAGACTACTGGTGCTGATTAGGATAGCTATATTTATATTTAAGTGTTTACGGCGTGCATTTGATCAGTAGAAAGACTTGGGCTGGGATTTCACTAGTGTCCACAAGATACTTCTATTTTAAAAATATAATCTTGCGTAGGCCTATTAATAATTATCTATCATGCATGTATTAGAATTGTTATATTGTATGTTGTTTAAATACTACATTTAATCTCCTTTTACCAGCCCTTAACCAGTGTTTAAGAGTGCCTTATAAGTTAAGCTATCTGCAAGAAAATAATTTGAGGGTACGCAATAAAAACAAAACAGACCATAAATTAAGTGCCCCATTGATTTGAAATATTTTGAAATTCAACACTGCATTTTATTTACTTTGACACAATTTAAACAGCAGTCCTCTTACTATAATCTTTATAAAAAAAATATAAAAATATATTCATTAATTTCGAAGATTTTAATAGATTTTTTAAATTTTTTAATAGTGTACTTTTACACTTCGTACCCTCTGTCAAAAAACCCTGCAAGTTTACCATGCAGGCACCTAGGCCTACGTCCTCGTATCAATAATTAGATTTTAAAAACTCAGTGGCTATGAACCTAAACACTCATTTGCTTTCCTCAAAGCTTGGACTAGGTACCACAAGCAGTTTAATATATCAACACTGATTTTAATAATAACCACAGGTAACAAAAATATAATTTAAAATATACTTTTGATTTATTTTGCCTATACAAATTTACTGGAGGCCTACGTTGCATTTTATGACGATTTGTCATCCAGTTTAAGGCTTTTTAAATGAAAAAGAAGAAATTTGTTTGTTTGCTTGTTTGTTAGACTGTGGTGTGTGTGTGTGTGTGTGTGTGTGTGTGTGTGTGTGTGTGTGTGTGTGTGTGTGTGTGTGCGCGCGTGTGTATTTATACTTATTTTATTATTGTTGTTGGTGGTGGTGGTGCAGGTATTTTGCCGATATGTATAAACACCTTCACCTTCAAATTATTTTTGTAAACTGCGTCACCTAATCATATTGCGATGCACAATGACAGTTTTGGTCCATTTGGTGGCAAAGTCGAAATTATTAAAGTTGCCTTGCCTATATGGAAAAAGTAAAGAAAAACATTCAGGGTACCAAGGCAAATGAGGACGGACAAAGGCAGATGGGGGGGGGGGGGGGGGGGAGCACCACATATACCCACCTTTTTTTGTCCAATCCATGTTTAAAAACCCCAACAACAAACAATAGAACAAAACCAAACAAAACCCGACCACAACATATTTATATCAATTCCATTATATAACCTGGAGAAACAAAATTGTACAGTTAACATTTTCCCACACAATCGATTATGGATTTTTATAATCGATCATCACATCGGTACAGCTAATTTCCGATTATAATCGATCATTTTCCAACTTATTTTCGTGTTTATATCCAATTAATGTTCAAGCACGCTGTCCTGGGCACATACACACACACACACACACACACACACACACGCACACCTCAGCTATCTGGGCTATCTGTTAGTTGATACGCGGTCGGTCTAGGATCGAACCCCGTCGGTGGACCCATTAGGCTATTTCTCGTTCCAGCCAGTGCTCCACAACTGGTGTAACAAAATATTAAAATGTATTACTGACCCCCCATAATGTGGCCATTCCGCACTGTTTGAGTGGTCAGGCAACCTCCTATGTCCAACGGTTCTGGAGATATAGTCACGGCGGATGGTAGTACTTCGCGCAAAAAGGGCGTGGCGATGGGTCTTAGGATCGATTGCCATTTATATACAACCATCTCTGCTCCACGACTGGTATACCAAAGGTAGTGATCACCAGTATGTTTTGTCCTGTCTATATGTGAAAGTGTACATATGTACAATATACCTCGATGCGTTTCGGTAATTAGTATATATATATATATATATATATATATATATATATATATACATCTCTCTCTCTCTCTCTCTCTCTCTCTCTCTCTCTCTCTCTCTCTCTCTCTCTCTCTCTCTCTCTCTCTCTCTCTCTCTCTCAGTTTCTCTCTGTCTCCCTCTTTTATCTCAATCAATGGTCGAAATATGTTAAGACACCATTGTTAAACAAATGTTCCTCTCCTTTCTCCTTCACTTTATACCCCAAATATGTTCGATGAGCGGTAGATCTAATAATAGTATGGTCTGACATTGTCTGATAAGATGATTTCTGTATCTTATAATTTAATTTATTTATTTTGTGCTTATATTCAATTAAAACTTTAAGTTTGCTATGTTCAGGAGCGGATCCAGAATTTTTTTGTAAGTGTGTGTGTGTGGGGGGGGGGGGGGAGGAGACAAACTGTGAGGCTAGGTAAGGTTCTGGCCAGACAAAATAATTGATATCATAAGCAAATCTAGTTGCCAGTATAACTGTGCATGACCACAAGAACCGAAGAACTGCGATACCCTAAATCTATCCTTTCTCCACCCCCCATCCCCCACCCTTTGTTTTCGTCTTACTACATATAAAACTGAAGAAAAAATGTGCCTATGCCCCTTAGTATAGCGTGCAGATTTGGTAATTTTGTTGAGAGTAGCCTATACAATAGCAGTTGGTTTTCCAACAGTAAATACTATTTATACAAAACCACAAAATAATCCTATGTTAAAACCCAAATATCTAGCTTAAAGTATGCTGAGGTGTCGTTAACCAAGCATTCCTTTCCCTTGTGTTTTACTCCGTGCATGGATGGAACAGCTGCCATTGGCCGACGACTGTTAGGCTATATGGACAGAAACCACGTGGGTGATACACGGCGTGCATGGTCTTATTCAAAACACAGTGGAGGTGGAATATTGTAAATTGTGTACTTTTTGTTTGAGGGCGCTTTATGCACTCGGCCAAATATATCATGAAGAATATGTCAGTCACATCACAAAACATTCAAAATAAAATAAAATATAATTTACCATTTCCTTATCACATTCCAGATTTTCTGCCAGATTCATTTTAAATTTATATGCATTAAAATGTTTTTATATATAATTATGCTACGTGATGTCATTTCATTGTGACGTTATGTATGCAACGACATGCTATCAACTCTACCGACATGGGGACCAACCCGACAGTTGTGTTGTATTTTCTCCGATTCCCGATTCCATTGCAAACAACTAATATAATTTAGAAAGGTGCACGAAAAATCGTCTAGACACATTTAATGTACTTAGACGGCAAAACGATATTTTCATTGGTTACTTGGTTGCGTCGTCCAGACGTAGATGACCATTGTCAAGTGTTGTTTACGTCACACGATATTCGTTATGTATCGATAATAGTGTGATGGCAATCATATTTGTTTGTGGTTATTACGATTGTTATTGTATTGAACAATGCTTGTCAATACGTGTACAACTTTTAGTCCGCGCGAAATAACATGATTGTTGATGACGTTGTTTTCACGCGCGATAGGAACCGATGATCGGGCACCCCGAAGCCAGAATATCCATGTAGGTAGTAAAGCCTCGAGGATGAAACTCGACCCGCACCCGAGTAGGCCCTTACCCGACACTAACACTAGATAGATGATAACGAGACTAAAGAATAAAGTAAAATAGCATTATGCATTTTAATTCCAGACTCTGGTGCGTAGTGCGTGGTTGTGTAAACAACAGTTTATATAGAAATCAATTGAAAAAAGTTTGTTTTATTTAACGACGCCACTAGAGCACATTGATTTTTAATCTTATCATCGGCTATTGGACGTCAAACATATGGTCATTCTGACACTGTTTTTAGAGGAAACCCGCTGTCGCCACATAGGCTACTCTTCTTTACGACAGGCAGCAAGGGATCTTTTATTTGCGCTTCCCACAGGCAGGATAGCACAAACCATGGCCTTTGTTGAACCAGTTATGGATCACTGGTCGGTGCAAGTGGTTTACACCTACCCATTGAGCCTTGCGGAGCACTCACTCAGGGTTTGGAGTCGGTATCTGGATTAAAAATCCCATGCCTCGACTGGGATCCGAACCCAGTACCTACCAGCCTGTAGACCGATGGCCTGCCACGACGCCACCGAGGCCGGTAGAAATCAATTGAAGTGCTTTATCTTAACGTAATGCGTGTTGCGTAATACGTTAATTCCCGAACATTTTAGTTGAATCGAGAATAGCACTTAGACTAACACATGAGAGTCGGGTCTTTGAGTTAGGAGGCCCGTGTGTGTGTGTGTGTGTGTGTGATCCTGTGTAGGAGGAAAATGTACGGTGTTTTTTTGTCTAACAGTGGTCACACCGAGGATTCTTCTTTAAAATAAATGAGCGTGTTAAATGTGTATGGCCGATACTAAATAAATAATTTGTCTAGTTTATAATAAAAAAATATAAAACACGAAATAAAGCTTTAAAGAGACAGAAATATTCGGTATAGGCCGATGCCAAAAGGACACAAGACCACTTCATCCTTCCCGCACCGCTTGTAGGAGGACTGCCACTCACAGGACTGGCTAGACAGAATGAAGCTTGTTCGCGAGCGCATCGTTCCAATCACTTTGCCAACTCGAAAGGACATATTGGTTAATATAATATTTAAAATCACTGTAGGGTACACCAACACTGGCATGAGGAAAATTCAAAGCAGACTTGGCAGTAGAATCTGCCTTTACATTACCATTAATGCTAACATGGCCGAGTACCCAACAAAATATAACATCTTTATTGGCAGTAGATGAAAAGACACACTTTCGTATCATCATCCCAACAAAGGGATGCTCCAGCTCCATATACTGTAATGCCTGGAGATAAGAAAGTGAGTAAGAAAACAAGAAAGTGAGTAAAAACAATACATTTGGAAAGAAGGAAATGTTTTATTTAACAATGCATTCAACACATTTTATTTACGGTTATATGGCGTCGGACATATGGTTAACAACCATACAGATATTGAGAGAGGAAACCCGCTGTTGCCACTTCATGAGCTACTCTTTTAGATTAGCAGCAAGGGATCTTTTATATGCACCATCCCACAGACAGGATAACACATACCACAGCTTTTGATACACCAGTCATGGCTGGAGCGAGAAATAATATATTTGAATGCACATGCATCCATACTTTTTTCCAAGGCTTTAATGTCTTGTAAAGTAAATATGCATGCCGAATCGGGCAATCTTGTGGAAATTATTATCTGATGGATCCCGTAATCCGTGTAAACAGGAATGTAATCACAGTATCTGTCCTGGATTTCCATGAAATGTTGTTTATAAATAACTGCATCTGTGCCATCTTTCTTCAGATGCACAAGATCGAATACAATTTTGGATGGTTTGATACACAAAGGTGGCAAAACAAAATATGAAGCAACAAATGTTGGGCCCTAATTTCGATAACGAGTTGTAGATTAAACAAAATAAAAAATTATGTTGTGATATTTGTCTAATGTTTGAATATGTGTGTTTGTGGAGGTGGATTATTGAAGTTGATCCTTACATTTTGTTGTGGGGGTCATGGGACCTAAGTAACACCCTTTGGATCCACCAATAAGGTTTCTGTTGTTTTAAAAGTGTACAAAACATGAAAACGCCTGCCTTTTTATGTACAGTTTCATACATTGAAATAAATCAAGAACAACACACATGGATCAGTTGTTTTATTCAACAATTATCAATATTTAAAAGTAAAAACAGTGATATGACTGAATAAGATAATTTGTGTGTCTGTGAAGGGCTTTTGTAATAAAAATACTAGGAATTGTAACCTTAATACCAGGCTCGTATCTTGTAGCAACCTTTTCATGGGTTACCAGTCACTAGATTAAATTCAATGCCTACGGTTTGTGCATATGGTGATAATTGTCAATGGTACCCAAGATCAAACAGAACCAGTCGTATTTCAGTAATATAAGAAAAAATTAAACAGCTGCCAATTTAAATACCAATTGTCTACTGTTACTATATTAAAAACTAATTATACATTTTGGACATATACAAAACATATACACTGTGTGTATGTGTTTGGAGTTCGTGTGTGTGTGTGTGTGTGTGTGTTTGTATGTATGCACATATGTGTGTCTTTGAAAGAATATTCGCGCAAAGCCTTTGGACTGGTATGTATATTCAACGATATATAATGCACATTATTGTTTAATATCAACAAGTATATTATTATAGTTAATTAATAAAACGGTTAAATGTGATGGCTATTATACATAACGGGTGCAGCCATTTTGTTCCATTCCAGTGAATACACCCTTTGGCGAGCTGGTGGTTACGTAATACTTAACGTTTAATGTCAGAAATGAGTCTTAGAACTTGAGAAACAATTGTACCTGGTTTTTGCGGGATGATAAAATAGGCATGCAATGTTCTGTAATAATATACATCCCAGTAAGCCAGCCATAAGTATATATTATTTTTCAATACAAAATAAACCACCATTGTCAAAGTGGCTTAACTTCCAAGTCAAAATAATTGTACCACGTTTTGTCCATGCATTAACCTACATACTAAAATGATCCACGGAGTGTTTTCTTAGTTAAATGGTTTATTTTGTTAGTGGCTTCTACCTGTGATTCCTGATTAGCAGGTGTATTTTTGATAGGTAACCAGACAAACCAATTAAATACCGCTGTCTAGACACAAAAGTACATACCGGTATTGTGTAATAACCTATCGCCCCTAAAATAGTAATGGACATGTTTTATTACTGTAAATAGTTCTGTAAAACTATTGTTAAGTAGACTTTCCCATGTAAAATCACAGAACTGACCAATTACGTAGCCCCAAAGAAAAGAAAATTATCATTTGGGTGGGTTGTCGTTTTTGCTCTAACGTAGCATACCAATAGGCCTAATAGTGTACATTTTCCCTCTGGATTATTTAACAAAGAAAAATACTATAACCCCATTTCGTTCCATTAATGCAACTTGAAATATATTTAGTTAAATAGTTTATTATATTATCACATCATTTATGTTGTTTTACAAGTCAGGTTGATCAAAGAGAAGCGCCTTGTCATAAATTACTGCTTTTGTTTACACTGTGCATACAGGATTTAGTCGGAGCTGACGTCATTTCGCCCCAAGCTAGAGTGCTGGATGCCTTGAAAACAAAAGAAAATGGCTGACCCCAGTTAGCAGGAATAATCACGTTTCTTTATTAACTCTACAATTATGTGTTTTTTATTTGTTAAAGTGTCAATATGTACCAAAAATTTCAAAAAATTATGTACAAGCATAAAATGTGTATTAAAAGTGTATAAAACATTCACATAATTTTTTTTTTCAGTTGACAATTATACAACACATACAACCAGATCTTAGAAACAATAAATATGAAGGGAACAGATATATAAAACATAGCGAGTAAAGATCATGCCATTAAATCTAATGAAAATTCAATGAAATTTCTATTAAGGTGACAATGACATTCCAATAAAACAAATCACTCTTAGGTGGTGTGTCATTCATAAAACACATTAACCAGGTGTCATAATATTTAAAAAAAGAGAGAGAGAAAAAAGTACCGAGTACCTGGATAGTATATGATTTTGAGGTGGGATGGGTGCGAAATAACACAGACGACAATGGGCCGAATGAAGAAGCCTGTTTTTCTTAAATGCAGGTGTTTAAGCCTTGTACATGTATGCAGCTACATGCAGATAAGACTAAAACAGGCTTTGTCAATTTGACCCTATGAGTTTAGTTAACATTAGTCTAATATTTCAAAATATTAAGAAGCCGGAAGTCATTTTTACCTAGTGTTAGACCATCGATCCTCTATCGATTTTCACTGCTCTGGGGATGAGTCGGTGGGAGAAACAATACAAATAAAAAACAACAACACGTTATCTACAGCAACGTTTTTTTTTATCTCCCTTCCTTTTAAAACCCCCCCACAAAAACCCCACACACATTCGGAGTTGATTATAAATTTGGCACTGCTTATGTAGCAGATTGAGAATGGGTATTTAATTTTAATAAACTAATTAAGAAAATGAGGATGTGATTCACACAACATCTCCGGCCATTGCAAATAAAATTTCAAATTGAAATTTTATTTAACAATAAACATAGAAATTAAATTGAAAAACAAATCAAAGCAAAACCTAGGTATATGTCTGTAACTACAGGTACAGTAATGAGATAAAAGTATAAGCGTGACAATGGACAGACATAGTATACACTACAGTTAACTAAAATAGCTTGTAAGAAGTATTGTATATGGTAAACTTTCATTCCTTTCAATAAATCATGAGATACTTGTAATTTTTTTTTTAAACATCCACACATCCATAGCTTATAGGTCATGAGTCTATTTAGCAACAAAAACAATGACATATGAATATCCACACAAGTCTTGGATTCCAAGGAATTCATTAATAACCAATACAAGATAAACACAAGCCTATCAAACATTTGTCTTATAATGTCATCTGTATGTGCACCACTCTAGCTTTCAAAAATTCTCAAATTACCTATCAAGTAATAGGATATAACTATAAAAGAGTTTACATACACATGTAAAAAAAAACCCCAAACAAACAAGAAACTGTATGCAACTATTTAAAAATTACAAATAGTAATTTCAGTTAACTGGAACCAATATATATATACAGTTGGGTTACTGAGATGATAGAAATACATTTACTTATACTTAATACATATCAAGTACTTTATGCTACTCTAAAATATAGGGGGAGACTTTGTCAACAAAGCATTCTTTGCTTTTTGATTCAATGAATTACTTTTCACCCATATTGCATTTTGAGCAGGCTCACCAACTACCTGTACTAAATACATCACACCAGTTGGGGTATGCTTTTGACTAAGCACTTTTCTGATCTTGTGATATCCACTATTTTCAGAGTCGCATGCACTAAACAAAATATCAGGGTCCACATAGTCTGGGTCACGGTATCGTGCTGGTTTCTTACTTATTCTTTTAGGACGACTCACTTCTGGTTTCGGTACTACTCTATTACCTACAATACTTTGCTCAACAGTATCGGTTTGGGTTTGAACATCACATTTGACTACTTTCTCAGCCTTTTTGGTAATATCACCACTGGTAGTGGTTACTGTATCCAGAAAATAGGGTAACGGATTCGGTGCTCTCACATAGGCCATCTTCAACCTATCTTTATGTACACTTTGATTCAAAGTTCGTCTTGTGCTAGGATCCAATACATTAACTAGATGGGAACTTTTAATCTCCTGAACCACATATGGTCCCCCATAACGATTTTGCAGTTTCTTTTCAACACCAGTTGGTTCTTCCAACATATAGACATAATCTCCAACATTTATACATAGAGGGTTTACAGACTCATTGGCTCCGTCTACCATTACTTGTTTTGCTTTTGTCACATTTTCCAGCACGTTTCCTGATACAGTCTATATTTTGATAATGACTTTTGATATATCCATGTACATTATTAGGCAAGGTTTCAAACTTCATACTTGAATTTACATCTATGAGAGGAAATTGTGGTCTACAACCATAAACAATCTCAAAAGGTGAATAACCAGTACTCGAGTTCAATGAAGAGTTCATCGAGAAAACTACAGCGCCAACCACAGCATCCCAATTTCGCTTATTGTCATCAATATACGGCGTCAGTCTTTCCGCTAATGTTCTATGAGATCACTCAACAGCACCCAAACAGTGATGAACATAACTAGGTGTGAATTGCTGTGCCACATGTAACAATCTGCACACTTCTCGAGTGATTTTTGCTACAAATTCAGAACCTTGATCGCTGACGAGTTTGACAAACTCCAAACATTGTAAACAGTTCAAGCAAAGCAACTGACACAGTCGGGGCATCTTTGTTTGCCAAAGGTTTAACATACAGATACTTACTAAACATATCAACAGCTGTAAATATAGTAAGTATTTCCAAGATTACTAGCTGGTAAGGGTCCATACAAATCAATTTCCACAACACTTGAAAAGGAGCGGATGGGGTTGATTTGGTATGTAACTTGGTAACTTTATGCTTCTGGCATTGTTCACAAGACTTTATGTAGTCACTCACTTTTTGGGATGAATGTTCAAAGTAATACAAATCTCTAATTCTGTCCAAAGTGTCTCTAATGCCGGCATGACCTCCCATTGGTGAATCATGATATAATTGCAAAAGTTCTTTGATTAAAACTTCTGGAATAGCCAATTGATATTGGGATAAACACTTTGTTCTTTTTCTTTTCGGTACAAAACTATGGAAAAGGAGTCCTTCAACAACAATAAAGTCGGACGCCTGCAGAATCAACTTTCTGGAAGCCTTTTGTGAATCAGGAAGCCACTTATTTTCTAAATATTGAATATATTTGCTCAAAGTATAATCTTTTCTTTGGAGTTCACGCATTGTGTTCATATCAAAATCACCATTTTTAAATAAATCAATACTCTGCAGTTGGTGAGCAATTGTGTCCTCTACACTAAGGTAAGTATCCGATTCCTCGACACTTGTATGTACCAAATCCAAATCGACAGCAACATTTCCACCACAAGATAAGTGTTCAGATGAGACTGTAGTAGCACCATAATCCGACAGAGTCTTATGGGGCAGTTGTGAATCCTCACCCATACTAGAACTTAGAGGTCTTGCTGAGTTATCCCGCCTTTTACGCTTAGTCTTTTTAACACGCTTAAGACGTTTTCTCTGGCACTTCGTCAGTGTCTCCATCATACTCAGGTTGGTTTTTTCTAAGAGAAGTGCCAGCATTAAAGTCTTGTTGACAGTCAATATGACAACAATTTACTTCAAGGTCGGTGACAGGGATAAGTTTCGATGAAAACAAAACTTCACCCTCCTCTGTTACTATTTGACACGGTTTCTCTAAAACATAGGGAAAGTATGGATCATCTTCATCCGGACTATCTTCTAATACATATGGGGGTTGACACCGAGAAAAAGCATCGGGCACAATCATTTCTGTACACGCTTTATATTTAATTACAAAATCAAATTGCTGTAGGATTGCCATCCACCTTTCATAGATCGCACCTTTAATTTTCTTCTGAAATAAAGGACGTAACGCTTGATGATCACATTCTACAGTAAAATGTGTTCCTCGAAGATATCCTGCACAATCCAAAATACTGTTAACAACACCAAGCAGTTCCAGTTTTGTAGGTCCATAAGACTGCTGATAGCTAGCTAATGATTTGGAACCAAACCGTATAATTCTGGTGCGTAACCGTTCTTTAGTTCCAACTGGAAATTCACATTCAGGATACACTTGATACAACACATACCCAATCCCACGGCTGGAAGTGTCTACTGCTAGAGTGAAAGGCAAGTTATACCTCGGAAAAGCCAAAGCTTCACATTCAGATAAATGTCTTTTTAGAGTTTCAAAAGCCTTATCATGTTCCATATTCCAAATAAAAGGTGTGTTCTTTCTTAACAAGGCATTCAACACAGATGCAAATGAACTAAAATTAGGAATGAATTTCTTGAACCAATTCATTAATCCCATAAAGCGCCTCAATTCACCAATATTTCGAGGTACTGGATATGTTCTCACAGCTTGAACTCTATCAGGAGGCAGTCGAATACCATCTCTGGAGATCTCGTGACCTAGAAAAATACATTTTTTGTTGAGCAAAAGAACACTTTTTAGGACCCAACTCCCAATTTGCACTTTTAAACCGATCAAACACAGTCTGCAAGTCTATCAGATGCTGTTCAAATGTTTCAGAAAATATCACAACATTATCAATATAACACAATACTGATCGAAACGGCAAACCTTTCAACACTTTATCCATTAACAATTGAAATGAACTTGGCAATGTCTTCAAACCCATCGGCAACCTCAAAAAATTTATGTCCCAAAACAAGTAATGAAGGCAGTATATTTCGAGGAATCGTCAGAAATGGACATTTGGAAGAGTCCTGAGCTCATGTCGAGAGAGGAAATGTAATTTGGACATGTTTCATTGAAAGAATCTGTTAATTCTTGCAAATCCGGAATGTGGTATTTAAAATCCTGAGTTTGAGAATTTAAAAACTGGAAATCACAACAAAATCGATATGATGCCAAATTGAATTCCTTGGTGTTTGGCTGAAGATTTTTCTTTTTGTTACGTTTTTCCACAAGAACAATAGGACTACTTATTGGAATGTCTTCTTTCTCGCTAACAGGAACAATAATACCCTGTCTCACAAGTTCTTCCAGCTGATGTCGTAACACTTCACGCTTATGAGGAGGAAGACGGTACGGACGTTGATACTTTGACTGTGCATCTGGCTTTAAATGAATATGATGTTCTACTAAATTAGTGTGACCTAAATTAGGATTCTCCTTGGTCAAAAATAATTGTTTATTGGCATACAAACATTGTTTCATACGAAGAGTTTGCTCAGGAGATAAATTACACTCATCTCCAGAAAAGTCAAAATTGTCACAAAACGTTTCAAAATCTTTCTGGTTTACGTTGAAACATTCACTTACAGATACACCCAATTCCTGCACTTTAGTACCTGTTTTCACCTGAACATGAGCACACACATTGGTTTGGTTTACCGGATAAGCATGAACAACATCATTTTCCCCTAGCTTATTAAACTTGGCCAACATCATACTTCTAGGAAGAGTAATCGGCTCACCAGTGGGATTACATACTTTAACAGGCACTTTACTATCATGACCAATAGTAACGAGGGTTTTTGCAATTACAATATTACTAATGCTGTGCAGCCTAGTATTTGGCATACAGACGCCCTGCAATCCAGGGTACAGTTTAGAACTAACATTAGCCCATATCACCATTTCTGTATTGGCTGGTATAGTAACCTTCTTACGAATTCGGACCCCTGACTGCTGAACTTGAAACTTACAATCCCGAAAATCTAATGAGATTCCCTTCTTAACTAAAAAGGTAGTACCCAAGATTAAAGGATGACTTGTATCCGTCATCACATAAACAGTTATACCATGTTTCCCATTTGGAGTTTGTAATTTAAGCTGAGCCAATCCAAGAACAGGGACCTCAACATTATTTGCAACTGTAATTTTACATGAAGTATCTGGTATATATCTACAACAGTCACTGGGTAATGATCTGTAAAAGTGTTCTGAGACCAAATTAATTGCACTACCAGAATCTAATAAAGCTGCTACTTTAACTGATCCAATTGATACTGGCATGTAAATAAACCCATGATTGACAGGTGTAGTCTCATAATCATATTCTGTGTAACTGTCCTCCAAATGAGAAACATCAGCACTATCATCATTAGAACAAACACATTTATGCATAAAACAAAAACATTGTGGACACTTTAGAATATTGTCAAAATTGCAAGCATCACAATCAATGTCCCCAAAAAACTGTGCTTGACTTTTTAATTCTTCCTGAGGGTCTGTCCGTTTTCCGAGTGATCAGCCAGATTTACCGGCTGCAGTAATTTGCAACTATCAGCTGTGTGTCCATTTTGATGGCAAATCTGACATCTAATGTCTGGCCTTGCCCTACCTCTTGGTGAAAGATTACAATTTCGGCGCGTATGTCCCGCTCCCCTACAGCCATAACAATTGAAGTCTGAACCTTCAAAATTAGAATCCTGCCGACTCTGTGACGACGACTGCTTCTTTAAGCACAATGCACTAACAGTCTTTTCTAATGAACGTACTTTATCGCGAAGTTCTTCAACTTCTCTATGATTGGCTGATTCCATGTCTCCAGCTTGGCCTGAATTGGTCTCCTGAATACAGTGTTTTGTCAAATTCACTCTCAGTGTAGGCACGTGAACTCTATAGCCATAAGCTCCCCCCATTTTCGCTGATACCATGGCATCTAAATGGGATTTATGCGATCCTGCACGAACAAAGAAGGCAAGTTGCTCCGGCAAGCCCTCAATAAATTTGACTAAGATGTCCATCTGTGACTTTCGCAAACGCGTGGCTTTATCAATTAAACTACTGTGGAACTCTTCAATAGGTTGTCCCGGGGCTAGCTTGGAATTCTGAAAATATTCTGCTTCAGCCCACAATGCTGGATTACATTGTGAGTCAATGTCAATATATTTTTCATGAAAAGCATCTTTCACAGAGTTCCACAACTCTCTTTGTCTCACAGGCAAAGACAAAAACCATGTTAATGCAGGTCCTCTTTCACTATCATCAGAAGCAATCTTATTCAATGTAGCATAGGACATGAACTCTCTGAACTCAGTCCATGAAATTTATTAATATTTAATTTGACAGTCATTATACAATTATCATCAGAATCACTGTCACTGCTAGTTATAAATTCTTTTCTGCTAGAATTCTTTATTGGTGATGGTGATAGTGTTGAAATATGAATGTCCAAAATATCGATTGGATTCAGGAATGGTAACGAAATCACTGGATCATCCAAAAAGCTATTTAGTCCAAACTGTCCGGTAATACGGCTACCGTACAAATTGTCATTTTCCATAAAATCATCGTAATTCCCGTCAACATTTTGCCAAGTCGACATTAAAACACATATATCATACCGTTAAATGTTCATGAAATGTTATTAACATTGTGCATTATGGATTGAAGTTGAAATTATTATCGGCAAAAGTAGCGTGGTTTCGGAACTTTTGCCACAAGTTTTGCCGCCATTGTTTTTCAATTGGTAACATTCACAAAAACTCAAAAATGTTTCATTAAAATTGTCATTAAAGTTCAAACAAACGATTCTCCATGCCTTTATGCATCTCCACCATGTTAGACCATCGATTTTCACTGCTCTGGGGATGAGTCAGTGGGAGAAACAATACAAATAAAAAAAAAAACACGTTATCTACAGCAACGTTTTTTTATCTCCCTTCCTTTTTAAAAAAACCACCAAACCCCCCCCCCCCCCCCACCACCACATTCTGAGTTGTTATAAATTTGGTGCTGCTTATGTAGCGGATTGAGAATGGGTATTTAATTTTAATAAACTAATTAAGAAAATGAGGATGTGATTTACACAACACTAGGGAGGAGGAAGAAAAACTCTATTAACGTGCCCATATGCACTGAAGGTTCAGGCACGTCCATACTGGGCACGAGTTCTGTTTGCACCAGATCTCCTGTCCAGAACATTTACCTAGGTAACCGACTGTTTGGTTATATCCATTATATTTACAACATCGATGAGCTACCTAATCCTAACATGGTACTATGGTTCTGAATGACATTCACAATGTATTTTAAGATATTTTATTTTATCATGAGCTGGTACATCTTTCAATTTGAATATTTGGAATATGTGTATAAAATTACAGTGATATTAAGGTTGGAACTTTAAATTTTTGAAGGTCTCAATACACCACATAACCCATTGGTGGTTGACAAGAACAGAAGGACGGTTCACGTGAAATATTGTGTCCTGCAGGGCTGCACCCAGAGTGACTTTTAACAGCTAATTGGAGCAATATAAAAACACTACGCCAACTCTTACTAATCACAAAACACAACACCACACAATATGGGTGTCTCATACAGGAATAGCTGACTGCATCGCAACTGATTCCATCGTAATGTCCGTATTGTCATTTATGAGACACTCGTACAAAACACTCGTATCACGTGGCATTACCTTAGTAACTACTGGGGACCATTAACCCCTGACCTGGACAGACAGTCCAGATAGCTGAGGTTGCTTCTACATGGTACAGAACACATCACTCCCTAACATTAATGAAAACATCAGAGTTTGTACTTGAACAAGTCTTTTCTGCTTCTCACTTCTGCAAGTGCTTGGGCTCGAATCTCAAAACCTGGTTCTGTGGAATGTTCAAAATTATCACCTTCACAAAGTCCAATGGCATGTAGTAGAGATTCTTGGCCAGTTCGTAAAAACGGGTTATACTTCTTTTCTTCACCAATTGTAGATGGACACTGGAACAAAAAAAAATCTAAAGTGAGAAGAGACAAGCATCTGTTGTGGTTGGAAAGACAAGGACTGGGATGTAGAGGTGGACAGTGAAAGAAGTTGAAAGACAGGAGAAGCTGCCAGATTGGGAACAAATTAGATGGAATTCAAAGGAGAGAATGGAAAGGGACAGTGGGAAATGTTTGTTATAGTGAGACTTTTTATCCAGTGTCTGTTATGTGCTCTAAAATATGGTAATTGTGACATTTGACCCGCAGAGTAAGAAAAGAACCCTATTGCTACAACAGAAGCTACTCTTATTGGTCTAGAGTATAAGAGATATCCCACTGCCATGACATAGGCTACTCTTTCCAAATAGCAGCAAGTGATCTTTTATATGCACTTCCTCACAGACTATTTCTCGTTCCAACCACGAACGGTAAATCAAAGGCCATGGTATGCATTAACCTGTCTGTGGAATGATGCATGTAAAAGATCCCTTGCTACTAATGGAAAAATGTAGCGGGTTTCCTGACTACTAGTATATGTAAAAATTACCAAATTACCAAATTACGAAGCCTGTTTATCTTGAACGAATGAATGATTGAATGAATGTTTAACGACACCCCAGCACGAAAAATACATCGGCTATTGGGTGTCAAACTATGGTAATGCAAACAAATAAGGTGATGATCAACATCAATATAAAAATTCAAGATTTAAATAAAAACAGTGTAAAGAACTGTGCAAAAATACAAATATCACAGATACATGTAGATACTGACTTTTACTCAAAATTTCAATTTGTGCTGTATTACCCATTCTCAAAGATAATGTTACACCCTTGCACCACAGGGGCCTGTTTATCTTAAATGCAAGTGTTTAAGCATTGTAAATATATGTAGTTACATGCGTGTAAGTCATAAACAGGCTTTATAAATTCGACACAAGATGTTCAGAAATATTAAAATAAAGAAAAGTTGTAGTTATGCACAAATACTGTACTATGTTAGGTAAGGGGAACAGATATCTTTAATGGATACCAAATCCTTTTAAATTATTATTTCTATGCACAAATTAACCAGAAAACATAAGAAAATACTTACTGTTGGCAAGTTGTTGTCTCGTTGATTTTTCACCCATTCATATTTTTCCTGTGAGTAAGTAATTAAAATGTAGTTACTATAGCAACAAGCAGTATGCCATTAATTAAAACTTGTCATAAACTAACAAATAAAATTTAATCACAGGTCTTAATCATAAGTTGATACTTCTTGAAATTAAAAAGCTAAACAATAGTTTTCATTAAAGTAATGGAATTTACTTAAATTTATTCATAACTTTATCATTAATGTGGCTGAAAATTAAATTTTAGAATTAAAAACTTGAGTTAAAAACTATTTCTTTCAAGATTCATAAATAAGTTTTGAATAAACTGGATTTGTTTTTTGTTTGTGTATTTCTGTCACCAACTGCAAAACAAAACACTGATTTGTTGTGTAATGTGTAACTAAAAAGCAATATTTTTCTAAGAGTTTGTTGCTATTGCCAGGGGTGGGAGTGGGTGGGTATATGTGGGATGTTAAAAGTTTTGTTTAATGACACCACTAGGGCACATTGATTTATTAATCATCAGCTATTAGATGTCAAACATTTGGTAATTTTTACATATAGTCTTAGAGAGGAAACCGGTTACATTTCCCCTTTAATAACAAATTATCTTTTATATACACATCCTACAAACCATGGTCTTTGATATACCACATATAGCACATATGAGAAATGAGAATAAGAAAAAACCCAATCAGTTGAATGGATCCACCGAGGTGATTCGATCCTGCAACGCAAGCACCTCAAGCAAGTACTCAAATGACTGAGCTAAATCCCGCCCCCAATCCACAACTGATGCCCACTGATGAGCTTATTGAACCATTTCTCATTCCAGCCACTGCTTCACAGCTGGTGTAACAAAGGCTGTTGTGTGTACTATTCTGTCTGTGAGATGAGGAATATAAAATATCTCTTACTGCTGTCAAAAAGAGTAACCCATGGAGGCAGTAGTTTGTTTTCTCTCTCATTATCTGTGTGGTTCTTAACCATATATGTGACACCATATAACCATTAGAAAATACTCAATGAGCTACGAGGCAATACCGTTTATCTTGCACAAGTTAATTGATCTTGTCCCACATCAATTCATGTGTGCAAGATAAACGGTATTGCCAAGTAGCAAATTGGGTATTCTGTTTAATACCCATTATCATTTTATGGAAAATTTTTAAAAACGATACTGTTACTGAAAACAAGTTTGCAAGTTGAGAACAAGAGTGTTGGCAGGATCTTACTCCATCGGTAAAGTGGTCGCCTTAGGTGCTTTGGTTAAAGGACCGAACCTCATCGGTTAAACCATTCTCTGATTGGGTTTCCCGACTCCAATCAGTTCACCATGACTGGTATATCAAATGCCACTGTATGTGGTGTTCTGTCTGTGGAAAAGTGCCTATAAAAGATCCCTTGTGGCTAACAGAAAAACTCTGAAGACTACCAGTGAAGATTTCCAAATGTTTAACATTAATAGCTGATGATTAATAAATCAAACAGTGGCATCATTAAACAAAGCAAAATATAACTATTTAAAATATTTCCTGCTTTGCTGATATTGCTATGAATCTAGTAATAATTAGAAAAACCCTAGGTGATAAAACTATATCTAAAGGTGTGTATGTTTAAAGTATCAGTCCAGGTGAATATGTTTAAAATGTGAATAGCAAAAATGCCTCAGCAGGTTTGTTTATTTTAAATACCTGTTCAATTCTAATTATTTAAAATACCTGTCCAGGTATAGTTAATTAATTAATTAATTACCTGAGCATCACAGTTTTCTTTCTCCAGGTGTAATGAAAATTCCAGGTTGTCACTTGCATACTCATGACCTGTAAATAGAAAATACTACATTATAATACATAAAGAAATAAAATCAGTGGTTAGTCATGTGTGCTTAACCCATGGCATTCTCACTATTCAATGGTTTAACACATTTATGTATAGACATTCAGTTTTAAAGAGTGCTTTGCATGTCATAATGTAAACAAGATTTTGTTCCAACCTAAAATTTATAAACACCTGATCAATCCACAGTTACAACTGTTAAACAAATGTATATTTTTAAGACTGTAAATATACTGAACAAAAAAAAAACTTCCGATTTGTACATATAGTACTTGTTGTGTTAAAGAATTCATTGTGTAATGAAATTATATAGGTAGTATTAGCCTTGAGCTGTATTATCAGGATTCATGAATTTTATCGATTATTTTGGCACTGTTAATCGTCGACAAAGTGAAATTCAATTTACACGTGCATGCATGGTTCGACATGTCCCGTGTAGTATTCGGTCAATTTGTTTTACTTGTCTTACTGACAATGTTGTCAAGTGAACGAAAACGCTTCAAAATTTTTAAAAACATTAAAGTTTTTTACATTGTAGCATGTTTAGTATGCCAAGAATACCCAATAATTTACGCGAACGGGCGATTGGCATGCTTGATGCTGGCATGTCGACAGAAGACGTTGCAAGGCATGTTGGGAGTTCTAGTCGAGCGATACGAAATCTTCGCTTAAGAATTCGAATGACAGGAAGCACCAACGACTTGCCACGTCGTGGACGTCCGCGTTTTACAACGTGTGGTCAAGACCGCTATATCATGAACACGCATTTGCGCAATCAATTCCAAACTGCCACTGCTACTGCTGCTAACACACCTGGGCTTCATAATAACCGAATCAGTGGGCAAACTGTTTGTAATCGTCTGCGGGAGAACGGTTTACATGCACGACGTCCTTATGTCGGATGCGTTTTAACGCAACATCATCGTCTTAATTGGGCACGTGTACACACTCGTTGGATACGGCGACGCTGGAATACCGTTCTTTTTTCGGATGAATCCAGATTTTCTTTACAACGTGGTGATGGCGCGTTTACCGTAGAAGAACTGTTGTGTTCTTGAACGAGATCGTTTCGGGTGTGGGGGTTGTGTCATGGTCTGGGCAGCCATTGCCCATGGTTATCGTTCACCACTAGTCGTCATTGATGGCAATTTAAATGCTCAACGTTACCGCGATGACATTCTCGCTCATCACGTAATTCCTCTGTTCCATAACAACGTCAACAAACTTCGTCAAGCGCTCATTCAGGAATGGAACAATATTCCACAGGCAGAAATCAACATTTTAGTCAATTCTATGCGCCTGCGATGCACTGCAGTGGTCAATTCAAGAGGTGGTCATACCCGTTATTAAGTTGGTGGGGTTTTTTAAAACCCCTACCACACTTGGTCAAAATTTCTCCCAGTTTCTGTTAACCTATGGCCATGATTTTTGCACCAAACGATGCATCATGGAACACTCTTTAAACGCATATATAACAATTATTCCCCCGGTTTGTTTTCATCAAGTTATGTTCAAGCAAAGTTAGCGGAAGTTTCTTATTTTGTTCAGTATATAATTTTACTGACAAGTCCCACCCACCCTTTATTGAGATTATTAAAGGAAGGAAATGGTTTGTTTAATGACGCACTCAACACATTTTATTTACAGTTATATGGTGTCGGACATATGGTTAAGAACCACACAGATATTGAGGGAGGAAACCTGCTGTCGCCACTTCATGGGCTACTCTTTTTGATTAGAAGCAAGGGATCTTTTATATACACCATCCCATACAGGATAGCACATACCACAGCGTTTGATGTACCAGTTGTGGTGCACTGGCTGGAGCGAGAAATTTAAGATTATTAAATACATACACATCAACATATCAAGATATACCGGTATAAATTTAAATTTGAAAAGGAATTACACATCCCAAAATTAGCATAGTACAACTTGACTTTTTGGGGGGAAATCTAAAAAAAATTTGAAAAAGTACAGATGAGCATTGCATCCTGAAAAAAAGAGGACTATTGGTTGTGGTAGATGTCGAGAAGTTTCTCAGTAGTACAGTGGGTTTTTTTTACATTAAATTGTGTATAATGTAATAGAATGCTTTACATCAAAGTAAAACATTTGACACATCAATAAACCACATAATAAAATGATTTTGTGCATATTGTCAATGGTTAATTTTGCAGACCTTTTTGCCGCTTAACTTCCAAACGTGGTATGTTTTTTTTATAAATCACCCGACATATTACATAAACCATCTCATTGGAAGCTTGTAATCATAATGGGCCGAATTTATGAAAGCCTTTTTTTTTTTTTAAATGCTGATTTTTAAGCATTGTAAATATATGTAGTTAGACGTGTGTTAGACATAAACAGGCTTTGTAAATTCGGCCCAACATGTTTTACCTGGCCAGACTAACACATCATCCCCCAGGCTACATATGCTGTCTAGAGATCGTAACATAGTGCTTGATGAACCTTCAAACATTCGACCTGCAAAAGAAAATATATTCCTTTCCTAAACAAGCATTCTGCGAGTACTGCTAACACAGTACATGTCCCGTACAAGGCTAAAAAAAAAATAGCTATCTCTAAATAAATGGGCAAATCCCAGTCAAACTTGATCTGTAACTCAACATGACAAAACTATACACAGTCTCAGTTTGATATCTTGAACCATTCCAAAAAATAAGGTCTGGAAAAGTATATGTGGGACAGACTAACAGAAAGATGGAGACAAAAGCTATTTTCTAAAAAACAAGAAGCATTCTAAGAGTACTGCTGAAACAATACATGTCCCCCAACAATTTGTTTTATCTTCTTAATTCAAGGGCCATAACTCTGTCACAAATGGATAATTCACCATGAAAGTGAAACTTGATCTGTAACAGTACACGGTAAAGCTATACACAAATTTCAGCTCAATATATCCAGGCTTTTTGAGAAAAAAAATCTAGGAAACTATGGTATATTTGGGACAGAAGGACAGACAGACAGACAGATGGAGATGAAACCTATAGTCCCCTCCAGTTAGACCGGTAAGGGATTAATAATCCAGTGACAAGGCACTGCACAACATACAAAGCTATTTAGTTATTTAAAAAATGTCAATGTAATCTTTATATTTTAACATACATTGAGAGGAACATTCAAAGATGGAATTTTAAACCAAATTTCACTGTGATCTAGTCTACATATGATGGAGTCTATTAGTCTAATAGTAAAAAATGAAGCTAAATGCACAATAAAAGTGATACCTACATCTCACCTTTTGACTCATCAAGGTGAGACAAAAATCCAAGATCTGTGTCTAATGGGTTCCCTTTTTTAAAAGTAGCACCCCCCCCCCCGAAAAATCCTACATCTGCCCCTGACTGTGTACTTACCACAACCAGACAGGAAGACATGGTCTCCCCCTGACAGTGCACTTACCACAACCAGACAGGAAGACATGGTCTGCCCCTGACAGTGCACTTACCACAACCAGACAGGAAGACATGGTCTGCCACTGAAAGTGCACTTACCACAACCAGACAGGAAGACATGGTCTGCCCCTGACAGTGCACTTACCACAACCAGACAGGAAGACATGGTCTGCCCCTGACAGTGCACTTACCACAACCAGACAGGAAGACATGGTCTGCCCCTGACAGTGTACTTACCACAACCAGACAGAAGACATGGTCTGCCCCTGACAGTGTATTTACCACTACCAGACAGGAAGACATGGTCTCCCCCTTACAGTGTACTTACCACAACCAGACAGGAAGACATGATCTCCAGAGAAGAGTGAATTAGGAACACCAAAGGGACTGCCATCTAGGAGGTATACAATATGGCCGACCGTGTGACCTGGGGTGAACATGGCATGGAACTTCAGTGAGCCAAACATCAAAATATCACCATCTGCAACAGGGCTGAAATGAAATTCAATACTTTGCTGAATTGCATGTATTTAAAAACAAAATTACCTGGATTCAAAATCTTAACAGACAACAATATTATTCAGTCATCTTTAAATAATGATTAATTCTTCTACCAAATAAGACCAAAAATACTTGAAAAATATACTACACATTTTATCATTATTATTTAATATTACTAGTGCAAATAGAACTTGATGACTGATAGTTTTGAAACTAACTGAATACATGAAATGACAAATCCATGTATCAATCTAAAACAAAGGTTTCATTGATTTTTAGACAAATTTTGAAGAAAGTAAAATAGTGGCATTTGAAACAAAAATGATTGTTTTAAGTTCATTAGGTGACATTTCAATAAATCACCATGCACATATTCTACCTACTCAGTCCTTGCTCTGCATGCATAAATTTATGCAATAAAAAAACAGACTATATTTATATACAGCTATTATTTCACATTTCACTTTATATCATGTAACATTCAAAGATGGAGCAACAATAATGGATTTACTGAAAACAAAGGGAGAAAACTTTGTTACTTTTTTAAGGTGAATGTACACGAGGAAATACTGCTCAGAAATCATCTGTTAGTCAGTGTCCTCAGAAGACTGGAAACCTTATCTGACAATGAATCCTGTCTTGCATGTTTATTCTAAACCATATACCACTTAAATGAAGGGCTGCATTGCAGTTAATGTACACAAACCTGGAGATTGCCATGGTGTTTTAAATTTTCTGCAGCATTTATTTTTCAGTGAAACCTTCCCTTTTTTTTCTTTTTTTTTTAAAATATTACTGATAAATTAAACTTCTCTCTTTCACATTAATTGCAAAATTGCCTTGGAAACCATTTTTCCATAGCATTTTTTTTTTCTGTGGCCATTTTCTTAATTTCCTGGATTGACGTACTAAATGGTCCCATAAAATATTGCCTCAATAGATATATATACATATACATATATAATTAATATGACCTGAAATATGCTTTATTCTTTGTAATATTACGACTATGTAGCTATTAAAAAAAAAAACATTGTTCATTGTTAGTTAACAGTATAGTTGTTTATATTTTGGAATTCCATCTCATAATGTTACGCTTTGGACCTAAAATCTGGGATTTGCAGAAGCATGAAATCCTGCTAACTTCAAAGCCTGGTCACGAGCATTGTAAATGAACAATAACATGCAGACAGTGTATATTACAAGTCATACAGTTGAAATCAATCTGCCATAAGTGGGATAAATGCCATGTGACCCTGCTTTTAAAATGACTATCTGATGATACAGCATGTACACATCCCTCATTAATATTATATAACAAACAACATACTTTGTAATATTTGGTACATGATCCATAGCTCCTCCATAAATTCTTAAGTTTCTATATCTGTTCTTCATTACTCCATTCCCCCCACTGTGATCCCTGGGGAGACAAAAATACATGTGCATTAGCATATTATCTTTATATATAACCACATTTATACAGAGAGCCAGACTTTAATAAAAAATAATTAGACTGAAGGTAGTCCAAGAAAGTAAAAGTACAGTTTTTTTTTTTTTTAAATGACACCACTAGAGCACACTGATATATTAAACATCGGCTATTGGATGTCAAACATTTGGTAATTCTGACTTGTAGTCATCAGAGGAAACCCGAGACATTTTCTTAATGCAGCAAGGGATCTTTTATATGCACTTCCCCACAGACAGGAAAGCACATATCACGGTCTTTGACCAGTTGTGGTGCACTGATTGGAAAGACAAAACCCCAATCAGTTGAAGGGATCCACTGAGGTGGTTCAATCCTTTGATGCAAGCACCTGAAGCGAGCACTCAACCAACTGAGCTAAATCCTGGCCCCGGTAGTCCAAGAGAGAAGGGAGGAAATGGTCCAAGAAAGAATAAAATTCATAAATTTCTTTGTGAAATTATCCCCCAAAATAATAAAACTGGTCAAAATTAATGAGGAAAGTGACTGTCTAAATGAGGAAAGTGTTTGTCTAAAATTCCTTAATCCCAATTTCATTGTTATACATTTTTAAAATTACAAAATGCAGATAAAATATTATAAAAGCATAAATAAAGAAAGAAATGTTTAACTTTAAATCTTAAAATACTTTAATTGTAAGTTTAAATCTTAAAATTTACATAAATTCATTAGCTGAATAAATAGCATAGCATACCTTTGATAGTTCAGGCTCGAATGATTGAAAAGGAACTGAATTAACTATAGATAACAAGTTATCAACTATAATTTGTAATAATCTCTGTATCATTGAACTGACAACTTACCAATGTTTGTGTGTTATTATCAATGCTTCTGGAGTTATTCCCTTTTCATCAAGAATTAGCTGAAAGAAAAACGACAATGTTTTTGCTAGCAATGCTCATGTATATGTACATGACAAGAGGTCTATATGTACAAATATTACAAAATACAGTGAAACCCCTATAAACTGGACACTCACAGAACCAACTAAACAGTTCCATTTTAAATGGTATCCAGTTTAGATTCTGTCCTGTTCTGATATTTAAAAACAGCATGCATATAATTTAAAAATATAATAATAAAAGTAACTTATTCATTATTATACAGAATGACTTTTCTTTTTTCAAAATGCTTACTAATTTAAAATACTTCATTGTTCAAGAAAAATGGTAAATATACAGTCTGATGCAAGAATATTTTTCAATGCAAATAATACCTTGCTCCCCATTCCCAATTTAAACATTTATGAAATAGTCCTTATCCAGGGCTTCTAGAATATTCCACTAGCCATGGGATCAGATCATCAGTGATTTTCATAATCCACTAGCTATGGTTAAAAATCTACTAGCCCTAGTTATGTATGTAATGCAAATTTGTACCCCACCCCCAAAAAACCCCCCAAAAAAACAACAACAACAACCCCATATCCAAAGCACTTTATAATCACTATTAATAATAATTAACATGCAATTTGTATTATGTTTATTTCCAAGTGCAAATAGCATTAATGTTTCCAAATAAATAATTACTAAATAAAATATATTAATATTTTATTTAGTAATTACAGTCTGCAAAACTGGGGGTTGCTAATAAACACATTATTTAATTATCTCAAATGCCAAGTGCTATCCTATTTTTTGCAGGTAAATAAAATATAATACAGGGGTGCAAAAGTGAGTTAAAAAATGAAACTACTAGTCTGACGGGCGATCTGACTTATTCTGACTGACTGACATTTTATTTTTATTTTATTTTTTTTAGCATCGAATCAATGCCAGAATTACCATTCAAACAAACAATTCAGAATGATGACGAAATACACAACAATAAATGTACTTCACTGACAATAGATGACTTCAGAGTTCCAAACAGCGCAACATTCCAGAAATGGAAACAGAATATATACGTCCTAGAAATGGCTTGTTTACGTTGAAAGTGTGTTGCTAGTTTTTCTGTTAAATACTTGTGGGATGTCACTTGGATTTTGTAAATACAGTCAAACTTCAATAACTCCATCTACAATCTCTCGAGAGCCTCGCTACGTAATACATAATTACAGACAGTCTGGTTAACTTCAAAGAGCACCTGTAATAATTGTTAGCGCTGTTTCTTTTCTTCTTCTTCTTTTTAAAAATAAATTTTAGTTCCTGTTTGCATTAGTGTTTTTGAATGATTTTTCTTATTTAAAATAATTAAAATAATCTAAAATAATTTTGTGAAAAATAAATGTACTGAGTGTTATTCGGCGTTCAGCGTTTTATTTGTTAGATACGTTCCGCCATATTTTGACATCTGCAAAATACATTAACTTTCTTTTTATCATTTACTTCCTGTTTAAAAATTTAACTGTTCTATATTAATTTCGAAAACTCAACTCCCTGAAACTCAAACTATTTTCTTGTCTCCTTCAAACTTGAGTTATTGAAAACTGACTGGATATATGAAAGAAATATGAAAAACTTAGTCTTTACCAGAATATTTCAAAATTTATTGATTTAATGTCAGTGAATGTTTGGGGCTTTGATTTCATTTGCCACGTGCTGTTGATCACTTAACAACGTACCAAGTGTCCTTAATAATGTTTCTGTTAAAAATATATATGTTATACTATGTTCAAACAAAATATTATTCAACAGGCTAGTGGACTACTAGAAATTCTGGTGGACTAATGCATTTTAATTGATTCTGGTCCGGCGGGCTAGTGAAATATTTTCCATTTCTGCACCTCTGACAATTATATATATAATGTATCACATTTTTTATATATACTGCCCAAGAAGATCAATACATTGTTTATAGATCAGTTTTATTACAAAATGTTAACATTATTAGCAATGGAAATTAATTTGGTGTACTTGACTGGTGACCATTTGCATTATACCTACAATATGTTACTTAGAATATGAAATAATTTTGTACCAGTATAAACAATATGGTTACAGTATTTCTTAGAAATAGATGGTATATGTTGATGATAATTTTAATTTTAATTTGAGATTCGTGAACAAAACTGGCGGTATTTCTGCTGGGGATTGGGGATTTTTTTTTTGTGGTTTTTTAAATACTGTAAAAAACCCACTTGCCATGGGCATCAGGCTACCTTATTCTAGAAACCCGGCCTTATCTGAAATACTTGATAAATGGCTATACCTGCACTGGCTCTGGGTCACCGGGGTCAATAATAACAGAGGTGTTTGTTGACTTGTCAGTGATGAGGTAGGCATAGTTGTCCAACAACATAGGAATTGGAAGAATCGATAGATCTTTGATACGAAAAAACAAAAACATGACATGTAGTGATGTCCAGCAACATAGGAATTGGAAGAATCAATAGATCTTTGATACGAAAAAACAAAAACATGACATGTAGTGATGTCCAGCAACATAGGAATTGGAAGAATCAATAGATCTTTGATACGAAAAAACAAAAACATGACATGTAGTGATGTCCAGCAACATAGGAATTGGAAGAATCAATAGATCGTTGATACAAAAAACAAAAACATGACATGTAGTGATGTCCAGCAACATAGGAATTGGAAGAATCAATAGATCGTTGATACAAAAAACAAAAATGACATGCAGTGATGTCCAGCAACATAGGAATTGGAAGAATCAATAGATCGTTGATACAAAAAACAAAAATGACATGCAGTGATGTCCAGCAACATAGGAATTGGAAGAATCAATAGATCGTTGATACAAAAAACAAAAATGACATGCAGTGATGTCCAGCAACATAGGAATTGGAAGAATCGATAGATCTTTGATACAAAAAACAAAAACATGACAATTCCCACCCTATCACATTTGCTTAACATTAAGCGCCAAAAGCAGATTAACAAGGGTTTAATAAAACTAGGATTCTTTGGCTAATAAAATATTCCTCAAATTAATCAAATTTTAATTGTTTTCAAGGAAATACTATACTATACTATACTATAAATGAAAATTGGCTAAACCAAAAAAACTTTCCAGTGTCAGCCCTAGTAGACAAGGCCTGGTGCTTATAAAACTTTTAGGCAGGTCAGGTCATAGGGCTTTACATGCACATTCAGAGCAAGCTGTTGTAGCGCATGCCAAAACTTTTAGTCTAGACTCAAGACTCTTAATAGTCTGAGACAGTAATGTCATAACAATGCCATACAAATTGTATGAATGTGACATCACTGGAGATTAAGTCTGGACTCTAAAATGTTTTATAAGCATGGGCTCTGTAGTCCGTCTCATCCTCCTACAAAAATGGGGTTTTTTTTGGTAAATAATTTCAGTTTTGTCTGACATAACAAGAAAAGTAAAAGTGTTTTTGAAATAACAAAAAAATACAATTTTTGTGTCCAATTTAGAAAATAAATTGACTCAGAAAAATAAATAACTAGTAATAAATACCATAGCATGAAAAAAAGGCATTCCCCATTGGATGGACTATAGATGTTATACCAGCCTCGGTGGTGTCGTGGTTAAGCCATTGGACATAACTAAGGCATACGTATTATTGGCGAGCATACAAATTCTAAAAATATTAGGCGAGACTATCTATACAATAGGTGAATTTATTGGTTTATTTCAACATTAAAAAACAGGGGAAAAAGTGCAGTTATAAACTCTGGATTGTATACTAGTATAAACAGATTTTATTAATCCTGAATGTTTTCAAATTCTTTTTAAATCACTGGCATGATTTTGCAAGCAAGGTTTTGATTGGTCAAATGAAAGGTCAACTGGACATGAGCTCCAACAGGGTGCTGTTAGATCCACAGGTAATAGTAATTAACCAGTGGAGCTAATTTTAATTAGATTGGCATAAGGCTGGTAGGTACTGAGTTCACAGCCTGGTACCAGCTCCCACCCAGAGCGACTTTTAACGACTCAATGGGTAAGACCACTACACCTTCTTTTCTCTCACTAACAACTAACCCACTGTCTTGGACAGACAGTCCAGATAGCTGCCATGTTTACCCAGGACAGTATACTTGAACCTTAATTAGATGTAAGTATGAAAATAAGTTGAAATGAAATTGAAATAGATGTTATATGGGAAAACTATTTAAATAGTTAAAACAGATATGTATTATTATTTATCCAGCAATCACTGTATACATTGGCAAGATATGATGACTAGATAAATCTCTATATTTTCGGTCACTGACCAAAAATATAGGTCACGTGACATAAGCCAGACTCGACTCTAGTATTTCAGAGTAGATTTTCAATAAACATACTCGTTAAATCATTTGTTGAAGTGCAGTAAATACAAATAACTTTTAGTTTTGAGATAATAATACAAAACTTGTATATTTATTTATGAATTAGATTTTAGAAACGCTTTTTTAATGTGACACAATTATAGCGTCTTGCAAATAATGATGTCATGCATCTTGTATGACGTCATGCGGCAAAAGCCTTGCTAGGTTGACAGTGCTCGATTTGCGTACACAAAACTGGAATAAATAATTAGTTTCCAAATATTCCTGTAGTATTGCAGGATAAAAGAAATAACTGGTTACTGTCTTAAGATATCGGCTTTATCCTGCTCAGGTCGAATAACGAATGCAGCTCGGCAGGGCCTCACTGCATTCGCCATTCTAACCGTCGCAGGATAAAGCCGATATCTTAAGACGGTAACCAGTTATTCCCTATATATTAGATATGAGACAAACTTGGGATTCTTATGTGTAAACTTCCTTATGTAAATGCTTTTAGTATTATCATCTAGGTGACAGGATCAAACAAATAAAGAAAACAGGATGAAAACACACTGCTTACTATATATATATATGTATATCCTACATATGGATCCTAACAAAATACATACCCATGTATGCTTGCCAAAACTATATATTGAATTTTAGCTTAATGCCACAAATGATGTGCTTCAGTTGGATTTTTGATTTGCATCAATCAATTCATAATTCAAGGTGTTTCTATGTGGATATTTCTACATCATATCCAATGATATGCAATTTACATACCTTGATATTCGATGACATCTGTTTTGGAATGTCCAGCATGACCCAGCTTTTGTCTTGCTCTACTGATTTCCTTCTGGTGGTACCAATAGCCAATCCGTGTCCGTGTGTACAAGAAATAGCTGTAAATAAAATAAATAAGTAATAAAATGAGAAATTTATTTAACAAACGAAATGTTTTATTTAACGACGCACTCAGCACATTTTATTTATGGTTCTATAGCATTGGAAAATGTATTCAAATGCAGACTTTGATCATAGCATTTTCAGTACTAGCCTGCTGGGATACTAGTTTATAAAATCTGATGGTCTAAAAATCTGTACCCTATAATTTTATTAAAACTAGAAAGCAACTACATAATGTGTTACTTTTGGGTTTGTTTTATTTTATTTATTAAAATGGCCAAGTTTAAGATGATTAATTAATTAATTTTATTTTCAAGCTAATATTACTATTAAAAAAAATAAAAAATAAGAACACTAAACCTAATGATGTTGGTCAGTTATATGTACGTTATGGCATGAGTAAAAGGATGAGTTTGGAAAATATAATATGACAAATGTGGGTATAAAAATTGTCAGATTTATGTGTTACATAATTGCTGAATAAGAGACACTTTCAAACACTTCCAGCCAGTGCTCCACAACTGGTGTTACAAAGGTTGTGGTATGTACTATCCTGTCTGTGGGATGGTGTATATAAAAGATCCCTTGCTGCTGGTTGAAGAAGAGTGGTCCATGAAGTGGCAACAGCGGGTTTCCTCTCTTAATATCTGTGTGGTCCTTAAAGGAGACCGGACACCAAACCATATATACGGCGTAATGAATTGTTTGCCGTCATAAACCACAACACGCAACTACCGCGCTCCCCTTATTGACTAAGTTAAGCGTGCCAGTCTTGGTTGGGTTTTTTTTTCTTTTCCGATCTCCGATTTTTGCCAGAAACTGTCGACAATTGATCAGCTGCCGAAACTGTCCACAGCCGGGTACAGAAACACAGAAATGTTAGAAAATATACTGTTGCCACATACTGACAATCACTTTACAACTAATATGTCTTATCGACAATATTATTATGTAGTCTTTGCATTTCTTAATATAAAATACAACAGGCCCGTAGGAACAGGGGCGGGCCTAGGGACTTGTTCTCCATCACACACTCTAGGATAAAAATATATGTTTTAAATTTTCACTACTCTGCATAAGTAAAGATGATATAAAGATAAAAATCTAGTTTGTATCCCTCACTAGAGACTGTATCCCCTCCACCCCCCTACACACTTCAAATATCGTTCCTACAGGCCTGTACAAATGTTGATAATATGTAGAGGGTGAGGTTAGGAGCCAGTTCCTTTTATCTTTAGGATTTTGTAATCATGATTTCAAACCAACTGTTTCAGGTAGTTTGCTCCACATACTGACATTTGTTATATATTGGAATAAAATAAAAATAATTACAATATATCCAGTGTTATTTTCTTTAATCATTCATGGAGGAAGAAGGAAGTCCTGATGAAAATATATTACAGGTAAAACAAAATAATATATGATGCTTATTCCATGTGGTAACTCTTGTTAATTTGCTTTAAATTGCTAGATGCCAAAAGTGATTAATTATATTATTTTATGGCAACAGTCGAAAATTAGGCGACCAATTGTTTCAACCTCTGCCAAAGGTACCAGGTTTACTGCCAGAAAATAATTTGAGGGTACGTAAAAAAACAGCCCCCCCCCCCCCCCCCACACACACACACTTGTGCGCTTTTTTATCACACTAATTTTTGCCATTGTAACCAAAATCTGATGTAGAGAAAAATCTGATGTGGAGAAAATAATTTGAGGGTACGTAATAAAACAGGCCCGTAGGAACTGGGGGGTGGGGTGTGTGTGTGTGTGCCCCCCACTTGTGAGCTTTTCTTTATCACATTAATTTTTACCATTGTAACCAAAATCTGATGTAGAGTTTATATCCGGTCCATCAGTGCCTACGGGCCTGTAAAAACTAAATATATTCAAAGGAGTATATTGGGTGGTTATAGGTTTGAAATGATTTTTTTGATTGAACATTTTATTTCATGCACTTTTATAAATTTTAAACAGCAATTATGTTACTATAATCTATCGAAAAAATAAAACATTATATATATATATATATATATATATATATATATATATATATATATATATATATATATATATATATATATATATATATATATATATATATATATATATATATATATATATATATATATATATATATATATATATATATATACACATGTGTATATATATACACACACACATTAATTTCTGAGATTTTTTAGTACATACATGTAAGTTTACCCTCCGCACCCTCTGGAAGAAACCCAGGGTAGGTATTAAAATAATTATTTGGTGTAGAGTATTTTTAATATGACATACAGAAAGCATTGAAAAGTACAATTTTATTATGCTTTAATAATCGACATTAGCTTTAAAATTATTTAACCATCATTCCTTCTGGCCAGAGTACATATACTCTTCAAAAGAAGAAACGCAAAACCACATTGTCGTAACATTTGGAGAATTGATTTAATTATTGAATGGTGAGTCCAATAATTACCAAATGTTGCAGGATTGTTCACAATTCACTCTAGTCCATTGTGAGTAAGTGATAGGACACACCACCAAGGTCAAGGTCATCTGGAGTCAATACCGGGTGTGGCCTCCGCGTGTGTTGACAACTGCCTGGCACCGCCTGCCCATTGAAGCAACCAGAGTACGGATGACGTCCCGGGGGATGGTGGCCCACTCGGCCTGCAAGGCTGCTGCCAGCTCGGGCAGGGTCTGGGGCTGTGGTTGTCGCTGTCGGAGGCGTCGGTCCAACTCGTCCCATAGATGCTCAACTGGGTTCAAATCCGGTGATGTCGATGGCTAAGGAAGGACATTAATGTTGTTGTTCTGTAGGAAAGCCATTGTGAGACGTGCTGTGTGAGGCCTGGCATTGTCATGTTGGAACACTGCGTTGGCGTTGGCCATAACTGGAACGATGTGTGGCCGGAGGATCTGGTCAATGTAGCCCTGTGCATTCAGGTTGCCCTGCACGTGGACCAGGTCAGTTCTGCCAGTGTGTGAGATGGCTGCCCACACCATGACACTACCCCCGCCGAATCTGTCCACTTCCTGCATGCAGTTTGCCGCATAACGTTCACCACGACGCCTATACACGCGACATCTTCCATCATGACGTCGGAGCAGAAATCGGGACTCGTCACTGAACCACACCTGTCTCCATCGCAGTTGAGGCCTTTGTCGATGAATCTGGCACCACTGCAGTCGGAGTCGACGGTCTTGTGGTGTTAAGATGACACCTCGAACTGGACGTCTGGCACGAATTCCTACCTCACGTAGGCGGTTCCGTACGGTCTGGTCGGATATCCTGCGCAAACCTGGTATTGCTGCGGCTGTGGAGGTGGCAGTAGTCAATCGTTCCCGAAGGTGGCGTACCCGGATGTAGCGGTCCTGCCCGGGGGTAGTGACCCGTGGTCGACCGGATCTAGGGAGGTCACGTGTTGATCCATGTTGCTGGTAACGGTCCCACAGTCTGGAGATGGTGCTTGGGGACACATGGAATGCCCTGGTAACGGCCGTTCTGGATTCGCCTGCGTCTAGTCGGCCGATGGCATTGTTTCTCTGCGGTTCACTGAGACGTGGCATGTCCTGGATTGTCAACTGTCGGCCAGATACAGAGGCCAGGCAAGCGAACACCCTGCACTTTTATACTGTCGGTGTTCATGTTGCACGTGCAGACAACGCACGTGCAGTGGTGACATGGTTTGCACGTGGCTGCGTTTTTGCGAATATTCACATTTTGGAACTGACCTGTCCACGTGCAGGGTGTACAGTAGCTGCGTTTTAGCCAAACGCAGTGTTCCAACATTGGAATGTCTCACAACGGCTTTCCTACAGAACAACAACATTAATGTCCTTCCTTGGCCATCGATATCACCGGATTTGAACCCAATTGGAATCTATGGGACGAGTTGGAACCGACGCCTCCGGACAGCGTAACCACAGCCCCAGACCCTGAATGGCAGTGTTTTGGACATGCACCATGACCTTATATTCACAAAGCAGTTGAACGCGGTAGGAAACATAAAATCGGAGTTATACTCACCCATTTGTACCCTTTTGCGTTTTTCTTTTTTTTTGAATTTCTGAGATTTTTTAGTACATTATGTTTACCCTGCACCCTTCCAGGGTTTGAAAAGTTAGCAATTTTATTATGCTTTAATAATCGACATAGCTTTTAAAATTATTTAACATCATGGCCAGAGTACATATTATGTTGTTCCTGCCAAAGTGTTAGCATTTTAATTTTAATGACAATATACTGAACTGACAATAAACATTGTTAACTAACGTAATAATTTACATTTTGAAGGTGTTTTGTTATGAGGTTAACAAACCAACTAGATCAAAAGACGTTAGTATGGAGTCATTATGGGCAGTCGGTGAAAATTAATTTGGTAATTATAGGTAAATAAATGTGAAGTTTAAATATTCGTATGTGAACAAATTGCAATACCTTTATTTTAATGTATATCTTAAGTACATACTTGTTTTAATTTTCACATTGTAAATGTACCATAACCTGCTGTATTTAGTTGGTGTAAAGCCCATTCGACGACAATAATGCGTCCATGTTTTAAAACAACTTTCGTGGGGTTTTTTTGAAATCGAAACCATGATGTTTCTTGGGATGCATTGATGTTACTGTTGCAGTTAAACACTGCGCAGTTAACCATCATATAATTACGTCGACAGTATATAATAACACTAATTATCTTGTAAATTAAATTTCCGATAAACCTGGAGACAGAAAAAAAAAGACGACTAAAAGGCACAACCAAAGAATGAACACGTGTACCGGTATTGCTTGGTAACTCTCACCGATGACGTATTGCCTCGCTTTCGTTCAGATCTATGCATAATCCCGCCCGCTGACCGGTGCCTCGCAGCGAGCCGGGCGTTAAGAGTAATGCAGACTTTGACGCTAACTTAATCCATTACACACTACATGTCTTTTGGTGTCCGGTCTCCTTTAACCATATGTCCGACACCATATAACCGTAAATAAAATGTGTTGAGTGCACTGTTAAACAAAATATTTCCTTCCTTCCTTTCTAACACACTTTGAACAATACCATTTTACAGTCAAAGATTAACATTAATTTTTTACTTGCAACACCTTTTACGATTATAACTTAATCACGAAATCATGTTGACATGAATAATTACCAGCTTTATCTTTAAACAAGGTAACAAAATAGAAGAAAAAAACCCAGCAAATAGTTTCTACAACTAATTTAGATTAAATGTTTATATAAATCTATAAAGTCCTACAATGACTAATCAAACTAACTAAAAGGAGTTTTGGTAATATTATTATATGTAGGCCTTCCTGATACATTGTTGTTTAAATATGTTGTTACATCCAAGCAAATTACAAAAAGTGAAATGACTGTTTTAGGCAATCACAACAATTGCACACCTACTTACTTATTTTAACAAATTCTGTCCCCAGCTACTGGATTACTTGTAATGATCTTAAATCAGTCACAGATTCCTTGTCAGAGACGAATACACACATATTACCAGAATAGGTTTTGGTATCATCAATATCACATAGTAGAAATAAAAGTTGTATTATGTGAGCCTCTGGAGAGCAGAATACATTGTTTTTATTCCAAATGTATGATACAGACTATACACAGAAACACATGAGTGTATCAACATATGAAGAGTTTCATCGCAGAACGCGATAAACGCCACTATACACACCCAATCCTAGAAACGTTTTATTCCAAAACACCATAAACACTGTCAGTTTCTCTGCAATCTGCAATATATCTTTAAACAATCATATCGCATTTTGCTGAAAACAGAATTTGAACTTGTTTGTCTATATATGAACAGTGTCTGAGTGGTGTTCGCACAATGGTTTTTAATATGGCGTTTATCGCGTTTTGTGATGAAACTCTTCATATATTGTTGAACTGATGGCTATGTGTACAAGTGGAATTGTTGGATTAATGAGAACTGGTAAAAATTCAAGTATACTGAAGGTTACAAAATTGTTGTATTACTTGCCTAACTATGAAAAGACAACACCCACAGAAAGTGGATCAAACACCATAATATACGTATTACTTTAATTACTATTTATTTACATTTAATTTTTCGTAAAGTGCTATGAGATTTCTATATTCTTTTTCAGAGTTCACCTCGCCCTTTGCCAAATTGCTATTTTTTTTATACAAACTGGCTACAACATTTAGTATTTGGTTAATAAAATGTTGTTTAAATTCGCCAGTTTTTAATAATCTTCAACTAAACACATTGTACTAAACTTTGTTTGAAACAAAATTATTTCCAGTGTGATCCCTGTTTTTTCTTTTATTATTTTTAATACTGTTTATGGCCAGGGTCATATCAAGTGAGCTGCAGGGCAGGGTTTCTGCCAGAGGGTAAAACGGATATGGTTCCATACCCAGATTGTTTTTGTTATTGTATGATTTTTTTTACCGTAACCCTAAACTTAACCCATTTTCTTTCTGAGGGAGGCCCCCTATACCTCCTGTTGACTGTGGTTGCATTCACACAATACCCAACAATTTCTTTCTGGCAGAAACATTGCAGGGGAAGCTAGATGCCTCCAGAAAATTTAGAAAAATGGCTTGTTGTGCCCTTTTTTAGTCAGAGAGAGCTCTATATGTCAGGTTCAATTCCTTTCCACTCCTCATCCCTCAGTTATTTTGAACTAGGTACAGCTCTTGGTGGTTCGTAAGTGTAACTGAATAGCGTGATGCATTCATCTGAGAACATAATTTATAAAAAAAATTGTAAACTGTTGGGTGTATCCCTTAATATGCATTTCAATTGATAATAATCAGCAGGCTTTCATATGCTAATGGTTTGTCATTACTATTATATAGCAACAATGCCTGGTAGCACTATTCATTGATCAGACACTGACTTAGACTCTAATCTAAGACTTAGACTCTAATCTATAGGCCTAGACTATAAAAAGTTTTATATTCAATTCAAATATCATGGGTGGACCAGTTTTGGTGAGCATAAGCATTCGATTCTAAATCATATCAATATTTATACACAGACAGTTGTTATTCAATGTACGTACGGTTGAGCACAAATGATGAAAACACCAAAACAGGGCCCTCACCGAAACAGGGCCACGAACGATAATTTATTTCATATATGGATCATATAAAATGACATGCATGTGGTATGGAGTCAGAGTCTGAGTTACTCGGCATACTAATCTTCCAAAACTACATGTAGCTCCCTTCGTTTTATTTTTTTTGGCAGACCGTTCAAAATTACATCTAATATCCTTCTCAAAAGTGTGCACCCATTCTCTTTGGCTTAATCCTATGGGACTTTCCAAATTCCATAGCATCATACCACCCTCTGCCTATTACTGGCCCCGGTCGGACTGCTGGTGCTTCCTTGCACCAGCTAGTGCAGGCGGTCCACCATCCAAATCACACCATCCCTTTCCTGTCCTGGACGGAGAATCCGGCACCTGTGCCCAGGACAGACGTGGGCTACAACAGTTTGTTCGGAATGTGCACATTAAATACTCTAACCTGTATGGAGTCAACACATATACACCCATTGAGTACAATAATCTTGAATATAAACATTTGTTATGGGGGAATGGGTGGAACTGTTGTTTAAATGATATTATGTGAAATGATGATGTACCAAGAACAACCAATCATCCAATGGCAATGATTGATATGAATCATCCATAGGTACATGATGACAGGATAATAAACCATTTCCCAATGACACTAGTACATGATACGGTGGTTACTGCATTGAGTTAGTCACTGTGATTGAAATCCCAATGTCCAATAAACATTCAGTACTATTTTTGTTTTGTTTTATTTTGTTTTAACAGCACCCTATCCTAAGCATTTTGATTCACGTTTTATTCCCGGCCAGGACGAAGTGAGGATTTTACCCCGCCCATAATGCAAATTTTAAAACAAGAAACTACATGGTAAAAATAAGTTAAAAAAACCTTTTACAGCTTAATTTGTATCATATGCTTCTTGAAAAATACCGTATGACGTTGATATAATCAGGTATTAAAAACACTTCATCAGGACCATATATTATATATCAGACTTTGAAAATTAAGTTTTTTAATTACTTTGTATAATATCTACATTTGACATTTTATTGCAACTTCATAAACCAGTTTAGAGATTTAAAAAAATTAATTAATTATTTTTCAATTATTTCAAGTCAGTTTTCAAATTTATATTTTTGCGTTCAGTGTCGGGAAAACGCTTGTTGAGCCTTGTAACAATATAGGTTACGTGTTAGTGGTTGGCATGCTAATTTATGGAAATAAAACAAGCTTTCTGATAATTAATATTATTGCAAATATTAATCATATTTTAAATTTCATGATACAATTATACTACCAAGTCTACTTGAATTATTTTTTTATATATATATATATATATATTTTTTTCTTCTTTCTCTTTGACCACAGCAATATTTTCAGGAGTTTGTATGTAGGCTAGTGCGTGCCGTAGAGGGTTCTTTTGAGGGGTATATTGTAGTATATTGAGAATATTTAAATTATCCTGTCATCAACTGCCTGTGGAATCATCCCTTGGGCTTACCCGATCTGAAAGAAACAGCCTCCGGCTTTTGCCATCAGAAATGCGCTAACGGCAAACAAATACTGGAAAAGCGAAGAAAAGGGCAACATCTACACAACATCAAATAACAAAACAAATGCATTCAAAACCAAGGAGATATGCAAGAGTTTCACGGTTCGATGCATTGCAAAATAAACATGATCTTAAATGGAGTTATTTCCCATTAACATATCATGAAAAGATAACTAATTACCTCCCCTGCTATTCTACAAAAATATATTATAAACAAAACGAGAGAGAGGGAGTGGGGGAGAGAGATAGTGTGTGTGTGTGTGTGTGTGTGTGTGTGTGTGTGTGTGTGTGTTTGTGTGAGTGTGTGTGTGTGTGTGTGTGAGTGAGTTAGTTCCCGATAAACCAGAAAGGAAGTTGCAGTCCTCTTAATTGCAATTCATCTGCTATGGAAAAATTAATAAATAAATTTAACTTACCCCCCACCATAAAAACAATAATCCCCCTAAATAGTCCATGGGCCAGACCAGAATTTGGTACCACCCAGAGGTACAAAGGCTCATAGGGTTTTTTTTGCTATGTCTATGCAAGTAGATAATAAAATGAGGTGATAGCCTTCAGTATTGAGTAGCTTTCAGTCATTTTCACCTTGAAAACTGAATAATATGCGGAAAAAAATCTGACGCAAATTTTTGGGGTAGGGGAAACTTAATTTGGAATAACTTGTGTTTTGAAGCCCTCAAACGATTACATATCATAATATGCAAATGAACCACAAAAGTAGGTCATCAGAGGTCAAAAGGTCACCGATTTTGGGTTAAGCTCAAAATTTACGGATTTCAACTTTTCCTCATCATCTATTGGGACATTTACCAAAATCAGGCCTAGAAATTGCTGGAAATTGTGTCAGAAGGAATTTCCAACAATTTAAAGGCATCCATGTTCAGCCATGTAAAAAAATATTGAAACGGAAACAAACGAGCCAAGGTAAGTTTTTGCAGAAATTGATACTTTTATGACATATCAGTACTAACACCAACATCAACCTTAAATCATACTATAATGACAATAAGTCTCACAAAATGTTTATTACAAAGCAGTTGTGTATTTTTTTGAACAACTGAAGCATGAAGCAGGCCTAAAGAGGTCAAAATGTCACCTATATTAATGCGTTTAAGTAGCAGGAGATAATGGACCATCTGTGTCTGCTTTGGTCTAAGAGTTGAGTGTCATATTGGTAACGATAGGGTAGCAGTTCCATGCATATCAGACTGGCTATTTATTTTTTTCCAAAAAACAAAGCAAAGTAGTGTTAACATCCTCTGAAGATGTTTGATGAGCAGCAAGGCCAGGGATTTCACTTTAGCCAGGATGCCTGCTTCCTTGAATACTTTTTCTTTGCTTTTCTCCCGTGGATGCTTTTATTACTGTTCATGATGTATGTGTCCTATACCAACGCAAGGAGGTCGGTATTGGATGCAATTATGGTTTTCCCCCGAATGTTTGACCCAGCATGGGAATGATTGCTCGACAAACACTATAGGATTTGTATATCCCGGACTCGGGTGATACTGAGATCATCTGACAGAGAACAAGGGACACGGCTGTCAATAGTCCCATACCGAAATAGAAGTACTGTTGTTTCACCATTCATCTTATTATCATCCATATAATTATGTTTATGTCAAAAGAAAAAAAATGATGTTGCTAGCATACTCATGAAATATCAGGTTACTTACAAAAACAAGGTTCTATGAAATTGGACTGACATTTTATGTGATCCAGGCAACAAAGAGGAGCTAAATAATACTCCACACTACCAATATTGCCACCATAGACTGCCACGACAGAGAGAAATAACCATTACGTTTGGTGCCACAGTTATTCTTCAAGCAAATGTTTGTTCAATGCTACCATGTGACTATGAGGAATAAGACATCACACTTTTAATTCATGTACAGAACATTATTATGAACGACTGTACCAACCATCATGTGCGCACTGTTAACACAAATATATATGTCGTCCCAATTAGCAAGTTCCATCATTTGTTTACCTTGGGAAAAACAAATGTGAGAATATGGTTTGCCTGTTGCACAGGTAAATTCTTTACATATCATTACATCAATAGTATATATGACATCCTTGGAAGAGATACATACTTGTCTCTGCTTCTTTTCCATAGCTTAACAGGATATAATACTCCTCCTGCTTTCTTTGCAAAAAAGGTAAAAGGACTGCACGGGGTGCATGGAACTGCTACCCTGATGTGACCAGTGCCTTTACCTAACACCTGTGTCTTTGCCTTACACCAAAGTATATGCATATGATCCACACTCCAGCTCTTCACTGTTAAGTTTTTAAAACCATTTCATCATCTTAGGATGCACCCACTATTGCTCAACCTGCTATCCATCAGTGGGCAGAATGAATACATTGCATCTACTCCAGAGGGGTAGGGTGGTCTTTTGATAAAGCCAGTCCTGCATTCCTATATGCAGTACCAAACCTGTGACCCTAAAAAACTGCAGTGTTGTTACAGTAGTCTAAGTGGATGTGGCACTAGATGTATACGATAAAATAAGATAAGATACATTTTATTACTGCAGATCACAGTTTATGAATAATGTATATATGACCTATGTATTATAGGGCTGCAAACTTACCAAGTATATGTGGCCAAAGCTGTAAAGATACTTAGAAATTGAACTAAATGCAAAGGATTACATTCTACCTCCATTTGGTGAAAGTGAAATAGTCAGCTAGTGCCATCTATTGACAATAGTTTGAAAGACAATATAAATGAAACTTTGAAGGAATTTCAAGATTTCCACTAGCCTGTACCTGTTCAATCTGAAAACAAAAGCATTCTCATTGACGTTTCCATCCTTATTGTTCAGAATGAGTTTAGTTGGTACCATCAAAATAGAAAACTGAAGTGGGTTTTTTTACCTCTGAAGATCTACTTTTATACATGCCAATAATAATTTTCTTTAAAATACATCAGATGCCAAGAGCACTTCATAATAAACGTGTTGAATGTTTATTTGTTTTAATAGGGTGTTTGTTGTGTTGGTTAATGTTGGTGTTAGTACCGATATATCATAAAAGTATAAATGTCTGTAAAAACCTGACCTTGGCTCGTTTGTTTCCGTTTCAATATTTTTCTAGATGGCTGAACATGGGTGCCTTTAAATTGTTGGAAATTCCTTCTGACACAGCCTGATTTTGGCAAATGTCCCAATAGGTGACCAGGGGTGGGGTGGTCTTTTGATAAAGCCAGTCCTGCGTTCCTCTATGCAGTACCCAACCTGTGACCCAAAAAACTGCAGTGTTGTTACAATAGTCTAAGTGGATGTGGCACTAGATGTATATGATAAAATAAGATAAGATACATTTTATTACTGCAGATCAGTGTTTATGAATAATGTATATATGACCTATGTATTATTGGGCTGCAAACTTACCAAGTATATGTGGCCAAAGCTGCAAAGATACTTAGAAATTGAACTAAATGGTTGGAAATTCCTTCCGATACAGTTTCCAGCCATTTCTAGGCCTGATTTTGGCAAATGTGCTAATAATGACGAGGCAAAGCTGAAATCCGCAAATTTTGAGCTAGACTCAAAATCGGTGACCTTTTGACCTCTGATGACCTACTTTTGTGGTTCATTTGCATATTATGATATGTAATCGTTAGTGGGCTTCAAAACACACATTTTGAGTGGTGAATTGTTATGATAGGGTGATTCTAAGGGAAGTTATTCCAAATTAAATTTCCCCTACCCCCAAAATTTGCTTCAAAATGTTTTCCACATTATTCGGTTTTCAGGGTGAAAATGACAGAAAGCTACTCGATATGGAAGGCTATCACCTCATTTTATTATCTACATGCATAGACCTATAAAAAAAACCTATGAGCCTTTGTCCCTCTGGGTGGTACGGTTCATATTCCACCCCTACCCAGGTCCAGACAACTTAATGTCCCTTCTAAAAAAAAAAAATCCAAACCCTCAAAATATTAAACCTCCCCAACTCGCTCCCCATTCCACCACCCCAAACAAACCACAAAAACCCCAAAAACAAAACAACAGAAAAAAGCCTGCTACAAAACAAAAACCCCTGTAAAATGGAAGAGGAGGGGTGACAAGAGCTTTTATGTAATTTATTATGTGTATATTGGGGGGGGGTTTCTGTGTGCCAACATGTTATATCCAAGTACGGGGTATGTACTGCCCTAAAGGGATGCAGAATGAAAACAAAATTCAACAAATTACTTCAAACATATGGTCCATTTTAAAAATCTTTATTAAATACAATAAAACCTTAATTTCTTAACTGCAAAGTAAATCAAATCAAATATTCAGTTTAATAATAATTTTTAAAATAATAACAAAACTAATATAAAAAAAATAAAATATTATTTTGTTTAGTCAATGACATGATCAAGACATACTTGCACGAAATGCATGTACTAAAACCAATTAAACTACTTTTAAAATATTTACAAAGTTAAAACAATTACATTTTTGAAGTATAATTACTATTCTACAGCCACTATAATTTTAAACATTTCATAATTGTATTTGTATATTTTGGATATAAAAGAAATTGAAATAAAAATTGGGTCAGCTTTTGAAATACCAGCTATGGAGCGAAGGGTCAGTGCTACAACTCACTGTACTCCCTCCACACATACACATGCACACACTACATATACACACACACATGCATATACACATGTGCACACAAACACCACACCACACACCACCCACAGACACACATACCCACCACACACGCATGCACACATACACATGCACATACACACACACCACACACACACCAGACCAGAATAGTGTGCTTGAACTTTTATGTGAATAAAAGTTTGAAACCAAATTGTTCTGTTCTGGAGAGGCAGACCAGGCTGCTGGACTGTTTCCCCAGGACAGCGTGCTTGAACCTTAATTGGAAATAGGCATGTCAAATACATGTACTTAAGTAAGTTAAATAAACCTAATTAAAAATGAACCAAATGAAAATATCAAATTTATTATAACACTTTGGTAAATTGCATCTGTTCATTTTCATCTACTGCAAAGAAATACAAAATCAGTCAACCTGGTTAACATGAACTCTAATTATCAACTCCAACAATCTGGTAAAGAAACTACAGCTGTATACAAATGTATGTACGTTACATACTCCTCAGCCTTTTAATTTTTAGATGGCAGCTGGCCCCATTGCCTTGTTACTGCTAACATGTTCATCTACTTTTTACCACAAGTTATTTTAGCAAATGGTACTACATTTGGTTTAGATCCGTTAAAAACAACCCAAAAAAGAGAAGCTTTTCTACTTCTGCTTTGACTTGTACTTTTTCTAAAATAAAAAGGCTGATACATAGGTTTAAAATACATGTAATTGTTAAACATATTTTTTCCCCGAGTCAGGACATGTGATTTACGTGACATTGCAAACCCTGTTCCATCGTAATTTGATTGTACATGAAGGTACATCACAATTTGATTGTAATTGGAGGTAAATGTAATAATTTCTAATGGGGTTTTCTTTTCACATAACCTCAAACAAGTAACAATATAAAACAACATTCATGCTAAAGTGAACATAGCTTCAGCAAAAAAACAAAAACAAAACAAATCTATATTACAAATCAGGCCATTTTTCTCACTAGTATAAGCCATAGTTGGGTTTTTCCTTCCTTTATTCTGAGCATAAGGCCATTAATAACAATTGAGGAGGAAGGAAGTAAGGAAATGTTTTATTTAACAACGCACTCCACACATTTTATTTATGGTTATATGGCGTCAGACATATGGTTAAGGACCACGCAGATATAGAGGAAACCCGCTGTCGCCACTTCATGGGCCTACTCTTTTTGATTAGCAGCAAGGGAGCTTTTATATGCATCATCCCACAAACAGGATAACACATACCATGGCCTTTGATATACCAGTCGTGGTGCACTGGCTGGAGCGAGAAATCGACCCCAGACCAACCACGCATCAAGCAAACACACTGTAATTATTATTATATGCATGGTGCATATGCTAGTATTTGGTTTGGTATACATATATGGATTAAATAAAATTTAGTTTTGTAGGTGGTGGACATATACAGGTAAAACCAATTGCCCCAAACCCCTCCCATGTGACAAATTCTGGAAAAGCTTTGATATAAATTAAAAAGAAAGGCATAATGAGAGAGAGAGAGAGAGAGAGAGAGAGAGAGAGAGAGAGAGAGAGAGAGAGAGAAAGAGACAGAGAGAATCGGCTGCTGCTACATGGGATACTCTTACCAATAAAGCAGCAAGGGATCTTTTATACAAGTGACATCTCTACAGATTGTACCAAGTCACATCTGTACTGACTGTACCGACTGTACCAAGTCACATCTGTACTAATTCTACCAAGTCACATCTGTACTAATTCTACCATGTCACATCTATACTAATTCTACCAAGTCACATCTGAACTAATTCTACTAAGTCGCATCTGTACTGACTGTACCAAGTCATACCAAGTCAAATTGGTACTGACTGTACCAAGTCAAATTGGTGCTGATTGTACCAAGTCAAATTGGTGCTGACTGTACCAAGTCAAATTGGTGCTGATTGTACCAAGTCAAATTGGTGCTGAACTCTACCAAGTCACATACATACTAATTCTACCAACTAACATCTGTAGTGATTGTTCTAAGCCATACCTAGTCATATTTGTACTAACTGTACTGATACCAAGCCATTCCAAGTCACATTTGAACTGATTGTATCAAGTCATACCAAGTTACATTCTCGGTGACTGTACCAACATTCATTTCGAATATATCATGATTATACTCAGTATTAACGGTATTGGTAAAAACATCTGTATCTAGTTTATTGGAACATTATACTGGTAGATACTTTGTCACAACCTAGTTCATATTCATATACAAAACAAATACAAAAAACAAAAATTAAAGCAAAAACAAACATTTTTACACCACAAAAAGTTTGAAAACATTAATATCAAAACTAGAATATTCTTTAAAAATTGTAAAAAATAAATCTTGAATTCTTAAAAAAACAGCTCATAGCATTGAACATTAAAAATATTTGTTCGGTATATTTCATCAACAAATTCATTGTACGGTTTTACTGTCATGGCCATTTCTTTGATATCATGTTAATGATTTTACATTTCTTTTTCCTAGGGGGTCCAACACGGGGCTGAATATCACCACAGTTTGAAGATTTAGTTAGTCCTGCACAATCTTCAGAAGACTTTGAACCAACACTGGTCACTTGGTCGCCAGCATGCACAGCCAGTGTGATACTTGAGCAGCTCTTCAGACTGGTATCTCCAAAGGCATTAGCAAGAGATTGGTTCAGTGTATGAGACTGAGGAATGTAGATAGCTTCTGTGGCCATTACTGGGACCACTGATCCTACTGGTACAACTGATCCTGATGGTCCAAATGATGATACTGCTGACCCATATGATGATACTGCCGACCCATATGATGATCCTGATGATACAACTGATACAGTATTGGCTGCTGTCCCCAAAGCAACCGTGCCAGACTCCCCAGGAACAACAGTGCCAATGCTTCCTGTCACATCCATGTTACTGTTGTTTTTCAAATAGTAGGAACCTTGTGGGAACTGGAGAAGCCTCTGTGCTAAGGTGCTGTCAGAGATGTTCACGGGAATGCGTGGGATGCTGTGCATGATGAGAGTGCTTGGGTTGAGCACCGACAACGAGAGGATATCTCTCTCTGGTTTAATGTCCTCCACCTGGTGTGGCTGCAGCTGTGGGATGTGCCAGACAGAAGGACTGCTTTGAGGCAGGACCATCTCTACCTGCGAGGGAGCCGTGGAGGCCAGGTCGGTTGAGGATGGGGTCGAGAGAACTGTTGATGCAGTGGTGGCGTGATTGGAAGCACACTCTGGCTCCACCTTCACCTGGATGTCGGCAGATGCTGGAATGTCTGGTGGTGCCGTGCTGGCTGGCTCTGGGGACGTCTCGTAACTCGTCGTACTGCTGGGTAAAATGTTTACTGCTTCAATAGCTCCAATGATGGGTGCTGGGTTCATGGGCACTTCGGCTGGAGGAGTGAAAGCAGTAGAAGATGCTGGTACCTTGTTTGAGGTTGAAGTTGTTAATGGGGAAACACGAGTCCTGCTGTTTGGTCTTTTTCCTACAAATAAAGGTTTAAAAAAAAAGCTTGTAAATAGAAATTTTCAATTAATCTAGTCCGTCAAGCATTAGTTGCGTGATACCATTTGACCAATAGGTCTCTGCCAGGAAAGGCGAGTGATGACTCTCACTCTCCTCCACACTCGCCTGAAAAGTTTTAGGTGAGTAGCAAATTGCTTGGCTTGAAATAAAAAATTTAATATTATAATTTGATTTGAAACTTCATGTGATTGCTCGCCTGGCAGCATTTCAGGAGAGTGATCTTCAGCTTGCCTTGCTGTCAAGTAACCAGGTAAAAGGTTGAGTACATTAAATTACTCTCAATCTAAGGACAATAACAACATCATCATGTTTGCTTCATTTACAATAAACACATCTTACCATAATTTCACTGCATATCCATATTTTAAAAATGCAGGGTTTGAGTTATGTTGTCAGAGGCGTACTGCAATTATTGCCTTTGAGTCATGGGATGAGGAGGGCACCACAGCAGTTTTAAGAACACACTAGGGGCACAACAGCAAAGTGTGAAGATCTTTATGGGGCATGGAGGCAAAAAAAAAACCCCAAAACAACAACTCCATTAATAATAAAATAAAATTTAATTAAACATTTGCTAGAACTGGAAACAATTTTTCTTATGCCAAATGGTTCACTGCACACAGGTATTTATTGTGTATTGTTGTTTTCTCACATTGTACCTAAATGCACAATAATATATACATTTATTAATAATATACATACATCAGACATGTTTTGCTTCTTTTGAGCCCAATGTTAATTTTTAGATGCAAATTGGCAATGATTTATTTTTATTATATGCCAACAAACGTTTTATAAATTTCATGGATGTTATATCGTAGTTTATATTTGCCATATTGCACGACATGCCATCAGTATGATCATGTACGAAGAACGATATCAAGCAAGACGTTTTTTACAAAGTCATCTTTAACAAAGTTTTTGCAATCATGTCAATATTTTTTTGCTGATTTTAATACCACTTTCTTATCAAGATATTCCACATCTGGACTTATTCGTAATTGCTTTATCCATCTCTCGAAGTGGGTGCATGGTTTGCAAACTGCAAGTTAACGTTTACAATTTTGTTGCTGTAAATAAAAATACACATGTAGTCGTGAGTAGCATTAGCAGTTATCTGTAGTAAATTCGACCCGCACACCTAATTCGGAACATTTCAGTTTCGCATCGAGAGTTTCTGACTGTTCAAAATTTTTGTAATCTTTTTAATTGGTATTACTTGTCAGCATTTCAGAAACCATAACTTTACACAATTAAAACTGTAACTTTCGACATATTTAATTATTTTCACAGTGAAATTAAAGTACTTTTTCGGGACAACATAAATAAAGGCAAGTTTTCAATAACATTGAAGACCAACTTCAATCTGATTTATTGAGGAACACTGACTGCAAGAGGAGATGAAGGGCACGGCAATACACTGCATCCAACAGCCGATGATTAATATATCAAAGAAAAAATAATTATCATTAAAATGTTATCATCCAACAGCCGATGATTAATATATCAAAGAAAAAATAATTATCATTCAAATGTTATCATCCAACAGCCGATGATTAATATACGAACTCGAGTCCTGCTAGACTTGGCCCATGCCCGAGTACTCGAGTACTTTTGGAGACCCTATCTAGTGGTTAAAACTATGAAGCAAAAACAATCGTGTGAAAATTGAATACATTTACAGTTATATTCAGTTAATGTTTACTCTTTACAGGGTTTTATTTGTAAAATTTTACTTTGAATTTTAGCATGTTTTACAACAAAAAAAACCAGTTTTTTTGTAAAACTTTAATTCTAAAACTGAAACATAATTTAAAAAAAACCCCATTAATTCTAAAACACTGAAACATAATTTCTAAATATATTTACTTAACAAACCATTATATATAGACTTTTAACTACAATAACAATTGAACTTACGATTTTTGGCAATAACATCTGGAAACATCACAACCGTTTCCTGGCGTTTCTTTCCATAAATCCTAGGTAAAGTCCGGTCAACCTTTGATGTCCCACCATCTTTTGGCAACAGATCAGCTTTTCCCCTCGCAGCCTCCTTTGGCACAGGATCACCTTTTTGTGTTGCAGTGTCACCTTTTGAAATTAGATCACCATTTTGTGCCACTGCATCACCTTTTGCCACTGGATCAGATTTTCGTGCCACTGGGTCAGATCTTCGTTCCACTGGGTCAGATCTTCGTGTGACCTTACCTTTCGATGCCACCCCACCTTTCTGGGTCTGACTGCCTCTTGCCACAATGACATCCTTGGGTGTGGCATCCTTCTTTGGTCTACCGAGGTCACCAATTGGTGGTGCATCACTTTTTGATACGAGACAACCTTTCTGGGTGGAATCACATTTTTGTGTGATGTTAGTGTTCAGCAGCTGGTTATCCTTTGGAGTGAGATCTCGTTTCGGTTTTGGTTCATCTTTTAGTGTGATGATGTTATTCATTACTGGAGCAGGATCCCTGCATATGACCTTTCCTGTAAAACAAATCAGGTTGTGTCATCCTTTAAAAACCCAACTAATATTAGAAGTGGGAAAGAAAGTGATCTTTCCCTAGGGAAAGAACTTTTTTTCCTTCCCCTAGATACGTTTTGATGTCATAAACAGTGCTTCACTATAGGTGGTTAATTCTGTGGAAGAATAGTTTCCATGGTGGAAGTCACGTCAACAACTAACTTACGTCACTGGCGATAAATATGTCACAGCTATGACACAACGCTCCCTCTTGTTCTCAACTTGCGAACTTATTTTCAACAACAGTATCGTTAGAAAATCTTCCATAAAATGATAAATAAAAATTATAAAAATGGGTAATAAATAGAATACCCAGCTCGATATTCGGCAATACAGTTAAATATCTTGCACTTATGAATTGATGTTCTTTCCTGCAAATCTCTGAAAATTGTATAATGTATGTGTAATCTAGTATCTAACTTATGAATGGAAACATTAAATGAATGAAAGTGAAGTTCCGATTGTAGCAAACAACCAACCAAACTTTGACATTTTTAAGCCAAACAATCAGTGGCTGTGCAATTATTGAACATTTTGACATCACATATATTAGCCCATATATGGGAAATAATATTTAGCTTTTAAAAATATTAGTAGTAGTATACAGTGAAACCCCTAAATATTGGACCCACTGTAAAAAAAATTCATGGTCAGTTTTTAAACAGTACAGAACATCTAAACTGGATACCCCTTAAAACTGGAATTTTTTCCTGGTCCCTTAGGTGTCCAGTTTAGAGGGGTTTCACTGGATTATTGTTATTGTGTATATGGCATGTGGGCACTTAGAAATAAATAAACAACAGTAAAAGGAGATTGTTAAACCCATTTATTGATTTTTTTTTTGCTTGATTGTAGGTTACTAATTAAGTAAATGCAGTGAAAGAGTTCTCTAGATATTATGTTCACTTTTTTTTCTTTTCTTAACAACCCCCCCCCCCCCCCACTCCTTTGAATTCCATCTCATTTCTTCCCGATCTGGCAACTCCTCCTATCTTTCAACTTCTTTCACTGTCCACCTCCACATCCCAGTCCTTGTCTCTCCAACTGAGACAAGTGCTTGTCTCTTGTGGCTATCCGTGCCACACACCTGTCATTTCCCATCAGCTTTTTGCTGTGGGCTTAGTCTGACTACTTCAGTTCAGGAGAGTGTTCAGTTACTTCTGGCATTGTTAAGATGCACTTGCAACTACCTACTATGCTCCCCTACTACTGGCGGTCGTTAATTAGTGCCGTGGGTCAGACCAGCTTTATTGGCGGCAGAGGACGAGGATGCCAGGTGGGTGCAGGGAAGTACACAGCTTTGACAGGATTTGAACAACTGTCGTCAGCTTGATTGTCCAGCAGCTTATACGATCACTTTCTTAGAATTTACTGGTCTAACTGGATGGCACTATAGGTTTCATCTCCATCATTCTTTTTTTTCACAATGCCTTAAGATATTGAGCTGGAATTCTGTGTATAGCTTTATCATGTAGGTGTACTGTTACAAATCAAATTTGACTTTTAAAGTGATCTACCCATTTGTCACCGAGTTATGGCCCTTGAACTTAGGAGATAGAAAAATGTGTTTCCAAGACTTTTTTGTCACAATGCTACAAGATATTGAGCTGAAAATTGGTGTATAGCTTTATCATGTATGGTTACAGATCAAGTTTGACAGAGTTATAGTTCTTGAACTTGGTAGCTATGTTGGTGTCCAGGACATGTATTGCTTTAGCAGTCCCCTCTCCCACCCCTCACCATTCTCCACACTGCAGTCTTCGATGGGACCATCTTTACCCCCACCCCCAATTAACTTTAACAATTTAATAATTATAAGATTTTTTAGTTTAGAAGGGAAAAATTTATATTTAATAACATTAATAAAACGGAGAAGACAATGGTTTATAGTGGGGCAGTGTGTGTGGTAGGAGGCTGGTAAGAGAGGGCATCTACCCTCCCCCTCTCTTCTTCCCATCTTCCACACTCAAGTCTTCGATGGGACCATCTTTACTCATATATAATTTCTTTTAAATATGGTTTAAGGCCAAACCCTCTCTGCTTAATTCTCCTGGGGCTAAAGATATAAAATTAAATACTTTTAGATTTTTTTATTTTTTTTATTTGGACCGCCCATTGAAAATTGGCGTTTATTTGCAATATTAGGAATTAGTTGTCACAATCAGAATTTTTGGACATGCCATCTGAATTAAACAGGGATAGAAGCTAATACTTGCCCCCCCTCGCCCCAGGCGAGTAGAAATCCCTGAGGGCAAATACAGTTTAAATGGTGCTAGTCCCCCGGGTGAGTACCAATACTGGGCAGTTGTGACCCAAATTCATGATGCGGACAGCAAAACTATTTTGCCAATGAAACCCGGTAAACATACAAACTGTCGATGCATTTCATCAAATTCATGACAGATTGACAAAGTCAAAAGTATCGCAGTTTTGTTTGGTCTTCATAAATCCGAATATTTACTGTGAACACAATCAGAACTTTCCGGTTTTGTTTCCGAATTCCGAAAATTGTCATAATATTCCGATTACAGATGAAGCATGTCCGGAAGGGAAAATGTTGGCGTTTTTTGTGTGTGTGTGTTAGTGTGTGTGTTGATGTTGGTGCTTTGTGTTTGTTTCGTCGGTAATAAATACAGTCTTTAATTAAACGCATTGCAATAGATCATGTTGGCTGCTTCCAAATGTCTCGAGTGGAGAGTTCCGAATTTACCAGTGGACATCCGAGTGTATTAGGACAGAATAAAATAATTCAGTAACAGTAAAGATAATTCCTGAGTTTTATTATGGATGTCCATTATATTTGCACCATTAAAGATAAAGTACAAGCAACATAGTAATGTGTGTTCAATTCTTGAACAACTTGCTAGATCCCATATAGGTTTCGTCTTCTCAAACTGCTTCAATAATAAAGTGGGGATGGGGGGGGGGGGGGGGGGCTAGTGATTTTTCCTGGGAACTAGTAACTTTCCTCAGCTACTAGTCCCCCAGGCTAGTGAAAATATTTCCTAATTTCTACCACTGATTAAGCCATTCCATTTTAGTATGAAGTCAAAATTGTCCCTATTACTTAAATACCTTCTGTCCGATGCTCAGTTAACGACACATTATTATTAATTTTCTTTAATTATTATTATTATTATTATTATTATTATTTTTTTGTTTGTTTGTTTGTTTGTTGTTTTTTTTTTCGTGGGGTTGTTTTTTTCGTGGGTTTTTTTTTTTTTTTTTTCTGTCTTCTCACTAAGACGGGATCGAAGTCGCAGTAACCCAATTGGCTAATTAACCAGCCAATCAACATCATTAGATAATCAACCAAGATAGGAAACCACTAATTATCGCCTATTTTTTGCAGCACTCTCATTGGTCCAATCCAGCCAATCACGGATCAAGAACCCCACTACACCTAACTGTAAATAAACTTCACGAATTTGTCTTTGCACCCGCACCATGTTTTTTTGTTTTTTTATTACTGATGCATTCCATCCTAGCTAACTAAGGTAAGTCAACTAGGGTTCCAGAAGCAAAGACATGCAGGAAAACCAATACCCAACTATCCAGATAGCCTGAAGACAAACCAAGTAAGCCTACTAAAATCCTATATTTAGGGGGGCGGGAATCAAAATTCTTCAAACTAAATACCTAGATTGGTGAATATATGTATACAATTGCTACTTGCCACCATTAGTTTTGTTTATTGCATTGGTGATAAAGTTAAGTATGCCAAGCACTAGGCTTTTTAAACCAATACCTACACTATAAGGGTTTAACCCTTCAAATTAGATATCCAGGCTAGTTTAACTCCCCCTCCGTCATTGTATTCAATGCTATACAAGGATGGAGGGGGATTGGTGGTCATGAATGACCGTTGCACTCACTAGAATAGGGACGTAAGACAATTAGGTACAACCTTAACACAAAACTAGGATTCACACACAGACTACACGCTCACTGCATCAGTACACAGGGTGCATTGGCTAATGATAACAATGCATCCGCCCCCATTTAATGGCCCAGCACGTACTCTAATAAGGAACCGGACAAAAGAATACCATTCCGAGTACACAACTGCAATGCACCCGGGGGAAGCTGAACAAAAGAACATCGGCCTCCCCCACCCAAACCCCCAATACTTGCTGCTGGTAATAACTTGGTACTTGGTGATGCCTCGACCAGAAGCGGTCAGGCCCTTTATAAGAGCCCTATGGGCAACCTAGGGAGACACCACAGCATCGTAAAGGTCTAAAATTAACGAGCTACTCTCGATTCACTAATATCAAAACCTATATTAGCTCGGCCATTTACCTTTCGACCGACCGTTCAAAATTGTGCCAAATTCCCTCAATCAAAATTGCGCACCCTTTTCTCTTTGGCATTTAACTGCTCCATTCAAATTCCATAGCACCACCACCACCCCCACCCGCCTGCTACCGATTTGATCGGGCTACTGGTGCTCCCTTGCACCTGCCAGTGCAGGTGGTCCCTCCTCTCCCCTCCCCCCACCTTTTCTGTCATGGACGAGGAGCCGGCCAAGGCCGGCTCTTGTGCCCACGATAGGCGTGCGCTACAACAGCTTGTTCTGAATGTGCACGTAAAACCCTATGACATGACATGACATGATGCTCAGTCACTGGCCTTGCCAGAGACTGGACGTGGGATGGACATGCCTGAACCTCTTTTGGATATAGGCACATAAATAAAGTAATAGTAACAGCTTTAGCAGTACTCTCAGAATTCTTGTTATAGTGATTCTAATTTCCTTAAAAATATATTTATAACTAAATGTGATTGCTTGTTAACTAGTTTAACTAGAATCACCTGATGTATCTTTGAGTACTTCCACTTTCTTGAGCCAAACATCAAGCTGCACCAGGTCTGGGTAGTCGAGCTCCTGGAAAATCATCTTGATTTTTGTCTTCGCCTCATCCACGCCACATTTTGTACTGGGCTGCTTATCTGAAACGCAAATATTTGTAAACTATTAGAACTACGGTAATCAAAACATTTACTCCTTTTTTTTTTCGAATTGGAAGGAATGAATGGATGGATGTATAATAGATGGATGGATGAGTGGGTGGATAGATGGATGGATGAGTGGGTGGATAGATGGATGGATGGATGAATGGGTAAATAGAAGGATGGATGAATGGATAGATATTATTTAATAAATTATTAATTGGTTGGTTGGTTGTTTGGGCGATTGATTGATTGATTGATTGTTTGATTGATGCTTTACACATACTTTACACTGTGAGGATGAATATCATGACAATTAATAGAACCAGATGTTTAAATACATTGTAGTTGGCTTACTTCCCATTACATCCAATATACTTTCTTCATTCTGTTTGGGTGGACACATTTTCACCAGCTGCAGCTTTCTATGCAGGGAACCAGACACATTCTTTGAAGATTGCATGGACTCTTTTGCATCTGCTGGCAGGATAGGTCTGTAGGATCCTAATACAGCTGAGCTAATCTCTTTGGAGTTGATTGGATTCTGTTTGTCACCGCTGTCTAAGGAAGCACCAGACTCCATATCGGTCTGTCCATGCATCTGACCAGTGGTCTTGGCAGTTGACAGCTGAATCATGTCATGTCGATGAAGGAACATGTCAATCAGCAGACCTCTGTGCAGCTTCTTCAGGACACTGTTGGTGAAGATTGTGTCCAAATTAGCAAGTTTAGAAATTCTACTCATCATCCGGAACATGAAATTTTTGCCAGGTGACATTGGCATGTACCAAGGTTGTTGCGGATTCACTGGTGTTTTGTCTTTTGGCCTCTGAAAGAGGTATAAATAGGCTTTGTTCAGTTTAGACAAGTATTTCTCAAATGACACAACCGGGCACTGTGGATCTCCTTTTTTCTCATACATTCGTGGGAAGACTCTTCCGTCACCATCAATATCTTTCTTTGCAACCTTGGTAACATAGCGACAGCCATTCTCATCAGTACCAATAATAAAGTCATCCTTTCTCAGTGAGCGTTGCTGATCATGTTTGGGCTTTCCAAAGAAAACCGTTACTTCAAACCATACTTTGTATAAAAGGCATTTGGCATCAAGCAAACTGAATGCATAACTTGCATAGATTCTTCTAATATGTTCTGGTGTGATTATCTGTGCTTCATGAACAGGATTATGTTCTTTCATAAGTCTGACAACCTGTTTAAAAATACTGTTAGCTTGTTTGAATTCTGGGTCTTCAATGATGTCAATTTTGGGCCCCTCACGTACTAGCTCTTTTTGGAAATATCGGTTTAATCCATATCTAAAGAGACACAGGGTACTATGAGAATATGGTTCACCAGTTTTGTTTCTAACATCTGGGTAGAAATTTGACAAAAGTCGGTTGATGGTTTTCGGAGAATCCGTTTTCAAATTAATCTTTTGCCCATTTTGCTTGCACCAACTTTCAAACAGTTTCACGCTGTACATAGCTGGCTTATCGCTGCTGCTGATTTCATTTTCATCATTTTCAAAATAAATATCGACATCTTCAAACTGTGTTGTTTCTTCATCCAATTCGTCGTGATCATCAGGAACCGTTAACTCAAGTTCTTGATTATTACCATCCGGTGCGTTATCAGGAATATTCAACGTCGACGCCATTTTGACCTTTAACGTGATACGGACCACGTTGGTACCTCACAGGCAATAAAACTTGTTTCAAGACAGAACTGAATTAATAATATGTACCACTTTAACTAAAGACAACACCAAAGATATTACCATTAAATCGGCAATATAAAAACTAAATATTTTTCACCCTAAAAATTGTTTTTCCGCAATTTTAACGCTTAATACATATCAACAAGTGCTTGTGGGTTAATGCTGTAATAACCCGAAGTACATAACGCTACCAGCTACCCAAGAACATTTAGTGTTTAATATTAAACAAAATAAATTTAGTTTAAATACGATGTTGTATTCTAAGCTTTTCGGTCATTGTTGGTAGACACAAACAAGCACTTGCGTGCTATTTTAAAACTATATACTTAACTTTAACAATTTAATTTATGTAGATAAAAATGTAGATATTTACAATAATTTTAATTACTCGTCCCTGTAGCCGTCATGACATTTGACGTCATTGGATTAAACGTCATTTATAAATGTGACGTCAGTGCATATATGTTTTTAACATATATATTCAATTAAATTAAGGTAGCTCAGAGGGTATGATGGTGAGGGGAGGGGAGGAGGCGGCATTGTGATTCTGACAAAGTAAAACTTCTTCTTGAATGTAATCCAAACACCACGCTACGAGTATCGAAATTCATACATGAATTAATAGTACCAAGATTTAAAAACCTCTGCAGACCCCTTGCCCGAGTCAAAGGAGTTGGTTGAGTATTTTGTTTAGCTATTTGGCAGATTGTTACTAGGCCTATATATATTACTAGGCCTATATATATTATTGTTATCTTATCGTCCGTCTGTCAACCCCCCCCCCCCCCCACCCCCTCTCTCTCTCTTCCCTGTGCGTGCGTATATGTATATTTATGTCTGTTTGGCACATGGATGCAGATATGTATACGAAATCTCTGTTTACGGTTGTTATAACTAGTTCGTATGTTGTTCTCTCTTCTGTTTTCTTCTCTTTTAAAATGAGAATCTGTCCCCTTAACCAGTGTTTTGTCATAGGGATGTTGAATTTTTAAACGGATATAAAGCCAAACATGTGGCCGGTGTGAATTCTGCATCACCTGTATAGTCCGTTTGCGTTACAGTGGAACCAATTACTATCAAATTATATGGATTAAATCTTATTTTTAATATAAATGCTAGAACAGCCAAGGTATGCAGCTTCACCTATATTGTTACAGTAAAAGTAGGCCTAGTTGATAATGCAGTATACCTAGGCTAAAGGTAGAACTGTGCGTGATTTATCTTGGCTGATCCATCAGTTGCCCTCACACCTGAATACGGGCGGAACGTAGCTCAGTGGTGAAGCGTTCGCTTGATGCGCGGTCGGTCTAAGATCGGTGGACCCATTTGGCTATTTCTCGTTCCAGCCAGTGCTCCACAACTGGTGTAACAAAGGCCGTGGTATGTACTATCCTGTCTGTGGGATAATGCATATATAAAAGATCCTTTGCTGCTAATCGAAAAGAATCGCTCATGAAGTGGCGACAGCTGGTTTCAGTCTCAGAGAGGAAACCCGCTACATTTATTACATTAGAAGCAAGGGATTTTTTTTTTATGAACCATACCACAAAAAGGATAGCACATGCCACGGTCTTTGATATGCCAGTCGTGTTGCACTGGCTGAAACGAGAAATAGCCCAATGGGTCCACCGACGGAGATCGATCCCAGACCGACCGCGCATCAGACGTGCGCTCCGTAGAAAGAGATAAAAATATTTTTCAAATAATTTTCTATCGATGTAGCGATGATATTGGCAAAATTATGGAGGAGGAACACGAAACTTGGCACAGATGATCTCCATGGGGAGTTCGTCGCATCCAATCAATGAACCACTTGAATTTTCAATATGGCGGCCATATTTCAAGTATTTAGATGTATTTTAATAGTTTTTTTTTATATTAGTAATTATATATTTTTTTATACGTTTAAAAACATGCTGAACCTAACGTCTGATATGTGAAAAAAGGCCTCCGATGGTGGAAGTGGCAAATAGTGGGGGTCAGTATATGACAACCTCCCCAAAACATGGGCACCTACTATTAGGACTATTGACAGAGAAGATGATAATGGAAATAATGTTTCAAATGGTGATACAAGCATGACACTTTACACTGATGATATCTTCGGCGAGTTCTTCAAATTCAATCAATGAGCAACTTGAAATGTCAATACTGTGATACTTTTTCAAAATGGCAACCATTTTTCCCATCTAGTGTCCGTTATTGGCACGTATAATAACTGTCAAATTTTAGCCATGTTGGCGACTTTTTATGTACTAGTATTTAAAAGCATGTTGAAAGTAATTCTGATATTTAAAATACTATCAGATTTAACGTTTTTATTCAAAATAGCTGCCATATTTCCCAGCAAACAGTCACCAGCTACAATAGAAGAACTTGAGCTGGTACCAATATACGTTGTTCCATAACCAAACTACTTTATGATCAAGCACACACATGATATCCTTGGGGCGTTCTTTAAATGCAGTCAATGAACCACATGGATTTTCAATATGACGGCCATTTTTCAAGATGGCCGCCATAGTGTCCTACTAATGTTCATTATTAAGATGTATTTTAATAACGTTTTTTCTATTAGTAATTTTCTATTATTTTTATATGTATATAATAGAAATATGCTGAACATACCGTTTGATATGTAAAACAAAACCTCTGGTGGAAGTGGAAATATCGGGGGTCAATATAAGGCAACACCTATAAAACATGGTCACCTAATATTAGCATTATTGGCAGAGCAGACAACAGAAATCACATTTCAAATGGTGACATAAGCATGGAACTTTACATAAATGATTTCATTAGGCAGTTCTTAAGTTCCCATCAAATAGAGACCATTTTTCAATATGGAGACCAGTTTTCATTATGGCCGCCATATTATTCCACCAATATCCATTATTAACATTAATAAAGTTGTCAGACTTATCATATTAGTGTCGTTTTATACATTTAAAACTATACTGAACGTCTTTCTGACAATTATACTACTATCAGAATATACCTTTTTCTTCCAAATGGCTGCAATGTGTCCACGAAACACAGGCATCAACAACAGAGTATGGGCTATAATTAATTTATAGTTAAAACGTTCTCATAGTGTTGCGAGTCTTGTATATTTTTATATGACAAAAATAAAGATTTTTCTGACAAGTCATGACATTTACGTTTTAAGGATATGCCAAACAATTGCCAACGCTAAACCAGCTTATATTGTTAGTATGTTCCAATAAAAATAACCACATGGTCTGTCAGACGAATGATAGCACGCGGAGTCGAGTACATCCATCATATTCTACATTTTGTGTGGGTTTTAATCCTGGTTTTATTCTCGTTACACATACAATAGCAGAAACACACAGAATGGTGTGAAATGGTGTGAAATGCGTTCACTTCATGCTCAATCATGCTGCATGCAATGCACGTGAAATGCCAGTATGTGGACACATAAAAGTCACGTAATGGTGTCATATTCCTGTCACATTAAGAATGCCACGACCCAGAGAAGAACAAAGGGAGCGAGCGTTGGGCATGGTTCAAGAGGGGATTTCGAAAAGCCAAGTTGCTAGAACCTTCAGAGTCCATCCATCAACTATTGGACGACTTGCTTAACGTCACCAACAGACTGGGAGTGTTCGTGATCGACCTCGACCTGGTCAACTTCCCGTTACGACCCCACGCCAAGATCGGCAGATTCGACGACACCACCTCCATGACCGGTTCAGAACTGCGACGATGACAGCAAGCAACACGATAGGACGTCATGGAAGGCCTATCCATCGATGACGGTCATCGTCGACTCAGAACGGCTGGACTCAGATGCAGACGCCCGTACAACGGTAACATGACACCGCGACATCGTGCTGCGAGACTACAGTTTGCTCTCCAGAATGGTAATCATCCACCATCTTCCTCTCATAAATTGTTATTTTAAGTCCAATAAATATATTTTTCATTAATCACAACAAAATATTGAAAAATATGTTTTGCGTTTTCATTGTGTGTCAGTAAGTATATATATATATATATATATATATATATATATTATATATATATATTATATATATATATATATATTATATATATATTTTATATATATATATATATATATATATATATATATATATATATACTACTCAAAACAATTTAAGGGTCAGACGATATTTTCTGAATGTCAATTATATTAGCTAGACCATAATGTCACGCATGGTATTGTTCCATTTTGACGAAAGTGGGTCTAAGCAACCCATAAATGAATTAAAATCCACTGTCAGACACTGTCGACTAGTTCTAATGGCGAAAACATGCTTACATTTGCACGTAAATTAGGGCGAAAGCGAAAGGTCTGCCAAGTGCCCATAACTTGCTTTTTCACAAAGCGCTTCATTTGTACGCTTTGCACGTGTATTCCATGTTCCCAATGCCGAATTTCCGTATAATTGGAGCTTGCGTTCGTGTACGGTGCACACTCCAAATTCGACAATGGTACGACTTCAACTGACTATCGAAGATCGAGGAAGGGCTATTGCTTGGCTTCAGGATGGCAATACGCAAAGAAATGTTGCTCTGAGACTTGGTGTCAGTCAGAGTGTCGTTGGCCGACTGTGGCAACGGTACCAAGCAACGAATTCTGTTCGAAATCGTCCACGTTGGGGAAGACCCCGAAGCACTACAAATAGAGAGGACCGCTACATCACCAATATGGCTCTACGTCAACGCACAACCACTGTACGCCGATTACGTGACAATCTGCGGACTGCGACTGGAACTCGAGTGTCTGATCAAACCATACGCAATCGTCTGAGAGCCAATAATCTACGCTGACGTCGCCAGGCTGTTCGACCACCACTCCTACCACGTCACAGAACGGCCAGACGTCACTGGTGCACGCTTCATCTGCGGTGGCAACGTGTTCAGTGGGGTCGAGTGATGTTCACTGATGAGTCCAGGTTTAGTCTCCAGTTCAACGACGGTCGGGTTCGTGTCTACAGACGTCCTGGAAAGCGCTTCGCTGACGTTAACTTTAGACAACGTCACCGGTTCGGTGGTGGCAGCGTCATGGTGTGGGGCGGCATCTCTATCCACCACAGGACCCCCGTCTGTGGTGGATGGCAATCTGAATGGAATCCGCTATCTGAATGAGATTATCCGGCCGTTGGTTCTCCCAGGCCTTCAGCAGATTGGCGGTGGGGCAGTTCTGCAGGATGACAATGCCAGACCCCACCGCGCCAGGGTGGTAACGGACTTTCTCAGACAACAAGGTATCGCCAGGATGGATTGGCCAGCATATTCGCCTGACTTGGCCCCAATAGAGCACGCCTGGGACGAATTAGGCAGGAGAGTTCGGGATAACCATGCCCCTCCGGCCAACCTTCATGATCTGGGTCAACTTCTTATGGCAGAGTGGCAGGCCATTCCCCAAGAGTTCTTCAGACGTCTGATCAACAGCATGAGGCAACGAAGTGTCGAGTGTATTCGCGCCAGGGGTGGATTCACACACTAAACGAATGTTCTAATGTGTAAAATCCATGTTTGACAACCTTCAACTTTGACAGCATGTCATGTGACTTTCTTGTATATAGTGACGTTTATTTGTGGGTTTTTGTAAATATAGAACAATAAATAAAAAAATTGGTGTAGTTTACATCATCAATCTAATACACTCTGAAACTTATTTGGTAATAAATTTTTGACCCTTAAATTGTTTTTGAGTAGTATATATATATATACTGAACCTCTTTAAAAACGCAACACTTATTGTATCAATCATGTCATATTTCATTTAATACATTTTTTAAAAATCATTTTATAACAGACCACACATTAGTGTTTTTTACTTTAGAGTTGATTTACGGCAAGTCAGGATTTATGCATGAGCGAAAAAAAATTGTGCTTAAACAGATTTTCAAAATTCAATATCTGGTATGGCCGCCACGCAATTGGAAGGAAATGTTTTATTTAACGACGCACTCAACACATTTTAATTACGGTTATATGGCGTCGGACATTTGGTTAAGGACCACATAGAGAGGAAACCGCTGTCGCCACTTCATGGGCTACTCTTCGATTAGCAGCAAGGGATCTTTTATATGCATCATCCCACAGACAGGATAACACATACCACGGTCTTTGATATACCAGTCGTAGCGCACTGGCTGGAGCGAGAAATAGCCCAATGGGCCCACTGACGGGGATCGATCCCAAACCGACCGCGCATCATGCGAACGCTTTACCACTGAAAACAACTGGTGTCAAGATTTCATCTCTGTATTGTGGTGTATTGTTGTGCATTAACTGCATGTCGGAAAATGACAAAAGGTGTGCGGCAGTTGGAGGCGATACCTGCCCAAACATGCACACTTCCCCATCTGTCATGCTCCATGACACAGTCTGCATATCTTTACCCGCGTCGACGCCAAACACGTTTCAGCACGTATAACGTCAGCTATACTCAAATTGAATCTCGATTCATCGGAAGAGTACGTTGGCCCAATGATTCCTTGTCCACCGGACATGTCTCCTGGACCACTGTAAGCGCCGAGCTCCGTCTAGAAGTTTGTCTCCAGGCGACGTCGGACAGTTTCCAAGTGAATGGTGCGACTGAAAGCAGGAAAATGTCTTTTTAGTGGACATAAAAAGATATGGATTGTGAAAACTTGAATTGGTGTGCCAGTTGTAAGAAACTTACCCGTGGCGTCCCCTACCTTGTCTGGCGGTAGACGTTGCACTCGGGAATCGATTTCTGAGGTACCGCGTCCTTATGAAGTTGTCTTGTTGGCACGCAACATCCTAAGAGCCCGATTCCGTTAATTTTCATTCAATGTAGGCATTTTGTTTGAAACGATTTCATAAAAAAATTGGTGTTTTCGGTGTGGTAAGACTTTAGCTATCAGCACCAAACAATTTCATAAAATTCCGTGCACGCTTCATTTGCATGGGCCTTATTATGGCACTCGACTAAGAACGATAGTAACTGTCTAATGGTTGGTGTTGTATATATTCCACCTACTGGTTTACCATATTACAAAGATGGCACTTTTAATATTATTGAAAATGAAATATTTGACAATGTGCAACTGCTCCTGCTTGGTGATTTTAATGCCAGAACCAATGTTCTCCTGATTACCACTACAGTTGATAATATTTATATTGATGATACTGATATGGATAATTTTCTGAATGACATATCAAAACTTGATAACCTTAACATCCCTAGCGACAGGGCAAGCCAGGACCAAGGAAAGGTAAATCAGCATGGTGTGAAACTATTAGATTTATGCAAGTTACATAACATTTATATTCTCAATGGTAGATGTGGAAATGATGAAAATATAGGTAAAGTTACCAGTAAAGATTGCAATTTAATTGATTATGATATAGGTACTTACCATGTTTTTGAAACTTACCGATTTTGAAATATGTGATTTTGACCCACTTCTGTCAGATATACATTGTGCACTGGTACTTACATATACTTGCAGATGTAACACTGACAATAACCCAAACAATTCGGCTGACAACTGCGTAAATGGGTCCCTAGTAAACGTGAGGAATTTACTAATAATATAGACAACAATATAATTGAAAAAATCTCTAGCTTTGGCGACACATCTGTTGATACAAAAACGCGTGTTAATCAAGCAGCCGATAATGTTAACACATCTATTGCAGTCTGGACATTCGGTCACACGCACGTATACACAAATAGCCGGAGTAAAAGGTCGGCGAACAACAAGTGGTTCGGAGCAAGATGCAAATATTTACGAACTAAGTATCACGAAGCTAAAACTTTATACGCAAAACATAAAACTGCAGATAGTAAAATGAAAAATGAGATTAATAAATGCTAGTAAATCTTATAAGACATCTATATTTAAAGCATATTCACAAAATACATTTAAGACAGAAAAGAAAATGAGACAATTACGTTTAGATGACCCAAAAGATTTTTACAAAATATTTAAGAATAAAGAACAATGCAACCTAGAGAAAAACGTCCCTTCTATAGATAATTTTTTGAGTATTTCAGTGATTTAAATAAGGGCGAACCCAATGATGATAACCAATTTCATTTCGATATGGACCAGGTACTAAACGAAGTAAACAATGATTGTCATTTTATTAACGGGAAATTCAGCGAAGATGAAATGAAAGCTATAAAACAATTTAAAAACGATAAAGCAGTAGGTGTAGACAAAATAGCCAACGAATATATTAAATCAACCGCCACCTTGATCATGCCAGTCCATGTTAAACTTTTTAATACTTTAATTGATCACGGCGTTCTACCTGAGGAATGGCTTACAGGTATTATTATACCAATTTTTAAAAACTATTACCCGAAAATTATCGACCAATTACACTATCCTACTGTTCTAAGCTATTCACAACTTTAATTAATAACCGGTTAAACTTATTTATCGAGGAAAACAATATCATTAGTGAGGCACAGACTGCATTTCGTAAAGGCTATTCAACTACAGACCACATATTCACATTACATAACTTGATCGATTTCTTCAAAAAAAGAAAAAAGAAATTATACTGTGTTTTTATTGATTTTCAAAAAGCTTTCGATATGGTCCCAAGAACTCAACTTTGGCATAAGCTGTTACAAAATAACATAACCGGTAAAATTTTCATAATTATCTATCAGATGTTTCAAGGTCTAAAATCATTCATTTCCGTAAATAATCAGCAATCAGCTTTATTCCCTTGCAACAACGGTATACACCAAGGCGAAAATGTATCCCCTCTTCTGTTCTCCTTGTAGCTCAACGATTTAGAAGATTATTTATCCAACCAGGGATGCGAAGGAATCAGAATTAAAACAGATAATCAAGAAAACCCGGTAGACATTGCTATGCACATCCTTTGTTATATGCAGATGATACGGCCTTATTAGCAACAAGTGCAGCTGACCTACAATTAATAGTAACAAAACAAAAATACTGATTTTTAACGGAACTGCTAAAGACTATAAACATATTTTTAAGATTAGAAACACTATTTCAGAAAATGTTAAAGAATACAAATATTTAGGAATTACTTTTAGTAAATTAAATAACTTCCGAACTACCAACAGGCTACCAAGGCTATGTACTTTGAACTAGCGAAATCTAAGGAATACCATTTATCAACTGAATGCAAACTTAAAATGTTCGACTCGATGGTCATGCCAATCTTATTATATGGCTGCGAAATTTGGGAGCACGAGAAAAATGATATATACTACTCAAAAGAATTTAAGGGTCAGAAATTTATAACCAAATAAGTTTCAGAGTGTATTAGATTGATGATGTAAACTACACCAAATTTTTTATTTATTGTTCCATATTTACAAAAACCCACAAATAAACATCACTGTATACATGCTGTCAAAGTTGAAGGTTGTCAAACATGGATTTTACACATTAGAACATTAGAACATTCGTTTATAGTGTGTGAATCCACCCCTGGCGCGAATACACTCGACCCATCGTTGCCTCATGCTGTTGATCAGACGTCTGAAGAACTCTTGGGGAATGGCCTGCCACTCTGCCATAAGAAGTTGGCCCAGATCATGAAGGTTGGCCGGAGGGGCATGGTTATCCCGAACTCTCCTGCCTAATTCGTCCCAGGCGCACTCTATTGGGGCCAAGTCAGGCGAATATGCTGGCCAATCCATCCTGGCGATACCTTGTTGTCTGAGAAAATCCGTTACCACCCTGGCGCGGTGGGGTCTAGCATTGTCATCCTGCAGAACTGCCCCGCCGCCAATCTGCTGAAGGCCTGGGAGAACCAACGGCCGGATAACGACCGTCGTTGAACTGGAGACTAAACCTGGACTCATCAGTGAACATCACTCGACCCCACTGAACACGTTGCCACCACAGATGAAGCGTGCACCAGTGACATCTGGCCGTTCTGTGACGTGGTAGGGAGTGGTGGTCGAACAGCCTGGCGACAGCAGCGTAGATTATTGGCTCTCAGACGATTGCGTATGGTTTGATCAGACACTCGAGTTCCAGTCGCAGTCCGCAGATTGTTACGTAATCGGCGTGCAGTGGTTGTGCGTTGACGTAGAGCCATATTGGTGATGTAGAGGTCCTCTATTTGTAGTGCTTCGGGGTCTTCCCGAACGTGGACGATTTCGAACAGAATTCGTTGCTTGGTACCGTTGCCACAGTCGGCCAACGACACTCTGACTGACACCAAGTCTCAGAGCAACATTTCTTTGCGTACTGCCATCCTGAAGCCAAGCAATAACCCTTCCTCGATAGTCAGTTGAAGTCGTACCATTGTCGAATTTGGAGTGTGCACCGTACACGAACGCAAGCTCCAATAATACGGAAAAATTCAGCATTGGGAACATGGAATACACGTGCAAAGCGTGCAATTGAAGCGCTTTGTGAAAAAGCAAGTTATGGGCACTTAGGGCGAAAGCGAAAGGTCTGCTAATTTACGTGCAAATGTAAGCATGTTTTCGCCATTAGAACTAGTCGACAGTGTCAATGAGTGGATTTTAATTCATTTATGGGTTGCTTAGACCCACTTTCGTCAAAATGGAACAATACCACGCGTGACATTATGGTCTAGCTAATATAATTGACATTCAGAAAATAATGTCGAAAATATCGTCTGACCCTTAAATTCTTTTGAGTAGTATATATATTTAACTCTACAAATCAACTTCTTTAGTTAGATTTTACCTGTTAAGAAATCAACACCATTTTTTATGTTATACGGAGAGCTAGGACGAATGCCACTTGAATTACTCATACATAGAAGAATGATATGCTACTGGGCACGGCTTTTATCGGGAAAAGAATCAAAAACTATTATACAAAGCTATGTTAAATGATCATCTTACTAACGGAATCAACTATAATTGGATCACCGCTATCAAAAACGTTTTGGATAACTTAGGAATGAGCAATGTATGGATATCTCAATCGTTTATATTAGTAAACCCGTCTGTCGCAACAAATCAAACAAAGGCAATACGACCAATATTTACAAATATGGAGAAATAACTTATCACAATCATCGAGGGAAAGGTTACGAGCTATATAAAGAAAACTTATTTCTTGAAAATTATTTTAGTATACTTCCTGAAAAGCTATGGTCAGTTATCATAAAATTTATAACATCTAAACATTATTTACCTGTTGAAACTGGTCGTTGGAATAACATGTCTATAGATGAGAGACTGTACACTATGCGATGTTAATGATATTGGCGATGAGTTTCATTATCTTTGTTTGTAATTTTTTTTTCATGACTTAAGGGTCCAGTATATACATTCCAGTATATACATTCATATTACTATAAACGACCAAGTACTTTAAAATTTAAAGAATTAACAGTAAGAGAATCGGAATATTTAAGAAATTAGCATATTTTATAAATGTAATTATTAGTAACGTTATAAACGTCCCTAACCAAACCAAACAAAAATAATTATTACGATGACATGTTTGCTTATAAGTACTTGGCCACACATGATGCAGGGGAGAGTGGGGCAAAATGGGCAGAATTTTGAAAATAGCAATTAATAAAAAAGTTAAAGAATTTTAAAAACAAAAAGAATTTTAAAAACAAAAAACTGACTGCTCGGTCAAATATTTATATAATTTAGAGCATTTTAGGGCAGTCCAAAAATAAAGAGAAAGAAGAGGATCGGACTATTTAATGATATTAAAAAAAGAAAGTAATTTCGACAAGTCCGATCCATATGTCCACGTGAGTGGTCTCGTTAAGGCCGTTAGGGTGCACAGCTTGTAGGGACGAGATGGGTTGGATCCCGTCAAGAAAACCCCTAGATTGACAATCAATAGACGTTGAAGGTGTAGTGCTGTGCTGAAATACAGATCTTGAGAAGCCGGATCCGTCTGAACGAGAAAGCATCGACTAGAGTATAGTCCAGTCGTCATGGGTTGGTATAGTGGTGCGGACGGGCCTGACTCCGGAGGATACGAGATGGTATCACAATAAAACAAAGTAAAGTCTAGAAAAGAGTAGTAGGGGCCGACCCCGCTTCCTATTTTTTCTTAGAGTGGGGCGGTCAATCTTCCAGTGCTGCTAGGACAGACTCGGACATGTAGAGACTAAACGCGAACAGCCGTGGCGTTCTGCAGAGTGGCCGTCATACGAAAAAAACCAGTCAACATAGTCAGACGGAGAAATGACGTGGAGGCAAGGAATCTCGCTAAAAAAAGAATCCAACCTGGTGGTGCAGACTGTCGAAACGAGAAGTGTTCCAGCATTCAATCAGTTCCAATGTCCGCATACATCCCAGTAGAAAAACTTCACTTCGCCGACAAAAACAACGAAGTGAAGGATCCCCAAGTCGAGCCGCGAAAGCACGTGCAGTGTGCACAAGCGAAACACGTCTTACCGCGTCGAGCTCCAGATTGGGAAATGTGAGTTTTTAAAGCGATTCAGTATATGTACATGTACAACTAGATAGGAATACAGAACTCTTAAAAAAGGTAAATTAATGTTATGAGCTAATTAAGAGAAAGGCTGTTGACAAACGGAAGGTATTGATTGATCTCCATATGGTAAAATGGTTATGAAACAAGATATACTGGTACAAAGTAATCTTGAAAAATGGCCGCCATATTGAAAATTCAAGTGGTTCATTGATTGGATGTGATGAACTGCCCACGGAGATCAGCTGTGCCAAGTTTCATGTTTCTATCAATTATTTGAAAGGTTTTCCCAGTTATCTGCTCTCGCAATAGTGCTATTAGTGGTTGATAATTTTTAATGTTCACGGATTTAATAACAGTGTGCTGATTAACAATAGCATCTGCCAACGCTTTCAGTTCCTGGGAATTAAATTCTGGTTATCGTTTTGCACCATTTTCGTGTTTGGTCAACCATGCTAACTGGCTACATGCATTATCAAATTCAAGTCACCCACGTGCCCAATCACTGTACGTGTAGTAAAAAAAAAATAACGACACATTGATTTCCTTTATTTACTTCATACTTCAAACGACTGAAAAACAAATTTGGCGACATTTTACGATATCGCTATGGTCCGACGATCGATATCTTCGGGAACATGGCCCCAGAATTGGTAACTACATCTATGTCGGTGATGAGAGCAGTCGTGTTGTTAAAATATATATACCCTTCAAAAAAAGAAACGCAAAAGGGTACAAATGGGTTATAACTCCGATTTTATGTTTCCTACCGGTTCATGCTTTGTGAATATAAGGTCATTGCATGTCCCAAACACATTCCCACAGTTACATTCGATAAAACGCAGCTACTGTACAATAAAGTTCCAAAATGTGAATATTCGCAAAAACGCAGCCACGTGCAAACCATGTCACCACTGCACGTGCGTTGTCTGCACGTGCGTTGTCTGCACGTGCAACATGAACACCGACAGTATAAAAGTGCAGGGTGTTCGCTTGCCTGGCCTCTGTATCTGGCCGACAGTTGACAATCCAGGACATGCCACATCTCAGTGAACCGCAGAGAAAATGCCATCGGCCGACTAGACGCAGGCGAATCCAGAACGGCCGTTGCCAGGGCATTCCATGTGTCCCCAAGCACCATCTCCAGACTGTGGGACCGTTACCAGCAACATGGATCAACACGTGACCTCCCTAGATCCGGTCGACCACGGGTCACTACCCCCGGGCAGGACCGCTACATGCGGGTACGCCACCTTCGGGAACGATTGACTACTGCCACCTCCACAGCCGCAGCAATACCAGGTTTGCGCAGGATATCCGACCAGACCGTACGGAACCGCCTACGTTGAGGTAGGAATTCGTGCCAGACGTCCAGTTCGAGGTGTCATCTTAACACCACAACGTCGACTCCGACTGCAGTGGTGCCAGATTCATCGACAATGGCCTCAACTGCGATGGAGACAGGTGTGGTTCAGTGACGAGTCCCGATTTCTGCTCCGACGTCATGATGGAAGATGTCGCGTGTATAGGCGTCGTGGTGAACGTTATGCGGCAAACTGCGGCAAACTGCGTGCAGGAAGTGGACAGATTCGGCGGGGGTAGTGTCATGGTGTGGGCAGCCATCTCACACACTGAACTGACCTGGTCCACGTGCAGGGCAACCTGAATGCACAGGGCTACATTGACCAGATCCTCCGGCCACACATCGTTTCCACTTATGGCCAACGCCAACGCAGTGTTCCAACATGACAACGCCAGGCCTCACACAGCACGTCTCATAACGGCTTTCCTACAGAACATTAATGTCCTTCCTTGGCCATCGATATCACCGGATTTGAACCCAAATGAGCATCTATGGGACGAGTTGGACCGACGCCTCCGACAGCGACAGCCCCAGGCCCTGCCCGAGCTGGCAGCAGCCTTGCAGGCCGAGTGGGCCACCGTCCCCCGGGACGTCATCCGTACTCCTGGTTGCTTCAATGGGCAGGCGGTGCCAGGCAGTTGTCAACACACGCGGAGGCCACACCCGGTATTGACTCCAGATGACCTTGACCTTGGTGGTGTGTCCTATCACTTACTCACAATGGACTAGAGTGAATTGTGAACAATCCTGCAACATTTGGTAATTATCGGACTCGCCATTCAATAATTAAATCAATTCTCCAAATGTTACGACAATGTGGTTTTGCGTTTCTTCTTTTGAAGAGCATTAGTTTACACCCCCAGTGTAATTGACAAATGTTTGACATCAAAAATAGATTTACATGTTTTCTATAACAGATCGAGTTTTATTTCTGTAACCCTAACAATTGTATTACAGTTGTATACTAGTTAGCTGTGCGCTTCAAAAGTAGCAAGTTATTCTTTGGACTACCATTGTACAATTATTGAAAAATAATTTTGGAATACATAAATGTTTGTAATTTTTTGCATAAAGTTGCATAACACTTCACACTAAAACACGCATCTTAAAATAATGTGCCCCCACCCCCTTTGACCTTGGATTGGTATAGCGAAAGGTTTGGCCGACTTGGGATTTCATGCATCCACACGAACCAGCAAAACAGTTTTAATGGCAATCGAGAAAAGGATCAGGGAATGATAAACGCTCATATTGTGTATAAAACTTACCATCCTCCTTCAAATTACTGCACGAGAACAAAATAAGATGTCTGCATAAATTAAGTCTGCATAAATTAAGATTTAACGTGGTCCGTTTTGTAGGTTTAGTTTCCAAAACATTCTAGAAAAATGCATTCAGTACTAGAAAAATGCATTCTGTATTGTAAAACCTAAAGTGCAATACATGTGTAGAATAAAAACGTTTAATGCACGACAATTTACCAGTTCATAAATGAGCGGAGCGAATAATTTTGCCACGCTCATATACCACTAGATTTTGAGCATGTCCGTCCTGGGTCCCCGTCTCTGGATAGCCAGGGACCCGACCCGGGACAGATCATAAATGAACCGAATTGCCGACCAGTCCCGATGAAAAAAAAAAAAAAAACACATTCGGTACTGGATACATGCTATTTAAAAAAAAAAAAAAAAGTTTACTTTACAGCAATTTCTTTATGCAGCAACCTACAGACAGGATAGCAATACCACGACCTTCATATACCAGTCGTGGTGCACTGGTTGGAACGAGAAATGGCCGATTTAGTGGGCAAAACACACCATATCGGTTTAGAAAATTCCCAACTAAAAAAGCGTTAGTATACTTAGTGAAACGGTATAATTTATTAAGCCAATTAACAGTAAAATAAAAAATAAGCCAGTTTGTTTGAAAATTTATTGATTAAGCCCTTCACCGATATTACATGACCAATCCGCTCATGGCATGTCATCGAGTCATAAGATTATCTGCGCTGTCCTCTTTCATGGCTTCCGCAACTAGAAAGAATTGGGGAAACTTAAGATCAAAATATCCACTTAGTTTACCAATTATTTTTCAAAAGTTAAATTGATCTGCTCATCCCCCCCCCCCCCCCCCCCCCCCCCCCATTGTAGCAAATAATCCCCAACATGGCATACGAAAAACTATTCAACCCTTTATAATGTCTGCAGAGTTCACACGAGGCGCTTTGATTACAGGATCCAACCCTTCGGTTACTTCCGTCCAAAGTGGCGTCAATACAAGTTATCCAAATCAGAATGCTAAAATATTCGAATATTTTTGCTACAAAGTGAATTAACAGAACATAGTGTTATAGTCAGTGTTATAATATAATCAAAGCTGCGTAGCCTGTTTCTATAAAGTACGTTTACGGCTCTTCCTAGCAGTTTGGGACAAATAGCAAATGCTGGACATCAATTGCGTAGCCTATGATTAGGCCACACACACACCTAATCAAGTTATACATATTGTGAAATTACTTACATTCTTCGTTGTCGAAGTGGAATTGTTTGAATTCAACGAGGTTCAGTTTGTCATCACTACAGATTTTAATGTAAATTATCTTTATAAAATATGGCTGGCTGTAATATTTCAGCTTTTAAAAAAAACTATCGGAATTGTTAAGTCCATTAGTTGCCATTTGTTCATGATGATAGCTCCAATAGTGTAAACATACATCATACACATATATACCATTTTAAATCTGGCTCCCAACCCAAGACACATGTAATCATCCGTCAATATAGGCCGCATCTCATTTAACATCTTTGGTATGCATATAATAATTGCTACAAGCTGCTCACTGCTACATTAGTTTACAAAATAGTTGGGGGTTTTTGGGTTTTTTTTTTAAATATTAAGTAATCGTACGAAAAGAATTCTCACCATCCGAATCTGCCGCGTGGAACCTTTTAATTAAAACTGGGTTGGTTACTTTCAGGCCGGTCACGTGAGCGATCTCGTTCAGCTCGACAACACCATCTCCGTTCACATCCAGATCATACAGAACTGTCGGCACATCGGCATCCTGGAAGCAAACAGCATTAAGACGGCAAACTTTTTTTTTAAGAATACAATTAAGTGACCCTAGGTCACCTCGCACCCAAATCCACCCATGTCCTTTTTACAATATTGTTATACCGCTTTGATGCACGTTTTACCTTAATACTTTATAAAAACAAATTCTTATAATGTAATTTAAAAACATTTTAGACGTCTCATTTCAATTTCAACTTATTTCTTTTTCAACTTATTTCGTTCTGGGCAGAGTGGTTAGTGGTTAGCAAGAAAGAGGTGTAGTGGTCTTACACTCATCGAATCGTTAAACCTCGAATCGTTAAACCTCGCTCTGGGTTGGAGCAGATACCGGGCTGCGAACCCTGTACCTACCAGCCTAAATGTCCGATAGCTTAACCTAGAAACCACCCGAGACCGGTCTTATTTCAAAATGAACTACTGCGGATTAACTTTGCGAGTTGAAAATTTGTAATTCAATTCGGGAAGACTACCGATGCTCCAGCATTCAGTGTATTCAGGTTTATTAATGGTTTAGCATACAATCTCAATGTTTCGACAGTCTTCGAAAAAAACCCCACCCCCCGCTACATTTTCTAATTAGTAGGCAAGGGATCTTTTATATGCACCATTCCAGACGGGTCAGCACATACAGCTTTTGGTTTAGTAGTGTGCAGTGGATGGAACTAGGAAACAGAGTTATCCACCGAAGTAATTGATCCTACGATAGGACCTCAGGCAAGCGCTCCACAGACCAGTTAAATAGCCTAACGCCCCAATTGTCCAGTCTTAATACACCCCACCCCCAACTAAAGACGCTAGTCCCCCTTCATCGGAAAACAAATGTGATTCGGTGTATTACCTAGGGTCCTGGTAGAGGGATGCATTTGGGGAATTAAATTTACCTCAGCTGGATCTACAGCATCGGTCCCCACATCGAGTCCGCTTCCTCTTACAGACCAGCTCCTGGCCCACTTGCAGGCCGCCATACAACCTAGCGTGTGATAGGCATTGAATCCAATTCTGCGCACGGACCGAAAAAACCAACCATCCACGTGTTAAGGAACGAAGGTCAAGGCCAGCAAGAAAACCAAGAAATAAGCAGTCTTCATTCTGTAAAAACATTTAAAATATCCCATCCATTGCAGCGGCAATTAAAGTAGGTTTGGAACATTGAGGGTGGGAGTCTTTATATTTTGAATTTCATATATCTAGACTTAATGCAAGTATACAATGTGTAGCTCAATTTAGATACGGTTGTGGTAAATACATGACAAAATGTTATTAAACTTTAAATTTCTAGACTTGGAATAGTAATAATTTTAGCAAATAATATTTAATAAAAATACAAAAACTTACCTGAAAAATGTTTTTCGCCTTACAGGATCCAACAACACAGAAACAACTGTAACACGATAAAGTGACTATAATAGAAGAGTTTCGGTTATTTATCCCTCTAAAGTCATCACGTGATTATGCATGAATCTCGTTTTGCACGTTCACTCCATACTGACACTTTTGCACGTGCACGTTTTTCACCTGGTGCTATGGGTTTCATGAGTGTCAATTATATATACAGTTTAAGACGTTCTCGCCCACTTACTGCAATAGGAGCAATATATACTCGCGGAAAAAAGTTCCTGTGAACCAAATAATTGCATAATTATAGAATATAATTTACTTGAAATATGGTCATAAACATTTCAGTAAATATTCCAGCAGTGTCCTGTCAATTGCATGAGCTATTCATACTTTGTGATGACAAGTTGCGTTATTAGCATTCTTGGTCACGTGCTCCTGTTTGACTTCATTTTTCTTAGCAATGGACTCTAAAACTATTGTATGGATTCTCATCACTCAGAAAAAAAATACTTTTGTTGGTATCTGATTGTCGTCAGTGTGATGCCACACCTCCAAGAAAATAAACTTCGAATGATGGGTATGATTGAGGTTAAAATAGCACAAATGTTGTTGCTAGTAATTTTGGTGTTCATTGGTGTTCATCAGAACACTATGAAATGTCTGCGGAGATGTTTAGGGATAGTAGGGATCTTCTATATTTAGAGAGTCGACACCTAACGTTACGTTAACAAATCGTCAATATCAAGCGGGTACACATATGGAATAATTTGGAAATGACAAGTTTAACATCCCAGTACATCCCCGAGTTAACGCCAATCAGTTGAAAGAACTGTACGCAACCGATTAGGTGATCACAAAGTACGACAATGACCGTACATCAATACATTGTTCTGTTACATCGTCACCGACGGCGCACCAAGCATTGCGTAGACCGTACTTCGGGTTCAGAAGGCAGGAGAGGATCACTACACTTTTAACAGATAAATAGCACATCTATGTAAAACACAATATTTTTAAATTTTAAAAATATATGTCTCACTGACATTTTAATGATGCACAAGAACTTTTTTCCGTGAGTATATATTATATCTAGGGAGGGGGTGCAATTTAAGGGCACAGTATCTTCAAACTTTGAATGAATGAATGTTTAACGACACCCCAACACGAAAAATACATCGGCTATTAGGTGTATGGAAACAAATAAGGTGATGATCAACATCAACAGAACAATTCAAGATATAAATAAAAACAGTGTAAAGAACTGTGCAAAAATACAAATACAAATATCACAGACAGATACTGACTTTTACTCTAAACTTCAATTTGTGCTGTATTGGCCATTCTCAAAGAGAATGTTACACCCCTGCACCACGGTGAGGTTACAGCACGCGCAGGGGACAAACTTTGAAAGTACACTATCATACATCATACTATATAATGCAATCTTTCTAAAAAAAACATCCATCTGAAATAAATAATTAAAATTCATCGTTCAACACGTAATCCCCCCCTTCCCAGCAATTTGATAGTTCAGACGTGAAGGGCACGGGCGTACGGACTCCATTTTTAAGGGGGGGGGGGGGGGCAGGCTGATTTTTGCCCGAATAATGGCGAATTAAACGGAAATGCCCGAATCTGGATAACAACATATATTCATATTTACCTTACTGCCAAACAGCTATATAGGGTTTCAAACGAATCACCATGCATTTTTATTGGTGGGGGAGGAATTACAACCAATTTTGCGGGTATAATGATGGAAATACATGGTACAAAGGTCTCAGGTTAGCACATTTTGCCCGAATATCTCTATAATTTTTGCCCGAATTAATTCGTCAAAGTAAATTTAGGGGGACCTTGGCCCCTGGGGCACCCCTTAGATCCGCTACTGGGATATCTGAAAAAACGTTCACGACATCAGCTGACCTTGATGGTCGGATATGGGGTCATCAACGTGCAACACTGTTTTCATTTCAAGATTTATTAAACAACACTCAGATACATTACAATGTGTAACAAGAGGACAATTCAAATGCATAAATAACATACATGACAAGAACAGGCGTCAACATAGAAGTATCTGTAGTTAACATAAAACACAAAATATGCAATCAAAATAGCTAAAATGTGCGGAGAAACGTCAGTTCACAAGACTAGATAATATTTTAATAAATATAGCTAGGTTTTTCAATAATGGTGCATTACATAATGACAGCATACCTTTCATTTAAAAACGCTAGGATTAATTCTGTAATATTGTTTTATATATTTTCTTCTACTGTTTTAAATATTAAAAATTTTACAATTGAATAAATAATGGTATTCATCTCCAATATCAATATTAATAAGTTGGCGTATTCTATTTTCTCTTGGAACGTTAAACCATCTGCCAGTTTCTATTTGTAATCTTAAATTTGACGTACGCAGTTTAGATATCCAGCATCTATTTTGGTACGATAATCTCGACAAATAGGTTTCGAAAAAAAAATCTGTTTTAAATAATGTATAAAATTGACCCCTAGAAGAGTTTTTAATGTCCAAAACCTACTGTTGTATAAACTGATCGCAGAGGTTTTGTTTCAATTCTTGTTTATACGATTTTAAATCATTATTTTGATTGGTATAGATGTACCCCATTCCCGTGTTATCGAAAATACTTTTTATGAATTTCAGCCATTTAAATTGATTTCTTTCACCACTGTTTAAAGAAAACATTAATTTATACAAAATACTGCTACGTTTATTTTCGTCTTTAACCAGTTTACTCCAAAATGACACCATTCATAACTTTACTAGTATTTCTAAAGGCAACCTTCCTAATTCTCCATATACCATAAAATTTGGAGTACTTTTTTTTTTTTTTACCTTCAAAATCCGTTTACAAAACTGGAGATGAATTTTTCTATTAGGCTCTATTTGTAAATTTTCATAACCCCAAATTTCTGATCCATAGAATAAAATTGGATCAACCATTGAATCAAATTTTTTTTGTTGTATATGAACTGGTAAGCTATTGTTCCGTAAATTATGGAAGACTAAATGCTTTATGAGTTTGGTCTACAAGATGTTGCTTTGCATTAAAAAAAATCCCCATTATATTTAAAACAAATTCCTAAATAACAGTAATAATCAATAATTTCCAATCGATCATCTTGCAACATAAATTCAACATTTGACCTCGACTTTCTCTTGCTAAAAATCACAACTTTTGTTTTACTCACATTAATGCTAAGATTCAAATATAATTGAAGCATAGGCCTACCTTCAGTTAAGGCAGAGATGAATTTTACTTGTAGAATGCAGGAAATTGCATTTAAGGACTTCTAAGTTTTCACATTTTTACAGGGAAGCATACGTCCGAACTCCCCTAGAAAATTTGCTTTGCGCCCTCAATCTATCAGTTAAATGTCTACTTAATTGCTTCCGCCGTGCCTGACTTAAGTTGTATAATTTAGGAAAAGTTATTTATATAGGCTATGGCTGTTGACCAATCCCATTTGTTAATATTAATAGAAATAAATATTGTTTAAATAATAGACCATGTCACTGTGAAATAATTCCCCCGTAACCATATTTTGCTGTATTCTTGGGCATTTTGAAACAGAAATTTGTTTTGATGACACAGTTTTGGAGTTATGATATTTCGACAGAATTAATGACAATATGCAAGTGTTTGTTGTTATTGTTTTTTGTTTGTTTTTGTTTTGTTTGTTTTTTAATTAAAAAACAGACCTTGGTCCCCACCTACCGTATAAACTTCCCAACCCTATTCTATTCATCGGTAATCTTCGGCTTTATCCGATATGGCGGAGAAAGCCGAATCTGACAGGTGCCTGACAACAGTCTTGACTATCTAGCCCCCAGACCATTATATTGGCAGTAACATATTGTATCTAATAAGGCCCAGTAAATCGAGACAGAATCTAAAATGTCCTCCAGAAATATTTTGTTTAGAGAAAATAACAATTTCGCGTTTTAAGGTCTGTATTTTATTTAAAATAGTGATATTTTAAAAACAAATATTTGTAAGTCACAGTTTGTAGCAGTATTGTTACCTTTTTATTGTTAATCAATTACTAATCACAAAATAATTGATGCTTTACTCGCTCAGTCGGTCTGTTCTTCAACTTCTTGAATGAGACATTTGACTTTTTGAGGTTTTTCAACTTTTTCTGTATAAAAGAAAGTCACTAGTCCTCACAGAAGCTTTGACTATGATGATGATGATGATAACTAGTTTAACGTGCCCATATACCACAAGGGTTTCGAGCACGCTCATCTCGAGTTCGACCTCCGATAAGATTGGGGGGGGGGGGGGCTAGAGTTGAAAATGGGCAGAATTTTAAAAATAGCAATTAGTAAAAAAGTTAATAGAATAAATTTTAAACAAAGGAAAAAAGTTACAAGCCAAGAATAAAAAGAATTGGGTATAATATCTGCCTGCACCCCACCCCCCCCCCCACCCCCCACCCCCCAACAACAATATTTGTTAGAATTAGTGTAAGTTTACTTAGTTTAGGGTTAGGGTTAGTTATATACAATACCTTTTTTAACATTTTGTTCTATAAAAGCAACATAATATTTATATTTCGTAATCCATTATCACTACGTTTTGCCTTTGAAAAATTAGACATTTTGACTATTCTTTGTAAAATTTCCTCCAATAACGGTGCTTTTATTGGTGCTTTTAGTAGAAATATAGCACAGAAGACACAATGAGGCATTATGGAACTAAAGGTTCGTTTTATTCCGTAAACACTCACAAATGTGAAATTGTGATAGTTGCCCGGTGGGCAACCAGTAGCTGAAGTTTCGTTGCCCAACATCATCTCTTGGTTGCCCACATATTTCATAGGCTGAAAAAAAGTTTGTTTTGTTTAACGACACCACTGGAGCACACTGATTAATTAATCATCGGCTATTGGATGTCAAACATTTAGTAATTCTGACTCATAGTCATCGGAGGAAACCCGCTACATTTTTCCTAATGCAGCAAGGGATCTTTTATATGCACTTTCCCACAGACAGGAAGGCACATACCATGGTCTTTGTCCGGTTGTTGTGCACTGGTTGGAACGAGAAAAAACCCAATCAGTTGAATGGATCCACAGAGGTGGTTTGATCTCGCTTGGGCTGTCACAGTCATAATACTTGATGAACTCGAGGCTCATCCAAGATTAAAAATACCTGTTGCCAAAAAAATTGCCAAATGGGATTTTTATTTGCCATAATGAAAATGTTTTAGCCAAAAAAAATTTATGTAGTACTGTATAGAGTATTTATATATAAATATGAAACTTGTATCTTTTTTAGCTAATTATGTACAAACTTGGAATACATCTGAATAACAAAATTGTCTCCTATCAAATCAAAGACAGCAATGGGAGTAGGGGCAGTTAATATATTACTTTGATTTTTCAGTGGGTGAGGGGAGATATGCAGAGTTGGAAGCCAATGCCCTCTGCAAACACACCCAAAATTCTAAGGGCTATGGAGTGTTCGAGATTAACGGTATCCCGATATCCCCGGGATACCAGATTTTAATTTTGGATACCAAACTTCAAGAAACCAGTATCCCACCAGGATACCATATAATGTTGTTGTGTTTTTTAATCCTGAGTTTTTATTTTTATTTGAATCTATAAAGTCGTTATTTGCCAGTGAACTTAAAGGGACACACCCTAGTTACGGCTATTTGTTAACCATTACAGCATTGTTTTTCGCTATTAAACCCCATTTTTCACAAATAAAATTGCACTTATTATTTAGAATACACATTTCCATTCACCTGAAGTGCTTTTTGGTAATCCTGATGTTTGTAAAACCACGAAATGCATTTTTTTTATTTTTTCACAAGATGTGCTGTCGAGAAAAAACCGTTAAGCAAGCGAGGTCCAATCTATTTTTAGAGGGAATCTTCCTGTGTAAACGTCACAGCTGTTGGTATACCACGTGACCGTATCATTTTGGTTCGGTTTGTTTTCTCGTGCACGGTTCGCGCAATCAACATCTGATTTGTTGTTGTTCATTTGTGAGATTTTTCTTTACAGTTCGTGAACATTTTCAGTAACAATAAAGTTCAGACAAGTAAGTGTCTCAATACAAAACTTTACAAACCCTTAAAACCAATAATTTTGCTAAGTCTTACGATATCTGGAGAGGGGATACAACCAGGACAGAACAGTTGGAACATGTCCAGGAGAGGTGAAAGAAACGCACCCCAAGTCTGTGAAATTTGTCGTGACGTAGGCATTCTTGTGCTTCGAGCGACATCTACCGGTGACATCAGAATACTAACTTTCAAAATTATTTCAAGCAATTGGGACATGGGGATTCCCATGGTATTTATCGATATAAAACCTGCTTTTTCACTCCATTTGATAAAAACGTGATCTAAGTGTGTTACAGGTTTGTAGATTAACCAAATTATAATTTATTTTCGCTGGATGGAACTAGGGTGTGCGGCTTTAAGTAACAGTATTTTCAAGCTCGTACCCTGTCTAATGCTACACCGTAACAATATTTCCCCCAACTCGTACTCAGTCTAATGTCATACTGGAGCAATAGCGGTGCAACAAAAGACTGGGAACCGCTAAATTGCTGTTGTTTTTGTTAGATGTTGCCTCCCTTCAAATATTATTTAAGATATTGATTCCACGTCTGCAGACAAATTATACAGGTAGGCTTATCATTAGTAATGTTGGGAACACTTGTAGATTACTGCTAAATACTAATGTATGTCAGTATTACACCAAAATGGATGAAGCAAATCTGTTTGCCGATTTCGTTCGATTGTGAATTCTGTGATTTCGATTATATCAGTGTAGCAATAGGCAGGGAACAAGAACAGTGTCGTCCAAGTTTGTTACGATGTAATTTATGAAGTTCATTTAAGTGGGATACTAAATTCTCAGGTGGGATACCAGATTTTGAAATGTTAGTATCCAACTGGGATACTGCCCAGAACGTTTAATCTCGAACACTGCTATGGCATTAATAAAAATCTGAGAGCCAATACTCTTCTTTTTGTTTTAAACAGTGCTCATTATTTCTGTAAAATAGCAATCTTTATTTTGGTTTGAACTGCTTTTAATTGTATTTTAAAATAACCCATCTATTCCACACCCCAACAATTTCGTAATTTGTGCCATTTTGTTGATTTCTGCATCATGTTAAATGCTTGTTGTTGATTTCAGCTTGTAAAATACGTAGCCTAATAATGCTGACTTCATGTTATGACAACTATCCATTTACGTCAAAAGGTTTTGATTAAAAAGATCATGAAATCAAATTTTATGGTCTTTTTAAAATTTAGCTAACTTTTGAGATGTCACCTCACAGTCAACAAATTTATATAATATTTTATCTAACAAATATCATGATTATTGTAAACTAATTGTATTCAGTGTACGTTTAACCACAATTTGTATAAATACTGCATGTTCCTTTCCCACAATCGCGAAATGCATGAGTGCGAAATTAACAAAGACAACGGAATTAAAACAAACGAAACAGCAATTAAGTATTCATTAATACGAACAACTATTTGGTGGTGGGGTTTTTTCTCACAAATTTACATCAGAATTTACTTGCGTGTAATCGTATTGTTTAATGTCTTTTGCAAGTCTCGGCTGACTGTCAAGCGTGACCTATATGCACACTGAGAACAGCCAACGAACGTTTTCCAGACATTCGCGAACTGTGCGATTGGTTCTCGACGTGGACATTGGGTTTAACGTGAAGCGCATAAACTAGTTTAGCGGACGTTTTTGTTTTGCTCGGTCTACCTGAACTCGGCCCTAGCCTACTTGTCTTTGGCCCTGAACTAGCATGTGTATTGAAACTGAGACGCAATTTCGGTCCGTTTTTATTACTTTGGCTCAAAGACTTTACAGAGTTAAAATAACATGCTACAGATTTTTCTGACTTTTCTTGAATACATGTTGCCGTTAAAATTAATAACTGTGATTATTAAAATAAGCAAACATTGTTATGCTGAATTCTTGATGACACCGCTTCTCGTTACCAGTCGCGAGATCCCTGTTAATATTTGGTATTATTATTATATGTTAGGTGTCAGATAGATTATGTAACTGATTGTTCACATCGGCGAGAGAGTATCAGACTAGGGTATAATCCAGTCGTCATGGGTTGGTATAGTGGTGCAGACGGGCCCGACTCCGGAGGATACGAGATGGTATCACTATAAAGCAAAGTAAAGTCTAGAAAAGAGTAGTAGGGGCTGACCCCGCTTCCTGTTTCTTCTTAGAGTGGGGCGGTCAATCTTCCAGTGCTGCTAGGACACGACAGGCTCGGACATGTAGAGACTAAATGCGAACAACTGTGGCGTTCTGCAAAATGGCCATCATACGAGTCACAAAAAAACAAGTCGACATAGTCAGCCGGAGAAATGATGTGGAGGCGAGGAATCTTGCTAAAAAAGAATCCAACCTGGTGGTGCAGGCTGTCGAAACAAGAAGCGTACCAGTGTTCAATCAGTTCCAATGGCCGCATACATACCAGTAGAAAACATCATTTCGCTGACAAAAACTACGAAATGAAGGATCCCCAAGTCAAGCACACGAAAGCACGTGCAGTGTGCACAAGCGAAACAAACATGTCTTACCGCATCGAGCTCCAGACTGGGAATGAGCTTTGACTATTGTTCTGCATAGCTGATAACTTCCACTAGCCCAGATGAAAACATCACTAGCCGGGACTGAGAGCAAGAGAATTTGTTCAACTCTAAATTTTTACCTACCATTTGTTTACATTCCCATTCTCACAGTTTTCAGTTGATAAAAATGCCATTGGTTAACCTCCTTTCAATGTAGCTTCCAATCTGCCGACCAATCAGACCATCAACTTATGTGTTGGAAAGATTCATACATGGACCATCAACATGCACATACCAACAGTTTAAAGGCATACTGCATACCTTATTTGTCTAAAAATGGATAATAAATAAAAAATACATTAATTGTTGGAAACTAAAGCTAGCTATCACATCACGTTAGCTGATTCATGATGGAGTGAAATCCATGTCAACCCTCTCGGCAATTTTAGTTTTTGAATTATGGACCATTGCCATAATTCAATTATTTTTACAAAATATCATTAATAAATGTAGTATGGTTGAATAAAGTACATTTAGGGACAAATCAAATATTTTTTGTTCAGGTAATACTTTGTTAGACCAGTAACTAGGTCAGTGGTCTGTGACAATATGCCTTTAACAAATAAAAAAATGTGTAATTTTAATAATTATAATAAACCATCCGTCACCAAAGGTTTTCGTTTGTTAAACTGTCAGTACCTATGTGCTAATGGTCCGAGTGTGCATCTTTCCAACAATATGTATCATATATGAGCTGATTATTCCTTTAAGATGATTTGCATAACATTCTGAACTGACAGCAAGTACCTTCGGATTTTATGGTAACGATTGTTTCCAGTACCGTGTCGGTAGCATGTCAGTAAAATCACAGAACAGAAATTTTGTTTCCCATGATTATTATATCAAGTACAGGGGTTCAAATGTTTTCAATTACCATGATTAGATAGGCTTACCACCATGGAGTGACTCAGTAACATCACTTTTAACAATCTATGCATGGCTCGACCTTAGTAGTAGCCCAGGGTGTTTTGGCTACCGATTTATCACTCGGACTACCAGTTGTGTAATCCCGGTAGTCCGCCGGGCTGCCAAATGTTTTGACATGTCCAGTCACTCCACAATCAACAAGACGTTTAATTCATCAGTGTCTGAAATTCCACCTTTCATATGTGCGCTCTCTGCTGCTAGGAGGTGCTGTAACTGTTAATTGCTCCTATAGTGTGCCCCACAGGTGCGGTTGCGCAATATTATTTAATGAAATAAAGCAGTAAATTTGGGGAAGTCTAAACCAAACGATAATTCAATCGCAGTTTATTTCCTTCTAGGCTACCTAAGCAAATTGACATCTGACCTTGTCACGTGATAACACGAACACACATGGCGATCCCCTGTCTGGGTTAATTGGTTTAAGGCATTTACAAGTTTATTGTCATCAATAACAACCGCTATTGTTTTGGAATAAAGGCAATGAATTATTTTTCTTTGTTCTCTTTTTTCTTTTAAAGTTATGGGGCTACCAATATTTACTGAGGGCTACTAGATTTTGTAACGTGGTCAAGGCCTGTCTATGGGGCATCATTGATTGGTGAAATTTTAATACCTTCCAAAGAAAGTACATATAGATACATTTGTATCTAATATCTGTTAATTTGGTCAAATAGCCATTTTATCACAGCACAATTTTAAGATTTTCGTGACTGCTGAAATACATGAAAATGTGTTCAAATTTCCGTAACTCCAATTTCAAAACAATTATATGGATACATTTCGGTAAATGGAGTTGTTTTGACTCATACAACAGGTTTGACATCCAATAGCCAATGATTAATTAATCAATGTGCTCTAGTGGTGTCGTTAAAAAAACAAACACTTGAACATTCAGTAAAAGACTGCCATTTGTCACATCATAATGGTGGTGAATTTTCCATTATGTTCAGTATTTCATTTGAATAAATATTTAAGGTTGTTGTAATAGTTACTGTTTTTTTAAAATGGCATACCTGTAAATATGATTTTCTGGTATTTCAGAGACAAACTAGATATACATGTAATACAGCCAAGTAAAGTTTACATTTTAAAGAATAGCACCAAGTCACACCAACATGGTGGGCACCAAAGTAGTTATAATGTTAGAGAATACTGTGCATGTATTTTAAATAATAGGAAAGGAAAGAAATGTTTGTCACCTCAGATCATTTTAAAACTATTTGGTGTTTAACATATGATGTTTCTTTTAGATCATGGGATGATGAATTTGCAAACATAATGGACGGAGCAAGTGGAAGAGGTCATGTTATCAGCGAGAAGGGAGATGTAGTGGATTCAGTTGATGAGATGCGTAAAAAGAGATTGGCTTATTTTGGTTCTGCACAGAAGACAGCTGAAAAGCAGCCCCAAGTCAAACAGGATAGCCAAAAGGTTGTCAAGAACAGTTTGAGACCATCTGATCCTGTTGAAGGTGGTGTTCCCAGAAGATTAAACAAAACCAGTGAGGTTTCATCAGCTCAAAGTTTGGAACAGAATACTAGATTCCATAATGTTGGAAATGATTTGAATCTTGGATATGCAGTAGCGCATTCTGTTGGTATCAGTAGATCTGAAAATGTCTCTCTCACTACCAACTCTGTTACGGTAAATGAAAAGACTTCTGCTGTGCACAGTGTTTCAAACTTTGCTCATTCACTGGATCAGCCAAACCGTGACTGGAAAAACCATGTGGAAAATTTGTGTCAAGCAGTCCATGGAATGGATCCTGAACTTAGAGATTCACATGATGTAGAAGCACTGTCGGTTTTCAAAAGTGAAGCTGATTTAGACAGTCTAGGTCTTTCTACTCATCGACCCGAGTCTGCAATTGTAGATGGTCATGATGATGCTCCCCTGGACCGAGATATCACTCAGGAAATTAAACACCTGTTAGGGGCAAAAAAATATCAAGAATTTGTAGACAAATCTATAAAAGATATCAATGAGCTTTATCAACACAAAACAACAGAAACATCTCCACATCTGATAAATTCTCTAATTGAAGAACGCAGACAAGAATCTGGTAACATTGAAATGGCTAGAAGCAATCAACCACTGCGAGAAAAAACTCCATCACAAGATATTCGGAAACTAGAAAATGATGTTCCTTTGAATAACAGCTTTGCCAAAACAAGCACACAGAGACTCAGATTAAACAGACCACGAAAAGAACCTGTGCACATCCAAAACATAGTCACAAAGAATCTGAAGGAGTTAGAAAGTGCAGCATCAGTATCATCCAGTGTTAGAAACTATGACCAGGTGACTATACCTCACAATGTGACATACTCTACAGATGAAATCTATCGACAGGCCTTTGCCATGGCTCACAGTCAGGTTCCACCTCCAGGTTACCAGGGCGTCGATGTTGGGGGAGGGATGAATTCCCCAGAGGTGAGATCCATGGTGTCATCCAGTCAGTTGTTTCAGCCTAACATAGGTTCACCACCTTCAGTAGGCATGCCTTTCTCTTACCCAGGGCAGGTCGCTTCCAACCCGAATCAAATACCACTACCAACACCACCACCTCATTCATTGTTCTATCCTCCATATCAGCATCCAGATTACAACCAAACTGTAGTCAATCCTGCTACATACGGCTACCAGATGTCGGATTATGGTGGAGGGTATTCCAGAACTCCTTTCACGACTGGAGGAAATTACCCCATGCCTGTTTTTTACCCAGGTGCAATTGACTTCACACAGCCACCACCAGGATGGGGAGTATTTAATCCTCCACAGATGAACCGTGTTCCTCATCCACCAGCAGAGAAGAAACCCAGTGGAGAGGTGAACAAAATGCCTGGTCGTTCAGGTGCATGGTCATCACAAGGGAAGATTGTTAATGATGGAGTTGGTTTAGAGGAAGGAGATGATTTGATCCATCAGTCTAATGCTTGTCCTGAAAAACTACCAACTCAACAGGCAGAGGTTCTGGCTGATGTGGAGGAACACATGATGCAGCCATCCCAGAGACATGTGGAGAAAATAAGACAACACCATGAACAGAGGTAACTTTAGTTTGTATATGTATATTCAAAGTCTGAAACTGACAGGTGGTAAGAGGCAATTGCCACCCAAAAGACACAATGTGCTTTCTTATAATCAGTTTCACAAGCAGCTCTTGCTTTCCATCTTAAAGTTTTGTACAACTATTTAGATTCAGAAATTACTGACAACTAAATGTATGTCCACATTTGGACAACCAACATTACATAAGACATTGCAAAAGAAGAAAAAGAAAAAATTTAATTTACGTAAAATGAGAGTAAAGTGTTTTGTCAAAAATAATGGGAAACTGTGAAATTCAGTTTAATGCTAAGCATAATAATTAATTAAAGTTGTATAATGGCAGCTTTCTGCCAAAATTATTCTTTAATTTTTGCTTTAAAATGCAAACTTTATACTTTGACTAAATGCCCATAGAAAATAAAATAAAATAATTTAATGTATTGGTAGAAAAGGAAGTTTTATTCGAGAATCTTTAGAGGATAATCAACAAAATTGTGTGTTTAGTTACGTTAAACTCTTTGTAACATTATGCCAGGCAGATATTGCTGACAAGTTTGCTGTCTTTGTACAACACATCTCTAATGGTCTTAACTAGCGGTATAGATTTTATGGATTCTACATTTCATCAGATTTGTTAACAACATGATAAGACAGATTATGTTTACATGTCAGTTAAATACATTACAATTTCAACAGTGAGTTTTTTATGTAAAGATATGTGTGGTACATATAGAATACTAAACAAGCTTGTCTGTCATACCATTTTTATGAAACACTTTTGCTCGTCAGATACCAACACTGTTCACAAGTTTCATAAAAATTGTATGACAGGCAAGCAAGTTTAGTATTTTACTTATTGCAAACAAACCACACTGCAGAAGTAAGCAGATGTCGAGACCTACTACAGGTTATTTGGGTCAGCAAGTGATCTACGTCACAAACTTTTAAAACGACGTCACAGTGAGCAACGAGACATCATCAATATACAGTTTAAATTTTAGGGGGAATTCTGCATTAATGAGGTTTTGAAATTCACAATAATGACTGAATTGTTGATCGGACCAGCATAGATTGGGCGGATTAACTAGATGTGAAGCTGACATTTTATACATAGGGCCATAAAAAAGAGTAGCAGGTTGACAACATCGTTTTGGCTTCGTTCACAATTGTCCCAAATATAATGGCCTATCTTATCGCAGTTTCAATTCATGGCCATATTTCATAACATTGGTACACTTTTAAATTATACTAGTTTGTTCAAACATGGTTAGATACGTTAATAATCTCTGAACAAAAAATTTTCAACAGCAATTTTGCACTCATTGTTTTCCAGCATTCGGAAAAACCCCAATTATCCTGCCAGTCTGCGCGTGCCAATATTACACTAGTTAGATATTGAGTAATTGTTATTACGTGAGTAATATCTTACACTGGTGTGTAATAATGATTAATTTGTAATTATACATGTATCACATTTTTATAATTTTAGAAGACAAAAACATGAGGACAAGATACATGAAGCTTTACACCTTGGTAAACAAAAACAGTTTGCATCAGCATCCCTAGATCGATACTTTTCGTCACTGGAGAACATACACAGGACTGTGGACTTTGAGGAGGATCCAGTAGCAGACGACGATATAAGTCTTGCAGATGGCTTACAGTATGATGCAGACACAGACACATGTTTCACCTCTGTCAGTGGTATAACAGGAACCAGTGTTCAGGCTGGAGGAGTGACGGAGCGACTCAAGAATCTGGGAATAGACACAAAACCTGTAGCTGGTTCTGAAACCGGTGCTGAAACACCAGACGGGAAACCCAAGCGCAAGCTGGTGAAAGTGTGTCCTGAATGTGCCTCTTGGAACAAGGAGTACATGTCCTGGTGTGCTGACTGCGGTGAGCTGTTAATTGGTGTTGAGGTCATAGATGCAAAGCAGAAGAAGAAGAAAGAAAGAGAGCACAGAAGGCAACAAAACAGATTGCATTTAGCTAAGAAGAATAGCCCAGATGAAAGAAAAAGGTTAGAAACAGATCACAGAGGTTTTGCAGCACACAAAGAAATAGAACAACAACCCATGGAGAAAAATGAAACCAATGTAAATTCTGTGTTAGAGACTGAACCTGCAAAACCTGCTCTGAATTTGAACACGGATGATGCTGAAAAATCACACTCTGCTGTTGAGAATAAACATAACTTGATGCCATTTTTGCGAACAGAAAAAGATATAAATGATATTTGTGAAGCAATAACTGACCCAGCTATCAAGGGATTCCTCAAATCTTATTTTAGAAAGAAATCCCAAGCAGCACAGGATGTGATAAGTGCAGATGAGCATAGTGCCCGGGAAAGCAGTGGACCGATATTAAGAAATGATCAGAATGAATTGGGACTAAGTTTGCATTCTTCAGTGGCATGGGAAGAAGTTAAAGACAAAACTGAACAAAATGCGCTTAATGAACAGGATGAAATTGAAGTTGAGATTTTTGCACGAGAAGAAAGCCAACCCTTCCATAACCCGAATCGCCATGCTAATGTTGTGCCTATTTTAAACCTTGCTAGAAGCAGTGATGAAGATGAAGATAAAAAGAAACCATTCAAACCGCTGAGCTTTTCTATTGACAGCGATGACTGGTCCTCTGTGTTAGACAGACAGGATGGAGAACCCCAGTCCCAGGATCCTGTACTTAAACCGTACAATATTACTCAATCTGGTGATGCCGCAAGGCCGAGAAATGCTTTCTTGTCTTACCTGTTGGAGAGTAAATCCCAAGCACGGAAAACTTCCCAGACTCGACCAAAAAGTGCTGATATGCTTGAACGTAAGAGGCGGCTAGCTCAGAACAGAGCTCAGGAGTGTTTAGGTAGTTCAAATTATCCTCGCCAGCATGAGAAGCCAAGTTTCTCTCAAGGTGCACTAAGGTCTGGTCAACGAAGAGACGGGGTTAGGATGTCCATTAGTACTGACAACATTGATGATGGAAACAGTAGAGCATCTCTTCCACTGAAGAAGACCAGGCCAGCCAGTGCTGATCTATACAGAAGGTATGATATATTTGTTTTACTAGTTATATAACGGATAGGTTGTGGATAAGTGCTACAGCCTGTGACGGGTCATAGAATAGATGGTCCTTGATAGACTTGGGTATCAGGGCCCAATTTCATACAACATTGTAAGCCTAGTTTTGCATGTAAACGTAAATCTACGACTAATGTCACTAAACCACCATTCTTATTACTGCTAACATACAACTGATATATACTACTCAAAAGAATTTAAGGGTCAGACGATATTTTCGACATTATTTTCTGAATGTCAATTATATTAGCTAGACCATAATGTCACACATGGTATTGTTCCATTTTGACGAAAGTGGGTCTAAGCAACCCATAAATGAATTAGAATCCACTGTCATTGACACTGTCGACTAGTTCTAATGGCGAAAACATGCTTACATTTGCACGTAAATTAGGGCGAAAGCGAAAGGTCTGCTAAGTGCCCATAACTTGCTTTTTCACAAAGCGCTTCATTTGCACGCTTTGCATACATGTGCATTCCATGTTCCCAATGCTGAATTTCCGTATAATTGGAGCTTGCGTTTGTGTACGGTGCACACTCCAAATTCGACAATGTTTAGACGTCAACTGGCTATCGAAGATCGAGGAAGGGCTATTGCTTGGCTTCAGGATGGCAATACGCAAAGAAATGTTGCTCTGAGACTTGTTGTCAGTCAGAGTGTCGTTGGCCGACTGTGGCAACGGTACCAAGCAACGAATTCTGTTCGAAATCGTCCACGTTCGGGAAGACCCCGAAGCACTACAAATAGAGAGGACCGCTACATCACCAATATGGCTCTACGTCAACGCACAACCACTGCACGCCGATTACGTGACAATCTGCAGACTGCGACTGGAACTCGAGTGTCTGATCAAACCATACGCAATCGTCTGAGAGCCAATAATCTACGCTGCCATCACCAGGCTGTTTGACCACCACTCCTACCACGTCACAGAACGGCCAGACGTCACTGGTGCACACTTCATCTGCGGTGGCAACATGTTCAGTGGGGTCGAGTGATGTTCACTGATGAGTCCAGGTTTAGTCTCCAGTTCAATGACGGTCGGGTTCGTGTCTACAGACGTCCTGGGGAGCGCTTCGCTGACGTTAACGTTAGACAACGTCACCGGTTCGGTGGTGGCAGCGTCATGGTGTGGGGCGGCATCTCTATCCACCACAGGACCCCCCTCTATGTGGTGGATGGCAATCTGAATGGAATCCGCTATCTGAATGAGATTATCCGGCCGTTGGTTCTCCCAGGCCTTCAGCAGATTGGCGGCGGGGCAGTTCTGCAGGATGACAATGCCAGACCCCACCGCGCCAGGGTGGTAACGGACTTTCTCAGACAACAAGGTATCGCCAGGATGGATTGGCCAGCATATTCGCCTGACTTCGCCCCAATAGAGAACGCCTGGGACGAATTAGGCAGGAGAGTTCAGGATAACCATGCCCCTCCGGCCAACCTTCATGATCTGGGTCAACTTCTTATGGCAGAGTGGCAGGCCATTCCCCAAGAGTTCTTCAGACGTCTGATCAACAGCATGAGGCAACGATGTGTCGAGTGTATTCGCGCCAGGGGTGGATTCACACACTATTAAACGAATGTTCTAATGTGTAAAATCCATGTTTGACAACCTTCAACTTTGACAGCATGTCATGTGACTTTCTTGTATACACTGACGTTTATTTGTGTTTTTTTGTAAATATGGAACAATAAATAAAAAATTTGGTGTAGTTTACAACATCAATCTAATACACTCTGAAACTTATTTGGTTATAAATTTTTGACCCTTAAATTCTTTTGAGTAGTATAGTTTGAAGTCCTCATATTTCATTTTCTTTTGTCCTTAAAGTGCTCCATCTTTCATAATGATGTAATTTTGTGCGTGAAATAGATGCCAAAGGTGTAAACTAATGACCAGTGTAACTGCTAGTCACAGTAAAAATGTTTTGTGAAATGGACCCCTGTTACATATCCTTTTTTCTGTCAACATCTACAATTTATGGCCTTGAATTTTGTCATATAACTCAAATACAGGCAATTGGCTTGAACATGCTTTGTTTGCATTCTTTTACAGGGAATGACAATAGGAGGCTGTTTGAGAAAATTAGGCGGCTATATTAACGGAATAAAAATAAGTTTATAATAAGTTTGTGGATGATTTTGTTTTGTTCATGCCCATATGAACGTAAAAGAAATAACAGATAATCCGTACAATTAAATTTAAAACTAATAATAATGTTAAAAGTTCATACTTGATTTTCAACCCCAATTATTTTTGGGCCATATAAACGATAATGCTCAAAGCCAACATGCCTATGGATATAAAATGATGACATCAGATATGACATTTCCTGACCACATAATTTTTACATTCAACGAGAAATGAACAAACTCCTGTTGCTACATCTGGACCAATGGGATGACATTATGTTGTAATGAATGTAATAGAAATTTAATTGTTAGGCTATAGTAGGGGCAGCAATACTAATAGCTATCATAGTACAGGCCTCAGAATTGAAAATCTGCGTAATCCATTTATGGGTTCCACAAAAACAAATTCAGGAAACCCATTTCGTTTTTTTGTAACCGGTCATGAACTTGTAAATCATGTCATAAATTCAATGCATGAACGAAAAATGGGTTACGCAAACTATACTTATGCGAGTGATGAGCGAACGAAACTATCACTCTTGCAATTTTCAGAAGCCTGTAGTATAAAAAATCGATATCTGCCACCTTTATTATGAATCCTATGCTTCTATAATATTATTAACTTGTAACAAGTCATACTAAATTATATTAGACACACAGTTGCTGATATCCCTGATTTATACTAACTTTCAGAAAGTCTCAGTTTCCCAGTCAGTCATCATCTTATGTACGACCACCAACAATGCCGCCCGGCAGTCAGTATGTAGTGCCACCCAAGCCTGCTGATGTGGCAGAGGATGTCGCAAGTCCACGGGGGACGGGCAACGTTCCCAACATCGTCACACACAGACTGCAACCAGACGAATCACCACCTATCCCACCCATCATCTGTCATGGTTAGTATTGAAAGGTGTCAAGGCATAATGTCCGTCCTTATAAAACTTACATAGTCTAGACTAAATCTCTAATTTTTATGACATGCATGCAATTTGTATGGTGTTTGCATAATGTAAAGGTATCACATTTATAAGCCCCTTCCACTTTCTAGAGAGAATGTTATTTATGTAGACTGTTTTCAAATAACAGAAAAATTTTCAGGGTCTCTTTCTGATGTAAAATATTAGTTTTATCATCACCTTTAGAGTAACAGCATTGAGTAGTTGAGGAATCGAGTAATATAAATACAGAACTTCACATACGTTGTTTTTGCTTCCTATTTATTGCATAAGTTTATTTTGCCCAAGAATATATACCACGAGACCGTTATTACATACCTAGTTTTATTTTTTCGAAAACGTTTTTTAATTTCTTAAATTAAATCAATCCTCCTTTCATGGATTTACTTAATGTTAAATCTACTCTGCGGCAACCTTGTGTAATGTTTCAAATACGATGTGATGTAATTTGTAAATCATATATGAAGTCGGTAACAAAAAGGCGCTAACTCCAGTAAAAATAAAAAGGGAATTCCCCATTTAAAAGTTCTGATCCAGATCGCACATATGTGCGATACAAGATAAATTTATCACACGACTTGAAAATTTCTTTATCACTATAGTGGGATTGAATAGGTATGTAATAAAATAATATCATGGACGTTTGAAAGTATTTATGTATGTATAGATTATAATTTATTCAAAGAAACAAATAATTGAAAACCATATTGTAACTGAGGGTCTCAAGGAAGATTAGTTCAAACTAACTTTTATCACCCTCATTAATTATTATTATTATTTATATATTTATTATTTCACTTTGTTAATGTTTGGTATGTTTGTTACAGGTCCCACTTCATCAGTTGTTGCATACAGCAAGTATAGAGAACTGGTGAGTATGGTTCTGTGTGGACAATACTGTTAATCAGTGAACGTTACCGAAAAAGGTTATACAGAAGCCAAAATTACATTTCGGTATGCCATCAGTGAACCAATTAAAAAACATTGTCCAACACCACCTAGGTTATTATTCAATTGTCAAAGAAGCTTAATGCTGTGACCATCTATAAAACAATGTAATGTTTGCAATAACCCAACTTATCATAAAAATTACCCATTCTTTTTTTCTGCCATGATACAAGGGCTCAGTTGCTCAAAGCGTAGTTAAATTAAACCCTAGGTTAGTTTAATATTTTCCATTTTAATTATTTTTGTACAAATACAAAATGAACTTTCGATTTAATTTTGTATACATACCATTGGTTGTTCTAAATCATATTTCAATATTATGTTTCGAATTATTATTTGTATTGATTTAGTACTTGGTTTTGAAAATTTCTTTTAAACGCTGGTTAAGATAATTAACGTTTGAACAACTGGCCCACAGTGTTTGTTTGGGATCTTTGACAGTTATGCTCCTTGACCTCAGGAGGTATGAACATTTGTTTTCCTGACCTTTTTCTTGCAATGTCTGAAGATATTGAGATGAAATTTTGTATATAGCTTTATCATGTACTATTACAGATCAAATTTTAACAGAGTTATTGCCCTTTGTTGGGCTTGGCAGGGGACATGTAATACTTTAGTAGTACTCTCAGAATGCTTCTTTTTCATTAAAAATATTTTGAAAGTACTATTATAAAAAAAAAATTTTTTTATTGTAGACAAAACTAAGGAGATTTAACTTGATAAGTATTTTGTTTATTTTAGACGCCTCGGATCCGTGAAGGTGCCGCCTCTATGTGGCTTTGTCTTCCCGATGAACTCTGGTTGCACGTGTTCTCTTTCCTGGCTCACTCTGACCTCGTACAGTGTGCCAAGGTGTGCAAACAGCTGTACAGAATCTCACTTGACGAAAGCCTCTGTAAGTTGGAAAACTGTTTTATTCTTATTTTCACTGTGTGCTTTGAGACTTAACATGATTAATAACCAATATGTCAAAGTGCACCTGCATGTATGTATGAGACATTAAAAGATTTAAAGGTGCTTTCCCAAAGCTGTCAAATGTCACATTTTGCTATGTTTTACATTTATAGGTTATAAATAACTGTAAATTCATCAATCTCGCATAATTAACTCATTCAAATTATAGTGTATTGTCACTTGAAATGCATAGAAAATGTTCATCACATGTCCATCAAAATAGCAGTCAATCATTTTCAAACAGTGATGTCACGCGTAAATAGGCTGGGTCGTTCTTGTTGAATGTTTCAATAACATAAATTTATAAATAATTGTTTGGTTTTAATATTTTATTGGCATCTAATTCAATGTATAATCTTTACCTTTTACCCTCCCCCCATAAAAAAAAAAATATATATATTTGTTTGTGATTATGCAAATTTCAGACTACCCCTTTAAATATGGTTAATATGGAAACCTTTCTAATGTGTAAATTTTATATGAAAAGTGCTTGAATTTTGTTTGTAAAATGATTGCATTGTCTATACAGCCAATATTAAAGTGTGAATTTTTACTATTTTTTATGCTAGTGTTTGATTTGTGTAGAGCCGGGACATAGCCCAATGGTAAAGCGCTCACTTGATGTGCGGTCGGTTTGGGATCAATCCCCATTGGTGGGTCCATTGGGCTATTTCTCATCACAGCCAGTGCACCACGACTGGCATATCAAAGGCCGTGGTATGTCCTATATAGATCCCTTGCTACTAATGAAAAAATGTAGCAAGTTTCCTCTCTATGACTGTCAAAAATGACCATATGTTTAACATCCAATAGCCGATAGTTAATAAATCAATTTGCTCTAGTGGTGTCATTAAACAAAACATTTTATTTGATTTGTGTCTTCAGGGCAGTACATCACGGTGAGAAAGAAGTTCACCATAAGTGACGAGTGGCTCATGCAGATCGCCGGACGTCACCCAGTGTCGCTGGCACTCATTCAGTGTCACGGAGAAAACATCACTGCCAAGGGACTGCGAGATCTCTTCAGGGAGACTGCTAGCAACTTAAAGGTTTTTAATAGAGATTACCTATCAGTGAATTGTATTCTTTTAAATATGTACATGTATAATAAAACATTGAAATGGATTAAAATTAAAAAGGGGGAAAAATTATTTCATGGTCTGTCTGAAATTGGAAGGGTGATTTTTTAAGAGCTATCCATTCTTAAATTTGACATTCAACATACCTCCCTGTTTTACAACACTTCCCCCACCCCCCCACTATCTTGTATGTTTTTGCTGCCTAACTACACATTTCAATTCTTGTGAGGAACACACAGTTTTAAGAAATATAAAGTGACCTAAATTAAATATTTGTAATTGTGTGTTTTTTAACAACTAGTGATGCACTAAGCTGTAGGCTTGATCATCCACTAAACCCAGTGACTGGTACATCAAGGACCATCGTATGTACTGTCCTGTATTTGGGAATTTTCTTGACTTTAAGATACCCTGGACTGTATGCTCCATGTGTTATGTTTTGTGTGTTTGCAGAAGCTAAACTTCAGTCGATGCAGTCAGAAAAACAGTGTTTGATTGTTGGCTCCATAATATGTTATGTTTTGTGTGTTGTTTACAGGAGCTGTACTTCAGTCGATGTGGTCCAGATAGGTGTTTGACTGTAGGCTCTTTGCGTTATGTTTTGTGTGTTGTTTACAGGAGCTGAACTTCAGTCGATGTGGTCCAGATAGGTGTTTGACTGTAGGCTCTTTGCGTTATGTTTTGTGTGTTGTTTACAGGAGCTGAACTTCAGTCGATGTGGTCCAGATAGGTGTTTGACTGTAGGCTCTTTGCGTTATGTTTTGTGTGTTGTTTACAGGAGCTGAACTTCAGTCGATGTGGTCCAGATAGGTGTTTGACTGTAGGCTCTTTGTGTTATGTTTTGTGTGTTGTTTACAGGAGCTGAACTTCAGTCGATGTGGTCCAGATAGGTGTTTGACTGTAGGCTCTTTGCGTTATGTTTTGTGTGTTGTTTACAGGAGCTGAACTTCAATCGATGTGGTCCAGATAGGTGTTTGACTGTAGGCTCTTTGTGTTATGTTTTGTGTGTTCTTTACAGGAGCTGAACTTCAGTCGATGCAGTCCAGATAGGTGTTTGACTGTAGGCTCTTTGAGTTATGTTTTGTGTGTGATTTACAGGAGCTGAACTTCAATCGATGTGGTCCAGATAGGTGTTTGACTGTAGGCTCTTTGTGTTATGTTTTGTGTGTTGTTTACAGGAGCTGAACTTCAGTCGATGCAGTCCAGATAGGTATTTGACTGTAGGCTCTTTGTGTTATGTTTTGTGTGTTGTTTACAGGAGCTGAACTTCAGTCGATGCAGTCCAGATAGGTGTTTGACTGTAGGCTCTTTGCGTTATGTTTTGGATGTTGTTTACAGGAGCTGAACTTCAATCAATGCAGTCTAGATAGGTGATTGACTGTAGGTGCCATGTGTTATGTTTTGTGTGTTGTTTACAGGAGCTGAACTTCAATAGATGCAGTCTGGATAGGTGTTTGACTGTAGGCACCATGTGTTATGTTTTGTGTGTTGTTTACAGAAGCTGAACTTCATTCGATGCAGTCTAGATAGGTGTTTGACTGTAGACGCCATGTTTTGTGTGTTGTTTACAGGAGCTGAACTTCAGTAGATGTAGTCCAGATAGGTGTTTGACTGTAGGCTGTATTTGTTATGTTTTGTGTGTTGTTTACAGGAGCTGAACTTCAGTAGATGTAGTAAAGGAGGATTGACAGGTGACAGTATTCTGCTCCACGCGTCTGCGCGATGTCGAAACTTGACCCATGTTGACGCCAGCTGGTGTAATGCCACAGACAATGGAATATCGGCAATATCGGAATGTGCACACAGGTGAGATGATCACGTTCAGTAATACTACAGTACTAGACTGGGTGGAGTGCTAAATATCAAATGCTGTGGTATATGCTGTCCTGTCTGTGGAAAACTGCATACAAAGGATCCCTTGCTACTAATGAATAAAATGTAGTGTGTTTTCTGTACGACTCTATGACAGAATTACATCCAATAGCTGATGATTAATAAATCAACATGTTATAGTGGTGTTGTTGAACAAAACAAACTAAGTCTAGGAATGTGTACATAAAATGATTTGTTGTTGCTATTCAGTAGGAATAGCCTTTGTGGCAGCAGCAGGTTTCGTCTCTCACTAGACCAAGTGTCGCAATAGACACCAAATAGCTTCAGTTAATAAATGTGTTGATGTGTTATTAAATAAAGATTAAAGGGATTGTCCTGAGTTGCAGCCATTGTAAGATGTTTGCGATAACAGAGCCTTGTTGGCGACTACTATTTCATACTAAATGCATTTTTTTTGTTTAGTATACCAGTGTCTGTATATCAGATATTTTTGTGGTCATATACTAATGTTTGTAGCACTCCGTTTGTGATACATATTTTTTCTTACGTACAAAATTATTGGGAGGTAAACTCTGGTTTGGGCTATTACAAGCATTAGGACAACAACAAACACCTTGTAAATACAGACTCTGATATTTTAAATAAGAAAATGTATTTAAATTGTATGTTACATCATCGAAAAGGCTCTATTGGTCGGAAACATTTTACAATAGTTGTAAATTCAGGACTGTCCCTTTAAGCAGTATGTTCAAATGTCATTAAATAAAATCCTTTCCATTCCATTGCATGATAACAGTTATATTGTATCTGATGTTGGAGATTATTTATGTACGCATTTGTTTTGTTAATTAACAGACTGGAGAGCTTGTGTATCAATGGCTGTCAAATGTTATCTGATGAAGGCTTGGAGACGTTGCTCAAGAAACATGGAAAAAGGTATAATCTTTAACATCGCATGCAGTTTTGGAATTAACCTAAAAACATAAGCCCAGGGAACATTTTTGTTCAGTATCGCATCATGATTCATTACGCAAGTTTTAGAGATTGCCTCACAATTTTGAAACATTAAACAGTAGTTGCTAATCAATTTTCAATTGACTAGAAATATTGCTAATCAAGATTTTTAAAACAAAATGTTCCCTGTAAACCTATATTAAGGCCAGAGAACATTTTGTTAAGTATTACATTGTGATTCAGCATACAAATTTCAGAGATCACTACACAATTCTAAAACATTAAATAGAAGTTGCTTAATTTTTAACTGATCACCAAATGTCGCTACTAACATTCTACATTTTACAAACACAAATGTACTGTATGCAATCAAGATGATAAATATAATAGATATTTATAAACTGCTAATGGAGAACTAATGAAGACAAATGAAGGGAAGAAAAAAAAGTGGGGGTTGCAGAGAAATAGTCAAAAGTAAAAGCAGTGAATTTGTTCCATCATTTCTACCGAAATGTTGACTATAATTTATATATTTATGAAGTTTTAGACAGATTTGAATATGCAGGTATTATCTTGGTTACTAAGATTCAGATCACCAAATAAAGTGTTGCAGTTGAGATTCGACAAAGTGGGTATTATGAACCATATCATATATAGGACAATAGCTCAAAAAGTATCGACCAGTCTTCAATAGGATGCCCACAAGCACAAAATGGACTGCTTCTTTAAAATGTTGGTTCACGAATTAAGCTAGTGCTCGCCAAATGTAACTTCATGTTAAAAAAGGTGGAATTATATACTGAACTGCAAAAGAAACTCGAGATTTTTAAATGTCATTTCTATATGGTAAATTATAACAATTTATTTAGGGGATGTAACTGTCAATATTACAAGACATGCTGGTTTATGACTGAGACCCAAATTGCAGGTACCCTTTCAACTTTCCATGAAACGACACGCCAAAACGCACCTGTCTCGAAGGCCGTGGGTGGCAGTCGCAAACAATTGTCATGAAAACCGAAATGCGTTCCTGGCATTCGTAATTTGCACGCATCAGGTATGACCCAATTGTCAGCAGCACAGAGAGAACAAGCTATCGGCCGATTGCAAGCCGGGCAGCGTGCCCTGGTTGTTGCTAACGCTTACAATGTCCATGTCAGCATCATCCATCGTCTACAGCAGCGGTACATCAACACCAACAGCACTGCAGACAGTCACTGCAGCGGGCGCCCCCGGGTGACCACGCCCAGGCAGGACCGCTACATCAACCGGCAACACCTCCATGATCGCTTCAGAACGGCCAGCATGACAGCTCGCACGACCATTGGCACTGGACAGCGACCCATCAGTGACGACACGGTACGACGTCGACTGGCCGCCAACAACCTGTTTTGCCAACGTCCCGCTCGAGGACCTGTCCTCACCGCCCGCCACCGTCAGACACGACTACAGTGGGCTACACAGCACCAACATTGGCGGTATCAACAATGGAGGTTGATAGTCTTCTCTGACGAGAGCCGGTACTGCGTTTCCAACTCGGATGGCAGAGTGAGGGTGTGGCGTAGGAGGGGTGAACGCTACAGAGACGCATGTGTCCTGGAGAGAGACCCGTGGGGTGGCCAAAGCATCATGGTTTGGGGTGCTATAGGCCTGAATCAGAGAATTGGGCCCCATTTGTTCCAAAATGTTGGTGCAGGCAGAGGGAATGGCATCACAGCGCAGCGCTACGTTGACCAGATTCTAACACCTCACATAGTGCCCTTCTTCACGCGTCACCATAACCACGTGTTCCAGCAGGATAATGCTCGCCCCCACACGGCCAGGATCACCATGGACTTCCTGCGTCAGCACAACATCAGAACCATGCCGTGGCCGTCTCTCAGCCCTGATTAGAACCCGATTGAACACCTGTAGGATGAAATCCAGAGACGGCTTAACCAGGTGGTCCCACGGCCGACAACTCGTGTGCAACTGGAGGCAGCTTTCCTGAGGGTGTGGGCACAGGTGCCAATGGCTTTTGTGAACCGCCTCGTGCACTCCATGTACCGACGGTGTATGGCCGTTTTGAACACCCAGGGAGGACATACACGGTATTGAACATGTCACGCCCTACAATCTCGATGTGCTGGATCCCCCCACTACCTGAACACAGGCAAACGACCCAGAGACTGGTCAAAGTGCATCCAATAAATTGACTTTATCAGATTTTTCAAAATTTATCTTTGATATTAATAAATTGAAACATATTTTCTCAGCCACACATGTGTCGCGTTTCTTTTGCGGTTCAGTATATTTCATCATCAAGTCGCCAAACAGCTAATTCAATAAATACCATTCTGTAAAGAGTCTTTAATTTTGTCTGGCTAACTGTCACTTACATTAGTGTTAAGATTTTAAGATTCACCATATTGCTAGTAATTCTTGGTATCCAACTTTTAAAAACTGATATTTACAGAAATCTGAGACATTGTTAATAAACTGTTTTTCTTATACTTTCAGAGGGTGGGACGTAGCCCAGTGGTAAAGTGCTCACTTGATGCACGGTCGATCTGGGATCGATCCCTGTCGGTGGGCCCAATGGGCTATTTCTCATTCCAGCCAGTGCATCACGATTGGTATATCAAAGGCTGTAGTATGTACTACCCTGTCTGTGCATATAAAAGAACCCTTGCTGCTAATCGAAAAGAGTAGCCCATAAAGTGGCAACAGTGGGTTTCTCTCTCACTATCTGTGGTCCTTAACCATATGTCTGATGCCATATAACCATAAATGAAATGTGTTGAGTGCATCGTTAAATAAAACATTTCTTTCTTTTATCCTTCAGCTTGAGAGTGCTGGAAATGTTTGGTTGCTTTAATGTCACTCCAAACGGCATCCGATCTCTAGCTAGCCACTGCTCCAACCTGTTGACCTTGAACCTGGGTCAGTGCTACAAGGTCAGTTTGCCATGTTACTCTTGTTACATGTATCTCTCTTGTTACAAGACTTTTGTTTGGGTGGGATATTCACATTCCTTTTTTCAAATGTATAGTATTTGAATTCATCACAGATTAGTTTTATATACAGCAATTTCATTACACACCTTATATCTTGTAACTTATAACACAACATTCTAAGCCATCACAAACACTATAGATATATGGTTTTAATATAGGTTGTTTTCCCCAAAAGGCTTTTAAGGATTGTTCCTGTTGGTATCTTGCTTCACCTTCAGAGAGTATAAAGATATAGGCCTTATGTTGGCTTCCATTTACCTGTAAGAACAAAGTTAAAATTCTAGTAATGTAATAAAAGTTTGTTAAGCAAAAACACAAATATATCTGAGAGAACTATGTTTGAAAATACTGAAAAGAACATAATTCAAATTATATTACTTTAAAAAATTTAAATGTTCGTTTTTTTCAGCTAACAGATTTAAGTATCACACATCTGTCAGCTAGTTTAGGACGAGTGGAAAATCTTGACTTGAGAGGATGCAAACAGGTTTGTTGTTTTAGTCTACTCATCTCCTCCAGGTGTTGGTTGTTTTTTGTTTTTTTGTTGTAGGAGTTTCAGAGGTTTAAGCCTTATAACAGTTAATGAAAATGAATAAATGTTTTACTAGGTTTATTTCAAAGAATGGTTTATTAATGCCAAAATGAAAGGAAATAGTAATTTTATGACACAGTAGGTCATTTTCAAACTGTGGCTATTCTGTGTCTAACATGGTGATATCAACATTAGAGAGAGTGATGAAACCCACCGATACCAAACACACTATATTTGATGATAAAACAACATGAGATCTTTCCCATTTCAATATGTTCAAATTATTACATCACATACAGTTCATATTTTATTTTGAATTAATTTTTTGGTTTCATAAATAACACTGAATAAGACAAAAGTACCAATATAAAGTGACACAACATTTTCTGACATGTAAATTTTACATTCATTGAGAAATTAACAAACTCTCATTGCTGTGGCTAGACAATGTAAATTGTAATGAATAAAACAGAAATTTAATTATTGTGACATATGGTATCTGGTTTACCAGTTATGATGTCACATACCATCATTCTATATTCACTTATTTTGTTTTCAGATCAGAGACGACTGCATCAGAAAGGTGGTTCGCAATTGTCCTCGCCTCAAGATCCTGACACTAGCAAACTGCCCAAATATAACTGACGCTGCTATGATAGAAATTGCCACATATTTAACAGATATACGGTATAGCTTTTTATATTACAAGCAGAAATGTATTAAAGTATTTGGCGGCCCTAGGCCATTAATACTTTGGTGAACCCCCCCCCTCCCCCTTCCCCACACTACTTAGTGGAAACTGGAATTTCGTGAAGCAAGCCAAAAAAACCCAACAAAGACAACAACAAAATATTTTGCCGCCACCTGAAACATCCTTTTACAGGGAACATTGTATTCAGTATCTCATCACGATTTGCTATTCAAATTTTCAGAGATTGTTACATAATTGTAAACATTAAATAGTTAAAATTTTTTTTACTAAATTAACAACTGTTGCTAATCAATATTTTGAAAATAAAATATTGCCTGTACTAAGAGAGCAAATATGTCAGTGTTGCTTTCCTATTAAAACAGCAGCTAGTTCTTCACCCTCAAAGAACTATGGGTAAAAAAAATGTATGTGATAATGTGGTGATGATGTCACACAGTTAACCCATTGGTCACCCTGTCAATTTTGTTTTTTTCTGCTAGTGAATGAAATTAGGTGTAATTTTTAATGGCATGTTGGTCTAGATATAATCTTTAAATTTCCAATAAAAAATTAATAAATAATTTTGACCCATTATGAAACTTTGACACCCCTTTAATCTATGTTTATTACCTGAAGTATTTCAAAACGAAGTCCAAATAAATCAGGGAACATTTAAGTTTTTGATTAACGATATTTCTAGTCAATTGAAAATGATTAGCAACTACTGTTTAGTGTGTAAATTGTGTAGCGATGACTGACATTTTTGTAGCGAATTGCGACGCGGTACTTTGTAAACTAATTTGTAAACCTATTTTAAAGCATTCAATGAGTTAAAATAACATGCATTGATGGAATTATTCATGGATCTTCATATTCTTACAGGAGTATAGATATCTGTGGTTGTCGTAATGTCACGGATCACAGCATCAAGACTCTCACACACAATTGTCAACGCTTGAATGAACTCGATATCAGCTCCACTGGGTGCACACACAGAAGGTATGAAAAGTTAACTTAAAATTATTCAAATGAATGAATGTTTAATGACACCCCAGCACAAAAATACACATCGGCTATTAGGTTTGACAAAAGCTATGTATATGAATAAAATTATTAGAGGCAGTCTGGCAGTCGGCTCATCACACCACATCATTGTTTAATTGAAACTTAAGCAAGAAAAATGGACTTTGTAAATGTCATCTAGTTACACTTTTGTTTATCTTTTGTTTCATTTTTTTCATATACTTACGTTTGTTTGATACCCAATAGCCAGTAGATTTTTATGTTGTAATGTGGTTAAAAATTCAATCATTTATTCCACCTTTTGATGTTGATATTGAATTTCATTTTACTGTTTGATTTCTCAGCATTTCTTTGAAAAGTAGCCCCATTGTGTGGTGGCAGCAGGTTTTCTCTCATTATCTGTGAAGTCCTTAAACATATGTCTGATGCCATATAACCATAATTAAAATCTGTCGAGTGCATTGTTAAATAAAACATTTCTTCCTTCCTTTAAATGGCAGCTCTAGATATTTGTATGTATATCACATTTTATGTACATTGGTTTTTGTTGTTCAGTTTATAACATTACTGTTTGTTATTCAGTGTGTTGCTTATTGCCAACTACTGTAACCGTAACTTGGAGACTCTGAAGCTGAATTTCTTGGCCGATGTTACAGAGGCAAGCCTTCAAAAACTACTGAAACACTGCAAAAAGTAAGAGGCATTTTCTTAAGTCTGTTTGAGTTGATATCATTATTAGTATATTAGTAGCCAGGTGAAGTAAAAACTAGTAGCACCATCTGCCATGGTAGCAGTTCATTAATAACAGCAATTCATTTCAACTTATTTTCATGCTTATATCCAATTAAGGTTCAAGCACACTGTCCTAGGCACACACCTCAGCTATATGGGCTGTGTGTCCAGGGTCCAGGACAGTGGGTTAGTTGTTAGTGAGAGAAAAAGAGGGTGTAGTGATCTTACACCTACCCACCGAGTCGTTAAAACTCGCTCTGGGGTGGGAGCCGGTACCGGGCTGCAAACCCTGTCTTATGTCCGATGGCATAACCACTGAGGCTGGTATAACACCAGTAATGAAAAAGAAGTACTGCTCAACAGTTTAAATAATGAATTTCCTGTTCAACTTAACCTGACCTCTAACCTACGGCACTACCCTCCCCACCAATTACATTGGACTGGCCCTAAAATGCCAACAGCCCATTGGCTAAAGTCTTCCGGAATGCCCAAGGTTACCTCTTCTGGTCATGTTACATCCACTTCTCTTTTTCTAAATTGTTCTTACGGTCCAGATATGTTTTGATTTTCACTTTCATCAATTCAAATCATCCAATTTTATTTTAGGTTGGTCTTTTTTAAAGTATACATGCCACATGTTTAATAGCATTGGTAATAATCACAAAATTAATCACAAAATTGTTCAGTCTGACATGTTGGTCAAATCTCTGAAAGTGGCCATCTCTGTTAAGCAGCCATCTTGTCCATTTTTTAAAAACAAAATTCAACTCTGGTTGTACTAATTAACCTGCATTAAGCAAACACTTGTTGTTAAACGGGCTGTATTTTGATTCTCCTTAGGCAACTACTTAATACACTTGTGGCTGTTCCAGGAGGGTACGAGAGGCAGTTGTTTTATAGGCTCACCACCCACAAGATAAAATGATATTTAAATCAAGTATGCACAAGGCACAAAACGACTACTCTCGATTCACTAATGTCAAAACCTATACTAACTCCACCATTTTCCTTTTGACCGACCATTCAAAATTGCGCCCAAATTCCTCAATCAAAATTGCACACCTTTTTCTCTTTGGCATATTAACTGCTCCATTCAAAATTCCATAGCACCACCACCCTCCCCCACCTGCTACTGACCTTGGTCGGGCTGCTGGTGCTCCCTTGCACCTGCCAGTGCAGGCGGTCCCTCCTCTCTCTCTCCCCACCCCCCTCTTTCCTGTCATGGACAGGCGTGCGCTACAACAGCTTGTTCTGAATGTGCACGTAAAACCCTATGACCTGACCTGACCTAAGGCACAAAATAATTACAGTGCCTCCCACTACCCCAACCAATACCACCTCCTTTTTTTTTTGGTCTGTTCTAGAACAGCCCTTAGGATTTGAGGTTTTGGAGATTTAAGTTCTTTAATTAAGGAATCTTTCACTTTCATTTTCAGATTGAAAATCTTACACCTGTATGGCTGTACCAGTGTCAGAAATACCATCAAGTTGCAGCAATTATGTCCCTTCCTCAGTGTGGAGATGTAAAACAGTGTCAGATAACTCTAGCCGTTATCTCCCTTCTGACTAATGGTAAACAGTATCTATGTTCTCTACATTAACTGGAGAAGTCGGTACTTGTTTCCTTTTTTGTATTGTTACTTTTGGAAGAGAATACACAGGGATTTCTACCATTCAGCATTACTGCATTGGTCAAGTTAAAGGGATATGGTTCACTTTTAACACTGTATGACATGTCTGGTTGAAAAAAATTCCAGATTAGAATAGGGCCTATTGATTTCTGGATATTCATTGTATTCCTGGTTGACCTAAAGTCTACAGAATCTCAAGGTATAGTTTTGATGTGACCATTTGACATGCACCAGACTTTTTATCAGGGGCCTAATACCATAAACCCTTGAAAATTTGCAATCTTGCAGTGCAATGCAAAAAGACTTGAAATGATGATGCAATGTTGTCTAAGAGATTTGACTATTAATAGTTTTCAATAGTTGAGTTAGCAAGGGCTGGATGAATTTGTAATACACTGAGAAATAAATTTCATGTGATGGGTGTGAAGAAATCAGTGTTTCAAGGAAGAAACTGAGTTTTAGACAGACATTCCATACAGTGTTGTTGGAGGACCATTCACCTTTATGGAATATCAGAGATCATATTTCCGAGGCAGATGTACAAGCTTCAGGTCAAATTTAAAAATTATGAATTTTAAAACTAATTGGTGAATTTTATTTTTAATTTAGTGAAATAATTTTATGTAATAATTGATATATTATTAGAAAATAACTGAGTTTCTGCAGTTTTTTCAAGTTTAATAGATATGATTGGGCAAAATGTTCTGCTCACCCAGAACTAGCCCAAACCAGTCCACTTTTATCTTTGTAAACTCTTATCAGTATTAGTTTATTTAATATTTCAACAAAATTGTAATATTCATTTGCATATTAAATTCTCTTCACAATATATATATTTTTCTTTGTGAACTCGTGTTAGTGTAATTTCATAACAAGAGATAATATATGTAGTGCCAAAAACTGATGCGCTCTAAAACATACTTTCACATCAGTAACAATGTTTTTTGGTAACTTGAAAATATATTTTATGCAAAGAAGAAATGAACTATTTTAAGAATATGAATAAGAATAAATACAGTGAAACCTGTCTAAACCGGACCCTGAACATACCAGAATCCTATCAAAACCGGCCAAATTTTATGGTCCCAAATTTGTTCTTATTTAAATGTGTATTAAAAAGCTTGATAAAACCGGAACCTGTCCATTTCAGAAACTGGATTGATTTTTGGTTCAGAAATGTAAAATCCTTACTTCGTTAACCTGACCAAACCGGCAGTGTAAATGACTGAAGAGTCAACTTAATGAAAACATGACGTCCACAAAACAATGCTGACTGGAATTTATGCTGTGCAGCATCCAGTGTTATATCTGAGATTTGTCTGAAGATGACAAGAATTTGCTCTGCACTGCACCAGACAGTACCATTGAAAACAATCAAACATATTAATTACCCTGTCTGCCAAGTTGGGATGAGACCGAAGAAAATGATAACCATTCAGGTTTTCACCTTTGATTTTTGGTCAATGCGCTATGATAATGAAATACTGACACACTGAGAGTAAAAAGCTAGAAACAACTATAGTCTGTCCCACAGGGAACGACTTTTTTCATACTATGAAAAATTTACTAGAAGTTATTTATTTTTGAGCCGACTGTTTTCTAAATTGCACACAAAAATTGTCTAGTTTTGTTATTTCCAAAACACTTACTTTTCTTTTTACGTCAAACCAAACTGAAATTGTTTACAAAAAAACATTTTGTAGGAGGATGAGACGGACTATAAATTTAGAGTAAAATACACACACGTAACTTAATTTGTATTTTATACAGTAAATACAAACAGAAAATGTTATCTTTTCTGCGATAAAAATGAGAAATGCGCACATTGAATTTTGCTAGTCGTATGGAATTATCTTTCATTTTGCAACCTTAATTGTGGTGTAAACATTGGAATTGTTGTTTTTATTCATGTTTTAATGTTGGTTCATAAATAAGAAATATATATAACAAAATTGGGATATAGCGACATTATTATTAACCCGACAGTCACATTCATTTGGCAATTCTCGGACTTGTTTGTTTACAGTTACGAAATCAATACCGATGTCAAGGGAAATAACTCTGTATTCTAAAACGTGACCCTCTAAACACTGGATCCCGTCTAAACCAGGTAAATATTAGGTCCCAGACATTATCCAGTTTAGGCAGGTTTCACTGTATAATATTTTTAATTATAATAATTATTAATATTTAAATAACTAAGTATACGCAAGTTATATTAGGTATTCATAATTGGAAATACTTTCTTGTAGTTTTGTAGAACTGACAAAACTAAACTACCAGTTTTTTGTGTGGTTGGGACTGGAAATCCATGTATAATAACATCAAATATAGATCAACCAACAGTTTCTGAACCTAAACCTGTGATCAAATGTTAAATACTCTTTTAACTTGAATTTTTTCAGATTATGTGTAACTTGAAGTTTTTCAGATTATGTGCAACTTGACATTTTTTAGATTGTGTGTAACTTGACGTTATTACATAAGTTTCGAGTGAGTGGGAATGCAGGTTTAATATTTAGTTATTTATACACTTGTTAAATGATGTCACAGTTTATTTAATATATCATGGCTGCAATACATAATCTGTTTGGCTTTTTTTGTGGGCTTTTTGTTTTTTTTATAAACTTTGGTAGCAGTTTATTGATCACTTGTAAAATTCACCAAAGCATTGTTTGTTTTCAACTTTGTTAAATTATGAGTTCTGTTACCCCTTTCTATGACGAGTATTATCCTAAATTTGGATTGGAAGACAGCATTTATGTTAAGTATCCGGTTACACAGAGGTTGTGCAAACTAGTATTAATGCCAATGGATTGTTGTAGATAAATCTGAAACTTGAATATTTATATGTGCTGTCAAAATGTTATTTCTAACTTACTTATTTTTTCATTCACGATTTATGAAATTATTACTTATACGATATAAACTGTATCTTTATTACATTATCTTATCTATATTTGCCCAAGCATTTTTCACCGAACCAAACCATGTGTAATGTATATTGTTTTTGATGAGAATAGTTTTGATGTTACAACTTGTGAAAGCGTCTGATCTTACATTCTGTCTGTCCACAACTAGTCATAAAGATGTTAGTGACCTCTTTAAAATTCAGCATTGACCATGAGAATGTACTGGCATTTTGTTAGCATTTTTTTGTCTTGTTTTGGCCAGTTGTTGCTTTATTAAATTTATAAATAAAATTATACCGGGTATGACATTATACATGTATTTAGATCTGCAATACTTTTCATAATTTCAGACTGAAATGTATGGAATAATTCATGTCTCTGAGAATTGCGTTACCTATTATATCCATATAAATGACGTCCTAAATTTAAAGTGTGAATGAAAAAAAAGGTCACCCAAAATTAGATTTGAAACATTTTTTTTTTTTCCTTTCATATTAAAATACAAAATTATGTTTTACACCTTCAGGAATATATTTCACGACTAGCATGTTTTGCCTTTTGGATCTTTGCAATATTATGCATGTTATTTTAGCAATTTTTAAGGTTCTTAAACAATTAAACAATGACATATTTTGCAAGTTCGTTTCTTGTGAAAAATATTTGTATTCGTTGTTCAAACTTTCCCTTCACAGATATTCAGAGATAAAAATCTTCCAGATGTTTGTGGAACTTCAAATTTTTCTGTCCCACCAACCTTGATCATTTGCTCAAACCCAACTGCTTTTTCAATTTTTTAAAACTGGCTTAATTTTTCCCTGGGAGGCGAGAATGACCATAAACAATCAGAATGACCAAAAAACAAAATTGAGTAATGTTCTTCAATTTTTTTTCACTCACTTACCCCATCAAAGATTATAAATAATTTTTCAGAGCTATCTCTGGCACTTGCCAAATTCACCAACTGCAAATTAAAAAAATAAGTAGCAAATTTCATCTAATAACTGATATTTTGTTAGAATACACAAATTTTTGCAATTTTAAAACTGTAATAGATAATTTGGTAAAATGTTCTGCTGACCCAGAGCTAGCTTTGTTTTAAGGGCAAACCCAATAATGTTGAATTACAGTATTTATTGAAACTGTTTATTTTTTATTGTTAGTTTAATCCCAAATTAGTATGTTGTTGTTGTTACTGATGTCCAATACAGGGTATTACAAGAAAGGTGCTATATTGGATCGAACAAAATAATTTTGTTAGTACCTGTTAAATTTTTAGGTCATGTTTTTGGTGTAGATGTTTCTAACATGCAATATATTGTTCACAGTGGCTTGAAAAACTTGGAAATGCCTGGAAAAAAACACTTAAATTTTCCAAACTTTGCCCTTGAAATGTTTTAGATTTCATGAAACAAAAAAGGTGTCCTGATCTCTTCCAGCCCCCCCAGCCCCAGCCCCAGCCCCAGCCCCATCATACACACCTACATATAACATTAAACTGAAACAGTATTATGATCAAATGTTTGTTATATGTTTAACAAAAGTTAATTGTCAACTACATTTAATTAAATGTTTCCACATTGCACCATTTGTTTTCATAGATGTTTGTTTCCAACTTTATAAATAATTTTTGCACCTCCCATCAAGTTGATATAAATTGAAAAACATCTTTTCATCTTGGTTACATATCTTATGAGTATACATTATATCAAAGGTATTTCTGGATCTGTGATTGTGGAGAAGAGCAATGTATATCTGATGATCTGTTTTCTTATAGACTGTTCTGAGTTTGCTGTCGTTGTAACATGATTCGGACTAACAGAGCCTTTTTAATGACTAGGGGGCAAGACATTGCCCAGTGGTAAAGTGCTCGCTTGATACGCGGTTGGTTTGGGATCGATCCCAATCAGTGGGCTCATTGGGCTATTTCTTGCTCCAGCCATTGCACCACGACTGGTACATAAAAGACAGTGGTATGTGCTATCCTGTCTGTTATGGTGCATATAAAAGATCCCTTGCTGCTAATTGAAAAAGAGTAGCCCTTGAAGTGGTAACAGCAGGTTTCCTCTCTGAATATCTGTGTGGTCCTTATCCATATGTCTGACGCCATATAACCATAAATAAAATATCTTGAGTGTGTCATTAAATAAAACATTTTCTTTCTTTTAATGATTAAAATTACATGTTAAATAAATTTTATTGTTTAGAATATTGGTGTCTGTCTATTCAGTGGGTTTCTCGTCAGTGGCAGCAACCTCAGGCTGGTCTCTTTAAGATCAAACAGGCTTTCTTCCCTCGGTGCAGGGTTAAGTGACCAGGAATGTTTGTAACTGAATGTTGATTGTGATTTACAATAGGGCATGTTAATTCAATTTCTACAAATAAATTGCTTTGTAACAACAGTGTGGTGTTGACTTTGATTTTTAAAATTTTATATAATAAAACATATACTGTAAACCAGATTAATATAGCAACTTTTTTTTTTTTTTTTTGCAAATAGGCACCTTGGTGCTTGTTTGCAATACATATGGTTTTTATGAACAATCTTTGGTATCTGCAGTGCATATATGCAATGAAAATTTTTCATTCTTTTTATAAGAGGAGCAACAGACCCCTCACCTACCCACCCCTACTTGGTACACTCCTGTATTCCTTTACGTCCAGATACATACTTGTCCTGAAGTATCAATTGAAATTTACCTGGGAGCCATTATAAAGTAAATTGTATGAGGATCGATACTCAAAGGTCTTAACTGGTCTCCTCATCCACCCCCATTTTAGTGAGTGTTCTAGGACTGTCTAGAATGTATATTCCAGGGGTGGGAATTGTCCTCGGATCAGCTGTTTTTCTCTCACTGAACATTGTGTTTCCTCGCATTTTAATCGTCCTTTCCTCAGTTTTAGTTTTTCAGGATATGAAAGAAATAGTACTATAAATAATACTATACTTGTGTTAATTTTAAAACAACTTTTTAAGTTAATTGGTATATAATGGCTACTTATGTAGTACTATTCTATAAATGACAATTGGATAAAAAGCTTAATTTGTTTAAGCCATCAGCCTTAAGGCTTGCATTGCAGGGTGTATACAACCAAATCAAATGCCAATGACGACAATAGTAACATATGTGGCTAAAACTCCTACCTGCAGAGAATCAATCGACATAAACTCCACGGATATAAATACTACCACCTCTTGCCCTTAAAGTGAATAAGAAAAAATCGGGGGTCAAGCTGCTCATTTCTGAGATAAAAGGTAGCGTCTAGGACTACCCTAGTTCCGCACAAATTTTGATACATGTTTCAAGCACCAACACACGCACATTTATCACAAATCATAGGACTTGTGGTGTTCACTTCTCTATCAATAGTTGGGTGCACCTCGAACTTTGACCCAGCCGGAAGTTATTTGGTTTAGTTCTACCTGCAGGTCCAACTCCCACCCATTTTTTTGACAAACAGGCCAGATAGCCGAGGTGTATTCCCAGGATGGCTTGCTTGAACCTTAATTGGATATAAGCACAAAAATAAACTGAAATCTAATTACTGCTTCAATCACGTCCATAATAACAGGTGGATAGTTGAAAATATTGGTTTACAAAATAAAATTACCAGGCAACTGACGAGCAAAAAACAATTAAGGATTGTCTGTTATTTCTTTTTAAGTTCATTGGGGTATGAAGTTATGAACCAAAACCAATCATCTGCAAATTTATGCATGAACGGTTATTCATACCTAGCTAGATGAACGTAAAAGAAATAATACATCCTTGTAATTAAATTTGAAACATACTTAATAATAATGACACTAAAAGTACATATTTTATTTTGAATGATTTCTTGGTTCTTAAACAATAACGCTCAGTAAGCAAACTACCAATATAAAGTGATGTCATCAGATATGATGTTCTTGATGTTCATCAAGAAATTGTCAAATTCACGTTGTTATGGCTGGAACAATGGGATGACGTTATGTAGTAATGAATGTAACACAAATTTAATTATAGGTTGATGAAAAACATATTTACGATTACATACACATTTCCATGTGAAATCAGCATGTACACCGTTATTATTAGTCATTACAAATTGTCAAAGGTGTATTTTTCAGTCGTAAACCATTTCCCCCATCCCCCATGCCACAACATGGTTTCTTGTCGGTAACAAGAACTACCAGCATTACTGTCTGTAACAAGAACTGCCAGCATTACTGTCGGTAACAAGAACTACCAGCATTACTGTCGGTAACAAGAACTGCCAGCATTACTGTCGGTAACAAGAACTGCCAGCATTACTGTCGGTAACAAGAACTGCCAGCATTACTGTCGGTAACAAGAACTGCCAGCATTACTGTCGGTAACAAGAACTGCCAGCATTACTGTCTGTAACAAGAACTGCCAGCATTACTGTAGGTAACAAGAACTACCAGCATTACTGTCTGTAACAAGAACTACCAGCATTACTGTCGGTAACAAGAACTACCAGCATTACTGTCTGTAAGAACTGCCAGCATTACTGTCTGTAACAAGAACTGCCAGCATTACTGTCTGTAACAAGAACTACCAGCATTACTGTCGGTAACAAGAACTACCAGCATTACTGTCTGTAACAAGAACTGCCAGCATTACTGTCGGTAACAAGAACTACCAGCATTACTGTCTGTAACAAGAACTACCAGCATTACTGTCAGTAACAAGAACTACCAGCATTACTGTCGGTAACAAGAACTACCAGCATTACTGTCGGTAAGAAGAACTGCCAGCATTACTGTCGGTAACAAGAACTACCAGCATTACTGTCTGTAACAAGAACTGCCAGCATTACTGTCGGTAACAAGAACTACCAGCATTACTGTCTGTAACAAGAACTGCCAGCATTACTGTCGGTAACAAGAACTACCAGCATTACTGTCGGTAACAAGAACTGCCAGCATTGCTGTCGGTAACAAGAACTACCAGCATTACTGTCGGTAACAAGAACTACCAGCATTACTGTCGGTAACAAGAACTACCAGCATTACTGTCTGTAACAAGAACTACCAGCATTACTGTCGGTAACAAGAACTACCAGCATTACTGTCTGTAACAAGAACATAAACTAATGAGAATATTCACACTGGATGAGCAAAACAATACATGCGGTCACTGGTATTGCATAAAATAAATAAAAATAGATATACATTTGTAATCGTAAGTAAATTAAAAAAGTAAAAAGTGTACGTACTGTACCTTGTAAAAATACTTGGTATAAGTACACATATAAAATGAGCAACACTTGAGTAGTGACCTTCATAAAATGGTTATGTAATTTTATGTGTGAGTGCGATATATTTTAACATGCTCCTATACCACTAAGGTTTCGAGCATGTCTGTCCCGGATCCCGTCTCTGGATAATTTTGTGTGTCCAAGTTTTGGTTTGTTGGGAAGCAGACCTCACCATAAAAACCAAATTGAGGGGAGTGATCAATTGCTCTCCTAGCTTAGACTTCTTAAAGGTCCACATTTAACAAAAACGTAATTCACTATTGTTTGGTATCTATCTTTTACAATATATATGAAGTATCAATAAAAATCTTTTTTTAGAATTTACCCGTTTTTAATATATTCGCAATAAAAAGTCACATTTTCCCCCATCGCTTGCCAAAAAGCCTGTCGAATCCAAGAGCTAAGTCACGTGACCCCGTGTCGTGCTAACAGGCATAACATGAAAGTGTGATTTGCAGCCTTTCAGACATTTTACTGGGAAGGTGTACATTCTTATAAAGTCACTCACTGGTGGGCCATACTGGTAATACAGGTGCATGTGTACATTCTTATAAAGTCACTCACTGGTGGGCCATACTGGTAATACAGGTGCATGTGTACATTCTTATAAAGTCACTCACTGGTGGGCCATACTGGTAATACAGGTGCATGTGTACATTCTTATAAAGTCACTCACTGGTGGGCCATACTGGTAATACAGGTGCATGTGTACATTCTTATTTCATTAGGTACAAGGTTTAAATTATTGCTGCATATTTTTATTAGTAGGTTCATAAAATAGCTGAAAGTAATAAGGGGCAATAACTCCTAAGGCATAAGTAAAATTGGAAAAATAAGCTAATATAATTATGAATAAACATATGAAGATCTTTAGTATGACAAATTCTTATTGATACAAATCTCGTGATTTGTATCACACACACACACACACACACACACACACACACACACACACACACACGCACTAACATACCCGTATTACACACACATAAACTCACTCACACTAATATACATACACACAAACACACATCAATTTCATGTAAATTTGAGACATTTGATCTCCAATACAATAACAATTAAAATGACATTTGGTTAATGATGTCATAATTAATGCAGGTAATAATAATTCCTTGTTCAACAGGTATCTGTTACTGTAAAATGGTAAAGTTTGTTATTTTCGTGTATACAACAATATATATATATATATATATTTATCATATAATATCTTACATTTTCAGTGCAATCAAAGTATGTGATATTTTTCAGATCACATACTTGAAGAATTTGATAACTTTGCAAATTAGATGTAAATTAGTCGAGGTCTTGGCACTAGGTTTATTGACATTTAAGCAAACGTACTTGGGTGACACTCCATGATTGACGTATGCATTCATAGTCATCAAATAAAAACATTTCAATGGCAATTTGACACGGAAAGCTGTCCAGCGTTCAGAAAACAAAAAATGTTAGGCATAACTTTATTTTGATGCAAGGACATGCAAAATGACGTCATTCGAGTTTGACGTCATTTCCATTCAAAAATACACCGTACCACATATTCTTACGTCATTTGAATATCTAGTAATGGCGGACTGAAATTAAATTTGCATGTACAGTTTACAAAAACACACTGTATTAAGCTTGAGCTTATATGATAAAGAGATTATTACCCTCATGTATTTCAGTATCGTCAATATCATATATTAGGAATAAAAATAATGTATTATGCTCACCAGAGGCTCGCATAATACAATTTTTATTCCTAATATATGATATTGACGATACTGAAAAACACTCTGGTAATAACCTCTATATATATATATATATATTAACTTTTATTACACACATTGCTCTCTGTTATACACAATTACACTAAGAGCAAAGAAATATTTAACCTTTTATGACAAAATAGTTTGTTCACTGAACACTTAAAATCACAAAAGTGGATCATGTGTGAAGTAAAAATGTTTAGTCTTCTACAATAAACAGTTTACATCTTTATTGTTTGTATAATAATTTTAAAAAAGTAAATTGACTCTTATAATTTAATCATACCAAATTGCTGAACATTGCTATTACTGATATTATGTATGCTAATTAGTTATGCTATTAATTTTAATTACTTGGGGTAATACATACGTCAAAAATACCAGTATGATGAATTATTATCCACATGGTTCAACATAACCAAGTAATTAATAATCATACAAAGCACACGTGTAACAGCAAGTCTAATGACATATTTTTGGGAATCGATGTCATAACATGACGTTGCTTCCCCAGTCCTAGCTCAGTCTGTGCATGTGAAATATGACTCATTTCGTCGTCTTCTTCTAGTTGTGACTGAAACATTCTGAGTTGGGTCTTGTTATTCATAAAGAAAACAACAATAATAATATGGATAATAAAGAAATTATTACTCTCGCATGCAAGTCATACTGATTTTACGAAACTCGTGTCAGGATTAATGTATTACCCTTGCTTTTGCACGGGCAATACAAAATTCCTGACACTCTTTTCGTAAAATCAGTATAACACACAAGCTTGTATAATCATCTCTATGTAACATTGCACAACTTCTATTTTGATCTTGTTTGATTTGTTAGTTTTTGAAATATTTTATAAATAAGCTTGAAATTATTCACATTTCAGATATAAATAATATACATCTGAAATTTACAAGCACTTTAAAGATACCAATGAGAGAATGGGTCCACTGAGGGTGTTTGATCGTACGACACCAGCACGTAAGGCAAGACCGAGATCTCACCATTCTTGATGCTGTAGGGACCAAACCAACAAGCTGGAGTTATTGGTAGTTTTAAATAAATATAGTAATTCAGGGGCCTAGCTTCCATATACACAGGTAAACAGCTGCATACTATCTGAGATTACATTTTTAAAAATTATTATTAAAATATATGATGTAAATGAGTGTAGGGGGGGGGGGGGGGGGGGGGGGGGGGGCACAGCCAATAGCGTTTTATTCCATCGCCGAAAAAGTCTGCATACAACCTGAAAATCCCAAGCTAGTCCCCTGGTAATTGCCAATGAACAATTTCTCAAGCCATGTTACAGTAATACTTTCAGCACAGTGAGAAAATCTGATTGTAGACATGTTAGAAATCTTCGCAAAATGGATAATACTTGTGATCTCGGCTTCTGAAAAAAATAAATAAAAAGTTGATTTAGTTATAACAACAACAAAAAAAAGAAGAAAAAAACAAGAGTAGATAATAAAATTAACAAATTCCTAAATTACTTGGTGATCAGATGTAAAAAGCAATATTTAAAATGCTTAAATAATTCTTGTTAATTTTGCCAATTGTTTTACAAACATTTGTTACACGTTAAAGAAAAAAGAATATACATGGAACATTTTGTTTTAAAAATTTTGATTAGTGACAGTTGAAAATTGAGTTTCAACTACTATTTAATATTTTAGAATTGTGTAGCAAACCACGCGATACTGAACAAAGTGTTCACTGGTAAATACTTACATTTCTTCAGAATTCAATCTTTGGTTCTTATTTAAAGAAAATAATAACTGCATTTCATCTTTAGATAATTCAAAATTGAAAATCTGAAAACAGAAAAACTTAATTTTAACATACAAAGATAATAATAATAAGGAATATCAATTTTGGTATCTCTTTGCAATACAGATAAAATAAAAACAAACAGACGTAAAATATATTTATAAAGTGTTTAAACTATTAATTAAATTAAATACATGTATTAATGAAATGCTTTTTTTTATTTCAGCAAAAATACTTTGTTATACATACTTGGATATGTATTTATGAAAAAAAAGATTTAAAAACTATTTCGCCTTTATGTCTCTTTTTGGCCAAGTGACCTTCAAATAATTTGTTTAATGTACACATTAAAACCTTACATTTATATTTTCTGCTATTCTTGTTGGATTTGTACTCTTTGGCAAGACGCCTACACCTTGTTGTAGTAAAAATCGTAGAGCAACCTACAATTTCAAAACACAATAAAGCACTTACATTTATACATAATATGTCTTTGTAGATAAAAACAAAAGTAAACAGCACATAACATATTTATTTGTTGTATGTATTTATAGATCTAAATAAACAAACTGTTTAAAATATGTAAGATTAAAACATACGACTTTTGAAACACATTTCACCACCAGTACTTCTTTAACCCTATAGTCTTGGTCGGTCTAGGTAACCCAGACCTTGCTGTGAAAACAACTGAGGGGAGTGATTAACAGCTACCTTAACTTAATTTACCATTCTGATACCATATAAATTCACATGCTAACTTGGATTACGGAGTCATTTAAGATATTACCATTCTGATATCATATAAATTATAATATATAATAAGAAGAAAATGTCAGTTGTCAGTCCAAGTTAAAGAATGCTTGACTCAAGTTATCAGACTTTTCTTCTCACCTGTGCTGGTGATTTGTTTTTCTTTGTTGCGATATCTTTAAGTACTTTTTCATCAAGAAGATGTGTTCTGAAAAAAGATTCATTATATGTATAAATATATATATGAATAAACACAAGAAATAGCACTTGCAAACAACAAATTCCAGAGCTGCACCCAGGCAAATAATAATAAGTTTATATAATAATGTGTGTATGTGTGTGTATTTCACCCTGTGGTACTGGCCTCGGTGGCGTCGTGATTAGGCCATCGGTCTATAGGCTGGTTGGTACTGGGTTCGGATCCCAGTCGAGGCATGAGATTTTTAATCCAGATACAGACTCCAAACCCTGAGTGAGTGCTCCGCAAGGCTCAGTGGGTAGGTGTAAACCACTTGCACTGACTAGTGATCCATATCTGGTTCAACAAAGGCCATGGTTTGTGCTATCCTGCCTGTGGGAAGTGCAAATAAAAGATCCTTTGCTGCCTGTCGTAAAAGAGTAGCCTATGTGGTGACAGCGGGTTTCCTCTAAAAAAAACAGTGTCAGAATGACCATATGTTTGACGTCCAATAGCCGATGATAAGATAAAAAATCAATGTGCTCTAGTGCATCATTAAATAAAACAAACTTTACTTTTTTTCACCCTGTGATCCTATCAAAAGCTGTACAGTTCACCATCTTACCCTGAATTCTGTGGCCCTATCATAAGCTGTACAGTTCACCATCCTACCCTGAATTCTGTGGCCCTATCATAAGCTGTACAGTATGCTCAGGCATGTATTCTGGAGGGTGCTGGGTGTGTGCATCCCCCACACTTTCCGAAATTCAGTATTTAAGTAATGTACATAATCTTTTGTTTTTTCAATTGAAGGATGTAATATTTTGTGCTCTGCTAGCTATTTCTAGGGAATGAATGAATGAATGTTTGACGACACCCCAGCACGAAAAATACATTGGCTATTGGGTCTATTTCTAGGGATGCATGTACGTGTACTTTGGAAAACTATAAGTGCTCTATATAGAGGATAATAAACGAGTTACCAGTTATAATCAAATTTTTGTCCCGAGTGAAATAATTTTCAGCCTTTATTTTGAACACACATGCACGTACATGTATAGAAACGATATAAACCACTTTACGCACTGTTCTGAGTATTGCTATAACTTTGTAATTTAATCACGTTCATAGATAATTTTCAAAAACAAAAGTTCACTTTATTCTGGTATAAAAACCTATAATGAATTGCATTAAAATGACATTTTGTTATAAACTCTTTAAACTACATGACGTCATTGTGTGTGTTTGCCAAGTCGTGATGATGTCATATTTAGTACCGACAAGGTCACTGGTTTGTAAGCGTTAAATCATCCAATAGTATTGTTCGTTAGACCAATGCATGATGAGAAATTATGATTTTTATTTTCCCCGTTATGAGTGCCTGCTGGGGTAATAATTTGGAGTTACACCTCTCTTTAAAAACATTCTGTATCTGTCCCTGGTGGTTGAGCAACTCACTGGAAGTTTCCTGGTGACGCGAGAGGACTCAACGCCGTGACAGTTAGACCTCGTGACTGGCAGAACTCGATTAGTCGCACGTTAGACAGCCAGCAGTGAGCCTCAATCTGAAAGAAAGGAAAGGAATGTTTGTTTAATGACACCTCAGCACATTGTTTTTAACTTCAGTTATTAGGTGTTTTAGCATATGGTTATTTCAACATTTGAATGAGAGAAAGTTAACATATGGTTACATCAACATCTGAATGAGAGAAAGTTAACATATCGTTATTTCAACATTTGAATGAGAGAAAGTTAACATATGGTTACATCAACATCTGAATGAGAGAAAGTTAACATATGGTTATTTCAACATTTGAATGAGAGAAAATTAACATGTGGTTATTTCAACATTTGAATGAGAGAAAGTTAATATGTAGTTATTTCAACATTTGAATGAGAGAAAGTTAACATATGGTTACATTAACATTTGAATGAATGAATGAATGAATGTTTAACGACACACCAGCACAAAAAATCATCATCAACATTTGAATGAGAGAAAGTTAACATGATTATTTCAACATTTGAATGAGAGAAAGTTAACATATGATTATTTCAACATTTGAATGAGAGAGAGTTAACAAATGATTATTTCAACATTTGAATGAGAGAAAGTTAACAGATGATTATTTCAACATTTGAATGAGAAAGTTAACATATGATTATTTCAACATTTGAATGAGAAAGTTAACATGATTATTTCAACATTTGCATGAGAGAAAGTTAGAGTGAAAATTCATTGTCACCACATAGGTTATCAAGAGTTCAAATTTTATCACAGCACCAACAGCTAGTGCCATGGTTACCGTCCTTATGTGTCATAGTGCCCTGAAAATCAGACATCGACAGCAAGAAAATGTTATGGTTCCCTGCTGGGTTTGTCACTGTACCTTTCCCATAGGGTGACATCTTTTGTCTGAGAAAACGTGATAGAAAGTAAGTTGCCTTCATGCTCCTCATTTGACGCCCCTCAAGCTTGCCTTGGTGCCCTAATTTTTGTTATTAAACAAAGCCAACTTCTGTGTCCCCAAATATTAAAATTCTACCTCTGCTATTTCTACTTATAACACCCATCACTTGCATCATAACCTTGATAACTGACACCAAGTTTATTAATATCTCGTGTGTGTATAATACCTGTATGTTACTGGGTGCAATACGAGCTGCATTCTGAATGGCTAGAACCTGTTTGCTGTTGAAGTTGGAAACGCCGATGTCGTGTACCAGACCCTCATCTACACAGTCTTCCAAAGCCTGGACAAAAAGGAAAGGAATGTTTGTTAGCAACCCTTCAATACATTTGAAAGTTTTATATGTCTAGAGCCAGGTAAAAAGATTTTCAAAACAATGTCTAATTTTTATTGACAACACTTTTTGCCATGAGCAAAATCAAGGTGAGCTGACGATCTCTCTCTTGAAATGGTGCTAATCAAACAATTACATGAAATTTTAATTATACTTTATTAAAATTTATATTGCAAGGCAAACAATTTGCCACTCTCTTAAAAGTGTCCAGACTAATATGTAGGGAGGGGTAGAGTAAGAGTGATTACTCACCTTTTTCAGTGAAGACTGCATACAGTAAATGCAGTCAGTGATGATCAGTGTGTTCCATTACCATATAGGAGCAGGATGTAGCCCAGTGGTGAAGTGCTCGCTCAATGCACCGTCGGTCTGGGATCGATCCCTGTCAGTGGGCCTACTGGGCTATTTCTCATTCCAACCAGTGCACCACGACTGGTATATCAAAGGTCATGATATGTACTACACTGTCTGTGGGATGGTCCATATAAAAGAACTCTTGCTGCTAATCGAACAGAGTAGCCCATGAAGTGGTGACAGTGTGTGTCTCTCTTAACATCTGTGTGGTCCTTAACCATATGTCTGATGTCATATAACCATACATAAAATGTGTTGAGTGCGTCATTAAATAAAACATTTCTTTCTTTCATTACCAAATAGTATTCTAAGTTAAATTACACACACAAAATTTCAATGTTGACTAAATTAAATCACAGTGCCACTTAAGTTTTAGTGACGAGGGGTTTAACAAACATTACATAATTTTAAGGGACATGTGGGCTTAGCATTTCAAGATATTACATGGAAATATGGAGATATAAAAAATGCCACTTTTTGTGCTATGTAAGTGTTGAACAGCCTGTAATGTGCTATTTAATTGTCATCAATCTGAAGTAATAATATCTGGTTTAATTCTCTGTTTACCTACTTTCCACGTGTCTAGAAAGTCGACATCGGAGAAGATCACCTTGCCAGATTCATCCCTTGGTACGAAGTCACCTCCTTCCTATAAGATAAAACACACAATTAAAAAACAGATCAGTTCTAATTTAGGGCTCTCAGGAAGGAAAAAAAGAAGAAAAAAAGAAAGAAAAAAAAGAGTCCACTGATGTCAGTTGATCCTGTAACCCATTGCAGCTCAGAATAGCATTCTATCCCAGATCTACATGCCCAAATCCTCTGTAATTCACTGAATACAAAAGCTAGATCTAGATGCTAGTTTGTGTGATTAACTGATGTATGTGGCCAACTAGTAACAATTTTAATTTGTTTACCTTGTACGCCATTGGACGGGGCGAGACGTAGCCCAGTGATAAAGCACTTGCTTGATGCGCAGTCGGTTTAAGATCGATCCCCGTAGGTGGGCACATTGGGTTATTTCTCGCTCTAGCCAGTGCACCAAAACTGGTGCATGAAAGGCTGTGGTATGTGCTATCCTGTCTGTGGGATGGTGCATATAAAAGATCCCTTGCTGCTAATCGAAAAGTGTAGCCCATGAAGTGGCGACAGTGGGTTTCCTCCCTCAACATCTGTGTGGTACTTTACCATATGTCCAACGCCATATAACCGTAAATAAAATGTGTTGAGTGCGTCGTTAAATAAAACATTTCCTACCTTACTTCCTTCCTTACCTTGTATGTCATAGGCCAGTGCATGAGATAGAGATCGAGATATCCCACTCCGAGATCTGAGATGGTTTTCTTCAGACTGGTCCGCACGAGGTCCGGTTGGTGACAGGTGTTCCACAGCTAGGAGTAGATATCAAGACCTCAGTCAAATCATATAGACAGAGAATAACAGGTTAATCAGACTTCCACGTGAACAAAATTGAAGGGAGTGGTTAATTGCTCACCTACCTATGCTTATAGGAAGCTATTTGAGATATATATTGTATTGAGCATTGTTATTTCATCTTTTTGTAGCACCATTATAATTTGTTTAAAAATGCACATGTATGCTAAGGGGAGCTGAAAATGACTCTCGTTAAACTAGTCTCAGGGGAGTGATGGAAAGCAAATACCGGCCTCAGTGGTGTTGTGGTTAAGCCATTGTACATAAGGCTGGTAGGTACTGGGTTAGCACTCCGGTACCGGCTCCCACCCAGAGTGAGTTTTAATAACTCAGTAGGTAGGTGTAAGACACACACTTCTCTCTCACTAACAACTAAAAACTAAACCACTGTTCTGGACAGACAGCTCAGATAGCTGAGGTATGTGCCCAAGACAGCGTGCTTGAACCTTAATTAGATATAAGCACGGAAGTGAATGAAAAGGAAAGCAAATTGATTTATTAATCATCGGTTATTGGATGTCAGACATTTGGTAATTTTGACACATGAGAGTCAGATGCAAATTCAAGTTCAAGATGTTTAACAAGCACACTGAAGAGAAAGCTGTTACAGCATACACCTGCCAATGGTGCAAGTTCTGACTTTCGCCAGCTCTTCCGTCCACTATCCAAAACAATTGGCACGGGAGAAGGCGGGATAGCCCACACTGGCAAGTGCAAGGGAGCACAGGCAGCCTGACTCGGGTTGGAAGTAAGCAAGGGAGGTGTACAGAATTTGAAATATATTCCCATAGGAATTTTATAGCTAAAACTAAAGGTTTGTGTTTGAATTACTTAAGCTGATTTGGCACTTCATTTTGAGCGGTGAGAGCCTTAACCACTGAGGAGTGGGATAATAACAAAGGTTATCAGCTTTATCCAGTGAAGGTAAGAATGACGAACTCCATGAGGTTTGCAGAGCAGAGTTCCTCAATCATCCTACATGAATGTTATAAACATGTTATTATTATTATTCTGCCATCCATTAAAATAATGAAGAGATCACATTTATTTTATACATTTCACAGTTTGTATATGATCAATGCTGGCAAGCTTTTTTCAAGTCTGACATCATTTAACATTCATGATGTTATTCCTAGTTAGGACATGAAAAAAAATGTGTCCATAGAGTGTAATTACTCCTGTGACCTATTGCATTCTCCCATTGACAAGGCTGTAAATTGTGGGGCAGCAGAGAAGGCAGTTTACCTGTCTAAAACACAAATATACAAAAGTGCCCTTTTAATTGACAAATGCCATAGAAAAGACATGTCTGCAAAGTCGGATGCATTTTGCAAGAAACATATATACATCTGAATCCTTTCTTTTGCATTCACTATTAATAAAAAAAATTCATCTGGTCAATGTTGTTTGTACCTGGGTGGCAAGGGAATGTTCTACCCCCTTAAAAAATACCAAAATATTAGGGTTTTTTTTTAGTTCAAAAGTGTTTTTTTTTTGTCTGAGCCCCGGCCCTTTTGTTTCCCACTGCACCCCCACTTATTTTAGCCTAGGTCTGGCCCTGTTGGTAACATCATGTCACTGCCATCTCAACTCCTATCTTTTTCTATAGATGTCCATCGATGGAAACATTTATTTTGTGAATATCTGTTGTTGCCCGGTTACCTTGCTGGAAATAAAGAGCTGCTGTCTGTTGATGACTCCCTCCACTATGAGGTGTTTGATGGCGTGACCCACGGCCACCTCGTTACGGAACAACGCGGCGCAGTCCAGGTGACGGTATCCAGCACGTACTGCCGACTTCACCGCAGTGATCACTTCCCCCTCAGACTAGAAACATAACAAATACATGTATCTGGGACACTAGTAATAGTTAAAATTCTGCCGACTTATCCAGTGATAACTTCCTCCTCACAATAAAAACATAACAAATATCTGGGACACTAGTAATAGTTAAAATTCTGCCGAATTATCCACAGTGATAACTTCCCCCTCACACTAGAAACATAACAGATATCTGGGACACTCTAGTAATAGTTAAAATTCTGCCGACTTAACCAGTGATCACTTCCCCTCACAATAGAAACATAACCAATATCTGAGACATTCTAGTAATAGTTAAAATTCTGCCGACTTATCCGCAGTGATCACTTCCCCTTCGCACTAGAAACATAACAAATATCTGGGACACTAAAGTAATAGTTAAAGTTCTGCCGACTTAACCACAGTGATAACTTCCCCCTCACACTAGAAACATAACAAATATCTAGGACATTCTAGTAATAGTTAAAATTCTGCTGACTTAACCACAGTGATAACTTCCCCCTCGCACTAGAAACATAACAGATATCTGAAACCCAACAAAACAAGAACCCCAATAAACCTGAATTCATTCAAAACCAGACATCTTTTACAGTCCCTTTTAAAAAGATCAGTATAAAACAAAATCTCTCTGCACTGGAACTTTTTACATGGTCTCGTGGGTATCCAGTTTAGAGGGGTTTCACTGTATTTTATAATGCACATTACTGTATTATCGAATACTGTAGGGGCCATTCAACAGTTACATGTAACAGAAAAATCATATTACTACAATTATTATTACAATTGTATTCTTGTGTTAAAAGGCCTCGGTGGCGTCATGGTAGCCCATCGGTCCACAGGCTGGTAGGTACTGGGTTCGGATCTCAGTCGAGGCATGGGATTTTTAATCCAGATACTGACTCCAAACCCTGAGCGAGTGCTCCGCAAGGCTCAGTGGGTACTGGGGTAGGTGTAAACCACTTGCACCGACCAGTGATCCATAACTGGTTCAACAAAGGTCATGGTTTGTGCTATACTGCCTATGGGAAGCGCAAATAAAAGATCCCTTGCTGCTAATTGGAAGAGTAGCCCATGTAGTGGCGACAGCGGGTTTCCTCTCAAAATCTGTGTGGTGCTTAACCATATGTCTGACGCCATATAACCGTAAATGAAATGTGTTGAGTGCGTTGTTAAATAAAACATTTCTTTCTTTCTTTCTTTGTGTTAAAAACACACAAAAAGTCTCGTGATACAAGAGATAAACCAACCTCCAGTGAGTGGATTCAAACCACAAATGTTCTGTGCGAGACTCGTGCTCTACCAACTGAGCTTCACTAATGTAATGAAGAAATTCACACACACAGTATAGTAAAATCTCTGACAAACACCACCTCTCTATAATATTTCGTAATGAAGAAAGAAATGTTTTATTTAACGACGCACTCAACACATTTTATTTACGGTTATATGGTGTCAAACATATGGTTAAGGACCACACAGATAATGAGAGAGGAAACCCGCTGTCATCACTTCATGGGCTACTCTTTTCGATTAGCAGCAAAGGATCTTTTATATGCACCATCCCACAGACAGGATAGTACATACCACGGCCTTTGATATACCAGTCGTGGTGCACTGGCTAGAATGACAAATAGCCCAATGGGCTCACCAACAGAGATTGATCCCAGACCGACCGCGTATTGAGCAAACGCTGTACCACTGGGCTACGTCCCGCACTATTTTGTAATGAAGCCCATTAGTGTTATGTAATTCTGATTTCAGGTCCTGTGAAAATGAAAAGCAGTCCATTTTTTTTTAACTTAGAAGGTGAAATAGAAAACCCCACCAAAAGTCTCAGGTTATTTTTCAAGTTAAATTTTGTTTAGTTTAATGACACCACTAGAGCACATTGATTTATTAATCATCGGCGATTGGATGTCTGACATTTGGTAATTTTGACATATATTAGTCTTAGAGGTAAAACCTGCTACATTTTTCCATTAGTAGCAAGGGATCTTTTATATGCACCATCTCACAGATAGGATAGCACACACCATGGCCTTTGATATATCAGTCGTGGTGGCTGGCTGGAATAAGAAATAGCCCTGTGGTCCCACTGACAGGGATCGATCCCAGACTGACAGGGATCAATCCCAGACTGACAGAGATCGATCCCAGACTGACAGCAAATCAACCGAGTGCTATACCACTAGGCTATGTGTCACCTCTGGCCCATAATTTTCAAGAGATGTATGTACGATTATGTTTCTGCTATTTAGCTTTTTAGCCGGGTCGGGGCGTAGCCCAGTAGTAAAGCATTCACTTGATGTGTGGTCGGTCTGGGATCGATCTCCATTGGTGAATCCATCGGGCTATTTTTCATTGCAGTCAGTGCTCCACAACTGGTGTAACAACGGCCGTGGTATGTACTATCCTGTCTGTGGGATGGTGCATATAAAAGATCTCTTGCTGCTAATTGAAAAGAGTAGCCTATGAAGTGGCAACAGCGGGTTTCCTCTCTCAATATCTGTGTGGTCTTTAACCATTATGTCTGATGCCATATAACCGTGAATAAAATGTGTTGAGTGTGTCATTAAATAAAACATTTCCTTTCTTCCTGCTATTTAGCTTATAATTCTGTTATTCATAATTCTCTCAAATACATCTCTGAAGTCCTAATCTTTCATACATTTCCAAAACCCTCCCCTCTCCCTGTGCTGTTTTATTTTTAGCAGGCCATATTTTCCCTTAGCTGCCAATATTTTACTTCTCATTTCGAGCCATGTAATTGTTGAACTGTCCCCTACAGGTCCTTTTCAAAAACGGATTCAGAAATACATACAGTATAATATATTTTCCAACTTACTAAGATTACAAACACCAAAATAATACTATATGATACACAACTGTGCACATCCCTTTAAAAATAAATAAATAAAAATAAATAAAATGGTCCGTACTATTCTACGTTGAAAACCCCAAACCCCTATAAATATTGACTGAACCCTCAAGAGTTAAAGTCAACTACAGTGCTTATTTCACGGACTATTTTTACCTCTTTTGGGGCGTAAGTGCCAAGACCAATAGCTGGCATCTTGCGGCCACTTTTCATTGTCAGCTCAAACTGATGCGATCCTGACATAATTTTGCAGCTGCTAAATTCAGCATGTAACTTTCAACAACTGTTTTTATGATTTCAGTTCTCTCCCAGTGTCCCAGTTATCGGGTTTCTGGGTGAAGGTCGTTTTACAGGGACTGGTTGTGTATTATATGTGTTGGGGTCATTTGGTGGTCAGAAGATTTTTATTGCTGAACGCTTACAATAGGAGACGCGGAACGTAGCCCAGTGGTAAAGCTCTCACCAGATGCGCAGTCGGTCTAGGATCGATGCTCGTCAATGGGTCAATGGGCTCAATGGGCTACTTTTCATTCCAATCAGTGCTTCACGACTGGTATAACAAATTCATTGTATGTACTATCCTGTTGGTCACGGGATGCTGCATGAGTATCCCATTATGTGGCGGACGCGGGTCATATAGTTTTTTGCCAAACTTATTTTTAGCTTAATCTTGCACTTCGGTAGCCACAATTGTTCTTTGTGGTTTTAACTTGTTTTGGGGGGGGGGGGGGGGGTGGAGGGTGCTGATGAATGATCCGAGGGATGCAAACTTGGTACCCTTAAGCATTTTGAAATATTCAAGATGGCTGCCAAAACACAGAACTGGCAATATGTAGGGGTCCAGGAATTCATTTTATTATCCATATGAACAGAGAGAAGTGGAGGAAAGAAAAGACTCGGGAAGGACAACATCAATTCACTCGTGCAAGATAAACGGTATTGCCGAGTAGCTCGTTGAGTATTCTCTACATGAACTACCCACAGCTAATTAAGGCATCACAACATCATTTAATTTCAAGATGGCTGCTATCATAGCAGCCAGAACCAGAAAATTGCAGTTATCACATTTTACATCCACTGGGAAAAGATTTTGATGCTAGTAATTGTATTTTATGGTCCAATGAAATCATTTATAACAACATCTTGCTGATCGAATTATCATTATCATTTAAATCCAAGATGACCATGAAAATAGCCACCAAGAGTAAGCAGTATAGTTATATATTACATATTGTTTTACCCCAAACAATAATTTATACTTCAAATACAGGATTTTAAAAAGCAAGGAATTCATTTCTCGCATTTACTTCTTAATATAGGAACTTTTAACATTGCTTGAATCCAAGATGGTAACAGCAAATAAACATGAACTGGTTACATACCATTTACTAACCTGTGCCCGTTCAGGCAGTGATATTGCTGCTGTGATGTAAAGGGTTGCAAAAGTAATAATCATTATTTCTGTTTGAAACATTTAAACTTATTAAATTTGAGGACATAGATATTGATGGGGATAAGTCACCAAATAGGCTACATAATTTGTTGCCGCATCCATGTGAGTGGTGAAGGTGAAGGTTTTTGTGGGTGTACATTGTTTGGCCACCAATCATAGGGTGGTGTATTTTAAAAATTGAAAACTATTTGCTCTGCAGCGACCGATTTGTTGATATATGTATTTTATGAATATATGGCTACTCTTTTCAGATATGTATTTTGTGGCTACTCTTTTGATATATGTATTTTATGAATATATGGCTACTTTTTATATAACAGAGGCGGATCCAGGGAGACTAGGGGACACCCCCCCCCCCCAATGTTTTTTCAAGTGCCCTTTTTGTTTGTATAAAAATTGTTTTATACGTAAGCATTTTTAGCTGCATGAAGTTAAGTTGTGCCTGTATGCGCAAGCTTGTAGATGTGTGTCTGTGTTACTGATTACCTAATAGTTTTTGCTTTAAAATTGTATAGATCTTCAAAATTACTAATGAACAATAGGTTCTGTCATTTTTATGTACATCTGCTCTACCTAGACCGAGCCGTCCCTAGAATAATGCCCTTTAAAGTTATAATTTGCAAGTGCCCCTTTGTATAGTTTTTATGTATAACTGCCCTACCTAGACCGAGCCGTCCCTAGAATAATGTCCTTTCAAGTTACAATTTTCAAGTGCTCCTTTATATCGTTTTTATGTATAACTGCCCTATCTAGACCGAGCCGGCCCTAGAATAATACTTTTTAAAGTTTTAATTTACAAGTTCTTACAAGTGCCCATTGTATCCTCTTCATGTATATCTGTCATACTTAGACAGAGCCGTCCCTAGAATAATACCTTTTAAAGTTTTAATTTACAAGTTCTTACAAGTGCCCCATTGTATCGTGTTCATGTATAGCTGCCCTACCTAGACCGAGCCGTCCCTAGAATAGTACCTTTTAAAGTTTTAATTTACAAGTTCTTACAAGTGCCCCATTGTATCGTGTTCATGTATAGCTGCCCTACCTAGACCGAGCCGTCCCTAGAATAGTACCTTTTAAAGTTTTAATTTACAAGTTCTTACAAGTGCCCCATTGTATCGTGTTCATGTATAGCTGCCCTACCTAGACCGAGCCGTCCCTAGAATAGTACCTTTTAAAGTTTTAATTTACAAGTTCTTACAAGTGCCCCATTGTATCGTGTGCATGTATATCTGCCCTACCTAGACCGAGCCGTCCCTAGAATAGTGCCCTTTAAAAAAAAGTTATCAAAGTCAAATTACAATGAAATAATGATAGTCATACTTATGTACGAAGCAAAGTTGATTCTATGGCTTTTTTTCACGTCCCCCTCACCCGTTCTCCCGCCCCTGGTCATTTCGACGGCGGTCAACGCTAAAATTCACGATTTAGTGATTGAGATCTAAGAGTAAAATGTTTGAACTCTTTTGCTATCAAGATGCCAAGAAAAAAAAACATTCTTGGGTTATAACACTATGCAAAATAATGCTTAAAATAGTTTTAACATTATTGTTTAAAAATGGATAATTTTGCGATTTAGATGCCAAGAAAAGACGTTTAAAGCCATTCAATTTTAAAATTTCCCCGGGGGAGCATGCAAGATTTAGTGCCCTGGAAAACGGACTAGTCCGTGTGATCCTTAACCATATGCCCAAATGGAATGAATGAATGTTTAACGACACCCCAGCACGAAAAAATACATCGGCTATTGGGTGTCACACTATGGTAATGCAAACAAATAAAGTGATGATCAACATCAATATAAAAATTCAAGATTTAAATAAAAACAGTGTAAAGAACAGTGCAAAAATACAAATATCACAGATAGATACTGACTTTTACTCAAAATTTCAGTTGTATCTCGAAGAAAAGAAGGGGATTTTTGCTGTATTGGTCCTTCTCAAAGAGAATGTTACACCCCTGCATCACGGTGAGGTTACAGCACGCGCAGGGGACCATATGTCCGACGTCACATAGCTTTAATTAACATGTTGACTGTGTCGTTAAATAAAACATTCCTTCCTTCCTTACAATAGGCTAATCATGTAATCATAATGGAAATTCCATAGCCTATACATTGGTTTCTGTAACTGCAACACCCCGAAAGAGATGTATATATACAATAGGTAGGTTTGCTAGCATTGGACAGAACAATAGTTGGTGTGTCAAAGTGATAAATTATGTGGTAGCAGTATCCAAAAAAAAAAGTCAGTTAATAAGAAACATTCAGTTAAACGTTTGATCATATCCAGCACTTGCTTTAAAAAAAGGAGTAATGTTCGCGTTAAAATGGTCCAGAAGAGTTTGTTTATATTGTTTTTAAACGACACCACTAGAGCATATTGGATGTCAAACATTTCGTAATTTTGACAAACGAAACCCGCTACATTTTTCCATTAGTAGCAAGGGATCTTTTACATACCACGGTCTTTAATATACCAGTCGTGGTGCACCGGCTGGGACAAGAAATAGCATAATGGGTCCACCGACGGGAATCAATCCCAGACGGACCACAGAAGAATTCTGTGATCTACCAAATGAGCTAATACTAGCTCCTGGCAGCAACACTTATCCCATCTCGTACGCTTATGACGACTTACATCTATTCACTACAAATATATATTTTTTAATGCTTAATAGTTTAATCAATAAAAGCTATTTTATGTATTTGTTTATTTTCAGATCATACAGATCATCCGTTTTGCACTTAAATTCAATATGCCTTGATATGATAAGCTGGCTATAGCATTAGTGAACGACTTAGGTGCAGACAAACTCATAAACTAGTCAATGCGCTTGCCCGTACTCTCTTACGCACTGCGCGCGTTCACGTTCTCGTTAAATGTTCTGCCAAACGTATCTAAATACGTTTTCCTCGTCAGAAGTATATGTCAAAGTCATTGTTATCTTCGATTACATGAAACTCGTGTAATTTTGGGTAGTAACTGTACCGAGCGCGAGACATTAAGAAGGGCAATGTGTAGGTTTTTTTTTATACACCCGCACAGTTACAGATCAAGGTAAAGGCATTCGGCCAGTCAGCCAGTGCAAAGCCCTAAGACAGGGCTTCTAAATTATGGTAGTCCCACTCCCATGGCTAGTGTTATTCAATGTTAGGCTAGTAAATAACTATTATTGCCATGCTCGATGGCTAGTGAAAAACTAGTTGTCAAACGCTGCATTTTTTAAATATGAATATCCTGCCCCAACCCCACCCCCAATCTTAGTGTTTTTAATCGCTATCTCCCTCTTTAGGTAACATATCTTTTGGGCTAGTGAATTTTTAATTGTGGCTAGTAAAAAAATTTAAATCACTGATCCCATACCTAGTGGAATTTGTAAAAATTCTAGGAGCCTTGCCTAAGAACCTACTTTCATAAGATTAAGATTTAACCTACTATAATTTGTCATACTACATATTATATAAAGGAAGGTAACAACGTTTAAAAAGCTGAAAATTATCATACAAAACGTATTAGCTGGCTTAGCTTAGCTTGGTAAATTGTTTAACGTGTCCTTACACCACTAGGGTTTCGAACACGCCTATCCCGAGTCCGGCCTCCGATAGGATCGGGGGTCTGACTCGGGACTATTAGCTGGTAAAAAAAATGAATATTAGCTGGCCTTCATTTTTTACTATCAAATATGTTAATGTAATTGCGTTTCAACAAGTCATGCAATTTTTTTTAGGAAACCATGTCCCATCCTTAAACGTCATAAATGATGAACTACTTCATTTCCAGAATGATATGGCTTTGTCTGAAATCCGCATACATCTCAAAAGTTGTCATATATGTCGACATCAAATGCCGAAGTTGAAGTAATATTTTTTGACATGAAGGTAGCCTAATGGTAAATTTGAATGTTGAAAAGCTGAACTCATGAAATGATATAATAATAATAATAATAATAATAATAATAATAACAATAATAATAATAAAAGATAATTTTTTTCCTTTTTCTTAATTCTGTTAAACTTTTATTTTGTATTTTTCTTTTGTAACAACTAAATTTTTGTTTTTAATTATTTTTAATTTTTCGTCTTTCAGCTGAGGTTTACTCGAAATTCTGAAAATAACACGCTTGTAATATATATATATACAGCAACTAATATGTTTAGCTCTTCTTTTTTTTTTTTTCTTCTTTTTTTTCTTCTTCTTTTTCCTCTAGAAAACACGTCCTTTTTCATCATTAATTTACAGTCATCAATAAATTCTTGGCATTCTGCAGGCTAAAAACAGATACGATGTCAACTTTACAGAATTTATAGCAGCTGTGAGCTAACATTAGAAACAGTAATTGGAAATCTGAATCATTTTTCACAGGTTTAATTATTCGTGACGGTTAAAATGAGTAAAAAATAGACTGTGGGTTGCTTTAAAAGCAGTTACAACGCATTTTATATATTCAAGGTTGAATCGCGGCCTAGATTTAAATTGGTTCGTGTGACTCAGTTGCGGATTCTGTTTGGAATGGTCGGGGGTTGGGTTTACTCTGTGACTTTAGCATATGTCTGAGGCAATAGACTATTTAAAAACACCTCAACCTAATACACAAAAGAAAAATATCCCACCTCTCCAATCCCTACTGCCGAATAATAACAGACTTAAGTACTGAAGATAAAAACCATTTTAAAACAGGACAAATAAAGGCTATACATCAGGGGCGGATGCAGGAATTTTGTAAGACTAGATAAAAAGGGCACTATGTAGAATTAAACAAGCAAGGCACGAATTTTCTCGGGGGATCCGGGGGCATACTCCCCCGTAAAAATAAATAAATAGATAGGGTCTACGCTAAATCATGGTTTTCTGACATCTGGATTACAAAGTGAAGATTATTTTTTAAGGGCTATTGTTTCTAAAACAAATGCACTTAAGAATAAGTTAAGTGTACGCCCCCAGCACCCCCACCCACTGTATTCGTGCCATCGAAATCGAAATCGAAAAGATGGATATTTCAGGCCCATAGGAACGACTTTGGGGGTGGGCAGTGGGGGGTGGGCAGTGGGGGGTGGGCAGCAGTGACGGATCGAGTACAGACTCTATATCAGATTTTGGTTACAATGGCAAACATTAAAAAAAAGGCTCACAAGTGTGTGTGTGTGTGGGGGGGGGGGGGCGCACGTGCCTCACCCCCCCCCCCCCCCCCCCCGTTTCCTACGGGCCTGTATTTGAATGTTTGTTTAACGGCATCAGAATATTTTAGTGTACGGTTATTTATTGTCTAACCGGTTGTGAGGATTTGACTGGGAATGGAGAAAATTATTTTCCTCGAAAAAAACTAATTCAACCAAGAATATGATCGATTCCATGACTTATCACACCCCAGGCCAGTGCTAAATATAATTAATTCCACCCCACCCCCAATTGTCAATTTTCTCAGAAAAAAACAAGATTTTCATTTTGAGGGCAAAACACATTTAATACATTTGCAGTTTTAATAATGGGTAAATGAAAATTCACGAATAAGAAAGAAAGAAATGTTTTATTTAACGACGCACTCAGCACATTTATATTTACGGTTATATGGCGTCAGACATATGGTGAAGGACCACACAGATTTTGAGAGGACACCCGCTGTCGCCACTACATGGGCTACTCTTTCCGATTAGCAGCAAGGGATCTTTTATTTGCGCTTCCCACAGGCAGGATAGCACAAACCATGGCCTTTATTGAACCAGTTATGGATCACTGGTCGGTGCAAGTGGTTTATACCTACCCACTGGAGTCGGTATCTGGATTAAAAATCCCATGCCTCGACTGGGATCCGAACTCAATACCTACCAACCTATAGACCGATGGCCTAACCACGACGCCACCGAGGCCGGTTCACGAATAAGAGTATACGTGTTCTTTGAAGAATTAGACAAGCACCTGACGGTTTTTGTATGGCTACAACTAAATGGTAAACTCATACTATCTCGGTCTGAAAGGTCAAAACCTCTTGGTTTACGCGCTGTAGGTCTCCAGCTATCGTTATGCGTCTTGCCGTCAAAATGCGCAATTCAACACGGTCATTTCCTAATAAATAGCGTCTGAAAACAATATTCTTTGGAAACAATTTTTTTCTAGCATACTCTCCATTCCCGGCACCGCATGTAGGATCCATGGACGATTTAGCCTCGACAGCCGGCTTGGGAATGGTCTGGAATCTGTTCTACTGTAGTTTTCCCATCAAATGGTCGATTAGCGTGGTGGTACCGATGGTTAAGACCCAGTGGGAAGCGGGACATGTGATGAAAATCCGTAGATGACGTCTCTCTGTGGGGGGAACGCTAAAACTCTGCGCGGAAGATGTAACGGGGCATAAGAAAGGCAGGGACGATAATCATATAATTGCTGCCGACGTTTAGGTGGCTGTTGTTTTCGTCCGTCTCTGCCTAGTTGCTGTGTTCTTGGAACTCTGTCAAAGACCGGCGGTGTTTCGTACAAGTTGGCAAACAACGAAACGGAATCGAAAGAGTTCTACAAAACCGTCACAGCATACGCACGCTGCAGTCGTGGCTTGTGAAGAAAAATGATTTTTGTTAATTTTTATGTTTTGTTTCTGGGATTATTCAAATTCAAAGTGTATTGTGATGATACGTCTTCCAAAGAAGGTACGTAATGTTAATTATTCATCATTTCAAATAGCAAAAATATCAACCAAACTGCACTGTAACAGTACTTAGGTATAATACTTGATCTTTTTTGTCCAGAAATAGATTGTTAACAATTAAGTCATATCAAGTGATAAATGGCAACAAACGTTCTCAAATTAGGATGATTTATTTAATGTTTCTAAGTTCTCCCTAGCATATCTGCTGCACACAATGGTTAATTAAAAATAAAAACAACAATAGTAGTAGAAAAAACAAACACAGTTTCTGTTCCTTATTACAATTTTCATAATTTTTAGTTTTTAAATCGCGTAGTTGAAGTTACAGAAATGACATTATGCCTTGGCTAGTTTAGTACAGTATTAGGACATCCCTGTTTAAATAGGTTTTACATCTACGCTTCTATACAATTATTGTAGAATACGTGTTGTCAAAAGTTATTTATATTAATACTTCTATATTATCAAGATGTATTGAAGCCAAAAGATGATTTCTCCACTTTTTGTTTTGTTTGTTTGCTTGCTTGTTTTTTTAGTCAGTAAATACAATGACTGCTGGCTGGCACAACTTATAAAATGTATTATTAAAAAAGTTTGGGCTTTTCTTTTATTTCAAAATAAAATGTTTAACTTGGATCATGTAAATATTATAGCAGTTAAAAATCATTTTAGTACACATAACTCAATGTTGTCACATTCACGTTTGGTAAATCAAGTTAAACGATAGATGGATATGAAGGCTGGTTAAAGTTAAGAGTAGTTTAGACGCCAAATTCCCCACCCCTGCCGGGGGCGACGGAGCACTATTAGTATTTGTGACATAGTATAGCCTTGTATCTCAGCGTGCTTATATATGATCCTTCCTTCATATCACGAAACACGACGAGAAAGTCGTGAAGCCACATGTTATGGAATTTTTTGTTTTGTTTTGTTTAACGCACCATTGGAGCACATCGATTAATTAATCATCGGTCATTGGATGTCAAATATTTGGTCATTCTGATTCGTAGTCATCAGAGGAAACCCGCTGCATTTTTTTCTAATGCAGAAAGGGATCTTTGATATACACTTTCCCACAGACAGGAAAACACATACCACGGCCTTTGTTCAGTTGTGGTGCACTGGTTGGAACGAGAGAGAAAACAATCCGCTGAATGGATCCACCGAGGTGGTTTAATCCTGCGACGCAAGCACCCCGAGCGAGCACTCAACCAACTGAGCTAAATCCCGCCCCGTTATGGAAGAAAGGAATGAAAAAAAATATATACTACGTCACTCAGCACAATTTTAATTTACGGTATAGGGTATCTAACACTTGCGACACGTGTCTAGAAAGCGAGATAAGAACGGAAAGGAATGTTTTCTGTTCTATATGCTTAAATAATAAAAATATTCCAGGGAATGTAGTTTTAACGACACCTCAGCACATTGTAAACTACGGCTATTTGATGTCTAATTATATAACATATAGTTATATCGACATTAGACAGAAAGGAAACCCGATGCCACCACGTAGGCCACTCCTAACCATTAGCCAGTAAGCCAGGAATATCATATTATGTGTCATAAACAGGGCAGTACATACCACACTCTTTGGTGAGGCATTAATTGGGACGGATTGTTTGTTTTGTTTCACGACACCACTAGAGCACATTGATCTATTAATCATCGGCTATTTTGGTCATTTTTATACATATACGTTCAGTCTTAGAGAGGAAACCAGCTACATGTTTTCATTAGTAGCAAGGATTCTTTTATATACACCATCTTACATCCACACATACCACAGCCATTGATATACCAGTCATGGTGCACTGGCTGGAACGAGAAAAAGCCCAATGACCTACCGCGTATCAAGCGAGCGCTTTACCAATGGGTTAAAACCCGAATCTATTGAGGGCGATCGATACTGCCACCCGTTGCATCTCAGTCGATGGCTTTTGATGTACCAATGACACAGACTAGGACACCCCGACCACTCTACCACTGAGATACATCTCACCCAGTAAGATTGATAACCCACTGTCGCTACATATTAAGCCGCTCTTACCGATTCTTTAGTTTTATGCACTTACAAAGAGACAGGACAGTACATACCACGACGTTTGACATGCCAGTCATGAAGCAAAGGGTAGCGGGACGTAGCCCAGTGGTAAAGCGCTCGCTTGTTGCGCAGTCGATCTAGGATCGATCACCTTGGTGGGTCCATTGAACTATTTCTCGTTCCAGCCAGTGCATCACAACTGGTATATCAAAGGCCGTGGTATGTGCTATCCCGTTTATGGGATGGTACATATAAAGTTAAAGTTTATTTTTTTAACGACACCACTAGAGCACATTGATGTCAAATATTTGGTAATTTTGACCTGTAGTCTTAGAGAGGAAACCCGCTACATTTTTTCATTAATAGCAAGGGATCTTTTATATGCACCATCCCACAGACAGGATAGCACACACCACGGCCATTGGTATACCAGTCATGGTGCACTGGCTGGAACGAGAAATGGTACATATAAAAGATCCCCTTCTACTAATGGAAAAATGTAGGGAATTTTCTCTCTAATAATAATGTCAGAATGACTAAATGTTTGACATCCAATAGCCTTTGATCAATCAATGTGCTGTAGTGGTGTCACAAAACAAAGCAAACTTTAACTTTAAAACACTGATTGCAACAGAAAACCTTCAATAGGTGGGTCCTCCGAGTGGGATCGACCTCACGACTCATACTAAGAAGTGTTGGTGTTTTCAGTCTGCAATTTGTTCACCATTAGTACTTTGCTTCGTGGAATACTTAAATGAATGCATGAATGAATGAATGAATGAATGAATGAATGAATTAATTAATTAATGTTTAACGACACCCCAGCACAAAAAATACATCGGCTATTGGGTGTCAAACTATAGTAAATGCAAACAAATAAAGTGATGTACTGGAGTACTTAAGTGCACATGGTACCAGTAAATTTGGATTGTTATCAATGCTAGTGCCTTATGATTTTCTTCTTTTTTATTTGTGATAAATAGCATTATCAAATTTATCGTCCTGACACTTAATGTTTGCACAAATCAGTCTAGAATATTAAAATTGTAATGTGCTGCCACTGGGCGTAAACAATGTATGCAAACACGTATCCACGACAACGCGTCATCGGTCATAGCTTAGTGGTAAAGAGTTCGCTTGATGCGCGGTTGGTCTAGGATCGATCCCCCTCGGTGGACCCATTGGGCTATTTCTCGTTCCAGCCAGTACTCCACAATGGGTGTAACAAAGGCCGTGGTATGTACTGTTCTGTCTGTGATATGGTGCATATAAAATATCCCTTGCTGCTAATCGAAGTGGCGACAGCGAGTTTCCTCTCAATATCTGTATGGGCCTTAACCATATGTCTGAAGCCATATATACGTAAATAAAATGTGCTGAGTGCGTCGTTAAATAAAACATTTCTTTCCTTCCTTCTGTTGATTTTTCCAGTAGCTTTGTTTTTATTAGTAAACGATATTTGGTATTTGTTTGTTTTTGTTTAATGGTCATATAGTTCAAGATATATTCAAACAAAAACTAGCAGGTTTAGCAGGAAGCAATGTTGGTGGAACCTCTTGAAAAAATCATTCCTTGGTGGTCTTGTCTTTTCAGTAAAGTAGATAGCCTAGATATTAAGATGTGCATGGGCGTTAGCCACCTATTCATCTGTGGATTCGAAGGGAAAAAAAACCCTGTTCTGATTGTGTACATATCTTAACTTACATATCTTTGCTGTAGTTAGTAATTTAATATATACATTACATGCACACACCGTCAGTCAAGGGCTGTTCTATAGGCCCTACATTATCATAAGGGACGGGGAGTGAGCAGGGGGAGGTAACATATACAGAAACAATTTGATGGGACTGCTAGAGTTTCTTTTTTCTTTGTCTTTCTTTCTTTCTTTCTTTCTGTCTTTCTTTCTTTCTTTCTTTCATTCTTTCTCTTCTCTACCTCTTCTTCATCCATGTTTTTTTATTTATTCTGTTTTAAATGCAAATAAAGCCAAACTATATAATTTTATTTCTGTGGGTAATAGCTAACAAAAGACATTGTGCCCCACTGCACCCCTCCACATATATCTATCATATCTGGACCAATCCTGGGAACGGCAGTCGGGCGTGTTCTTGTATTGTAAATTACATGCTGAGCTCCCCTGTCTGAAAACGTTGATAAGCCCGCTGTTTACGTTAGACGTGTTTACATAACATCATACGTTTGTGTGTAATATTGTTCACGATAAGAAGAAAGCGAATTTCCATTTACATGGAAGACAACAGAACTGTGATGTGTTTTCGTATTTACACAACGTTTATCGCCAGAAACACAAACCGAGATAATGCTCCTTCGTGCTGTGATTTTATTTGGAACAACAGTGTAAAATTCAAGTTAATGGTTTTAACACTCATAATTATTGATGTGAAACAAAAATGGTCTCTGTCACTTTCATAAATAACATTTTGAATGTTTTTTTGGGGTTTTTTAATTTGTATTTAATTTTAATTTTTAAATTTAATTTTAATGTTTAATTTATTTATTTATTTATTGTATAGTACACAACTCCTGTACAGTATAACAAAATTGGCTGGCAGGTACTAGGTTTGTATCCCAGTACTGACTCCCATATAGAGCTAGTTTTAACAGTATAATGGGGAGGTGTGGGAGTGAACTGCACAACTACTTCTGTCTTACTGGGCGTGATTTAGTTCAGTCGGTAGAGCTCTCCCCTTATGTGCTTGGATTAAAGGATCGAACTCCCTCGGTGGTCCTATTCTCTGATTAGTTTGTTTCCATTCCAATCAGTGCACCACTACTGGTATATCAAAAGGCCATGGCATGTGCTGTCCTGTCTATGTTGATGTACATATAAAAACCCTAGCTTGGTAATTCTCTCAAAGTTGTGTAATTGCATGTGATCAAATTAAAAACGATTGCTCATTGCAGTTTAATATCACATTTTACAACTCCACATAATATGTCTCAGTAATAATTAAGATGACTAAGTTGTTTGAAGATTAATTTTTATACCCCTATCCCTCCCTTTCTCTCTCTCTCTCTCTCTCTCTCTCTCTCTCTCTCTCTCTCTCTCTCTCTCTCTCTCTCTCTCTCTCTCTCTCTCTCTCTCTCTAAATATCTTTAAAATGATATAAGAAAAAGTCACTAAACAGGGTTTGTTCTCTCCAAAACTTGTGTAATGGAAAATAAATTAGTATGGTCAACTCCGCAACTATATTTAGCTGTAATTTTCACAGATCATCTGACGACCTTCATCATAGCAATTTAGCATAGTAACATAGCAATTGCCACCTTGCCCTTATCAACAAATCGAAGTAAATTCAGCGTATCTGAAGCATATGTTTATGTGTGTTAATACCGCAAACAAATTTTTATGCTAATTAAAAATCAAATTGTATAAAATACCCACATAACATGACAACTTGTGGAAGATTTTAAAGTGACATCATCCCTATCGAATTAGGTATAGGATGATTTACATCTAGGAATGTCAACACCGCGACCGTAACTCCACGATCACTGAAATTTTATCTTTATTCAAAATGGCGATTAAAAAACAGAAAACCAGAAATGTCAAATAAGAATGTTAACATGCTCAACACATGATAAATGGAGATGATTCATCTTGAAAGTCTTCTTGTGCTCTTGGTTTGCATATTCCATGTTTAATTTCCACTGCCGTGATTATCCAGTTGCGGAGTTAACCGCACAAAGGATGGCGGCAACGTAATTTCTTTTAAAAAAATCCCGAAGTGAAACAACAAACCGAAGTATAAAAACATCGCTGCTTGGGCTCGTTTAATAATAGGTCCTTGTAGATAGAAGAGGTTGAATATCAAAGAGTTTTGCACGACTATGAAACTTCACAGATGCATAGTCGAAATTACACAACTTTGGAAGAATGATCCTGGCATCCTAATGTTAATGGGGAAATGTAACGATTTCCTCAAAGACTGTCAGAATTATCAAATGTTTGACCTTCAGTAGCCGATGTTTAATTAATCAATGTGTTCTTTTTGGTGTCGTTTGAACAAAATAAATTTTAACTGTCTTACTAACCACAAACAACTAATCTAAACATATAAATATTTTATTTATTTAGGTTTTTTAAAAACATTATTTATTTATTTATTTACAATTATTATTGTTGTGTTTTGATCATGTTGTGAAGTGTTGGTGTGAAATAAATAAATATATTTTATTATTATTATTATTATTATTATTATTGGTAGATGAGTCCATTATACTACATCATCTCTTTAAACGGAACATTGCAGAAGACATTGGCGTGAGTATTTCTGTTTCAACTAGTGTTAATTATTAATACTAATATAACGAAGAAGAATGAAATATATGTAATTATGTTATGTACGAGCACGTGGTACCTTAACCTCATCGGTACATCCATATTTTGTGATACATTGTGTATTTTCTGATCATTCAGTTATTGGTGTCTCTCTTTTTATGTAGTTGTCACATCGACACATGCCATCTCCAATTTGGTATAGCCATAGAATCCGTGTGAACTAGTATACAATTTTTGATTCGGGTCCATACGGACCCTAAGCAGAATCAGTGTAGAACGCCAAAGTATCTGTGTTTTTATAATGATACAAAACATTCTTTCAATGTTATTTTTATCCAAACACTATCATATCAATCTTTGTGACTGAAAAATGGCACGGCATTGCTTTAGCATTCAGAGGTCCGTTTGGACCTCATTATTCATTGAGGAGAAAAACTTATAATACAATAATGTCACTGAATTGAAATATTTTATATCAGAATATCTTTATTTCTTTTTTGTTATCATATGAGGGAGTCATAATCACATCAGTGTATTTTGAGACAAAAGTATCATGGCCAGAAATCAGAAAGGCCTGAACTAGCTGTGGGGTCCAGGTGGACACAAAATGTACATATTAGTAAGGTCTGGCAAATACACTGACTGCATCAACAATTATTATTTTCTTTGCTGGGAGAGGATTAGGGGACTTCTGTTCTTGCTATACATCTTTCCATGATATTTGTCTTTACTGTTATCCGAGTGAGTAGTTATTCAGGTTTAATTGAAATATTAAACCTTGTTCCACAATTCAAGAGCACCGTTTTCGGTAGACATATTATCTAGACAAATTACCTTTACCTTTAAAATATGTAACTCACAGTCAATATTATATTTTTCAGCCTATTCCCCAGACACAGCCCGATTTATCAGGTAATGTTAATCCAAGTTCTACTCGGAGAACATATAGCAACAGTCCATATAATCCAGCGAGCGGAAACCAACAACAATATCCATTTGGAACGAACGTGTACAATCCTTCAGGATCTAGACAGTATCCGTCACAAGAATCCAACTCTGGGTCATACCACCAAACTACAAACGTGAGACATCCTACCGGACGAAGGTATCCGAATTCTGTGAGTTATCCTGTGGGGCCTATACTTTCCACGAACAGCGGACAAGTTCCTTATCATCCAAGATATCAGCAGCCGACGAGCACAAGAGGACAGCCGACAGGAACCAGAGGGCAGCCGACAGGAACCAGAAGGCAGCCGACATTGGGTGGTGGTCAGCAGACGGTATACAATAACAGACAAAATCCTGGGGCAGTTCAGCCGACATACACTCAGCAAGGCGGCACCTACCCTTACAATCCATCCGCTCCCTTTGGTGTACGTATGACTAGTTATAAATAAAGAGCTCAGTTTTATAATGGCCACAATTGTATGTGTTTGTGTGACCTAGAAGCTAATCATGATAAGTTGAAAAATGGCGCGTCACACGAATTGAAAATTAAATTATCTATTCTAAATGCTAGAATATTAAACTTTAGTATTATAATTGAGTAATATTCTTTCAAGGAAAAAGAAAAAGAAAATTTCTTTTCGAACATGGTATATGGTGGTTTTGTAGATGGTTGAATAAAGTACCTTTATGAACAAATCGAATGTATACATGTGACTGACTGACTGACTGACTAAATTAATAAATGAATAAATGCCAGATATTGGAATTTACTATAAGGGCCACTCGTTGTACCTAATATAAAGACTGGTACTCGGTGCCCCATGACCTATTTATATTGTTACCATATGTTGAATGGCCTGTCCTATACTTATTTGTGTTGTTATCATGTGTTGAGTATGTTTGTTGCAGTGTTAGGAGACTGGTATTAGACTCCGAATCAACGGGATGGACTGTCCTAGACTTATTTATGTTGTTACCATGTGTTGAGTATGTTTGTTGCAGTGTCAGGAGACTGGTATTAGACTCCGAATCAACGGGATGGACTGTCCTAGAGCTATTTATGTTGTTACCATGTGTTGAGTATGTTCATTGCAGTGTCAGGAGACTGGTATTAGACTCCGAATCAACGGAATGGACTGTCCTAGGGCTATTTATGTTGTTATCATGTGGAGTATGTTCATTGCAGTGTCAGGAGACTGGTATTAGACTCCGAATCAACGGAATGGACTGTCCTAGGGCTATTTATGTTGTTATCGTGGAGTATGTTCATTGCAGTTTCAGGAAACTGGTATTAGACTCCGAATCAACGGAATGGACTGTCCTAGAGCTATTTATGTTGTTATCATGTGGAGTATGTTCATTGCAGTTTCAGGAAACTGGTATTAGACTCCGAATCAACGGAATGGACTGTCCTAGAGCTATTTATGTTGTTATCATGTGGAGTATGTTCATTGCAGTGTCAGGAGACTGGTATTAGACTCCGAATCAACGGAATGGACTGTCCTAGGGCTATTTATGTTGTTATCATGTGGAGTATGTTCATTGCAGTGTCAGGAGACTGGTATTAGACTCCGAATCAACGGAATGGACTGTCCTAGGGCTATTTATGTTGTTATCATGTGGAGTATGTTCATTGCAGTGTCAGGAGACTGGTATTAGACTCCGAATCAACGGAATGGACTGTCCTAGGGCTATGTATGTTGTTACCATGTGTTGAGTATGTTCGTTGCAGTGTCAGGAGACTGGTATTAGACTCCGAATCAACGGAATGGACTGTCCTCGAGCTATTTATGTTGTTATCATGTGTTGAGTATGTTCATTGCAGTGTCAGGAGACTGGTATTAGATTCCGAATCAGCCGAATGGACTGTCCTAGGGCTATTTATGTTGTTACCATGTGTTGAGTATGTTTGTTGCAGTGTCAGGAGACTGGTATTAGACTCCGAATCAACAGGATGGACTGTCCTAGAGCTATTTATGTTGTTAACATGTGTTGAGTATGTTCATTGCAGTGTCAGGAGACTGGTATTAGATTCCGAATCAGCGGAATGGACTGTCCTAGAGCTATTTATGTTGTTATCATGTGGAGTATGTTCATTGCAGTGTCAGGAGACTGGTATTAGACTCCGAATCAACGGAATGGACTGTCCTAGGGCTATTTATGTTGTTACCATGTGTTGAGTATGTTTGTTGCAGTGTCAGGAGACTGGTATTAGACTCCGAATCAATGGAATGGACTGTCCTAGGGCTATTTATGTTGTTACCATGTGTTGAGTATGTTTGTTGCAGTGTCAGGAGACTGGTATTAGACTCCGAATCAACGGAATGGACTGTCTTAGACTTATTTATGTTGTTACCATGTGTTGAGTATGTTTGTTGCAGTATCTGGAGACTGGTATTAGACTCCGAATCAACGGAATGGACTGTCCTAGAGCTATTTATATTGTTATCATGTGTTGGACATGTTTGTTGCAGTGTCAGGAGACTGGTATTAGACTCCGAATCAACGGGATGGACTGTCCTAGAGCTATAGACCACTATGGTTCCTTCCTCTGCTACAGACACGAGTTCACTTCACGTGACTGTTGTGAGAAGTGCAGACAACTAAAGAACCCAGGAAAGATTGGTAAGGATTTGTTGTAGCTGTACTCTTAATTTTACTTTTTATTTCTTATCTGTGTAATATATTTACGTATAGATCAGTTTGATGATAAACCTACAATGTATATGCTTAGTGGTGTCAAACTAGTATTTGAGACAAAATGTACCATGGCAGAGGCCATCTGAAGTATCAAATAAAATGTTTTTTTACAATTCTATTTGATCCGACTACTAATATGTATACATGTATATCCTGCTTAGAATTGTTTCTCGTTCAGGGTGTGAGTATGGTGACCATTCCTACCAGTGTCGCCAGATTCAGCCGTTCGACTGTTATGATCTTCGTAACCGACAGAGTTGCTGTGAAACATGCGAACAGCACAGGACAGGTACCTTAGATTCGTTATATTACTCTTTCATGTATAAATTCCCAATTCATTCAATTCCAATTGATTCCTTTTCCAGCTGTTGTTTTTAGACTGTCTTTCACAATTATCCAAAAACTGGCATCAATGTTTGTGCCAGAATTATAGGTTCCGGGTAAATGTAACAACGTACGTTTACATTTTGAATTTCTGTCCCAAGTCATTAAAACGACCTCTCTTTTATACTGCATCTTAAACGGTGGCCTTTTTCTCAATAACATTATATAGCAGACCAAGGCCCATGTTTATAAAACTGCGAAGTCAAGACTGAATACTTCATGCTGTATGTATGAGCGAAGCTTTAGCAAAGCTTGAATCTAGTGTTTAAAGTTTCATGAGTACGGGACTAGGGTAGCCAGCTTCAGAACAATCCACGAGACATCTCTACATGCTCAACTGAGCGATGAAACAATAGCAACAAAATAGCAAACAGTGATCATATCGGTCATGATTCCAGACATGACCAACTGGACAAACGACAGACTCTTCCAGAGAGCTATCCAGAAAGACACACATACAGGAGAGAGAGAGAGAGAGAGAGAGAGAGAGAGAGAGAGAGAGAGAGAGAGAGAGAGAGAGAGAGAGAGAGGGAGAGAGAGACAGAGAGAGAGAACGAACGAACGAACGATATGAGCGGGATGGAGGGGGAACCAAGAACGAGGACTAATTGAATGTTGGCAATGTTGTGTATTTGTGTATTATAGATTTTAAAAGATACATCCATTCCCTTGGGTGAAAATACTTTCCATCTTGTTAAACACTCACTGGGACCAATTCTGTGCTAAATATGTGTACGTAGCAGTCCTTATTTTGATGACAGTGTTGGTTACATTTCAGGGGAGCTGAACTGCGAGTACGGGGATATGACACCTCGCTGTCAGAGAGTCGCACAGAACCCAAGCATGTGTTACAGTCCAGAGAATCAAAGACTCTGTTGTAGCACTTGCAGGAGAGTCAGCAGGAACGATAACCCTGGTATTTATCTCTTACAAAACTGATAGGAACAATAACCCAGGTGTTTGTCTATTGTACAAAACAGATGTCAGTAAGGACGATAGCCCAGGTATTTGTCTAATGTACAAAACAACAGATGTCAGTAAGGACGATAACCCAGGTATTTGTCTAATGTACAAAACAACATGTCAGTAATGACGATAACCCATGTATCTGTCTAATGTACAAAACAACAGATGCCAGTAAGGACGATAACCCAGGTATTTGTCTAATGTACAAAACAACAGATGTCAGTAAGGACGATAACCCAAGTATTTGTTTATTGTTCAAAATAGGTGTCAGTAAGAACGATAACCCAGACCTGTATTTTGTTTACTGTACAAAACAACATATGTCAGTAAGGACGATAACCCAGGTCAGGGCAGTAGCTAGCGTGGGGGGGGGGGGGGGGGGGGCAACAGGGCAGTTTTTCCCCATAAAAAATTATTTAAAGAAAACTCTCTTCTTAACCGTTTAAGGAGTTTTAGACTATTTATAACTATTAACTACTCAGTTGCTCCCCCCCCCCCAAAAAAAAAAAAACCCTTAAAAAATCCCCAAAAACCCCTAGCTATGGCCCTGCAGGTATTTCTCTGTTGTTCAAAACAGGTTAGTAAGAACGATAGCCCAGACATTTTGTTCACTGTACAAAACAACTGATGCCAGTAAGAACAATAACCCAGGTATTTGCCTATTATGCAAAACAACCTCAGACGTCAGTAACCTAGTTATTTGTCTACTATACAAAACAGGTTTCAGTAAGAACGATAACTCAGATATATGTCTACTGTACAAAACAGATGTCAGTAAGAATGACAAACCAGGTATTTTGTCTACTAAACAAAACAACAAATGTCAGTAAGGAGAATAATCCAGGTATTGCACAAAAAAGGTGTCAGTAAGAACGATAACCCGAGTATTTTTTCTACTAAAAATAACAGATGTCAGTAAGAACAATAACCCAGGTATTTTGTCTACTGTACAGAGAAGGTTTCAGTAAAGAATAACCCAGATATTAGTCTAATGTACAAAACTGATGTACTTAGGTATTGTATCTCAGATCTCTGTCTATTCTACAAAATGAATGAACGTTGGCCTATGTTGCATATTTTAAAAGCTACTGAAACATATTTTTAAAATATAAACAATTTTCCCTTTCTTCTGTAAAGCGTTTTAATAATGGCTTATTAGCTTGACTTATCAGTTTCCCACCAAAAGTATTTAAAGTTTTGGCAGAACCAGTTTATCCTAGTAGCACGTGTAGCTTCAGGAGGCCCTCAGTGATGTGTACATTTATTTTCCCCCATGTCATTTTTCCTGAAACAAAATATATATCCTGGGAAGGGCCCCCCGCTGTTATTTGTGCTACAGGCCCCACGGATCCTTAAACCGGCTTGATATAGCGATCTTTACTTCTTGGGTTTTCTATACTATAGACTGGCGATGTATTAAGTTACGCCTGTTACGAACGTACCAGGGTCCCCTTTTATGAAGCGATGTTAGCGCTAAATAGAGAATAATACATGGGTGTCCGTTAGATATCATTTATCTCACAACGAGTTGTTTTAAAATGTATCTGACGAGCGAAAACGAGTTTGTCACGCTTTTAAACGAGTTGTGAGATAAATGGTATCTAACGGACACGAATGTATTATTCTATTTCTTACATATCTGCAAAAAAAACACAGGTTTCAAGCATATTTGAACATCTTTTTTGACTCAAAATTATTTACAGCCGTTGCACTTATAGCGGACTTACACGTCACAAACACATAATTGGCAGGTTAACTATACCTCACAGTCTAATTGATTTCCATCGCGCTGTTTTTTTTTTATTGGACGTATGCCATTGGTGACCTGGTTATGACCTCGGAGCAGCCAGTCGTATGTCTTGAATTTGTTAACACACGTAAATGTGTTAACAAGTATTGTCGCCAACGGGTGTGTAAGAAGATCACCGTCACTGCGTAAGGTAGTTGTGCACTTTAGCACGAAGATCGCTAAGTAAAACGGGGCCCTGAACATTAAATTGATATAGGCACGTAAATAGAGACAAGAGACAAATTTCAAGCGGATTGTTCAGATTTTAGGACATATATGGAGTGATAAGACTCGAATCTAAACGTAGCCTACTCAACGTAGGTCTGGTTTTCTCTCTACTTTCTATTTTAGCTAAGTAGTCTTCCAGGAAGCATCTGTTGATGCCTAGTGCCAACATATGAAACGTTTGATATTATCTGGTTAATTATGTAAATAGTACGTGTGGGATCGAGAAATTTAAATTTATGTCAAAATAATGCAATATGATGATGTACACCGTTTACGTTCAGAGTGCCCCTGGGGAGACCAAAACAGCGAATTGTGTCGTCCTTTTGATCAGTTCGGAGGTGTGCGCATCAACTGCTACAGCGAAACCATCAGACGACTCTGCTGTCAAACGTGTCAACGACTACAACAACGTATGCCAAACGATATGCCAGGTAAACTGGTCTTAATTAAATTTCACAATAAGCCTCAAAGTGTGCCTTGCATCCAAGGCATTTTAGTTCAACTTATTATTTTCTGTACAAAAACCTTGTTTTCATACATATATACTGATCAAAACAAATTAACGGTCAGTAAATATATGTTTATTTCAGGTTCATCAAAATTAAACACTGACACAAAGAATAGAGCTGTGTATTCCATAAAAATTCCGCCATTTTTTCAATATTATTAATTTTATTAGGATCATTGGTGCTACAAATATACACATCAAAAATTGTTTTCTGTTTTTGCTTATTAGGCACAACAGTGAAAATTCTGTTGCATTGCAGTATAATGGTATTATTGTAAAATACACTTGCGTGGAAAATATGTTTACTGACCCTTAATTTATTTTGAGTACTATATATAATAGAACACAGGATGATGCTCACCGACTGGTAGAGTTCTCAGTCGAGAACCGGACTCGGTGGTGTCATGGTTAAGCCATTGGACATGAGGCTGGTAGGTACAGTGAGTGCATGCCAGTACTGGCTACAACCCAAAGCAAATTTTAACGACCTAATGGTTGGGTGTAAGACCAGTACACCCTCTACTCTCTTATTAACCTCCAACAACTAACCCACCGTCCTGGACAGACAGCCCAGGTAGCCGAGGTGTGTGCCCAGGACAGCATGCGTGAACCGTAATTGGATATAAGCACAAAAATAAGCTGAAATGAAATGAAATTCTGTCTAGATATTGTTGGTCCTTGGACCAATATTTCCCTGTGTGGACATGGGTTTTTTCCATCCAAATCCATATAACTGGTAGATCAAGAACCATGGTAGGTATGGAAATGATGGAAACGCAGATTTAAAATATTTCAGATTGCAGGGAAGAACATCTACAATTTGATAACCCTAACAGGAGAGCACTCCTACCACCCAGTGGGCGGGACGTAGCCCAGTGGTAAAGTGTTCACCTGATGTGTGGTCGGTCTAGATCGATCCCCATCGGTGGACCCATTGGGCTATTTCTCATTCTAGCCAGTGCTCCACAACTGGTGTAAAAAAGGCCGTGGTATGTACTATCCTGTCTGTGAGATGGTGCATATAAAAGATCCCTTGCTGCTAATCAAAAAAGAGTAGCCCATGAAGTGGCAACAGTGGGTTTCCTCTCTCAATATCGGTGTGGTCCTTAACCATATGTCCGACACCATATAACCGTAAATAAAATGTGCTGTGTGTCATTAAATTAAAAAATTCCTTCCTTCCTTCCTTCCTACCCCACACCACAAGTCATCATTATTAGCTCCATTGCATAAAACCCCCACCTGTAGTGTATTAACTTGGGTTGGGGCTCTGGTATGGCCAAATAGTTTAAATGTTTTCGAGGTTCTTGCATGTAGAACTAATGGCAATGAAGTGTATGGTGGTGAGCAATAGCAATGTGCTGCCCTGCACTGGCATAGCCAGGCTTTTATACTGGGGTGAGGCAACCACACAGTCATATGTTATGGGGTTAATAAGAAAATATATAACATGGTAGGGGGAAAAGAAGCTCTGGCTGCACCAATGCTGCCCTGACAGATTTACTAAATTTGTCTTTGCAAATATGACATGGATCACAATAGTATTATCTGCCAAATCCTCTCAGCACCATCTGAGACTTAATAAGGAACCGTGTCGCAATATGTGATGGAATTTCGCAAGTCTACGGTGTGAAAAGATTTATCTTTAAACTTGATGATTTTCTTTATAGTATTACTGATGTTAGGTGTCACTTGTGATCACTGATCAGTGTACACAAAGTGCATGTTTTGAAATTTAAAAAAAAAAACAAGTTCACTGAATGAAAACAAAATGAATTAAAAGTTTTAATGAAACTTCTTCTTAATTTAACTGAAAATAATAGTTTTTTCATTTTGTAATTCACAGATAGCTGTCGCTATGGAGATCGTCCTGTCATCTTCAACACCAATCAGTTTGGAAGTCTGAATTGCACGTCTTTCTTCCGCCATTTCCCTGTAGAGCAGTGCAGGCTGAACCAGGCAGTGCTAATGAACTGCTGCTTCACCTGTTACCGATACACGAGACCTGCAGGATAATAGTGGGCCTAACTTGAATACCAAGTCTTGTTTAACTTTTAAAACAGACAAAGATAGTCCGAGATTACTCTCTTGTCTATTGTGAATGTTGAAAACATTTAAATTAATACCATGGATACACTGTTACCTTTACTCAACAAAAACAAATGGAGAATATGAAAGGTGGTAAGGCCACTTTAAGATCAACGTCCTGGTAGGAATATTTGGAACAATAGACCAGTCTAAATTCAGCTTTGAACAATAGTTACTTATGTAAGCTGCAAATCATTGAATATTAGGATGTTCCAAAAGCTGCATCATCAGGTCTACATGTATGTCAGGAATGGATGCAGGATTGAAAAAGGAAGACACCTACAGTATTCCAAAGTAATATGCATTGTAAATTAGTACCGGCAATCCTCCCCATCCAGTTGATCATTTATTTTTGATACTCAGAAATTAAACTTCTCTCTTGTACTAACAGCAAGACTGCTGTGGAAAATGCTATTATAACTATTTTTTCACAAAATATTTTTTGTCATGGTAATTTTTGTGTGAATGCAGTGATGGCATCTATATACATATCTTCTTCTTTGTTGTTAAAAACCATCCATTTCAAAGGCAAAGTCAACCTCATGCAGCCTTTGTAATTCCTTTGTCCATTTTTAAAACTTGATCAGAATTTGGGAATTGATGGCACAAACAGTAATATCTTCTATCTTGAATACCTTGTGAAATTGGTATATAAAATTGTATATTCAACTGAATAAATGGTAGTATAAAGTTTTGCTGACACATGCATACAATTTGTTTTCACTAGAAGTGTCAGATTTGTTGTTTTTGTTTATGCTTTATAGGGAGCAAATTTACAGGAACCTTTGGTTAAAATGACATTTACATGCTAAATCACAATGGAATAGAAAAATGGTATTGATTTTATGAAATGTTATGTCACATCAAGAATCTGAATATGAGAAGACAAGCTGGTTATTGCTACAATGTGAACACTGTTTAAGATTCTTATTTGCAGACAGTGTAGGTTTAATACTGAATTTCCTTGGAATACAGAATGTTCTGCAATTTGTCGTTGGACAGGATCTGAAAATCAAAATACCTACGCTGGTTGATGCTGCAGTGTGAACAACATAACCTACTTTTTCCAATAAAATATTAAACTGATGATCGTTTCAAATATTTAACCTATAGGATTGTTCAATAATGTGGGGTGATTTGGACTTCATGTAAGTCTCAGGAGAGTGATGGGGAGCAAGAGTAACAGCTCCCCTTAAATGGCGAGGTCTGTAACAAAAAGCTCTGAATCGGCTCCTTTCCCATTCTTTCATCAATAAAAAGCTCTGAATCCGTTCCTTTCCCATTTTCTCATCAATAACAAGCTGTGAATGTAAGCTTACCTTCTCATGCATTGTCACGTAAATAATAATTATAAGAAAGAAGATGAGGCAGTGTGATATTTGAACAGTTTTACTAGTCAGAATATCTACATTCTGTGCTCCTGACAGGCAGCTGTGCTCCCCGTGTGTATGAAAACATCTGATTAGTAAGGCATTCCTTTATAAAAATCACTGTACAGTACATCACGTCTCTCTGACACAGGCCCAGCAGTCATAAATATATAAAATATATCAAAAATAGAACTATCTGACTCCTGCGCCTGCCCTGCGGAAACGTAAAGCATCATCATACATACACTGATATAGGGCTATGTATATCAACATCTTAAACTTCTCAAAACGTAAAAATCTACAAGTAACATTGCTAACTAGCTACTTTATATGAGTCCTCGGAAAAACAAAAAGGAAAAGACTCTGTCAGTTGAATATATAATACCTTTGTACACAACAGTCCTCATCAAGAAGGTGAACACATTGTTTTAAAAATGAAGCCATTTTGTAGTTAAGAGTAATAATTAGAACTAAATGCACCCATATACTCCTTTAAAATATATATATATACATGTGTGTATATATATTATATTAAAAAAAGAGAGATGATTTCTCTATATAGAATTTGTTTCCATTATTTCTTTTACCCATCCCCCATAACGAGAGCTTTAAGGGATGTTAGCATCTGTGTAAGATGTTGGAGAAGTTTAGGTGTTGGAGAAGATGTTTTGAACAAGGTGAAGGGCCTGTGTAACAGTTACATAAGGGCTGCTCCAAGACAGATCACATGGGACAGTGGGAGGCACTAAATATCATTTTCTGCTTGGTGAGTCCATTTTCTCCAATGTTCATTGCTCATGTCAGCCTTTGCCTCCCCCCACCGAGTCTGGGGGTCATGGGATGGTTATGAAATGATATCTGGAAGGGGAAGATAATTAATTTCAAATACACTCCACACAAAATTAAGCAATTTATGATAGACATATTGAAAAGAATTTTTTTTAATTGCATTTGCAATGAAATACATGTAACATTACTGATATTGTTAAAAATAGCATCCAGTTGGAAAGATGATTTATGAAAGAAAAAAAACGTAAGTTGCTTAATTTTTGTAGAGAGTATATTTATTATAGAGAGATAAAACTAAAATCCAAATAATGTTGGCCAAATTATGCTTCAGGCATGCGATGATGGGGAAATGGGAGTGAGAGAATGGTAAAGATATGGGCCAGTGTTTATAAGGCTTTTTAGAGTCAAGACTCAAATGTCTAATCATACAACATGCATGCAATTTGTATGATGTTGCCATGATGTTAAACGTATCAAACTCTATTAGTATATTGAGTCTACACTTTAAAAACTTCATAAGCAGAAGTTCCGAAGCAGTAAATTACAAAGCGTTGAGGTAGAACAGAAGTTGTCTGTACTACATTATCATTATGATCCACTTGATAGAGGTAAATAAAAGACAGATAATCTAACACAACAGATGTGTATGATTTCAACACACAAAATTAATTATGTTTTCACAAAAGCTTAAACATCAACCAAAGAAATAAGATAATAGATTCTACTTGTTAATCTTTACTTTTCTTTTTTTGGTAGGAGAAACAGTTTTTGTCTATGTCCTGTCATGCCCAGTCTTCAACTTCCTGTTTTTCTTATTACAGCAAACAGTTCAAAGAATATGTTACATGAAACATTTTACTCATAATGACAGTTACTTTTCTTTGGTCATCAGGGTTTGAAAATATTTCAGTGAATGAAACACATTTCATGCATTAATTTCATTGTTATTTATTTAATCTTGCCATCATTATATATTTCATCTTCCATGTCATTGTCTTGGCCAGACAACATGGAATTCATTTTATTCAGAACGGTGAGTTTGAACCTTAATTGAATCTGAGCATTTTTTATTTTATAACCTATGATACCAAATTCAACACACTTTCTTTGTAGATTATTTCATTCTAATAAAACAAATAATGCAAACTTTTAAGTAATCAAATAAACCTTCCCTCTTTGGTATTTAAAATAAATAAATTTTAACCTTTAAAATATCAAATCCATGACATTAAAATTGTTATTGAAAAAATACTACTAATAAAAAAAAATACTAATAATAAATTCAACACTACATGCACATCAAAAAGAATAAAATGCTTTTAATATTATGTCAATAAACATTCATTTTAGACTCCCTAATGAAGGGAAATTGCTATACAACCGGCTGAACAAATGTGCTACAAAGAGCAAGGCAATAATGGTAATTGGCATCTTTTAACAGTGTTAACTGGGCATAAATTTTAAGTTTGCTTACATTTTGGAGATAGTATATGCCTTATTAGCAATAAAGTGTTAAAACTTGACAGAATGTTCGTCACAAGAAGTAGGCTTTCTGCCAGAAGACAATTTGAGGGTACATAATAAAAATACAACAGATCACATGCATGTGTCCTCACTACACGTAGATGGTTATAGGTTTGAAGGAAAGGAAGGAAGTGTTTTATGTAACGACACACTGGGTTTGAAATGCTGTGAACTTGGGCACTGCATTTCATGTGCTTTGATACATTTTAAACAGCAGGTTTTTTACTTAGGTTACTATCATCTAGAAATGTTTTATGTAACGACACACTGGGTTTGAAATGCTGTGAACTTGGGCACTGCATTTCATGTGCTTTGATACATTTTAAACAGCAGGTTTTTTACTTAGGTTACTATCATCTAGAAATGTTTTATGTAACGACACACTGGGTTTGAAATGCTGTGAACTTGGGCACTGCATTTCATGTGCTTTGATACATTTTAAACAGCAGGTTTTTACTTAGGTTACTATCATCTAGAAATGTTTTATGTAACGACACACTGGGTTTGAAATGCTGTGAACTTGGGCACTGCATTTCATGTGCTTTGATACATTTTAAACAGCAGGTTTTTACTTAGGTTACTATCATCTAGAAATGTTTTATGTAACGACACACTGGGTTTGAAATGCTGTGAACTTGGGCACTGCATTTCATGTGCTTTGATACATTTTAAACAGCAGGTCTTTTACTTAGGTTACTATCATCTATAAATGTTTTATACAAAAACATATCCATTTATTTCCCAGATTTTAGGGTATGCAATTTTACCTTCTGTACCCTCAGGTGAAAGCCCTGAATGTCTGAAGGCATTTCAAAGTATTATGGTTATAATTATTTTTGTTGAAGTCACAATAGTGATGAAAGGTAATTCAGGAACTGTAAACATGTAGGTCTGAGGAAACGCTTAACACCAATAACAGACAAGTTTTACTCTGCCAAACTGAATAAGATAAACAACCATTGCTTTAGGTTCATAATTCAGAACAGAATTTTTGTTTTTACTTTCGCTTCATAATTCAGAACATAATTTAGTTTTTTACTTTAGGTTCATAATTCAGAACATAATAAAAAAAAAAATGTACAAACAAAATTGCCAATGCAAAAAACCCCAAAAAAAACAAAAGAAAATGATCCAGTACATCACATTGTATAATGACCAGTTATTTTCATATTCTAGCTGCAATCCATTAAAACTTTGTAAGTGATAATTTAAATACCCATCACTGAAAGAATTGCCTGTAAATGTGGCTGAATCTAATAGAGAAATATCAACGTGACCTTCTCCAGAGAATGCTGACAAATACACGCATGCATCAAGAACAAGTACAGGATGCTTACACAGGGATCGAAACCAGATGAAATTCTTGCCAGTGATTCGGACCGGCAAGCTACAAATTCTGCTAGACCAAATCAAAACCCACTGGACCAACCATGATCATAAGAAAATAAATGGAAAATAATTGCCGGTCCGATGGGTAAAAAGATCCCCCCACCCATGGTGATATTAAGCGCCAAGAAATGGTCGGAAGAGCAGTATTTCAACCACTGCTTAATTGATATCAACCTATTTTGTTTCCTTGGTTTGGCACTATTAAAATCTATTATCATCATGGTAGGAACCTATAGCAAAATCTTTCACTGCAGACCAAAATTTACTTTTTTATTATTTTTGAAGTGTACATACTTGTTCACTCCTTTGTCACGGGAAGTGGTAAGGTACCAAATTTAGTCACTTGGCAATAATAGTGAAATTTATGCATACAATTAAAAATCTACACCATAACCTGTTGTCTTGCCTTTAAGTACAAGTGCATTGAAACCTAATGAATGTTTGTTTTTTAAACTAAGGCCAGATAGTTTTCTAGTGCTTGTAGGAAGTAAAGTGACAGTTGGTGGGGTGGGGGTAGGGGCCCAAACTTAAATCATTAATGATTTCAACCAACTTACCAACTGTCACCTGAACTACATTTTAAGATTTTGTAAATACATACTCAGGTATGTAAACATAAATACATGCAATACAAAATTGAATATGACTGATATTATGATATGTAACCAAAATAATGATATATGCTAAACTGTGGAGTAAATTTCATCCATTCCACATTCCAGTTCAGTCCCTATCTAATGCATGAAAAAACCAGAACATTAATATTTATATTGAAGAAAACTAATCTGATGAATGAAACCTTATGGCTCGTGCTACACAAACTGATCTAATTTGTAGCCACTTCATATACTGCAAGTTAAATTTAAAGTTGGTATATCCATATAAAATTGAGTGAGCCATAACGCTTCAGGGGAACTTTGTATGTAAATACCTGTCTATACAGGAAGAAAGGAAATGTTTTATTCAGCGACACACTCAACACATTTTATTTATGGTTATATGGCATCAGACATAATGGTTAAGGACCACACATATACTGAGAGAGGAAACCCGCTGTCGCCACTTCATAGGCCATTCTTTTTCGATTAGGAGCAAGGGATCTTTTATATGCACTATTCCACAGACAGGATAGTACATATCACGGCCTTTGTTACACCAGTTGTGGAGCACTGGATGGAACGAGAAATAGCCCAATGGGTCCAACGGAGATCGAACTTAGACCGACTCTTTACCACTGGGCTACATCTCTATACAGAGTACCCATAATCCAGAAGTATCCCCTCTGCATACAAATGAATTTTACTTACACTATATTTTCCTCAGTTCTTTGGATCAATTTTTTTGTACACACACTACAAATTCATGAGCAAAATGATTTTTATTTGAAATGTTTTTATGTGTCACCTATAAATCTTTCAAGGTGTGGAGAAATCACATCCTCTGCATGTGTATTTCATTACTCAGGTAAGCTTCAAATTTTCCAACTAAAGATATACTTAAGAATGGCAATGGAAACCTAAGGATATCAATAATAAAAAACCCTGAAACTCTTTACAAGCTCCTTTTTTTATTGTTGTTATAACTTTCTGATTATCATTAAGGCTGTTTAAGAGAGTTTAAAGTTACAGTTTGTTTTGTTTAACAACACCACTAGAGCACATCTGGTATTTTTTGACAGATTAACGGGCTTGTTAAAACCAAATACGGAGAAATGAAACACGTACCTATACTAGTATGGTAACAGGGCTCAAATTTAACATTCTCAGCTTGGAGCATTGTGCATCGGATTTAAAAAAAAGACAGGATTTAAATATTAATTTTACGATAAACCTTTAAATCCGTTGGGTCAAAGTTTGATGTGCACCCAACTTTTGATAGAGAAGTTAACACCATAGATCCTGTGATTGGTGATAAATGCAACTATGTTGGTTGTAAAAAAACACAGTTTTATCTAGGCAAAAATTGTATATGCAATTTTATTTCATCTGGTACCACTGTGTCAAGTAGCCTTGTGCTTGAAACATGTATAGGGTACCTGTAAAAAAAAGTACTAAAATTTTGTGCGGAACTAGGGTAGTCATAGACGCTACCCATTTCCTCTGAAATGAGCAGCTTCACCCCAAATTTTTTCTGATTTACTTTAAGGGTGAGGGGTGGTAGTATTTATATCCATGGTGTTTATGTCGATTGATACACTGCAGGTAGGAGTTTTAGCCACATGTTACTATTGTCATCAATGGGTAGTATACTCTTAAAGGAAACATGACACGAGACCATATTATAGCTCATTTTAAAAGAAAAATGATATAAAAATAATATACAAATAACTTTATAACAATAAAATACGTGTAGTTAACTTAAAATGAAGAAATTACGCTAATCAGTATCAAAGTACGATTTATGCATATTTCTTCGTGAGCGTTCGGAAAAAAAGGGAAGTGACGTCAGAGCCGCTGTACTCTTCCATTGTTGTTAACTGTTTATATAATTATGGAGTAAGGGGCGTACGATCTTTTCAGTCCAACAGTGCCGTACTGCGCGGCCTTTGGGTGTAAAAATAAACAGTTTAAACGATCGGGATTGTCTTTTTATGGTTTTCCAAAGGATTGTATCCGAAGAAAGACGCGTGTATTTTATCGCAAAAGAAAAGATTGGACACCAACACCGCATAGTACTTTGGTGTCAGCCTATTTACAGCCCGGAGCCCGAACGTTACCCGGAGACAAAAACAGTACTCGGTTGCGAATGCCGAGGTGTACATTGTACATATTTGGCACAAAGATACACCTCAGCATGATGTATTTATATATGTTAAAACAAAAATGTATAATTTTTTATTTATTTATTTTTTTGAAAAAAAAAGATTTTTCATGTTAGGGCTGTAGGCCTACATAATAAAATCTGTATTCACCGTCCGAAGAAGGAAACGTCAATAAGTAATTAAATATGGCATATACAAACATGGGATTTGGCATGAGGATACATCTCAGTACGATGTATTTAAATATGTTTTTAAAAAACGTGCAGAAAACAATAATAATTTTAAATAATGTTTTTAATCTTCGGGCGGAATACGTCACAAAAACGTTCCTCATCGCCCGAAGCCCCAAAGCAACACGAAGTTCAATACAAAATAAACCACTACTGTCGGTGTCGAAATAACTATTATGTTTCATCCACGGGCTGACTTAAGAATCGGAGTGTTGTTTTAGTTAATTGGTCCTTTCTTTCCGTGGCCTGCACATGTGATTCCTGATTGGCAGGTGAATATTGCAGGGTATCGACCAGGTAAGTGATTACCACGGTCTAGACATACGTACAAAATACGTGCCAGTTTTTTTAAGATCACAGGGTATTGTGGCGTAACCTGTCGCGACTATAGTACAATGTTAATGGACATTATCAGCCACCCTGCTTCATTACTGTAAATAATGCTGTAAAATCCTTGATTAAGTAGACTTTCCCATCTAAAATTACAAAACTGACCAATTACGTAGTACCAAAGAAAAGAAAATTATCACTTGGGTATCGTGAGTGGTCGTTTTTACTCTAACGCACCCTACCAATAGGCCTAATAATATGCTACTTTTTTTTATGAGAGAAAAATACTATAACCCCATTTCGTTCTATTGATGCAAATAGAAATATATTTAGTTTAAAAGTTGATTATACTCTCAAGTCATTTATGTTGTTTTACAAGTCAGGTTAATGAAAGTGAAGCGCCTTGTCGTAAATTAGAGCGTTTGTTTACACTGTGCATACAGATTTCATTATGTACAGCCCGAACATAAAAAATGCGATATTTTCAAAAAAAAAACACCCAAAAAATGTTTGTCCTACATTTATATTTTTTACATATTTAAATACATCATATCGAGGTGTATCTTTATGCTAAATATGAACAGTATACACCTCGGCATTAGCATCCGAGTTTTGGTTTTGTCTCCGGGTTACTTTCGGGCTCCGGGCTGTAAATTGGTCGACCGGTCTGGTCTGGCACCATCAGTTTCTCCACCCTCCGACTCGCTATCCGTTTTTTCTTCAGTATCACTGTTGTAAGTAAATGTGTGTCTTTCTTCATTTACTAACAGCTCATATTGATATGGCAAAACGTTTTGCGAACGAACACTCATTGTTTTGGTAAGCTATGCAAGACTTAGATTCTTTATGAGTGGTACGGACTAATGCTTTTAAGTGTAAGGCTTCTGATCAAGGGACGCGTCTCTGACGTCACGGACCTCGTGATTGCCCTGCTCATTAAAGATCGGCAATTTCCGCTAAGAGCTCGTATGTGGGGTTCTTTTATGGAGATATTTTAAGTAATTAATTTTTTATAAATTATTTTTTTAGGTGATTCAATTTATAATTAATTGTACATGGTTGGTGCCAAATATGGTTTACGTGACATGTTTCCTTTAAGATACCATCAAATAAATCATGGTCACATTTGTGACTAAATAGTGGCCAATTCCATCCCTGTGTTTTTACAATATCTGTCCTGACAAATACGAGTCAATAAGGACTGAAGTGGAATGTGAAGGGTTTTAATTAGTACACGGAATATAACACTAAAATAAATAAGTTTAACTAAAGTTTTCTTACCTCTAGATGAAAAAATATTGCATGAACACAACTACATATAAATATGATAATGATGATGAAATGAAATTAGTTAACTATTAACCGAAATGATATAACCTCTGCATAATTATAATTAAGTACCATAGAAAACATGTTAGGCTGAATTTACAATGCCTGATTTTGCCGTACACACATGTACATATATATTGCAATGCTGAAGTACCTGGAGTTTGTTGTTCAAATGTTGGTTAACCAGTGGTTAACAGAAATTTTCAAAACCAGTGAATGAATCAATACAAATAATGTTTGAAAACATGTTGAAACTTAATTTAGAACATCCAAAGGTATCCATAAACAATCAAATCTAATGTGTATTTCATATTTGTGGAAAAAATCATTAAAAGAAAATATTAGATTGACGCAGTGCTAATTTAACCATGATTTGAACAACTGGGCACTGCACTTAAGAAAACAAAACCAGGCTTTGTAAATACGACCCCTTGTTTTTTTAGTTAATAATGTATAAAAATTCAAATCCTCGGTGAGATCATTTCTGATAGATAACTTTTGTCAGGGGCTAAAACTATATTGTATAAACATATTAATTTCATTTCATTGGATTAAAAAACAAAACATAAAATCCAAACTCAATCTTATTTCATTTTGAAATTTATCAAACAGTTGTAAACTGTCCGAAGCAGCTTGATAGAAAGACATTTGTGTCCCTTAATTAAACCAAACAACTGGCAGGAGATATTGCAAAAACTAGTTTTTCAAATTACAGCCTATTAGAATTGATCTTTAAATTTTTTGTATAAACTCCACCCACTTACCTCCCATGCAAGCCTAAAACCTAGTATGATAATGCCAGTACAGTTGCATGGAAAACATGATCACAAATTCGTTCTGTCACCGATTATGAGGACTGTTCCATTTGTGAACACAAATGCAACATATTGTTCTACAAAAGTTCATGTCTCACATGTTACGTATAAAATATTTTCCCAAATGGGACTGTCAATTTGACATGGATCGACAAATACGGACACACTTGAAAAAATGCCAGTGTATGACACTTGAAGTAAGTCATAACAAATGGCAGTTAGTGAGTGTGTGGTGTGTATGTGTGTGCACTCAAGATTATTCAAACACCAGCTTCCAGGTGCGATGATATGGTCTAACAGTGTGACAAAAAAAAAAATCTTAACTTTCTTGAGCAATAATCACTAATTTTACAGTTAGCATTAGTCATGTGAGAATCACGCTAGTGAAAAAACAAAAACAATACAGAATTTTAGCACAAAATATGTCATAGGTTACCTATCGTAGTAGATTATTAAAAATATGCTATGATCCATGGAAGGTGAAGTGAATTTGTAATCCAGGCGAAAATCTCAACAGCTAAACCACAACTCAATTAATCAGCATTTGTTTCTCCACAGTTGCCACAGCAACACACAAAACCTGAATACTGCTTGTTTTTGTTATTTTTCTTTCTCTATTCACTTTTCCTGAGACGCTGCCTTGAGCTGTATGAAACTGTATTTTTTTAAATGCTTGAGCTTATGCCTTAAATCCTTATCACAAAACAGACAACACATGGCACATATATATTATACACCTATATCTATGGCATATTGGGCATATATGGCTGTCCTGGGCTTCCCATCATACCACTCATAGGAGACATTTGCCTAGGTCTAGTCTGTGAATATAACTGTTGCTGAAATTGCTGATACTGTACATTGTAATTCTGAGGTCCTCCCAACATCATGTTCGGATTTCCCGGCATTCGCACAGAATTCGGATTATGTTGCCTAGGCATGCCTGGCCCCTGCATGGGCATTCCAGGCATGCCGCCGTGTCCTTGCATTTGCATGTGGTGACTCTGCATCATGCCACCTGCACCACCACCAACAGACTGTCCGTTTGGCATGAAGCCCTGACCCCCAGTGTGTCCATTACCCATTCCACCCCTCATTTCCAGAGGTGACATGCTACCCATGGAACCGCCAGGGCCAAAGTTCATGGCACCCATCCCGGGGCCATTTGGACCCATTCCACCCTGCATGGCAAGCATGGCTTCAGGAGGGATGTTATTGTTCATGGGAGACATATGATTTGGCCCATCCATCATTCCCATGTTGGCCATGTTGGCCATTTTGTTCATCTGTCCCATTGAAGCACCAGCCCCTTCCATCTGTTGAAGCATGTTGGCCATCTGTGGTGGCATGCCATCTGGGGGTCCCATGCCTGGAGGGAAATCAGGTGTGTTGCCTCTGTGTATCATCATAGATTGCTGCTGCTGCATTGTCATCTGCTGGTTGGGGAAAGGCGCCTCTCCCATGCCAGACAATTTCATGTTTGGACCAGAGTTTGTTGGGAAATACTGCAACGTGGATGTGGGATTTTTTCCTTCCAAATTTGTCAGTGGTGCGGCAAACCTCTGCATGTATTCCATTTCTATTGAGCGTTTTGGTCCTGGCATGCTGGCCTGAGAGGCTGGAGGGTTGGCTGGCAAGTACTGTATTGTATTGGGTGCTTTTGGTTGAATCTGAACACTGGCGTTGCCCACCGAGTTCGGTGAAAATCCAGGAGAGGTCATTCTGCCACCCGGAGCACCACCCTGCGGCATCATAGGACTTGGCTGGCTTGTGATGCCTCCGTGGTTTGGGCTCGGAAACTGTGGTGATTTTCCAGGACCCATAGGAAGACCACCAGGTCCTGGACCCATACCCTGAGATGTCATAGGTGCTGAACCACCAGGAACCATTCCAGGAGGACCTGCAGGGCCCATAGCAGCTGGACCCATGGCAGGACCACCATTTGGCCCCATACCTGGTCCACCGTGATTCATTACCCCGGGACCTGGGCCTACAGGTGAAGGACCTCCCAGCATCTGAGAATGTGACATAGAAACTTGTTGTGTTTGCTGCATTCCTCCAGGTCCTGATGGCATGCCTGGTCCATGAGGCATCCCACCTGGACCGCTAGGATGTGGCGGACCTGGTCCTGATGAAGACATGTGTGTATCACTGTTCATTTGCTGTACTTGCATTGATGGATTGTATCCCTGGCTTCCTGGATTGTTCGTCTGAATGTTCAACTGCTGTATTGACATTGTTGCATTGACATACGTGTTATTAATACTAGGTGTTGACTGAGAATGTGCAATGGAACTTCCAGGAATCTGCTGAGAAAGTGATGTCGGAGGATGCTGCTGAACATGAGATTGAGACTGCTGTTGCTGCTGCTGCTGCTGTTGTTGTTGCTGCTGCTGTGAATGTTGTGGATTTGGATGTTGCTGTGGTTGTTGTTGCTGCGTTTGTGGCGGCTGGCTGCCACTCTGAGAAGAGTTATTGCCCATCTGATTCTGAATCTGAATACTATGAAAGGGTCCTCCCTGCATCATATTCTGCTGCATCTGATTAGACAAATGTTCAACACCCTTTGCTAAATTAGCCAAACTAGCTGATGTGATGTTTGACATGGATGCTTTGACAGTTGGTGTGGTTGGGGCACTCGTTATGACACTGCTAGAGGGGGGATCGTAATGGGATAATCTCATATTGGCACCAGACATATGAGGACCTGAAAGGGGTGAGGGACCTGGCATAGGACCAGGACTTGACAACGGACCAACACTTGACGTCTGGCTGGAGTTTGACATGGGTTCCTTATTTGAATTTGGTCCATGCATTGGCGAATGAACTTGATTGTGTTGAAAGTGGTTTAACTGCGGATCACCAGCACTATTTGTTTCTCTGTACGCAGTATTCAACTGTTTTGTTATAGTCAATTCTTGTCCTTCAAACTGATTTAAATAGTTTATTTGCTGTGGAGAAGGTGTCGGTTGTAAATTTTTATAGATTTCATCTAAATCGTCTCTTTTCCTTTTCTGAGCCTGTGCATAACTAGGTGGTGGTTTACTATTTAAAGCATTATTCGATGACCCAACAGGACCTGAATTAACACCAGGAATTTCAGGTTGAAATTGTTCAGGATTTCCAACTCGATGTAACGACACATGTGGTGGAGCTTTCATATTAGTCATGGATGAAGGGGGTATCATATCAGGGCCATTCTTCCCAGGCATGTTTGGCATCATATTTGGATCAAGACCACCGGCATGAGGATGCATGGGTGAACTGAATCCGGGCACCATGCCTGTCGGATCCATAGGTGAAAGAGGATGTCTTGGTCCCATAGGGCCAGGGAACATCAGTGGGTCATGCTCTGGACTTTGTCCATGCATTGGCGGTCCATTAAGGTTTGGAGAGGTAGATCTGCCCATTCTCATCACCCCTTGCCGTTTTTGAGCAATCGATGTCAGATATGATGGTGGTGGTCCTTGAGCAGAGTTTGGATCAATGTTTGGATTCATCTGCATCTGCCGCTGTCTCTGTTCATTATAGAATTCCTCCTGCAGCCTCATCCACTCTCGCTGGGCAGGATTGATGTTCTGAGGCTGAGGTCCAAACTGTGGCATACCCTGTTGTGACATCATGAATTGCTGCTGCGAAGACATCATTCCGTGCGGAGATGCCATCATGCTTTGAGACTGACCCATAGTCTGTTCCATCATACCCGGTGGTGACATCATGCCCTGCTGAAACATGGGATGCATTCCGTCCGGCATCATGGGACCACCTGGCCCAGGACCCCTTCCGGGACCACACTGCTGAGGACCCATGTGCTGGGGTCCCATCACACCTCCACGATGTTCTTCTGGAAGCAACATTTGTGAAATTTTGCGTATTTTTGCTAAATGCTCCTCTCTCCTTTGAAGCTGTATTGGAGTCAAGTTTTCATTTGGTACTTTACTCCGTAACAAGTTAACATTCATAGGGCCTCCTGGTCCGAAATCATCAAAATCTGGCATCATTTGCATGTTGGGTCCCATGGGATTGGGACCATGAGGTGACCAGCCCATCATTCTGGGACTGCCCTGAGGGAAAGGTCCATGAGAGTTCATATTGGGCATGTTCATGTTCATGCCCTGTTCCTCCAGGTTGATATTCTGCTGCTGGACCCACTGGGCAATGCTGGATGCAGGATTTGGTCCAAAACCTCCCATGGGTGGCTGACCCTTCATCATCTGAGGGGTGGGATTTCTGATGCCATAGCACATTTGACCAGATCGAGACATCTGAGATTTGGTGTATTTCTGTAAAACAGAACATGAAATATTTGTAAAAAACAATTCCAAAAGTTCAAAAACAAGTCTAACTAATTTAAAATTCTGTTAATTTTAAAGACTCGTTAATGAATATTCAACTTTTATCAAATAAAATAAAATGTTTATATTCACTTACACTTAATTTTTAACTTATTAATTAAATATTGAAGTATTTCAATAAATTTTACTCATGAATTAGATACATATTTGTTGTTGTAATACTAATACAGATATTGATAGTTTGCAAGGTTTAATTTTAATACGGACATACAATGATGATGGCAACCTGATTCATGTACTACTGTAAACAAATATATTTCAATAAAGTATATACAAAAGAAATTTTACACATAAGCATATTGATGATACATATCATATATCAGTATATTTGTATTCTCATTTTTATTCTGGAGAAACTGCCACCATTAGCAATCATCTTAGTTTTGTATTCTTGGTATGACACAATTCATTCTTTCAGGTCTGCTTATTGTATAGAGACACAATTTCTCCTTCAATTAAAACTGTACCTTTTTGTATTTGAACCCTCACTAATGAAATTAAGGGAAAGGAACATTTGCTTAATGAAACCTCAGCACATTGTAAACTATGGCTATCTAGCTTTGTTTTGTTTAACGACACCACTGGAGCACATCGATTAATTAATCATCGGCTATTGTATGTCAACATTTGGTAATTGTGACTCATAGTCATCAGAGGAAACCCACTACATTTTTTTCTAATGCAGCAAGGGATCTTTTGCATGCACTTTCCCACAGACACAAAAACACATACCATGGCCTTTGTCCAGTTGTGGTGCACTTATTGGAATGAGCAAAAACCTAATCAGCTGAATGGATCCACCGAGATATGGCTATCTAGTGTCTAACACTTGGTCAAGAGGAAGAGAGGAAACCCACTTCTGCCACACCACCACAGCCTTTGAGGTACCAGTTGTCACTGGTTAGAGATATGGGCCCAGCTTTAAGAAGCAACTGTAGTGCTCACCTAAGGTGATCTTACCACCAAAAGCACTTCATAAAACAGGGGCCTGGTCAGTCTAGGTGTTTGTCCAGGACAGTGGGTTAGTGAGAGACAATAGGGTGTAGTGGCCTTACACCTACCCATTGAGCCCGTAAGAACTCGTTCTGGGTTGGAGCCGGTACCGGGCTGCGAACCCTGTACCTACCAGCCTGTAGTCCGATGGCTTAACCACTGCACCACTGAGGCTAGTACTAAATACAAAAACGAAATGAGTTCCTGCAATAATGCCTGGGATGAGTGCTGTACTACCCAAACCCATCCTCAGTAAGTTGAAAAACTAAATTCAAGAAACGTACGAGAAACTGCAGAAACTTATTGGTGTTGGTTGATTGCTCTACTACCCATGCCCACTCCCCAGTAAGATGAAATTAGAAAATACATTTGACAAGGTGAGACAATTCTGCAGTAGAAGTTATGACTCAGGGTCATATAGCATAGTTGTTGTGCTAGCACAGTAAGTTGAATAAGACTAAAACTAAATACAGTGAAATTTCTCAAAACCGGACCCTCTGCATACCGAAATTCCCTCAAAATTGGATGTTTGTCATGGTCCCTTTTTAAATATTTGTGTAGAAGAGAACCTCTCTAAACCAGATACCTCATAAAAGCGAGGGTGTCCGGTTTAGAGGAGTTTCTCTGTAGAAGAAAGGTACTAACAAGTACCTGCAGGAACTTCTTGGTGTTGGGCTGGTCCATGTGGTAGCCCAGCATGGACTTGTACTGGCCCTGCTGCACCATCTCGGCCGCCTTGTTGGCGAGTCCAGTGGAGAACACAAAGATCTGACTCTGCTGCTGCATGAATGGCGGCTCCATCGACATGGACATCATTGTCTGGTGGGGACCAGCCCCCATCTTACCGACACTGTCCGAATTCGGCCCATTCTCGCTTTTCACTGGGAAATACAATTGGGGGGAAAGGATATATAATACAGTAATGCTACCTTCAGATGGGTTAAGACACCGATTAATGGATAATTTAAGCAAAAAGTTTATAAATAAATTTACAGACACGTCAAAGAGCAACCAATAATTTTACTTCAAAACCATTTACATATGGGATGCAACTTTTTAAAGATTACCATCACTTCACATCATATAATAAAAGTTTCTGTTCTATCATGCTACATTTATCATGTGTGAAGACAAAATGATGAATCCAGAATGTCCTATCATTGACATTTTGAAAGGTAAGTTCCATTGTGGTTTCTCTCAATAACTGCCAGTAAATCAGCAGCCGACCAGACTATCAGAAATGATCAACTAGGAGACAAATACAGACATGCTTACATTTTTTATTAGGATGTGCCTTGTGTGATTTCGTTGTGGTGGTGGTGGTGGTTGTGGTGGTGGGACTTCCTTCGGCCTTCACCTTACTGGTATCTGTACAAGACACAAATTTCAATGAATAAAATGAACTTTGAATTAATTAAATGTTGTACATACCTTTGTTTGACACCTAATAGCCAACCTCTGTTTTTGTGCTGGGGTGTTGTTAAACATTTATTCATTTATTCATTCATTCATTCATTCATTCATTATATGTGACCTTAGACACTGAATGGGGAATAAGTCCCAGTGGTACTAGTGGACAAAGGTGAATTTGTGAAATTATGCAGAAACTGCTTATAATTTAATAATGATATTTAAGTAACTTATCAAAAATGTGATTTAGAATGTAATATTCAATAAGAACAATTAATTTCCTTTGGTATCTTCTTTTACCGCGTTTACTTTGATATTATAGTAGAAAACAAATTTATTTAAACTGTAGTTATGTTTGTGTTTTGTATCAGGCAATGAATGATGTTATAAAATGAGAGGAGAGATGGTAGCTTTAACTAAATTAAACTGAATTCTTTATCAGGATTAAGCTACATTAAAAACTATGACAATAAACATCTACAATAAGCCTAAATCATCATACCAGTTTCTCCGTTCGTCATCTTATTTGAGTTTGGCACCGACTCGATGGTCTTCTGTTCGAGGTCCGACTTGATTTCTTCCTTCATGTCGGGTAGAGTTTCAGCCTTGACACTGGCCTCATTCAGATCACGGTTGGCTCTGTCCGAGTCCTTTAACATCTCTGTGAGGTCGTCGTGTGGTGCCGTGGTCCCCAGCTGACCACCATCCAGCGCCGTTGCCGTGCCCGCCGTCTCCACCAGGCTGTCGCCAAGCGCCGGCACAACAGCGTCCAAGCTTTTCTTCTCCTGTTCCTGAAGGTAAAATAATATCAATCAGTGAATAGTTCAGGCATTACTTCTGATCCTGGAGGTAAGAAAAATATCAATCAGTGGTTAAGGTCTCACTACTCAGTTGACTTCCGGGTGCGAGTTGATACATCACGGTCTTCTATAGTTCCTAATTGTGACATATGTTGTGGTTCATATATTCACTTCTAGTAATTGGGGAAGAATTAAAACAATTTGTATGTTTAATGGTAAGACTTCTGGCTGAATTTTGCCCATGTTATTTTGTAATATTGTGCATTGAATTTTTGGGACATGGGTGTATAGCGAAAAAGGCAGCCGGAGTGAATTGGTTAATGAACCACCTGCGGTCATATAGCAAAAAACTGAGACAGAAATGTTCTCAATTTTGGAGTGAAAATAAATGCTTATATGTTCGCAATGGTGCCAACAAGAACCTGCTCTATTAGCAATCTTCATTTGAAGTTGGGCAATTTAACATGGATTTTCAATCAATGGCAGATCACATCTGTGTAGTGAGACCTAAGGCTTTTTTTTTGTAGTTAAGGTTTTTTTCTCTTGTTCCTGAAGGTAAGAAAAATAGTAATCAGTGAAAAGTTGAGGCTTTTCTTCTTTTGTTCCTGGAGGTAAGAAAAATATCAATCAGAAAATAGTTGAGGCTTTTCTTCTCTTGTTCCTGGAGGTAAGAAAAATATCAATCAGAAAATAGTTGAGGCTTTTCTTCTCTTGTTCCTGGAGGTAAGAAAAATATCGATCAGAAAATAGTTGAGACTTTTCTTCTCTTGTTCCTGGAGGTAAGAAAAATATCTATCAGAAAATAGTTGAGGATTTTCTTCTCTTGTTCCTGGAAGTAAGAAAAATATCGATCAGAAAATAGTTGTGGATTTTCTTCTCTTGTTCCTGGAGGTAAGAAAAATAGTAATCAGTGAATAGTTGAGGCTTTTCTTCCCTTGTTCCTGGAGGTAAGAAAAATATCAATCAGAAAATAGTTGAGATGTTCTTCTCTTGTTCCTGGAGGTGAAAAAAATATCAATCTGTGAATAGTTGATGCTTTTTTGTGAGCTACTATTTCTGAATGGAAATGCACTAGAACATCACTAGTTACTTTTCTGGGAGCTGATCATTCAATTCATCAAACATTTGCCATGTGCTTACATCCTTTGATGATTCAAGATCAAATGTTTTAAGACACATTCTACAAGGTTGTTATATTAGAAAACCAACACTGGTGACAGCTTCCAAAGCACTGAGACTTACCTCCAATGTGAAATGAAGCAGTGCGAATGATGAACAGTGAGAAAAGGTCAAGCAGCTCCTGCTGCCTGTAACAATGGGGGTAAACTGTCTTAAAGATCACTGTCAGCCTTCTGACGTCACACAGACTGTCTCCAAGGCATGTCGTTCACTTTTCTTATTCTCTTTGTACAAACATAAATCTGAAAAACATAAAATTAAAACAATATTTAGAAATTTTAAATACTATTTAAGGACTTTATTTTAGCTTGTTTCATGCAATAGGATTGGTTGGGCATCAGCATATATGTATACCAAAATGTCAGCATTTAATGACATTTTAGTTTTTTTTTTTACAATCATGTAATTGCATAATCAACAACTCCTAAGCAAGTGTACCTGAAACATAAAATCACTACATATTGTAATTTAGTGGCATCTGTGTGTACAGTATTCTCCATGTATTATCTATGCAGACCTGTGTTCAATGTATTTCCATCATTTTGAAATCTTATACAGGATTTACAAATGTCACTGTGACAGTCACAGCTATCACAAGTTATACACTAGAACAAGGACTTTTATGAGCAGTTTTAATCTTTTATCACAATAAATACTGTCAACCACTGTTCATACTGAACGTCAGTTCGTGATTGATAATCCCCAAAGATTTTAACCCAGAATCTTTTCTTTTTATATATCTGAACAACAAAACCATAATTCAAAATCAAGACCGTATCTCTGCACAATGCAGAGTTGAATAGTTATTGGAAAAAAAAATAGTGGTTGGTCCATGAATCTCTATCTAATGCCTCGTCTGTAGAACAGCCACCCCAAGGAGATCCTTCACTGGACAATACATCCTGTACAGCCACAAAGAGGACAGCCACTCCCAGACTAGTTTACTGAATCAATACTAGCACAGACCAGAGCTCATTGGAATAAATATAGCTGTGATGACATGCACTCATGAATCACTGTCAGAATTATTTGTTGTTATTATTATTATTATCTTCTTCTTTTTTTCTTCTTCTTTTTTTATTCATTTCAATGTATTATTTTAATTGATTTGTTTCTTTCTTTGGTTTTTTTTTTTGGAGAACAAAAATATTCACAATACACTAAAAAATATGGCAATGCAAAATACATGCATGATCATGATAATGTGTCTGTTCATTGATGTTTCACTGGTGTTTCTTTAGATATGATTTTAACAAGCAATCTCACCAGGTACATTTGTAATTAAAACAGCTACATATGTATACACAAACAACTTGGTGACATCAAGAAAACATCATTTTACAGAGAAGTCAAAGCAGCTGCTAATGATCATATGGATATTTCTATCCAGCTAATACATGTATCCTTGAGGAAAAAAACACATCACAGTCTTGCCACATCTCTGAGCACCTCCAACTTTGTCCACTAACCTCTTTCAAATCAATACAAATGTTACTGCTGACAAGGATATTTATATTCTGTCATCACAGCACATACAGGAACAGCATTGTCAATCCACTTACAGTACATTATATTTATGATTATTATATAATAGGTAACATATATCCAATAAAATAACAGTATGATATTTTGTAGATCACTAATTTTCAGAATTTGATGCAAATTAGATGTAAATTAATCCGTTTGTAATACTTTTATTAAGATATAAGCAACTTGACTATGGTGATACAAGAAAATTGAGGGATGCATTCATGGTCATCAAACATAAACATTTCAATAACAATTATACAATGAAAGTTGCCCAGCATTCATGGTCATCAAACAAACATTTCAATAACAATTATACAATGAAAGTTGCCCAGCATTCATGGTCATCAAACAAACATTTCAATAACAATTATACAATGAAAGTTGCCCAGCATTCTGAAAACAAAAACATCATGCTCTAGCTGGTTATTTCATAGGATATAGAAAATGATGTCATTCACATTAAAAACCCCCACCCAAAACAAACAAAGAAGCAGAAAAAAACAACCTGCGTCATTTAAATATCAAGTAATAGCTGACTAGAATTATGGTTGATTCTAAAGTTAACAAAACAGACATATTAAGCTGAATATTATATGATAAACAGATAATTACTATCATGTGTTTCGGTAACATCAATATCAGAATAACTGGTTAGTGTATTAAGATATCAATTGGCTTTATCCTGCTACACTTAGAATGGTTAATGGCATGTGGCTGTTGAGTGTCATTCACCATTCGACCAGATACAACCGATATCTTAAGACACTAAACAGTTATTTTACTTATCCTGCAATCCACATAAAATGACAAACTAATGAAATGCACCGTTGTGTTTCACAATTTTACCATTTTCCAGTTGTCGCCTACAGTATCGATACACCAAAACAAAATAGTAATGCTGATCCCTGAATGTCTTGTTTAACAAAACCTAAGCACATTTTGAAAAAAGGTTATTTGTCTAGCATGTAGTCATTTTGCATTAGTCTAGAATGCTTGAAGAAAACAAATACCATCACATAAGTAACTCCAATAAAATGGCACATTTTAAATAAAGATTAAATTTGTCTAGCAATTGGTTATTTTACATTAGGTCTAGATATAGTTTGTTTTGTTTAATGATACCACCAGAGCACATTAATTAATAATCAGCTATAGGATGTCAAACATCAGAGGAAACCAGCTACATGTTTCCTAATGCAGAAAGGGATCTTTCATATGTATTTTCCTGCAGACAGGAAAGCACATATCACGGTCTTTGATCAGTTGTGGTGCACTGGTTGGAATGAGAAAAACCCAATCAGCTGAATGAATCCACCGAAGTGGTTTGATTGACTGAGCTAAATCCCACCTCCTCATTAGGTCTACAATGCTTGAAGAAAACAATTGCCACCACATAAGTAATTCCTACGAACCTGCACATTTTAAACAAAGATTCTTTGTCCAGCAATTGGTTATTTTACATTGATCTAGAATGCTTGAAGAAAACAACTGCCACCACATAAGTAATTCCTACGAACCTGCACATTTTAAACAAAGATTCTTTGTCCAGCAATTGGTTATTTTACATTGATCTAGAATGCTTGAAAAAAACAAATACCACCACATAAGTGACTCCTACTTAATAGCGACAAGGGATCTTTTATGTCTTCCCACAGAGACCCATGCTACACGAAGTTGTAATTCCTGACAGACTGAGTACAAGCCAATGTACCTTCAACAACTAGCACAAACACCTCAACAGACTGAGTATAGGAAGAAAGCAGTGTATTATTTAATGACGCACTCAACACATTTTATTTACGGTTATATGGCGTCAGACATATGGTTAAGGACCACACAGACTTTGAGAGGAAACCCGCTGTCGCCACTACATGGGCTACTCTTCCGATTAGCAGCAAGGGATCTTTTATTTGTGTTTCCCACGGGCAGGATAGCACAAACCATGGCCTTTGTTGAACCAGTTATGGATCACTGGTCGGTGCAAGTGGTTTACACCTACCCATTGAGCCTTGCGGAGCACTCACTCAGGGTTTGGAGTCGGTATCTGGATTAAAAATCCCATGCCTCGACTGGGATCCGAACCCAGTACCTACCAGCCTGTAGACCGATGGCCTGCCACGACGCCACCGAGGCCGGTCCCGAGTATAGGAAATGCTATACCAAATAGGTTCTCACCAGGTCAAAGTTTGAAGTGCTCTTGGATTTAAATATACTCAACAGCCGATGTGTATTTTTGTGCTGGGGTGTCGCTAAATTTAAACAGAGCATTTATGCCACTGCATGAACTACATACATGGCAGCACTTGTATTGATGAAGTTGTGTTTTATTTGGTCCGAACCAGTATCCATGTTTCAGACACTACACTGCTTAAAATTAGCATGACAATTTATTTGCAGAAGTATATCCATCAAGAACACTTCCTGTTATATCCAAAACAAGTGCAATGTCCAGTACAATTTTCTTTCATATTTAATTTTAAAGGTGAGATACTGTAGTATTTATGTTTATTGTGTATTTGTTTTTAAAAGATCACATGTCAAAAAAATTAATACAAAATACTTTCTCATTTATTTTAATGCATTTAAAAAAAAAAGTTCAATGCCCATATGTCTGTGAAAAATGGGTAAATCACCATAAAAATCAAACATGATATGCAAAGGCTTATATAGTTTGGATGTATGCGGCCAGCCTCAATGAAATAATCATGTATGGTGTATGTACCCAACACACAGACACATTAGATGCAACAGTCGGACCACACGCACACACCACATCCAGTCTATTAGAGCCATCCATAACAGTACGTGATAAAGCTATACACAAAATGTCAGCTCAATATTGCAAGAAAAAATGTCTGGAAACTTATATGTGGGATAGACAGATAGGACAGACAGACAGACAGAGACGAAACTTATAGTGCTCTCCGGATGGACCGGTAGGGGACTAATAATGACTTCTCGACGTCATTTCAGTCTCGAGTTTCTGTATTCTGTGTTTTGGGACCTATAAAACCCAAATATCAATAATTTAGCCCCACACCCACATATTCTGTCAACTTTAGAATATTTAACTTTATTAGATACATAGTATCACACACTGTGCTATATTCAGTCAGCACATTCCGTCAATACAAAACGTGACTGCAGTATAAAACTGTTACAAGTACTGAACCATTCGATCAATGAATGAATGAATGAATGAATATATATGTACAGGAAAATCTCTCTAAACCGGACACCCAATGGACCAGGTAAAATGTGTGGTGTTAAGAGATATCCGGTTTAGAGAGGTTCTGATCTGTATTGTTATTTTTTTTCTGCAGCAAATTCCAGATTCCTTTGGGTCCGGTTTTGGGGAGTTCATTGTACATGTACTGTTCTCTTAACTCCACTGCAGTAAAATGTGACATCAGTCATTTATCTGCTAACAAAAATCAAAGGTTTTGATTATTTTCATACTTCACTCTTATAAGCACAATAAACATACTTTATGGGCTAGCGAGTCAATTTGTCAATAATCAGTCACAAAAATTTAAAATAAAAATAACAAAACAGCCAACGACAGAGAACTGGCGACAACCAGCCAAGTTCCATAATTGCACCAACAGATGTCAACAGCAATAGAATAAATGTTAACATGTTCACATTGTGCTGGGATTAGATTTCAGTGGCTATCAGCTTGCAGGCACTTGGTAGGAGACCTGGGCACAACAGTGTGGACATCAGTGATGCTTTAGATATCTTATCTAGTGCCAATCAGAGAGCACACATAGTTTCACATATCAAATAAATTCTAGTATTCCACACCAAGCATTTAAAAAAGGGAGAAAAGTATAATACATATATATATATTATTCCTGTTGTTGGTGGATTTTATAACAGGTCAAGTGGTAAAATTTGGCAGATTCTATAGTAATGAAATATTTCAACAAGTCTGCTAAGAAGGACCAATCTGGTAACTATGTGTATATATGCACCCTAGGCCAACACTTTACCAGTACATTTGACCTCACACCACAGAATGTGTTTGTTTTGGGGGTTTTTTATTTTCTTTTATCACGAATACATAACCAGACCTCTCAACCTCAGTGAATTTCCCCCTTTTACCATCAACTGGTCAGGTTAAAGTTAAAGTCTCATGGATATTTTGATTATTTAATTATTTAGAAAGTTAAAAGTTTGTTTTGTTTAATGACACCACCAGAGCGCATTGATTTATTAATCATCCACTACTGGATGTCAAACATTTGGTACTTTTGACATATTATAGTCTTAAAGAGGAAACCCGCTATATTTTTCCATTAGTAGCAAGGGATCATGTATATTCACCATCCCACAGACAGGATAAGATATACCACAGCCTTTAATACACAACTAGTGGTGCACAGGCTGGAACAAGAAATAGCCCAATGGGCCCACTGACGGGGATCAATCCTAGACCGACTGTGCATCAAGTGAGCACTTTACCACTGGGCTACGTCCTGCCCTTTTAATTCTTAGAGGCTAAATGGGTATATCCACTAAGAGGACTTGATCCTGTGACCCATTGTATCTCAGCACTCAACCACTGAACTACGACCCATTTCTTTGTATGCACGTTATCTACACCAGAAGGTAGAGTTCTTAAATTAAAAAATTTCACGGCATTAGCTGTGAATTGCTGTGAATTTTGTCTAAAATAAACCAGCAAAAGGCTATCAATTGTCAATTAACAGCTATAAGAAGCAGAGTTGAATTTTTTTTTTTTAAAGCCCTGGACAGAGTAATAGTGCTTCAAAGTCGTTCATCTACATCTTGATCGAGCCGACATTTCTCAACATTGCATAATCAATATGGAGGCGAAACACACATGTACACATACTAACAACTGGTCCTTCTACTCATCTTAGCCTGATCATGGTGTCATGGCAACCAAATGTTTTAATCTGGTTTCATTCAAACAATTCTCTTCCTTACTCCAGAAAAAAAAGAAAAGAGAGGGAAAAAAAAGAGAGAGAGTTAAGTTTAGTGAACAGCCAATGAGAGGTTGCCGACTTGCCCATTTGCCGAGATTACTTGGCACACATCGCAAATTGTCCGGCAAATAACACCAAGTCCAAGCAAAATCAAAGATCCAATACTGCAAAAGGAACATCAATTGTTCACCGCCACTTGTGGATTTGGTGTGTTTGTTCCCAAAAGATATAAAATACTGGTAGTCATGCAAGCAGTGTCTGTAAATCAATGCCTCATTCCTTCACATCGATATTAAAGGTTACATCGGGAAATGTTCACAAAATAAAATTTGGTCACATTTTTATGGTGTTACTGTAATGAAAACCAACATCAGTGAACACATTTCATTATTAATTTGTGGACTTATATAATATATTAGACAACTACACTTCTATTTTACATTATTATTTATACCTATAATATTTATTTGCATGTAATATTTAAAAACACAAAGTGTCAACTGGCTGGATTTGAACCTACTGTATTGATTTGCATGGTATTTGACAGCCCACAGCTGTAACCACTCAGCCAACTAAGTCTTCCACAAAAATGGAAGCCAGGTCAGGTCAGGTCAGAGTGTTTAACATGCACATTCAGAATAAGCTGTTGTAGTGCACGCCTGTCCTGGGCACAGATGCCCGCCTCGGCTGGCTCCTCTGTCCAGGACAGGAAAAGGGGTGGTGTGGGTTGAAGGGGGGGGGGGGGGGGGAGACCACTTGCACTGGCTGGTGCAAAGAAGCACCAGCAGTCCGACCAGGGCCGGTAACAGGCAGAGGGTGGTATGGTGCTATGGAATTTGGAAAGTCCCGTAGGATTAAGCCAAAGAGAATGGGTGCGCATTTTTGTGAAGGAAATTAGGCGCAATTTTCAACGGTCAGCCAAAAGATAAAGATAGGGAGCTACGTATAGTTTTGGAAGATTAGTATGCCGATAGTAGCTTGTTAAGTGGACCTAGATGGCATCGAGTTGTCTTCCTAGGTTACCCATAGGAAAGTTTGTTTTATTTGACGACGCCACTAGAGCACATTGATTTTTTATCTTATCATCGGCTATTGGACGTCAAACATATGGTCATTCTGACACTGTTTTTTTTTAGAGGAAATCCACTGTCGCCACATAGGCTACTCTTTTACAACAGGCAGCAAGGGATCTTTTATTTGCCTTTCCCACAGGCAGGATAGCACAAACCATGCCTTTGTTGAACCAGTTATGGATCACTGGTCGGTGCAAGTGGTTTACACCTACCCACTGAGCCTTGCGGAACACTCACTCAGGGTTTGGAGTCGGTATCTGGATTAAAAATTCCATGCCTCGACTGGGATCCAAACCCAGTACCTACCAGCCTGTAGACCGATGGCCTAACCATGACACCACCGAGGCCGGTAGGTTGCCCATAGGGGCCTATGGAAGCCCAATTAACCGTAGTTAAGTAAGCGAGTCTAATGTAAGAGTTTGTATTAATATACAGAAATTTGTAAATTGCAACAGGGCTCACTAGCAACTAACTACAAAGGTAAAACCTACTACCTGTACTTATATTAGGTTGATCTGACACGCACAATATAATATATTATGAGTATAGCACAAAAATATATCAGCTATACGGTTTTAAAAATTATTAACACAACACAATATAAACATATGTGGTTATATTGTTATATCAACAAAACAAAAAACATTATGGCCTACCATCAACTCAAGCTGTGGCATGCAAAACAAATGATTAAAACCCCAGGATATACCTGAACTATCAATGCAATCTATTAATGAGATAATAGAAAATGTGTGCTGTATACAGCACTCTCGTGGAAAGCCATGTGAATATTGCCACCCCAGCACCGCAATCAGGAACAACACGAAACTGTTCTTCAGACAAGCTGTTAAAGTTTGTTTTGTTTGACGATACCACTGGAGCACATTGATTAATTAATCATCAGCTATTGGATGTCAAACATTTGGTAATTCTGACATGTAGTCATCAGAGAAAACCCGCTATAGTTTTGCAGCAAGGGATCTTTTACCTGCACTTTCCCATAGACAGGAAAGCACATACCACTGCATTTGATCAGTTGACTGGTTGGAACGAGAAAAAACAAACAATCGATGGATCCACCAAGGTGAATCGATCCTGCACCTCAAGCAAGCATTAGATAAACTGAGTGATGGAAAAAAAAAAAGAGGTACTTGCTATCTAACATACTCCCCTCAAAACATTTTGACACAAATCATCTTTCTAACAGTTGGGTTATTTTAATAGCATCAATAATATATCATCTACATGTACTTGGTATCGAACATACTCCCCTCAAATTTTTTTTGACACAAATCATCTTTCCAACAGTTATTTTAATAGCATCAATATACATGTACTTGCCTGTGTCAAAATTACTGTACCCCAAATGTCAGACCATAAACTGAACAAGAATGGCCATCAATTGCAACTGCAATTAAATCTTCATCGTGTCGATTATAATTTTTTTTTTTTAAACTGTTAGTTTGTTTGGTGGGGTTTTTTCTCTGGGGTTTTTTTTGCGGGGGGGGGGGGGGGGGGGGGGGGGGGGGGGGGGGGGGGGATGGGGTGGTAAATGTACTATATACTAATTGTGACTCTTGGTCTACAGAATAAGAAAACCCCCACATCCACCAAGCAAGTTATTCCAGACTGGATAGCATATACATGTAGCTTTGAGCATTGGTTAAAAGGGGTAAAACCAAATGGCTTTACCGACTATGGAAGACAGATTACCGTACAATTCTGTTCTATCTCAGATGAGAGTACTACCATAATGTGCAATTTACATACATATAAAATAAATAATTCAGTTAAATGTAACAATGGTATAAAATCACATACTTTTAATAACAACCTAACTAACTGTATTAATATATCATATACATTATATTGGAATAATATCAGAAGAAATGACAAAATAACTGTCCATGTCAGAAATATGATTGGTTACTGTAACTCGTGAAATTGATGTGAGCAAGATATTAGCGTGAAGAATGCGACTAATGTTATCGGCACAATAATTACTTAATGTATTATATTTATAATCAATAACACGACCAAGAAAAAAACCCCGGACAAACAACAAAACATGCCAACACAACGGACAGGCATCTGTCACAATGGAAGTATGAGTTTATGTCAATAGAAAGTAATCATATAACGATGAGGATAAAAACAAACATTTTCCTGATTTATAGTATTTTGTATAATGTGATTTTTATCCACCGGAAACTATATCCTCATTAATCTTATAGTGTTTACTATGAGACCCGTATCACCATGTTTAGTGATACCTTTACTCACTAATTACCAATAAACCCCATTAACTGTGTAGTCGTTAGTGAAACCATTATATGATGATGTTTAGTGAAATCCCTGTCTACTACAGGACCCATGAACCTTGTTGTGTTTAGAGTGATTCCTAACATCATATCTAGTGAGACCCCCATCTATATAGACACTGATGACACCATGAACCTTGTAGTGTTCAGAGTGATTCCTAACATCATATGTAGTGCGATCCCTATATACTAGACATTGATGACCCCATGAACCTTGTTGTGTTTAGAGTGATTCCTAACATCATATGTAGTGAGACCCCTATCTACTAGACATTGATGACCCCATGAACCTTGTAGTGTTCAGAGTGATTCCTAACATCATATGTAGTGAGATCCCCATCTACAAGACATTGATGACCCCTGAGCCTTGTAGTGTTCAGAGTGATTCCTAACATCATATGTAGTGAGACCCCTATCTACTAGACATTGATGACACCATGAACCTTGTAGTGTTCAGAGTGATTCCTAACATCATATGTAGTGAGACCCCTATCTACTAGACATTGATGACACCATGAACCTTGTAGTGTTCAGAGTGATTCCTAACATCATATGTAGTGAGATCCCCATCTACAAGACATTGTTGACACCATGAGCCTTGTAGTGTTCAGAGTGATTCCTAACATCATATGTAGTGAGACCCCTATCTACTAGACATTGATGACACCATGAACCTTGTAGTGTTCAGAGTGATTCCTAACATCATATGTAGTGAGACCCCTATCTACTAGACATTGATGACACCATGAACCTTGTAGTGTTTAGAGTGATTCCTAACATCATATGTAGTGAGACCCCTATCTACTAGACACTGATGACCTCATGAGCCTTGTAGTGTTCAGAGTGATTCCTAATATCATGTATAGTAAAATATCTATCTACTACTCTACTACTATGCATAGGCATCAAAAATGGAGTGGTGGGTAGGGAGGTATTGCATTCTCCAACTTTGAAGCCAACATTGCCTCCCCTCTCCCCTCCCCTCCCCAAGCTGAAAATCAAATTAATATATACTACTCAAAAGAATTTAAGGGTCAGATGATATTTTCGACATTATTTTCTGAATGTCAATTATATTAGCTAGACCATAATGGCACGCATGGTATTGTTCCATTTTGACGAAAGTGGGTCTAAGCAACCCATAAATGAATTAAAATCCACTGTCATTGACACTGTCGACTAGTTCTAATGGCGAAAACATGCTTACATTTGCACGTAAATTAGGGCGAAAGCGAAAGGTCTGCTAAGTGCCCATAACTTGCTTTTTCACAAAGCGCTTCAATTGCACGCTTTGCACGTGTATTCCATGTTCCCAATGCTGAATTTCCGTATTATTGGAGCTTGCGTTCGTGTACGGTGCACACTCCAAATTCGACAATGGTACGACTTCAACTGACTATCGAAGATCGAGGAAGGGCTATTGCTTGGCTTCAGGATGGCAATACGCAAAGAAATGTTGCTCTGAGACTTGGTGTCAGTCAGAGTGTCGTTGGCCGACTGTGGCAACGGTACCAAGCAACGAATTCTGTTCGAAATCGTCGACGTTCGGGAAGACCCCGAAGCACTACAAATAGAGAGGACCACTACATCACCAATATGGCTCTATGTCAACGCACAACCACTGCACGCCGATTACGTGATAATCTGCGGACTGTGACTGGAACTCGAGTGTCTGATCAAACCATACGCAATCGTCTGAGAGCCAATAATCTACGCTGCCGTCGCCAGGCTGTTCGACCACCACTCCTACCACGTCACTGGTGCATGCTTCATCTGCGGTGGCAACGTGTTCAGTGGGGTCGAGTGATGTTCACTGATGAGTCCAGGTTTAGCCTCCAGTTCAACGACGGTCGGGTTCGTGTCTACAGACGTCCTGAATGGAATCCGCTATCTGAATGAGATTATCCAGCCGTTGGTTCTCCCAGGCCTTCAGCAGATTGGCGGCGGGGCAGTTCTGCAGGATGACAATGCCAGACCCCACTGCGCCAGGGTGGTAACGGACTTTCTCAGACAACAAGGTATCGCCAGGATGGATTGGCCAGCATATTCGCCTGACTTCGCCCCAATAGAGAACGCCTGGGACGAATTAGGCAGGAGAGTTCGGGATAACCATGCCCCTCCGGCCAACCTTCATGATCTGGGTCAACTTCTTATGGCAGTGGCAGGCCATTCCCCAAGAGTTCTTCAGACGTCTGATCAACAGCATGAGGCAACGATGTGTCGAGTGTATTCGCGCCAGGGGTGGATTCACACACTATTAAACGAATGTTCTAATGTGTAAAATCCATGTTTGACAACCTTCAACTTTGACAGCATGTCATGTGACTTTCTTGTATACAGTGACGTTTATTTGTGGTTTTTGGTAAATATGGAAGAATAAATAAAAAATTTGGTGTAGTTTACATCATCAATCTAATACACTCTGAAACTTATTTGGTTATAAATTTTTTACTCTTAAATTCTTTTGAGTAGTATATATTTCGGAGTGGCCCCCATGATCATCAGCATGATGTTTAGTGGAATTCCTATCTAGTATGATGACCCCATTAATCTTGTGGTTTTTAGTAAAATCCCTAACATCATGTGTAGTGAGATCCCAATCTACTACACACATGTACTTATGACCCTATGTACCTTGTGGTATTTAGTAAGATCCCTAACATCATGTGTAGCGAAATCCCAATCTACTACACACATGTCCTTATGTCCCTATGTACCTTATGGTTTTTAGTAAGATCCCCAACATCATGTGTAGCAGGGCTTCTAGATTATGGTAGCCCAACTCACATGGCTAGTGATATTTAATGTTGGGCTAGTAAATAACTACTATTGCCATGCCCGATGGCTAGTGAAAAAAACCCCATTGCCAAATGTTGCAGTTAAGTCTATTTTGTAAATATGAATATCCTGACCTCACCCCAACCCCAATGTTAAGTGTTTTAAGCTTAATATCCCTCTCTAGGTGACATATCTGATTATTACTATTAAATTTAGTAAAGTTATATTAACTTAAAGTAAAGTAGGGCTAGTGAATTTTTAATTGTGGCTAGTAATTTGTTTAAATCACTGATCCCATGGCTAGTGGATTAACACATTTTCTAGAAGCCCTGTGTGTAGTGAGATCCCAATCTACTACACACATGTACTTACGATCCTATGTACCTTGTGGTATTTAATAAGATCCTTAACATCATGTGTAGTGAGATCCCAATCAACTAGATATGAACTTTGTGGTGTATAGTCAAATCTGGGTCCTATCAATATGTTTAGTGAGATCTGTTATGTAGTGATGACCCCGAGCACCTTATGGTATTTAGTGACACCCTTATTAATGTGTTTAGAGAGATCTATTTACATAGTGATGATCTCTATAACCTTGTGATATTTAGTGAGGTTGTTGTCAACTAGATACTATGTCATTATCATCCTTAGCAACACTATCAAGGCACAGTACTAGAAATCTCAAGACCCAACATGATTCTGCTTTATCCAGTCATTAACTGCATGATCGTTAATAAACCTATTTCCAATATCATGCTTAGCAGGGCCCTAATCCACCTAATGAACCTATAATTATAGGACACTGACTCGTAAAACCTACATGGCACCACTTACAATTTATCTTACGATAAACTGCACCAGTTGGCACATTTATTAGAAATTGCACATATATATATATATTATCCTTTGATTACTAGCCAAACTATACACCTTTTTTTTGCAAAATCTTTGATACAAGGAAGAAGGAATTTTTTTTTATTTAACATCACACTCAACACCTTTTTATTAATGACTATATCGCATAGGACATATGGTTAAATCGACACAGATAATGAGAGAAGAAACCCACTGCTATCAATTCATGGGCTATTCTTTTTCAATTAGCAACAAGGAATCTTTTATATGCACCACCGAATGGACAGGACAGTACATAACATACATGTACCATGGTCTTTGTTATACATGTTGTGGAGCACTGGCTGGAACAAGAAATAGCCCAAGGGTCCACCGATGGGGATCGATCCTAGATCCTGCTTGTTACAATATAGATTGCATCACAGCAATAAAGCACTTTACCCAACTTAACAGTATGTCGGATGCTATGCTTCTTAACTAAAGACAGAGTGGGATATAGCTAGGTGGTAGAGAACACCTATTTGATGTGTTCATAGAAAATAACAATCACAATCATCAAACTTGGTCTTTTCCCTATCCCAGCCAGTGTGGCACAACTCATATATAGGTTGCCTGCTATGCACATAAAATACATGTATCCCACCGTTTATTAGTAGGTGTTGTCTATGTGGCAACCATAGGTTTTCACTGTCAAAGTAACCAAGTTAGACACCAGTTAGCAGTGGTTTATAATGTACCTACGTATCTTTAAAACCAATATTCCTTTCTTTCTTTCTCAAATGCAGCAGTCTGCTAAGATGTGAAGTTACACAACTTTTAAAATGTGTACTTTTGATTTTAATAAGTAAATTTTACATGTTCATATTACTATATCATTTGGAATACTCTTTGATATTTTAAGCCACTTGTACATTTTAGTGGTCTTGAGAAGAGAAGCCCAGTTCATCCATACATACTACTGTTTTAACAGAAGTCTTTTATCTTCAATTTCTCAGATGGGACAACATAAATCATACTTTCAAAGTTAACAGCAGCTTATCATGGCTATATATCAAACACAAACAAAGATTTTGTTTCCCATTTGCCTTATGGTATTTCTCAAAACGTAACAAATACTTAAAAAACAACAAACATCAACAAAACACATTTTTAATTAGGTGGATTATAGACTTTACCAGCAGAGTGCATTAATAATGGCAGCATGGTCGTAAATCTGAGCATGTGACAAGCCATTCACTCGACAAGTGGCCACCACAAGATGATGTTGTTGTTGTTGTATGCTGGTGTATTTAAGTTGGGGAACATAAATCTGAGGCCGTAACAAGTCTTGTTATTACACTTGAATGCCACTCTTCCGCCTTTCATCGCCGCACCTCTGAAGAGTTAATACACTGTGAGAACACCACTCACCTTACCGCTCACTCGGCTGGCAGCAACTCTCGTCTTTCTTCCCTCATCGCGCACACCACCACCACCGATGTGTCTGCACGACGCTGCTGCTGCACCGGGGCCACGTGACGATGACGGCGCTGCAGCGAGGCGATCCATGCTAATTTGTTACGTTACAATAGCACCGTCATATAAAAAGATCCCATCCACGCGGGAGTCTGCTTGGTCAGACATTGACAGGGAAAGAAGAAGATTTTTTTTTTTTTAAATCACATGTTACACCTTTTGTCAATAAATAAAACAGCTGTTTTCAAACACCTCCACTGGAGCAATGTGCCGACTTGCAGCTAACAAAAGCCTCCCATAAATCAGTGCACTGACAGATTGGGAAAAATCTCTATAGCCCACATTATGCTGATATCAATAAACAGCCTGATAGGCCTAACCCGTGCAGCGGGGGCTATTTTTAGAGAGAGAGAGAGAGAGAGAGAGCCTCTCTCCATTGAGTGGAGTCGTGCAAGGATGGATCCGCCTTTGGGTATAGCAGGTCACGGGATGAAACGGCAAAAACTGCCGTCTTACAGGCGAACACAATATACTCCACTTGCTTGTCGAGAGATCAGGTTTGAATAGATCCTCCAGTCACTTTATCCAGCACAGATCTAGTGCGTCCACAGACCTAGTTAGTTTACTGATATACCCCTTCTGCGACAAATCTTTTCACACAACACAAAAGAGCAACTGGAGTGGTGTGTCACTGACAATAAAGAGCAGGTTAAAATGCCATCAGACTCACAGTAAGTTGATACCCTGCTTTCAGCCAGATCCTGTTGGTGTATTTTGCTGTGTGTTTTTTTTTTCTTTCTCTTTCTCCCCTGTCTCCATAAATACACTCACCTTATAAAATGTTTTCAAATAATATAACACAATGGTGAAGAAATGAGTTGTACGATAAGCTTCACTTGAATACTAACTGCTTATCTTGTATTAGATGATGTTTTTATAAATTTACCTTAACACATATGTTAACAAAGAAATGCACCATGAAGTTTATCTCTGTGGATGTGTGTGTTTGTGTATCTGTCTGTCTGTCTGTCTACTTGTGGATGTGTCTGTCTTTCTGTGGATGGATATGTCTGTCTTTCTGTGGATGGATGTGTCTGTCTGTCTTTCGGTGGATGGATTTGGATGGATGTCTGTTTGTCTGTCTGTGAATGGATATCCATCTGTCTATGGATGGTTGTGTGTCTGTCTGTGGATGGATGTGTGTCTGTAGATGGATGTTTCTGTCTGTCTGTTTGTGGATGAATACGTGTCTGTGGATGGATGTCTGTGGATGGATGTGTGTCTGTGGATGGACATGTGTCTGTGTGTCTGTGGATGGACATGTGTCTGTGTGTCTGTGGATGGATGTTTCTGTCTGTCTGCGGATAGATCTGTCTGTCTGGCTGCGTATCTGTGGATGGATGTGTGTCTCTAGATGGATGTTTGTGTCTGTCTGCAGACAGATGTGTCTGTCTGTCTGTGGATGGATGTGTCTGTGGATGGATGTGTCTGTGGATGGATGTGTCTGTGGATGGATGTGTATGTGTCTGTCTATGGATAGATGGATTTGAGTGTGCTTGTGGATGGATATGTGTGTCTGTCTATCTATGGATGGAAATGTGTGTGAGTCTGTCTGGGGATGGATGTGTGTGTGTGAGTCTGACTGTCTGCGAGTCTGTCTGTCTGGGGATGGATGTGTGTTTATGTCTGCAGACTGGACAGGCATGTAAATGTGTATGTGCATGTGTACATGGATGGATAGATAGATGGAAGAATGGATGGATGTGTAAGTATCTGCGTGTATGTGCGTACCTATGTACGTATGTACATACATACATATGTGTGCATATATGTAGTCTTATCAAAATACAGTTAGCAACAGACTATTACTTTAACAGACCACAGTAAATAAATATGTAAAGAAATAATACATTTGTGTATAATTGTAATAAAAATCATATTACTGTACCTATTATTACTTTTATGGGATATAAATTACAACCAATTAAGTTTCATATTAAGTATGGTTTTGATTAAGTAACCGTTGTAATGCAGGAATTAAACAAGTTCTCAACTGATTCTATGAGACAATAGTCTCAAGGAACAAAAACACCTCTCTCACTCACCCGACTTCCATGACACAGGTAGAATACCGCATGTTGATAACACATGTCAAAATTCAATAAAAACCCAACCAAGCATAACACCTACTTGAAAACTACTGTACATAATCAAGTAACATATTAAGTGATATTTGATTTTGCCTTCCCCACATACAGTATTTGGTATTAGGCATAATGATTAACTGCCATGTGTTAGCAATAAACATAATGAATAGGTTTACACAAAAAAGAAGAAGAAACAAAGTCACAATGGTGTATACAGGATACGTGGGGATCCATTAAATATGGCCGCATCAGTCTTTGATAAAAATACAGTACATGCATATGTATAGTTTTGTTTAATGACACCACTAGAGCAGACTGATTAATCATTAGGTATTGGATGTCGATCATTTGGTGATTCTGACAAGTAGTCTTCAGAGGAAAACCTGAGTACTATATTGTTCTATTAGCAGCAAGGGATCTTTTATATGAACTTCACCCACTGACAGGACAGTGCATATCACAGCCTTTGATATACCAGTCGTGATACACTGGATGTGATGAGAAAAATCCCAGTTGGAGAATGAATCCACTGAAAGGTTTCAATCCATCAGTCTTCAAAGAACCTCAGGCCAATGTCAACAATCTGAGCAAGACCCTGCCCCACATTTGTGTACACAGGACACCTTCAAGAATCCTGCCTAGTCTGGACAGATGGTCATTATCAGGTGACATGACTTGAATTATGGGTTTCTTACTTGCACATTCAGAGCAAGCTGCCTTCAGTCCATGACAGAAAGAGGAGTGGGGGTGGGGTTAGGAAAATGCAGGATCACCCATACTGGCAGGTGCAAGGGAGCACAGGCAGTCCGACCAGGGTCTGCAATGGGTGACGTGGTGGTTAGGTGCTATGGAATTTGCAATATATTCCTGTATTTCTTATGGTGATAAGATAGATAAGATAAGATAAGATAAGATAAAATTTATTGCATTTAAACATTCCACATGGGAACAGAGTGCACAAAATAACATTAGAAAGTTGCAATATCAACAAACAATTAATGACTATATTTTTACATACATATATACACATACATGTATGTCACTACTACAGTCTATTCATTATATTGGAAAACCAACTTGCAAATAACACCTATGTTGGCTGGGTCCTGATTTTTCATGATTGACGCATGATTTGGAGCAGTTCGCCAAAAGAAAAAGTTTGAGCTATTTGTTTTTGGCTTTATTTATTATCAGGTACAATATGTACCTTTTATAAAGCAAGTCCAAGTATACAAATGTTAACTTCTAACAAACTTCAATACTAACGTATTTGGAGTCTAGATAAAGCAGAAATCAATTTCTTTGTATCATGTGATTATGCAATGTGTAACATGTGGTTGTGTAATGTGTAACATATGTTAACATTTTCAAAAGACATCATGTTTGGGTTTTTTTAAAATAAATTGTTCTTTGAATGTAAAACATTTAGCTAAAACAAATTAACCACATAAGTTATAAATGGTAACAGGACTATATATCACCATGAAAATATTATAAACAAACAAATAAATGAATGAAATAAACAAAATACCTATTGAGCCAAGGAAATAAGAATTATTCGATGTCACCGACAATTTCATCCATAGATCTTCATCACAATTCAAGGTTTTTTTTTTAAAGTGCAAGTGCGAATAATTTTTACATGCTCATATACCACTAGAGTTTCGAGCATGTCCGTCCCGGGGCCTGTCTCTAGATAGCCAGGGGGCTTGTCCCGGGACAGAACACCCCCCCCCCCCCCCCCGCCAAAAAATAAAATAAATTAAAATTGTGATTGTTGTTTCCATATGTATTGTGATGAGCATCCATAGATGCAACTGTAGACCAAGTTTCATTATCTCGAATTTACAATTTGTGGGAAATGAAGCTACACACCAAACTTTAATATTGAGTTAAATGCAAAAGTTGACACTGTCATCACAGCTGCTGAACACTAATACCTAGGTGTTGCCTTTGTATTTTGTAAAGGTGAAACAAAAATGGGTTATTTTCTACAAGCTGGGGAAAGGAAGGGCAGGGGGGATGAGGAGAGAGAGAACAATAATAATTATTATGATGCTTTTAGGTCACATCATTGATGCGAACAATAGCCTACCACCACAAAGCATCACCTCCAACAGACATAAAACTGCACTCATGGCACACTGCATGTTATTTAATACAAGGTTCTGCTACCTGAGATTTTATTTCCTCCACTTGGCATACACATTAAACATGTCAGTGTCATCACTGGCAACAGATACACCAGTTATTGTCAGCTAAATGTAATCAGGCTTTTACCACCAGATTTTTTTTTTTTTTTTTTTGTTCAGGGTACATACCGTAATTGGATTGTATGCCCACTGCCAAAATCAGGACTCCCAACAAAATTGTTTTTGTTTTGGCCAATTTTCAGATGTAGAACATTACTTTGAACATTCTGGGCTTCTAGAATTTTATAAAAATCCACTAGCCATGGGATCAGTGATTTAAAACATTTACTAGCCATGATTAAAAATGCACTAGTCCTACTTAAGTAAATACATTTTTACTAATAGGAATATCACCTGAAGAAAGAGATAGAGCTAGAGATGGGGGGGGGGGGGGGGGGGGCGGGGGCAGTATATTCATATTTACAAAACACGACTTAAATACAGCATTTGACAACTTTTTTTTTCACTAGCCATTGGGCATGGCTATAGCAGTTATTTACTAGCCCAACATGGAATATCACTAGCCATGGGAGTGGGGCTACCATAATCTAGAAGACTCCAAAAATTAATAAAATGTGGTTAATTTAAGGAATAATGTATTTGCCAAAAACTCTATATTGTGTATAACACAAAAAAAAAGAAGAAAAAAAGAAGAAGCAGCAAACAACAAATCTAGCAATGGACAGGGTGATCTCTGCAAATTTGGACAAAGCTCTGACTTGGGGTGGGGACCAGACATTTTTCCTGCAATCTGTGTTAATTTAATGACAATAGTTAGTATAGAGAATAATACATCAGTACCTGTTAGAGATAATTTATCTTACAGTGCAAGTGGTTGCCACAAATATCTAACGAATGAAAGCAAGTCAGATATGTTTGAAAACCACAAGTTGTACAATAAATCGTCCCCCCAGTGGGCACGAGGGTATTATTCTATTTCTTACATACCCTGAAACATTTACTTTTTAATATAGATTAACAGACAAACACTAAACACAAAGACTGAACATTAGGTTGAAAGTCAAAGGGACATTCCTGAGTTTCCTGCATTGTAAGATGTTTCCGACTAATAAAATATTTCTACGATTAAACTTATATATAAAATATATTTTCTGGTTTAGAATATTAGTGTCTGTATAAGCAATGTGTTTCTGGCCGTCTTAATATTTGTAAGAAGCCCAAACTGGATTTTGTCTTCAAATAATTTTGTATGTACGAAAAAACATTTTTTTAGGAAATAAAATGAAATTTAACCTAGTACAAATATTAGAATGATCAGAAACACATTTAATATACAGCCACTAATATTTTATGCAGAAAAATATATTTAATATGTAATTATAATCGTTAAAAAGTCTCTGTTAGTCGATAAAATCTTAAAAATTGCAGCAAACTCAGGAATGTCCCTTTAATGATGTTACAGATGTAAATGAATACCAAAATAACGTCACCCATTTAAGTTTACTAAGAACACTTAGATCATGACCTTGTTGGACGCCCAATGCCAAGCCTCAGAAGTGGTCTCCTACATATTTTAGAGACTAATTTGATGTACAATGGGTCATCTCTTTCACAGGTATTTAAGAAATACTAATAAACAAATGATCACTGAATAGTGAACATCTAATTTATTAAATGTACTATTGCATGTCATAGACTACTTTTTAACTTTATTAAACAAAAATATCACTCTGCAATTTGAAAGGTACTAATTTGTACCATCAGGAAATATAAGGGTATTTGTTTGTTTGAATTTAACCCCCCAAAAACAACCCAACAAAACAAAACAAAAACCCCACACCAAACCTCCCCCCACTCTCTAAAAAGTCTCCTCTTGTGGGATCGATCCCTGTCGGTTAGGTTATTTTTCGTTCCAGCCATGGTATGTGCTGTCTTGCCTGCTGTATGGTATGTATAAAAGCCCTTGTTACTAATGGAAAAAATGTAGCGAGTTTCCTCTAAGACTATTTGAAAATTACCACATGTTTGACATCCAATAGCCGATGATCACTAAATCAATGTGCTCTAGTAGTGTTGTTAAGCAAAACAAACTTTCATTCATTCATGCATATACATATTTACAATTTGTTTAAAATAAGTAAAAAATTAAGACACACACATGTACTTTTACAACATTAACGTCTAGACTCGAAGGTTTAAAAGTCCCTCTTATCCATAGCTGAAGTCTCGACTGCACTTTATAGGTCCACGTTCATTTAAAGTGTTGATGGGAACCAGTGATGGGAACACACCTGGGTCTGCAACATATTTGTCATTAAACCAGTAAAAGAAAACAAAAAACCCATTGCCATTAGGTGAAAACACTGCTGCAACCCGGCTGACTTTTAGAAATGATATCAATATTTTAGAAGCATTTTTCTCACATACAAGACAGCACATACCACAGCCTTTTATGCACCAGTCATGGAGCAATGGTTGGATTGGAAAATACCGTTGGAGGAATCTATTATATGACCATCAAGTGAGCTATGTCTCTGGCTATGACCATAAAAAAACTCATTTATTTAGGAAAAACAACCAGAACAGTTTGTGCAAATCAATACAGCAAAAGCACATGACAAGTTATTTTTATGTGGACAAGTGACACTAGAAGCTGGTTTTACTTTTACATGAATCATACTGCACTAACAACTCCAGCTGAATCAGACTCGCAGACAGTTAATCTGTGTCCAACCCTCCAGCTACATGTAGATATCATGGCAAACCAAATAAATACACAGGTAAGCAGAGTGGTAATATTTTAAAATAATAATATAATGCTGGCTCAAATAAGTTGTGGATATTTAGGATATTATACAATAATTAACATCTGGAGTTATTCATTTCATAAAAAGAGTCACATGACTCTGCAGCTCGGCCTAATAAAAGTAAAATACCAAATCGTTGGAGACAAGGAAGGAAACATTTTATTTAAGGACACACTCAACACCTTTTATTGCAAGTTATATGCCATCAGACATATGGTTAAAGGCATATTGCCACAGACCACTGACTTATTAAATGGCCTAACAAAGTATTACCTGAACAAAAATATAATTGATTTCCCCCTAATTCAAACATCTACGTAACCACCAGACTTTACTTATTAATGATATTTTGTGAATATAATTGAATTATGGCAATGGTCCATAATTCAAAAACTAAAATTGCCAAGAGAATTGACATGGATTTCACTCTATCATGGTTCAATTAAAGTGATGTGATAGCTAGATTTGGTTTTCAAAGATTAATGTAATTTTCAATTATTATCCATTTTTAGAGAAATAAGGTCCTTAAATCCGTGACAGTATGCCTTTAAGGATCACACAGATATGAGATAAGAAACCTGCTGTCGCCACTTCATGGGCTACTCTTTTCGATTAACACCAAGAGATCTTTTATATGCACCATCACACAGACAGAATAGTACATACCACTGCCTTTGTTAAACCAGTTGTGGAGCACTGGCTGGAACGAGAAATAGCACAATGGGCCCACCGACGGGAAACAACCCTAAATTGATCACACATCAGGCTAGCACTTACCACTGAGCCTTATTGGATAGACAAGGACTGGGAAGCAAAAAATTGGACAAGAAAATACATGTAGGATAGGTACAACCGTTACTACCGTGTTTGAGCGGGAAGAAACAATAGATTATAAAAACATACAACACTTTTATTATAACTTATAAGCATTGAACTTTTAAGAACAATTTCTGGTATCAATAATAAAAAAAACCTATAAGAATTCATGGATGTTCGGTGCACTTGCACAGGTGCAACTATAAACCAAGTTTCATTAACCTACGACTTAATAGTTTGTGAGAAACTGATCTAAACATGAAACTTTTAACACAAAAGTTGATGCCGCCGCCGTCAGACAAGTAATAACTATATCTCACCTTTTAACTTAGTAAAGGCAAGATAAGAAAAACAAACCCACCCCAAAGGAAAGGGAAAAGAAAAACCAAAAGAGTCAGAAAGAGAAAAAAACCAAGTCTACTCCTAAACCAACATCCATGGAAGACATGATCGCTCATAAAACACCTAGTTTGCTTGTCATATTTAACAGTTCAATGGTCAGGTATTCTAAAAGAAGACCTTTATGGAGTCCATATTTACATAATATGTAGACTTGGAGTTAAGTATTCATTTCCTGTTCTTTCGACTTGGAATCGATAGCCTGATTCACAGCACTCCGCGGTTGTCTTCCGGTCTCGGTCAGAACACGATGGTGTCCACTGAAAAGAGCAGCTCATGTCTTCGTCCACTAGATCGACTAGTTGAAAAGAGTTTCTAAGTCTTGACATTTTCGCTATGACTCTTTAGTGCTGCCTCTCTCTTGTTCAAGTTATTGATGTTTTTGAAACAATGGCTACAGCTCACTTCAATTTATTAGGCCGCGGTAAATAATTTTCTATGCACTAAATAACATTTGTTTAGGACAAAAAACCAAGAGTTTTTACACCTACTTAAAACAAGCTAGTAAAAATGGTGTATGAAAGTTATGTATGTGAACACACGGAAGAGAATCTATTGTTCACATTTTTTTAATATTGTCATTGTTATTGCAATTGGCCTTCAGGAGACGTGGTACCTTCTAGAGGCAACTTGCAATAACAGTTCAAATATAAAAACATTAAAGATCATAATAAAAATAGAGTAATACAAAATGTTTATGTAATGCTGTCATTGGAAAAGCAGTGGTTTTGCCAATCAAACAAGATTGAGCTAGTAGTTGGTGTTGTGTTTACATTGTATACACTATACATTAGCATAACTTTGATATTTACTGTTTGTTGCTACATGTAGGTCTCAATTTCTTTTCTTTATTTAGGACAAAATATCATACATCAGAGGAAAGCATTTCCTGGGAGATGCACATAGAGAAATTGCCAGAAAACAGACTGATAAGATGTGAACTTTCAATATGCTAACGATTTGTCAGTCTGATTTATATGACTGTAACAAAATTACAGGTAGTACTTTTCTAAACTTTTAATTTTATATATGAAATTAAGAATTACTGCATCAGTAATTGTTTTCAGTTATTTTCTAATACATGTAGCACTATTATTTTCTTCAACATTTATTTAAGATCCTGGGATTAAATTGTTATTTTTTTAAATTAATAATAATCTTCTTTTTTCAATTTAAGCTAATAAATTCTGGTTTTGTATGCTGCTCTTTCAATTCTGTCAGCATGGCCAAGCATGCATTACTTGCTGTCTTTTGTTATTAATTAAAAACATACAATGCTGCAGCTGCACATGACTCTTATTACTAGGATCACATTGGTGAAACCTTAGGATCAAATCTCAGCCATTCTAATTTTGAGATTTTATTTTATGTTCTCCAGAAGCAATCACAATCTATCACAAAATTTGTAAACACAGCAGAATTAGTACAGTGCAGTCAATGATTTATACTGGAATGTTGCCGTGATTAAATAAATACAGTACAATATGCAGTGAAGTGAATTATTGACCTCACTTTATGTACGTTCTTGAATCACTGCTGGACATTAATCAAGATTAGTGTAAGAAATCAGTTCCGGTAAATGGAAATATTTACAGTGTGGGATAACCTGGTAAGACAGACAGAAGAACAACCTGATATATAACAGTTCTTAAACACTTAGTGATAAAACGGCAAAATGTTTGTAAACGATTTCAGAACAGAATGATGTTTTCTTGTATCACAGGATGAAGTTTCTTCTCCAGGAGAGGACAGTGTTTTCTAAAACATCTTCTTCTTTTTTTCCCAGGAAAGAATAGCTTCTTCTCTTTTCAGAAAAGGATGGGTTTTTTTTCTTCTACAGGACAGGATGGTATATATATATATATATATATATATATATATATATATATATATATATATATATATATATATATATATATATATATATATATTATTTTTTTAAGGAAAGGATGGTGGGTGCCCCACCCCCCACCCTAGGACAGGACAATGTTTTTCTAAGACACAATGTTTACAGTAATAAAATCAACTTACTATTAAGGTGCCAGTAGTGGTTGTCAGCACCATCTTCTCTGATATTTACAGATATCTGAAAATACACAAGAAAAAAACATGTTAAAAACAATTCAAAATGATTACTAAGGAACGGGAATATTGATGTGTGTGTACATTATATTAGTGGACAAACCAACCAGTGTTTTTTTCCATTCCAACCAATCTTATATGACTAGTATATCAGGGACCATGGAATGACCTGCCCTGAAAGTGTTCTTGCTGCTGAATTCACTTTCAACAAGTTTCACAATTATATACATACCATAAACATGTATTAGACATGCAATAGCTGTAGATTGAAATGTGCTGGGCAGTAAAGCTAGTAAGGGGAAGACCAGTGTGATATTTCACAACACCAAAACACTTGACGAATGTAAATATTAATATTTATCTATGCAATTCAATCACTTTTCAAGAAGATTTTCTCAAATTCAAGCACTTTTCATGATGGGTTTGACAAATTCAACAGCTTTCCATTATGACCATTTAGATTCAAGCACTTTTTCAATTGGTATGAACCCTGTCCATAAATTACAGTAACTTAACTTTTGTATTAACAGCCCTCGATCGTGGATGATGGATATTGGGCATGGTTCACTTGTCAATAGAGCACTCTAAGGATATTGCTTTTTCCCTCTCCAAACCAATGCTTCACATGGGACTGGTATATCAAAGGTCATGGTATGTACTGTCAAGTCAAATAGGAAAGAAAGAAAGAAATGTTTTATTTAACGACGCACTCAACACATTTTATTTATGGTCATATGGCATCAGACATATGGTTAAGGACCACACAGATATTGAGAGAGGAAACCCGCTATCGCCACTTCATGGGCTACTCTTTTCGATTAGCAGCAAGTGATCTTTTATATGCACCATCCCACAGATGCACATACCAGTTGTGGTGCACTGGCTGGAACGAGAAATAGCCCAATGGGCCCACTGATGGGGATCGATCCCAGACTGACTGCGCATCGAGCGAGCGTTGTACCACTGGGCTATGTCCCGCCCCAGTCAAATAGGAAGTCCATACACTGGGGAAAAAATCCCTTGCCATTTTTCAGTAGGAATAACTTATTTGGAAATAGCTGGTTTCTCCCCTTCCCCATCTCTCTCTTTTCCAAAGGTAAAAATAACCAAAGGTAAGACACCAAAAAGCAGGTTTTTAAAGATTTGAGATGTTCCTAAACAAACATTCCCTTTCCTTTCTCAGTACCTCATCTCATCATTTTTGGAACAGCTCATGACTTTTTTTTTTTTTAATCTGACATATGCTGGAAATTTCCAAGCTGCATCTAAGACTATGAATAACTAAACAATTGCTATGTCAAACCCACTTTATCCACCACACACCTGCCAAATCCCCGACCCCCGACCTGCTATACCGTCCACCACCCAGGCTAATAGGAAATGATTCCAATCTCAGAATGTCAAGTATTTCCCACATATTTCCTACACAGTCACCCACTGAGCACTTCCCAGGTACTGTGTTAAATTGAATTGATTTTCCTCGGCAAAGCCCATCCTCCTTGGTCTTGTCAACCTGCGGTACGAGTGGTGCGCATGTAATTGATATGAAATCGAGATTATCATTACGCACGAAGCTACTGGTGAAATGACAAGCAGCAGTTTAAAAAAGAAAAAAAAAGAAGAAAAGAAAAGAAAAAAAAACACTTTTAAAAAAGAACGAGGGAAGAAAAATGGTTTGATGAGAAATGAGAAGTAAACAGTGTTTATAAATGTGTGTATGCCTGGCTGAGTTTTCAATCCACCAGACAGATAGATTTTAGAAAATAACTGAAACACTATAATAGTGTCGGAAATAGAATAAAACTGATTTTCGTTGATTATGTCTTTCATAGTAAACTGACAAATAAATATTTTGCAAATATCTATTTAATGATACCCTACCTAATTTAGCATTTACTTGTTTGGGCTCTCACTGATATACAAGGTGGTGCTTACTCTTGTAATTAAAAGAAAGATGTCAGTGAACAGGTGATTTGTGCACTTTATTGGAACAGACTATAACACATTTTGATCGACATGTGTCAATTTCATTCTGATGACTGTTTAGGGGCGAGACGTAGCCCAGTGTTAAAGCTCTCTTTTGATGCACGGATCGATCCCCGTCAGTGGGACTATTGGGCTATTTTTCGCTCCAGCCAGTGCATCACGACTGGTGTAACAAAGGTCTTGGTGTGTGCTATCCTGTCTATGGGATGGTGCATATAAAAGATCCCTTGCTGCTAATCGAAAAGAGTAGCCCATGAAGTGGCGACAGCGGGTTTCCTCTCTCAATATGTGTGTGGTCCTTAACCATATGTCCGACGCCATATAACCGTAAATAAAATATGTCGAGTGCGTCATTAAATAAAACATTTCTTTCTGATGACGGTTTACTCCTATCCCTTTTCAAAACAAAATATTTGTAGACATTTCTAAGTAACATTTTAGCAAAACTGCAAAACTGAGTGTTTGATCTATTATACCGGTATTAAAGGTGCTATGTATTAAATGAGCTATCTCCAAGTTGCATAATGACAGCTACTGCAGATACATTTTTTTAAATTAAATTTTGCTGTAAAATTTAAAGACTACACCTTCAACTATAAGCCCATAAATGATTCTAACAAAATAATTTTATCTACTAGTAGAAAAAATATTTTTATTGGGAGAATTTTTATCACAGATGCTCACATATAACTATGATATAGCACCTTTAAGTGATTGCAAGATTGTGTAAATTTCTAATGTACTTTTATTGAATTTATATTCATTAAATATGCTGATAATAATTAATAATTTATTCTTCAATTCAAAATAGTCAGCTAACTTGCAGTTTAAAATTAAAAGTTTGTTTAAGGATAAATGAAATTGACACATGTAGATCAAAATTTGTTATAGTCTGTTCCAATAAAGTACATAAATCATCTGTTCACTGACATCTTCTTTTAATTACAAGAGTAAATACCACCTTGTATATCAGTGAGAGCCCAAACAAGTAAATGCTAAATTAGGTAGAGTATCATTAAATAGATATTTATAAAATATTTACCTGTTAGTTTAATATGAAAGAAATAATCGACAAAAATGAGTTTTATTCTATTTCCGACACTACTTAAGTGCATAATTCATATACTAAAACACAAGAAGATTTATGGAAAACAAAATAAATGTGCTTGTGTGTGGTTTGTTTACGTGTGGGTGCATGCATGCGAGAGAGTGAAAGAAAGATAGAGAAAGAGAGGTGGGTGGGAGAAAGGTGGGTGGAGAGAGAGAGAGAGAGAGAGAGAGAGAGAGAGAGAGAGAGAGAGAGAGAGAGAGAGAGAGAGAGAGAGAGAGAGAGACTCTGACCCAAGTGATCTGTTCATACTGCCATTATTTGTGACAGGAAGCTAGGATACAGGACTACTTGTTCCATGATTACTATTTGAGGTTAAATTGTCATGGTATAGGACTTCCTGTTCCTTCGTCACTAATTTAAGTTGAGTAGTCAAGATACAGTCATTTATTACTCATAATATATATTCAAGCAAGTGCCAATGATCTAACACATATAGATAATGAAGACAACCTTTAGATTGCACATTAGAACTAGAAGACTGAATCCAGAAGAATACAGAAAGCATACGGCTTAATTCTGTCATCACTGTTGACAACAGCAAGACCAAAATCAATTTCCCATTTAAAAATAAGAAGGTATAGCCAGCGAAGCGAGACTGGTACTCTGCAGGGAAACAGACAACAGTCATCACTTGGTGTGCATGCACTTGAATCATCGCAAGTCTCCAGAATGTACAAACAATTAATCTCCTTATATGACGTGGCTAATAGTGCTTCACACCTACACAATGATCACTGGAAAGTGCAAGTGGAGCATGGACAACCCGGCGCCTGATGGCATTGTCTAACACAACCAATTATGATCACTTAATGTACTTGTACTTGTAATTAATTAGATCAAGGTATCATACAGCTTGCTGGACTCTTAAGGTTCTCAGATAGTAGGTACTGGGTGCAAATCTCAGTACCAGTAGTACCAACCAAGAGTGAAGTTTACCGACCTCCCTCTCATTAATCATTATCTCCTGTCCTGGACATACAACCAAGATAACTGATGTGTATGTCCAGGTCAGCATGCTTGAACATTGATTGGGTATATGCATGAAAATAATTAGAAGTAATCTAAAATAACTAATGACTAACAACTAATAACCTCTGTCCAGACAGCTGGACACACACTACAAGTAAGAACAGAAATCCAAGTTAAAATGAAAATTAGACTGACAGCTGAGGCTACACCATGTTGAAAACATGTTTCTCAATGTTGAGCAGTGTTGGGTTTGGTAAAACCATGTGCTACAGATATCATCATTGGTCCACAACCAGTATATATATATTAATGGTCATGCTCTATGCTGTTCTGTCTTTATTAGCATTCATATGAAATATCCTTTTGGTTGCATATTGGTGAGAGTATAGCCCACATGGCAGCAGTGGATTTTCTCTCCAACGTAAGTTCTCTGGACAAACAAGCCAGTCAGTGTAATGAATGAATGAATGAACGAACAAACGAACAAACAAACGAATGAACAAATGAACGAAACAAATTAATAATTAACAACACCCCAGCACCAAAAATACATTGGCTATTGGGTGTCAAATGCCAGACAGTGGAGTCACGACAGAGTGTTTGAACCATATTTGAAAATATACTGACTAACATACTGACTAACATCACTGAACTCTCTAAGCAGAACTTGCAATGTGTTAGGACTCATTTTGTGAACCTGTGAAAGTTTACATCATCAGGTGGGAAAAAACCTTCATCAAGCTGTAATGTAACTTAAAGACAATATTAAACTACCTGTATATGTTGTGGAAAAAAGATTATGGTAGTGACACAAAGTATTTTCATTTTATCTTTGATTAGGATTATATTAATCTAATGCTTAAAATTATTGTCAACACCAGTAATACTACTACTATGATACATGACACTAACAATCAGTTTTCAAAGCTAAATTAGACTCTTATACAATTCACTTTATTTACATGTGTACCTCACTAAAAGAACTTACATATAATTAAATTTCCCAATTAATAAAAATATTTTTGTCTTTGAAATATACTAGCATGATACCACTAACTTATCCCACTTTAGATTATAAAAAAGATGATACTTAAAGTTGACAAATAAGTCCAAATATATAAATATCTTCTTTTCTTTAAAATATACATAATTAATGTACTCTAGTAATGTCATTAAAACAAACTTGATCATATAATATAATTACATATAAAATATAATTGCACAATGCCATTAATAAAGTCAGATATATATCCAAGGCCACCATTTGTCTGCTGTCATTTGGAGAAGCAGACATGAAACTTCCTCTTCTGTGTTAAGTGACAGTCATACTGGACTCCATGCTCACACTTGTGTTACAGCCATCGGACATCAAACGAAGATGGCATTAGAAGACAAGTGTCAACCAGACTGACAAAAATGATTGTCAAAGAGCTTCAAGACATACAAACTTCAATCATTGCTATGACGACACAGGCTGCATTTGTTTGCAGGATTCCATGCTTCCATGAATAACAGAGTTTTGGTCAGAAGTGTAAGATTATAAGATAGAATCATTTTACGATTCTGGCATGTTTTGGTGTTATTTAATACCTAAATTAATTAATGCCTTGTAATTATTATGTTGAAATGCCACTTTTCATGGATACCAGCATCAAAATTAAGCAAAGATCCTGAATTGATCATGCAGAGTGACAGAAGTCAAGAGAAAATGTAATTATTAATTTATATCCAGCAGGTCTGATATGTTTTCTTTATATACTTATTGTAAATGAAATAAAACTTTGTGGGAAGGAAGGAAATTTTTATTTAACAACGCACCCAAGACATTTTATTTACAGTTATATGGCATCAGACATATGGTTAAGGACCATACAGATATAGAGAGAGGAAACCCGTTGTCCCTACTTCATGAGCTACTCTTTTTGATTAGCAGCAAGGGATCTTTTATATGCACCCATCCAGAGAGGATAGTAAATACCACAGCCTTTGTTACACCAGTTGTGGAGCACTGACTAGAACGAGAAATAGCCCAATGGGGATTGACCCTAAACCGACCGTGCATGAAGCGAGCACTTTACCACTGGGCTACGTCCCACCCCTATTTTGTGGGTGACTGGTATACAAAACCAAAGGCTCCCACCACGTCATCAATTCTTTGACAGGCACAAGTAACAATTGGTGGTTCGGACGTGGATACAGGTGATTCCCTAGGAAACAGAGTCCTGTACACATTATCAATACTCCTTGATTCATACACCAACAGTTGTGGTATGTACTGTTTTGTCTGAAGAAAAGTTTATTGACACCACTAACACACATTGATCAATTAATCAAGGGCTATTGGACTTGCTAATTATAACACGTAACCTTCAAAGGAAACACACAACATTTTTCCATTAGCAGTAAGGCATCTTGAATATGCATTTTTTTCAGACAAGACAGTAAATACAATGGCTTTTGAAAAACAAGTTGTGAGGCACTGGTTGGGATGGGAAAAACCCAATGGATCCACTGAGGGAGTTCGATCATATGACCCAAGCACCTTGGACGACTAATCTACTGATTAAGCTAAATTCAGACCCCCAAAGTCCTATTGCTGCAAATCACTAAAAGTAGTGTATGTGCCATTATAACTGACTTTAAACATCTTACACTAACCAATCAATAGCTGGCCTGGGTGCAGATCTGAAACTACTATGGGCTGGTCTAGAAATGAATGATGGGGGTGGGGTGAGGTAAAAAAAAATAATATCCACCACTCAAAAAAATAAAATTGTATTTAAACCAAGCATACATGTAATAGAGAAAAAACCCTTATCAGACCCACAAGGAATAAACATTATAATTAAGGTGCCTCCTGCCTCCCCCATGTGATAAATTCTGGAATGTTAAGCCTATGTTTTATACCCACTGCCAGGATGACATGCTTGAAGCTTATTTTACTATAAGCATGAATACATGTTACATGGTTTGACGGTCACTCAACACTTGGTGCATGTACACTTGGCCTCATATTTATAGATCTTATTAAAACACATGTCATCGTTATTGAAAAAAGCCAGCCAAGCATTGTATATTTGAAAAGAGTCACAATTATTCAAAACAGAGGCAGCAATGAGATCACAATCATCAGATACATGTAAAATACTACTATAGGAGTTCAAATAGTTAATCCAGTTTAAAATGTAATGTAAGTTCCTATTATCAGCATGAGGATAGATGGATGGATGGACAGACTGAAGGATAGACAGATGGATGGACAGATGGATGGATGGATGGACAGACAGACGGACGAATGGACAGATGGATGGACGGACGGACAAATGGATGGATGGATGGAATGGATGGATGGATGGATGGACGGAAGGACGGATGGGATGGACAGAAAGACAAATAAATTAACAACCGATGGGACAGATGATAAACAGAAAGTTTTTAATACAGCCTTTTGCGTGTTGACAAATCCCATCACTGATATGACAGAATAAATATTGTTTACGATAAAGTAAAGTTGTTTTGCTAAGTTGTAGTGAAATATCGGAAAGCTTTTTGCTCAACATCTAGTTTTTTGTTCAGGAGCTAGCAAAGGTTCTTTTTTGTTTAATGAATACCATAGACAATTGTTTTACTCAATATGTTGCTAAAATATACAAATTATTAGCTACAAGGCAAATTCTTTGCCACTGAACTTAACATCCGATCAATGAAGAAAAAAGAGAAAGAACCAATTTGATGCAACGTGGTGGCACGGTGTAGCATATTAATACACAATAAAAGTTAAAATTTGTTTTGTTTAACAACTCCACTAGAGCACATTGATTTAATCATCAGCTATTGGATGTCAAATATTTGGTAATTTTAACATAGTCTTAGAGAGGAAACCCACTACATTTTTCAATTAGTAGCAAGGGAGATTTTATATGCACTATCCCACAGACAGGATAGCACATACCATGGCCTTTGATATACCAGTCGTGGTGCACTGGGTGGAACGAGAAATAGCCTAATGGGCCCACCGACAGGGATCGATCCCACAATGACCATGCATCAGGCTAATGCTCTACCACTGGGCTACATCCTGTCTCCTAATTTCCAATAAAGGATATTTCAATTATTTATTTTTTTAAATACTGAAAATTCTACATTAAAATTGCTTTTGGGCTAAAACGAAAAAAGACCAAGTATCAACTCTCTTCAATGTTGACATAGTTTCTTTAATTTTTTTAATTTCTGAGAGAATGTTTCAAACAGCACATATTCAAGTGTTTGTATTCTTTTACAGTAATATCAGAATGTGAAAATATATAATTTATTAAAAAATAAGATGATTCTTCTACAGCTGTAAGCTTCATGTACTAACACTGGTTAGAAGCAGCACTTCTCGGAAGCTACCCTCACTAACACTGGTTTTCAGGATAGGATAAGGGGGGAGGGGGGGGGTATGTGTATGTGTGGGTGTGTGACCATGTAATTTGTGTTTATGTGTTAAAACTGGTAATGAAACATATTCAGCATTTGAGTGAAATAAATACGACCCATTTGTGGAATGTCATCAAGTGACTGAATCTTTGCCCTTTTTTTTCTTTTCACAACACACAAAACACATTTCTTTTCTTGTCACTCATGAATGTCTATTCAATGTAACAAGATGCCTAGAGAGAGAAAGAGAGAGAGACAGAAAAAAAAATCAATTACCACATCCTAATACACACAGAACAAGAGCCATCGAAAGGACTAGAGACACATTTTAAATACATCGCCTGATTAGACATAACACGAGAGAGAATGAGAGAGAAAGAGAGAGCGAGCTAGCAAGAGAGACGATCGGTGAAATCATCTCTACAAGAAGCCACTTGAGCAGAACGAGTCATCATCGGCGGGAGAGTGGCGGACTCAATTCCTACCTGATTATCATGAACCGATATCCCACACACACCACCAATCGGTCGGTCTGTGCTGTACCACTCGACATCGCGGAGGCTCGGGATCGCTGGATCCGAAACACACAACACAACACAGGGGTGAATCTATCATCACCCGTGAAAACACACTCAACGATGGAACCACATTGACGGTACACAAGCCTACAGATTGTGTGTGTGAGAGAGTTAGTGTGTGTGTGTGTGTGTGTGTGTGTGTGTGTGTGTGTTTGGCCTTAACGGAGCCACAATCAGCTTGGCTTAATGAGTAGATCAATACAATAATAAAGCGCTATCTTTCCACGATATGTTGATCATCTGACACGATCCCGCTGTACACATCTTCACTCATTACCCAAGTGTTGTGGTGCGGTCCATGCCGTGCTGGCTGCTTCGTATCAAGGGGAGGCAAGTGCGGCGAGTCGTCCACCATTAGCCAGCCAGGCAGCCAGGCAGGCAGTCAGGCAGTCACACAATACAAAGCTATGGCTGGCTAGCATGAATAATTTATTAAGAATTTGTATCTTCTCCCAGATCATCATAAATGTTACATTACGCTTTGGGAAACGAAAGAAAAAAAAAAAAAGTAACAATAAAAAAAAGAAGACTATTTTTAGTGATGGAGAATACTTCAAATTCAATACAATACAGCAATGTATAATCTTAAGATGAGATTTTCATGGAACATTGAGGTGGAATTAAGCATGCCAGCTGCAATTTAAAACTGAAAACTACACACACACACACACATATATATATATATATATATAATTATTTTTATCCAATACCTTATTTAATATGGCATGCATATTTTTTAGTTTCAATTCAGCATTCAATTACATGCATGACCAGCCAAATTACTAAAAATAAAATTAATTAAACTTGCAATGAATTGAAGTATTAATTAACAACTTAAAAACATCTCGAGATGCAACTCGGCCAAACCCACAAAGACTCCATCGTCACAAATTACAATTTACCCCTGGGCCAATATGATACCAAAGAATTCAATTTTATACTTTGTGGATCCATTCAAAGAGAGATTTCTTGAAAACCTCTTGCAAGCAATTATTTGAAAAATGTCATCTATTTATAACACTACATGAGGACACCTCTAGGACACTCTTGGGGAAGTGATCCACTAATCAGCAACAAGATTACATGTGTGGTTAACAAATAAAAAAAATAAAAAAATAAGAGTCATAGTCTGTATAATTGGCCTCCTTTCACCATGATTAATGGGAAACGGTCAAGAGTTTAAGTGTCAAATTCAATGATTCGGTTAAGCATTTGCTAGTCTTGGCTTATGCTGGAAATCATTTGGCTTTAGTCAAATTTAGAAATTTGGAGTATTATTTTTGAAAATTAATGTATTTAGCCAAAACCAAATACCTTAGCCAATCTACCAAATACCTTAGCCAATTTATATATATATATTCACTAATGACAATATTAAATAAAATCAAGTTGTATTATTTAGGGCATATTAAAAACAATTTTAAATGACAAGAGTGGCTTATTTAATGACACTGTTTAAACAATGGCTATCACAATCACAGTGCACTGGTTAAAACAAAAGATTGCTCAAGACAACCAAGATTCATCTTACAACTCATCACATCTCAGATACATCATGGCTCTCAACTTTCAGCACACATCCAGGCCAGAAAATCAACTTCAGACAGCATAACCTGCTTCAAGCATGTGACTGGACAATTAACTGATCAAGAATCAACTTCAGACAATATAACCTGCTTCAAGCATGTGACTGGACAATTAACTATCAAGAATCAACTTCAGACAACATAACCTGCTTCAAGCATGTGACTCACTGACTGGACAATTAACTGATCAAGAATCAACTTCAGACAACATAACCTGCTTCAAGCATGTGAAAAAACTTCAGTGTAACCTACTTAAAGGGTTTGCTGCCATAGTAACACATTTATGACTGAGAAATCGTTTTTGATGAATAAAAATATATATTAAATAGTTTTTTTCTGGTTAGAATATCAGTGTCTGTATAAACAAGGTGTTTGTTGTTGTCCTAATGTTTGTAGTAGTTCGAACCAGATGTTACATTCTGTACTACAGAGAAAGAAAAAAAGTATTACGGAAAAAATGAACAATGATTACTACAAATATTAGCACATGTCTGCAAACACATAAAATATACAGACACTGGTATTATAAACAGGAGAATGTATTTAAAATGTAATTTTAGTTGCCAAAATGGCTCTGTTAGTCTAGAACATCTTACAATGGCTGCAACCTTAGGACACTCCCTTTAAAGCATGTGAATGGACAGTTAGCTGATCAAGAATCAACTTCAGACCACACAACATACTTCAAGCTTGTGATGTGGACAATCAGTACTTCAGACAACTTAATGTATTTCAAGCATGTGAATGAACAATTACCGTATTTTCCCGTGTATTATGCACACTTTTTTCCCAGAAAATACAGGTTAAAAATGGGGGTGCGCACTATACATAGCAATAGAAAGAATATCTTTTAAAATTGTCCAGCGATCACCCATGAAAAATCGCCGATCAGTAGTTTACGGTACTTTACAGGTTATTGACAGTGTTCATTACAACGAAATGCCAAAACCCTCTTAAAAATCGCTTTTCACTTGTGATGGTTGTAATAAATGCAAAATAAATCTACAAAGGTATCCATACCTCGCCAAAAAGTGCACAAAAATGACAAAACTGGACCGTAAATATTTTTAATTTCCACGAGATTTAATTCGGCCATTTCCGGCAAACCGGAAATATACCACACTATTATAAATTTAGAAATCTCGCGCATTCACGTTAACCACTAGAACGAAATGTAATATGCTATATTTTTGTTTTCATATATGTATTAGTCATTTACAGTGTATGGGGTATATAACTTTGTTTTGATTTATGCACGTGTGAGTCTGTGACATGTAAGTACGCAAGTACTAGCCTTTGTTTAATGTGACATGTAGGTCTATGTACTCAAATACCTAACTAAGTTTTGTTTCTTGGTTTCTTGAATATACCGTATTTGACCGGAAATTAGCCCAGGGGGCCAAGACAACTCATTGTAAGCTTAGCATGGGGTGGGCTTATTCCCAGACAAGGGGCCAGTTTTGTTGAAAAAACCCACAAAAAAACTAATAATTAAAATAAATAATAATTAAATGAACTAGGAAGAAAATGAAAAACGTCCAGTAGCACATCTATTAATTAGTGTTCCATTTGTTATTAATAAATAATAGTTTATTAATTAAAATTCTTTTTTTACTAGTATCTAATTATCAGAAACGCACCTTCTATGTTACAATTACTTACCAGTGCTGTTTATTTACATTCAAAATTTAATGCTGAGAAGAATTAAAACAACAAACTCAATAGTGTATACACACGTTTCTGACAGGCAGCCAGCTTACACTACAAAGAATTGTCAATCTAGGCCATTGTTCTTAGCCAATCAGAATAAGGTATTTGCCTAATTAGCATTAACTGCGGACACAGTGTGGTGGTAAAAATAGACATTGGTTTTAGTTCAGACTTGGGTTTGGGTACTTCAAAGAAATACTGCAGGCATGAAATTGAAAACAATGTTACACACTGTTACTGTTAGACTACTAAATCTCACTGGTGGTAAAATATTGTGTTACATTTGTGTGTTTAATTATTTGCAGGAGGTATGACCTTTTAAATGAACTTTGAGCAAACTTGCAGTTTTGTGTTATTTATAAGGTGACGAAGTTGGGGGTGGGCTTATTTACGAATGAGGGCCTAATTTCTTAAATGCTATCAAAATGGAGGGGGGCTTATTCAAAGACATGGGCTAATTTCCGGTCAAATACGGTACCGCTTCTTTCGCTTTGCGTTAATTTTGGTGACGGGTAAAGTGGTACATCTTGCATTCACTGTCGATTTTGTGGTTTAAAAAAACAGTGCGCATTATATTGTGGTTCATGTTTTTTTTTCTTGGAATAAACGTTCAAAGTGGGGGGTGCGCATTATACACCGGTGCGCACAATACATGGGAAAATACGGTAGCTGATCAAGAATCATCAGACAACAAACATACTTCAAGCATGTGAATGAACAATTAGCTGATCAAGAATCAACTTCAGACCACACAACATACTTCAAGCTTGTGATGTGGACAGTCAGTACTTCAGACAATGTAATGTACTTCAAGCAGGTGAATGAACAATTAGCTGATAAAGAATAAACTTCAGGCAACACAACATACTTCATGCTTATGAATGGACAATTAGCTGATCAAGAATAAACTTCAGATTAACAAACATACTTCAAGCTTGTGAATGGACAATCAGTACTTCAGAAAACGTAATGTACTTCAAATAACTGATCACAAGTAACCATGACATCACAACATATGGATGATGTTACATAATAAGACTATTAGGTTCCAATAACTAGTCTATTTTCCTGTAGGAAAAATTTATTGTAGTATCTTACTTCGGGGAAAGTATAACAAAACTTGAATGATGACAAGATAAAAACTGATAAATAAATAATAAAATATGAAAACAAATTTCGAATTGCAACATTTCTAATCAACTAAAAATTGATTAGCAAATACTGTTTAATGTTTTTAAGTTGTGTACTGATCTCTGAAACTTTCAAAGAGAAACACAACACAATACTGAACAAAATGTTTCCCAATTTGAAAAAGAAAAGGTAAGAATGATTTTTGTACACCATTATAATGTATCATTACAGTTAAGTTGCATTCCACAATTTCCAGCATGATACTGAATACCATATCAGTGCATACCTAAATATATGTATAACAAGACAAGCAATTTGTAAACAAAACTACTAAACGATAACAATATATCCCAGTCAGGTCTGCTATTAGACTGGTTTGATTAATTTAGTTAAGAGAATGTGATTCACTTTAATAATTGTACAGTACATGTTTTGTGAGAGGCAGGGAACATTTTGTTTTTAAAACATTGATTTATTAATCATCGGCTATTGGATGTCAATCATTTGGTCATTTTGACATTTAGTCTTAAGAGAGGAAACCTGCTACATTTTTCATTAGTGGCAAGGGATTTTTTATATGCACCATCCCACAGCCAGGACAGCACATATGATACCACGGCCTTTGATATACCAGTCGTGGTGCACTGGCTGGAACGAACACACCAAAGTATACCAATAATCTATAACACTAAACACTGAAGTTATTATGCTGAAAACAAAAAACATATACAATTTGTCACAACCTATGAACTTCAATAGGGCTCTTCCAGTAATGGGGTGGGAGAGGAAGGGGAGAGGGAGGAGGGGTAGGAGGGCATGTCATCAATCAATTTTTTTAATTTCTTTCACCACTCCTGGGTCAATAATGCAAATCAGTCTTGTAGTTTGATGACTAGAAAATACACAGAACACTGCAGCACTCCCACGCCTCATCCTACTATTTTTGAACAGCCCTATTTAAAAATTCCCTCATTAATTTTAAATGAATCTGTATATTTACCTGAAATCCTTATGATGTGGCCCAACAAGGTAATCTCAGAACTCAGCCCATCTATGTGAACTTATTGTACAGCCACTCCATTATATGTAGCTATTCAAAATACAAGAAAATATTTTAATTAATAAAAAACAAACAAAAAATCCACTTAGCAAAAGAAATTAATTAATCACAAATCCCCTTTACATATATACATATAATATATACACTTTCACTGAGAAATAAGTAAATTTTACAATTTGACTGCTTTTGCTTCTGGCAAATAATATTTACATATAATACTAATATATATATATTTTGCCTTTCACATTTCATGTGAGTATTTGTCACCAGTTACATCAACATGTACATCACTGTGAAAGACATGTAGCAGATTTTAGTTTAATATTTGCAATGGATATTGTTTTCATTGTGAGTCATGATGCACCAATAGTGTCATTACAGACATACACAGAAATATGCAACACACAGTTATGCACTTTTATACATACAGCGTTTGAAATAAGCACTGCCACTTGTCCATTTGTCCTGTGAAAATCTGCTCTAACAAGCAAGGTTGTCCAGTGGACAAGTAAACATTTTTCGTACACACCTGTTGGTGAGAACACCATGCATTATTTTTGATGACACATGGTTTTTGACACATGTACGTGTGCTAACAATTTCAAGACATATGACAGGCTGCTTCTAGGTGATGACCAGGTGCCTCCAAAGGTCTCTTAGGCTCCGCTAGACAACAACCCATTCTCTTTACAAGTCTTTTTGCATTGCACTGCGATATCGCAAATTTAAAAGTTTTTAGTGATTTAGGTCCCTGGTCACCACTTCCATACATCCAATAAAAAACTACATAATTGAAATCGACATACAGTTAACCTGACAATCATGGGTCTGTAACTCGTAAGTTAGCTACAAGTGCAACGGCTGTAAATAAGTTTTAGTCACTTTTGCTCGTTAGATACATTTTAAATCAACTCGTAAGATAAATGGTATCTAACGGCCACTCATGTATTATTCTCTATATAATGCTGTTTCATGTAATGTCTTGTCTACCATAAACTTATTCAGTGTCACTGATAGTTGCATTTTTAAGATGTTCAACTCAATGCAAATTATTAAAACATAATTTATTTATTTTTGGTCAAATGCATTGTGATGAACTATAAAAACGGTTTAATTGATTCAGGATTTACAGTTTGTGAGGAGTGGAGTGAAACTTTACCACTGAGCAACAAGCAAATATATTTTAGTTTATGACTGTTTAGTAAATTAACGTTTATTTCTTTTCACATGCACTGTGATGAACATTCATAAATGCAACAATAAACCAAGTTTCATCACTATTTTTCCTCATCTGTCACATATTAGTGTTTGAATCAAGAATGGATATATGCACATCAAGTAAATAATTTGATGGTACATAATAAAAATAGAACAGATCATAAGTACCCTTAATAGGTGGTTATGGGTTAGAAATCTTTTGAAACTGGACATTGAAATGCATGTACTTTTACAAATTTTAAACAGCAGTTCTCTTACTATAATTTTTCGAAACATTTTTAAAATGTATTTATTAATTTCCTAGATTTTAGGGTACCGGTACGTAGTTTTACCTTTCGTACCCATTGACTAAATCCCTGCACATATTAAGGTACAATTATATTACAATTGCTCAAACTGTTAAAACACACACATATATATATATATACACACACATATTGTGTAATGTGTTGACAATAATACAGCATCAACCTTGGTGCGTACCAAAAATGTTTTTAATAAAAAAAATCAAGCAATCGGTGTAAGCTTATAGGCCAATGGAATTGTTAGTATTCTTTGCATTAATTTACTGTTAACAAATATTTTATGGTTTTACTTGGTATCTATGACTAAATTTAATTATTTGGTAGTTTGAGTGTAAAATTCTATTGCCTTGGGTATCATACTTTAGGAAAACCTTAAAATAAAGGGAAGCAACTCTTGATAGGCTACATTATACTGCCTCACATTTCAGTTAATACATGCATAATGTACTTACTTTTGTTAAGTTGAGGCAAATAAAGTTTTTTTTATAGTCAAGTTGCTTTTTAAATTCTTCTGTCACATATTTTTCCTTTTACTGTGCTTTCATCTCTGGTTCATTAACAGCACTGTAAAACAAAATGTGAATACATAATTAAGAAATGGATAAATAGATGAAAGGTTGGAGGATGGATGGATGGATGGATGGATGGATGGATTGATGGAAGGTACATGGATGGATGAAAGGTGGATGGATGGATGGATGGATGAAAGGTTGATGGATGAATGGATGGATGGATGGATGGATGGATTGATGGTCAGATAGATGGATGGACAGATAGATGGATGGACGGATGGACGAATCAATAGATGGATGGATAGATGGATGGACAGACGAATAACATATGAAAACGTGTTTAACACACATATATTGCTAACATCAAAAACACTGGCTACTGGGTATGAAACCAGCTTACAGTATCATGCAAGTACATGTATACAACAGCTGTAATGGTGAAAACTGATAAGGATCTCTAACAACCCACTACTAGTACAAAGTACCAGTTCTAAATGTATGTATAGGGTACGATGCAACCCAGTGGTAAAGTGCTCGCCTGATGTGCAGTCAGTTTGGGATCGATCCGTATTGGTGGGCCCACTGGGCTATTTCTCTTTCCAGCCAGTGCACGACAACTGGTATATCAAAGGTATATCTTATCCTGTCTGTGGGATGGTGCATTGAAAAGATCCCTTGCTACCAACAGTTTGTTTTGTTTTTCGACACCACTAGAGCACATTGATTAATTAATCATCGGCTATTGGATGTCAAACATTTGGTCATTTTGACTCGTAGTCATCAGAGGAAACCCGCTACATTTTTCCATTAGCAGCAAGGAATCTTTTATATGCATCTTCCCACAGACAGGATAGCATACACCATGGCCTTTCACCAGTTGTGGTGCACTGGTTGGAACGAGAGAAAAAACAATTAGTTGAACGGATCCATTGATGTAATTCGATCCTGCGACCTAAACTACCTTAGGCCAGCAATCATTATTTCATTTCATTTCAACTTATTTTCATGCTTATATCCAAGTAAAGTTCAAGCACGCTGTCCTGGGCACACACCTCAGCTATCTGGGCTGTCTGTCCAAGACAGTGGGTTAGTGGTTAGTTTGTTAGTGGTTAGTGAGAGAAAAGAGGGTGTAGTGGCCTTTCACCTACCCATTAAGCCCGCAAGAACTCGCTCTGAGTGGGAGCCAGTACCGGGCTGCGAACCTTGTACCTACCAGCCTGTAGTCCGATGGCTTAACCACTGCACCACCGAGGCTGGTGACCAGCAATCAACCAACTGAGCTAAATCCACCCCACACCCCCATTACTAATGAAAAAATATGGCAAGTTTCCTCTCCATGACTATAAATGTGTGTCAGAATTACAAAATGTTATATATATATATATATATATATATATATTAATTAATAAATCATGTACTCTAGAGGTGTTGTTAAACAAAATAAAAAACAAGTTGTATGTATTAACTTTAAGATATTATACATCAGTTAACAGGAAGTACATCTGAATAAGGACCTGAGAAAAAAAACTAAAAACAACTTAAAGTCCATTCTATCTGGAATTTGATACATCAAAACTCAATTTTTCTCTCTCCATCTACTAACATCATTTCCTAATTCCAACTACATTAATCTTTGTGTGTTCGCAATCTGTGCATTCTGCTGTTAGATTTACTATGTTTTAATACATTATTCACTGAGAGTGAAAAAGATTTTGAAACGGAAGATAATACATCACATGTATTCAAAATGGTTTGTAATAAAAACATTCTTCAGATAGGTCAAAATACTGTAACAGTAATAGCAACAATGCATGACACACAATGTAAATGTAAACATTGTATGAAATAGTATCAATATAAAAAACGATACTTCATTGCCACAAAAAAATTATATATTTCAACCGGAATAGCAAGCAGACAGACAGGCAGGGAGACAGACAGGGAGACAGACAGACAGCCAGGGAGGGAGACAGACAGGCAGGGAGACAGACAGACAGACAGAACTACGGTACATAAAATACAATAGCAGATAAATTTTAAATTTATTATGTACCACATGTACTTTCAGCATGGTGGAGCACATACATAATTAATTCTTGCTATTGGATTATTGAACAATGTTTCTAGACTGGGAAAGCGAGACACAATGGCAAGTATCAGCAGTACAGCACTCAGCCTAATACATACATATTTTGTAAGTAAAACTTCCCAATATCAATGCCCTTCAACATCTGCATGCTAACTTATTACATCAAGCTGTATAGTTCAAGCCTGGTGCCGACACCTGCGGTGATCTCTTAACACAGAAGTTATAAAGCTTGGGGTAAGACGGGATTCCGGTAGGCTGTGTCAAGCCAAGGTGTAGATTACATAAAAAGTGCTGTGTTTACTCAAGGTTAGGCAAGAATTTAGATGAACAGAATCTTGTATGCTAACAGAAATAGCATAGTTTTGAATTAGAGAATCGGCCTATAAACAGATTTCATTCCCAGGATGCATTTGCATAATCTGCACACACAAAAAAAAGATGCAGATAAACAATGCTGATACTTATTTTGTATCAACACAATTCTTAAAACTTTTTGCAAGTAGCAAACATTAAGAATAAACAGTTAAATGCTAGTATTATTACATCATTTAGCAAGTCATTCTGTTCAGGCATTTAAATTTCCCCATTCCAACCATGACTGGTATTTAAAGGTTGTGGCATGTGCTGTTCTGTCTTTGAGCATGTGCAGATAAATGTTCATTTCAGCTAATCGAGATTGAGTACTGACGTACACGTGTTGGTTTCTTCTTTCTTTCTCTATACTACAGATGATTAAAATACACTAAACACCTGGTTAATTAAACCACGCACTGGGAAGTTATTAAGCATTCCTTCTTTTATTTTTAAATTCAGACAACAATTACAAAACATTGTAACAAAATAGTAGTTCTTTAAATTAATAATCAAATGACATACTAATAAACATTCCAATACAACTAGCATATATAGGTTAATTTTCAGGTTACATCAGATAATTTGTGTATGCAGTCATGGGTAATTAGGATTTAAGACGATACAAAATTTATCGGTTTAGCTTTACTGATGTGATGATCGATTGCAAAAATTCATAATCGATTATTTTGGAAAATTTTAAGTGTTCCTTCAGTTGTGTAAATATGCTGTGGTTGCGGTTTTGTTTTCATGTGTGTGTGTGTGTGTGTATATATATATATAAATTATATTAAGTAGTTAATAAAGGTAAAATTAGCCACTTGTAGCGTTTATCCCAGTGAACACAACAATAGCTGCACCATTGTTATAATTCAAATCCTTTGTATATGCTCATATAATTCTAACCAATTGTGTAATCGAAAGTTGATTGGTTGGTGCAAACTGATTATAACCAATGATCGACGATGAAAAATCCAACAAATTCCTAACTGTTGAATGATATACTAAATAAAAGAATTAACTGTTACATGACAAGCTATATAATTGACAAATGATATGCTGAATAAAAGAAATAACAGTTATATGATATGCTAAATAATTAACAGTAAAATGACATGCTAACTACTTCATTAAATGATACACTAGGCATATTAACATGTGTTTTAATTTAACATTGGGAATTTTTATATTGATGTTGATCATCAATTTATTCATATTTTGACTATGGTATGATACCTAATAGCTAATATATTTTGTGCTGAGGTGTTGTTTCAACATTCTTTCATTATTAAACATTATTTCATTCATTCATTGTTAAACAAAATGTTACACCATTCACACTCGTTGTGCAAGAAAAACCCTCTCTAAAGAGATATTTGCTGATTTCACTAGACAACATCACGTAACACCATACACAGAATCGGATAATAAAGAATAACAAATGTTTTCCCATATAATTATAATATTAACAATGAATCATCGACGTAACATTGTGTAACATGAGTGTTCATCTCGCAGCAGGAGAAGCCCATCATGATTTATATCGCAGCAACCACAAATTAATTATGCCGTTACGTATTGATTGTGCAAATATGTGTAGGTGTAGCAATAGTGATGTTTGATTTGCACAGTGCGTTTTTGTGCGGCTGCAGCAGAAAGATGCCAACAATTTGCTGCAAGTGAAAACAATAAATAACAAAAGGGCTGAGCGAAAAAATCCCAGGATACATCTGTTTATTTCTGTTTAAAGCATGAAGTCTGTGATATATGTAACATGCTTAAATATATAATCTGTGACAGCAACTACATACCATCATATAATTTCTCAGAATAATAATAAATGTTTTTTTAAATGTTTTAAATCCCTCTGTTTGATGTTATTGTGAATCATCATTATTTACAGTTGCAATCTCTATTCTCCACTATATACATAGTTTTTCTTTTATCATAAAACACATGCATACACATTTCTACATAATACTGCATTTTTTTAAAAATGCATTTAAAAAACCTGTGCATAACAATGTCTTGTAAATTCACAAGAAACTGCATCATTTCATTTCAACTTATTTTCGTGCTTATATCCAATTAAGGTTCAAGCACACTGTCCTGGGCATACACCTCGACTATCTGGAATGTCTGTCCAGGACAGTGGGTTAGTTATTAGTTGTTAGTGGTTAGTGAGAAAGAAGAGGGTGTAGTTGTCTTACACCTACCCATTGAGTCATTAAAACTTGCTCTTGGTGGGAGCCGGTACCGAGCTGCGAACCCAGTACCTACCAGCCTTATGTCCGATGGCTTAATCATGACACCACCGAGGCTGGAACTGCATGAAACTGGAGTGGGGAAAAACGTCTTGTCAAGGGAGATAATTGGTGAAAGGTTTAATCACTTGACAACAGCTTCATCAACAATGCAGAAACATGTAACAGTCTGATGTCTTCTTCTTCTTGTTGGGGTTGTTTTTTTTGTTCCGTGAGAAAAATTGCGAATAAAACAACAAAATCTACAAGACGACTTGATGCTGAGCTTTTCAGCAGTTTCTGCATATAGTAGAATTAAAAAAAAAAAATCGTTTGTCTAGACTATGTCTTACATTGTCTATAAAGGCAATGAGAGTTTATTGCGTTGTGCGAAATATGCAGTCAAACACTGAGTATTTTGCAGTGTATACATATGATAAATTGGCCTGTGTGAATGTGTTTGGAAGAGGGCATCATCAATAGACTCAGCTTGCATTTTCACTCCTCGTAAATTACAGCAAAGCAGTAACAACTTTGTGAATGTGTGCCACTAGTTTTCTTGTATAAATACTTTGTGAATATGTGCCACTAGCTTCGCTGCATAAATACTTTGTGAATGTCACTAGCTTAATACTTTGTGAATGTGTGCCACTAGTTTTGTTGTATAAATACTTTGTGAATGTGTGCCACTAGCTTTGTTGCATAAATACTTTGTGAATGTGTGTCACTAGCTTTGTTGCATAAATACTTTGTGAATGTGTGCCACTAGCTTTGTTGTATAATACTTTGTGAATGTGTGCCACTAGCTTTGTTGCATAAATACTTTGTGAATGTGTGCCACTAGCTTTGTTGTATAAATACTTTGTGAATGTGTGCCACTAGCTTTGTTGCATAAATACTTTGTGAATGTGTGCCACTAGCTTTGTTGCATAAATACTTTGTGAATGTGTGCCACTAGCTTAGTTGCATAAATACTTTGTGAATGTGTGCCACTAGCTTTGTTGTATAATACTTTGTGAATGTGTGCCACTAGCTTTGTTGCATAAATACTTTGTGAATGTGTGCCACTAGCTTTGTTGCATAAATACTTTGTGAATGTGTGCCACTAGTTTTGTTGTATAAATACTTTGTGAATGTGTGCCACTAGCTTTGTTGCATAAATACTTTGTGAATGTGTGTCACTAGCTTTGTTGCATAAATACTTTGTGAATGTGTGCCACTAGCTTTGTTGTATAATACTTTGTGAATGTGTGCCACTAGCTTTGTTGCATAAATACTTTGTGAATGTGTGCCACTAGCTTTGTTGCATAAATACTTTGTGAATGTGTGTCACTAGCTTTGTTGCATAAATACTTTGTGAATGTGTGTCATTAGATTTGTTGCATAAATACTTTGTGAATGTGTGTCACTAGCTTTGTTGTATAATACTTTGTGAATGTGTGTCACTAGCTTTGTTGCATAAATACTTTGTGAATGTGTGTCACTAGCTTTGTTGCATAAATACATCTCAAACTGGTCAGTGTCAAACATGACATCTCTTCTTCTAGCAGGGTAAGGGTTTTTTTGCTGCATGTTTTTAAACATGAAACATGATTTTTTCTTTTTTTCTTTTTTTAATGTGTAATTTTCTGCAGTTTGGAAGGGATTGACTAAAAAGAAAGAAAAGTAGTGTGTAAAATATTGATAAATTTTGTTAATGCATGACCCCTAAAAGATGTGTTTTACAAATGGAGGCCATTAAATGAGTAAACTTTGCCCTCCACAGGGACATGTTGTAAACACATGCTGTTCAAGTTGTCAAGTGCTCAAGCACCACAATAGACTAGGGTAGGAATTCCTAACTGTAAATAGTTCCAGGATGTTGTATTAGGAGGCAAGTCATTCCCCCAGGACACCGCATTAAGAAAAGTTATTAAGAAACGATATTCCACATAGCTCTACACTGAAAGGCTAGGAACCATTACGCTCCATTATTGTTAACCTACTGGTTTAGTACAATCATACATAAAAAAAAACCCAATAATTTTTAAAAAACCCACCTAAACCAGTAATAAAATTTGTTTGTATTCATAAATACATGTATATATACACTTAGATCAAGTGAAAAGATGAATGATTTCAAAATAAAACTAAGACAAGTAACATACACATGCACACACACACACACACACACACACACACACACACACACAAACACACACACACACTTGCACACACACACACACACATACATGCACACACACACACACACACACATACACACACACACACACACACACACACATTCATACAACAACAACAAAAACCCACTACGGCCCAATGATATCCCTCAAAAGTATACACACCTCTTTTCTTTTAAATATCTACCTATTAATCCAGGTTTAAGAAACAGGGATGACTTTGAGCATAATTAATAGCAGCAATACATATCTGTATTTTGATATTTATTGTAAGTGACAAAATCTTCTTTAAAATAGAAATTTTTCATTAAGTAGAAGCTGAAATAGTAGATTTGTTTGTTTTAAATCAATGTTATGTATCACAAACATTCTCAGCCAACAGCTGGCTTAAATTGCTAGCTACTTTTGCCAATTAATTGAATGTCACCTACTTTCTTAATTTTTAAACTTTTAAATGTTATTTCAGATAATTTGGGTGCTCTTACTACTTTGCCTTGTGCTTCATTAAGAAATGACAAGGCTGAATTTTACTATGATATAGATGTGCAAACTTAACAAAATGCTACGAAATGATACAAAGATATGACTGTAAATCATAAAATATTAGCAATCTTAAAATTTAGCGAGGTCGGCATATCAGACACTAAAATATAGCTGAAGTTGCAGGACCAGCTGAAATAAAACTTTAATACAATTAATCACTGACAGAAATATCGCATTTAATTTTGGGGGGGGGGGGAACAGTCTGTTGTATGTCTGTTTAAATTTTGTGACGTGAAATATTAGCATCTTGTATGGCATCGCTAAATTCGCTAACATTTTAATTTCGCTAACATTTCCTAATTTAGAGTACATGTATATACAAAAAAACAACGCATCTAGCATAAAGAACACCTTTTACATTTTTGCCATACCAGTATCGGTAGAAACATACAAATATTCAAAACTAACAATGATTTTAGAAAAACTGATAAATATGCTAATCACTATTTTTTTTATTTTTTTTTTACTGTATTTGAAAAATTCATGTCAACCTACCAATTTTGTTTAATTAAAAAAAAAAAAAAAATTACATTTGATGTTTTATTATCAGGTAGGTAGGTGGAAGAGAAGATGTAATTTCTAGAGTTATTACTGAAAAGCACAGTAAGATCTACCACCATATTCATAAACGATTTCCCGCCCGGCATATAATTTGCGAGGTGTGAAAACCGAGCTGCGTCTAATGATTGGATCTTCAATCCGAACAAATGAATTGAAAGAGCACAAAAAGTTAACCTACAAAAAATACACCAAGCAAAACACTGGACATGTTTAGCAGGAGATCTGAGGGGACATAAATAAGCTCTGATCTCGCCCTCAATAAAGGAAAACCGACATAAAAGGAAAGTAAAGTGAGCACGGAGAACCTTCATGACCGAATTAATCCCATTTTAACATACGGCAAGAAGCAGAATATAAAGAGGTTCATAAAAAGCTGCGAACAAAATGGCCGTTGCTTTCAGCAAATCGAGGCAAAGCCAGTTTAAAAGGACAACATGAAGTAACTGGGGTGCTTCAAAGAGAAATTTCTGGTGCTTTTTTTTCTTTCTGTATGCCGTGTTTTGTAGTCGGTTTGAATCTTAAATGTGATACAGTTGTACACTTCCTGTTGTGTCCACATGTTATGGTACAGTCGCAGCCACCTGCCTTCCTGTCACATGCATATTTTCATACATTTGCCTTCCTACCACATGCATGTTTTAAACCAGGGCATGTTTTTACCACAAGTCTCATGTATCTGCCTTTCTGCTACATGCTTGTTTTCACATTTAGTCATATACATCTGCCTTGCTATCACGTATATTCTGACATTTAGCTCTATACATCTGCCTTGCTATCACGTATATTCTGACATTTAGCTCTATACATCTGCCTTGCTATCACATATATTCTGACATTTAGCTCTATACATCTGCCTTGCTATCACGTATATTCTGACATTTAGCTCTATACATCTGCCTTCTGGCCACATACATACATATGTTTTCCTGTCACTATAATCCCTTAAACATGCCTTTCTGTAACATATTTTAACTGTAGTCCCATAGTTACCTTTCTGTAACATATTTTGACTGTAGTCCCATAAATATGCCTTTGTGTTACATACACATTTTGACTACAGTCCCATACATCTGCTTCCTGTTACACACATATTTTGACTGTGGTCCCATACATCTGCTTCCTGTTACATATTTGGACTATAGTCCCATATACCTGTCTTCCTGTCAGATACGCATTTTGATTGCAGTCCCATACATCTGCTTCCTGTTACATACATATTTTGACTATAGTCCCATCTATCTGCCTTCCTGTTAGATACGTATTTTGATTGTAGTCCCATATATCTGCTTCCTGTTACATACATATTTTGACTATAGTCCCATACATCTGCTTCCTGTTACATACATATTTTGACTAATCCCATACATCTGCTTCCTGTTACATACACATTTTGACTAGTCCCATACATATGCCTTCCTGTTACATACATATTTTGACTGTAGTCCCATATATCTGCTTCCTGTTACTTACATATTTTGACTGTAGTCCCATACATCTGCCTTCCTGTTACATACATATTTTGACTATAGTCCCATACATCTGCCTTCCTGTTACATACATATTTTGACTATAGTCCCATACATCTGCCTTCCTGTTACATACATATTTTGACTGTGGTCCCATATATCTGCCTTCCTGTTACATACATATTTTGACTGTGGTCCCATACATCTGCCTTCCTGTTACATACATATTTTGACTATAGTCCCATACATCTGCTTCGTTACATACATATTTTGACTGTAGTCCCATACATCTGCCTTCCTGTTACATACATAGTTTGACTGTAGTTCCATACATCTGCCTTCCTGTTACATACATATTTTGACTATAGTCCCATATATATGCCTTCCTGTTACATACATATTTTGACTGTAGTCCCATACATATGCTTTCCTGTCATATACATATTTTGACTATAGTCCCACACAGTTGCCTTCCTGTCATATATACATATGTCTTTCACTATATGTCCCTTACTCTCATATAAATATATATTTGATGTTTAGTTGCATATATCACCTTTCCGGTATGTTTTGATATTTAGTCCCATATATGTAGCTGTCACATGCACATTTTGACTTGTAGTCCCATATGTTTTTCTGCCACATGCATATTTTTATGTATACATGGAGTGACTCATGATCTGATGTCAAAATCTCATACTTCTATGTTTTAAAGTCATACATGCATGTTACAATATACACGTAGTCCCACAAATCTGCTGTTCTATCATAGCGTTTAGCAGTATGGTTTCAAATGTCCGTCCTCCCATCATTTCAGATACTGCAGCATACATGTCATCCAATAAACCTGCCAAACATGCACCTTACAGTACACAATCACCAGACAAAAAGAAACCAAATGGGAAAGCAAAGAATATTTGCTTATAGGCGCAGACCTTAGTTTGAGCCAGTCAAAGTTTATTACTAAATCTACAAACATGCAAATACATTTGGATAAGATAATAACAGAGTGAAGCTGGTCTGCGATGTTTTAACGGGAAAATACCGTCTAAAAATAACTGGAGCTTGTCTCGATAACCATTACTTCTCAGACGAACGTGCGTTTTTAAAATTATGGAAAATGCATTTTGGGGTATTACAAAAACCTGAATGACCAGAACCATTTCAGGTGTACGAAAATGAATATTCTAAATAATAAAATGAAAGTACGGTTCCAATAGTAAAAATATGTCGTAGTGTTTAAAAACTAGGGTCTGTCCCTTTAATTACACCTCAGCATATTTTACTACAGCTATTTGGTTATGTGAAAATATTGTGGTTAATTCGATCCTGCTCCGCAAGGCTCAATGGGTAGGTGTAAACCACTTGCACCGACCAATGATCCATAACTGGTTCAACAAAGGCCATGGTTTGTGCTATCCTGCCTGTGGGAAGTGCAAATAAAAGATCCCTTGCTGCTAATCGGAAAGAGTAGCCCATGTAGTGGCGACAGCGGGTTTCCTCTCAAAATCTGTGTGGTCCTTAACCATATGTCTGACGCCATATAACCATAAATAAAATGTGTTGAGTGTGTTGTTAAATAAAACATTTCTTTCTTTCGACACCTGGTTAAAACTGGGGGAAACCTGCTGCTACTACACATGCTAATACTGCAGTATGTAAAGACCGGACAGTACATACCAAAATGCAGCAGTCATGGGGCACTGGTTGGGACAGGAATAAAGCTGATTCCATCGAGAGCAATTGATCCTGCCCCTGTCAGAAAAAGGGATTCAGACAGTAAGGTACATCTAATAAAGCCAGTATTAGCTGTTTCATTGTGGTGATATACATCTGTGTCCATAACCAGTTAAATCCCCTTTACCGTAAAACAATACACCAGTATTGCAATTCAAACAGTAAATGGACTTTTTTTTCTCTCTTTCTTTGTGGTAGCAGATCCGACCTTAAAAAATGACAGCTCTATTATTTGGTTTAAAGTGTGGGAGAGGAAACCCACTGTCATCACATAGGCTACTCCTACCGAACAGCACTGAGGAATCTTTTACATGCACTCTTCCGTAGACAGGAAAATACATACCATATCTTTTATTATATCAATCACTAGATACTGGCTGGCACAGCAAAAACCCATGGGTGCACAGAGGACAGATTCTATGACCCATAGGACCTCATGCTACCAGTCTACCACTAAGCCACAACCCACCCCACCTTTTCAACAAGAGAAAGCACAGGATAATGGTAAGTGACTAATAATGTCTTGATCAAATCCAACACCACACTTACAAAAATTGTGTGGGTTGACAGAGATTAATTCAGCTCAAAATTGAAACTTTTTTTTCCAAAGCATGTTGGGAATCTGATGTCAGCGGAGTGAAGTCTGTAAGAGGAAGAGCTGGCTATTGGCTCAAAATTGCATGGTGCGTTAATCTCCTGGATGTTGGAATGAAAAGGATACATGTGTGTAAGAAATTGAATAATGGTTAGGACAATGACTGACAACAATCCTTAGGCAAATGGAAGAAAGTCTCCATGGCATTCCTAAATCAGGATGCACATGTCTGATTTGTTGGGTTGGTGGTTTTTTTACCTGAGACCAGTTATTAAGAAAATAATATAATCTCAGCCAGGAGAGGCAGGGATTTGAACCCACAACTAACTGAATTTGTACACTGTAAACAAGTACAACATTTAACTCTCAATGCCAAATATCTTCATTATTGAATAAACATGTAATTTAAGACTTATAAATATGATACTAGCGATAGTCATGTATTCAGATAGAATACAACCAAGATTATTGAATACCAAACTGGAAAGCATAGATTACATGTTTAGCACATGTATCATGCTTAATGCCAGCTATCTATTAAGAATTTATTGGCCAATTCGTTTAGGTTAGGTCTGAAAGAATCCTGTCATTTGGGGTCATTAGTTGTGTAAATATTTCCTGCCAAATGAACCAATTTTGAACTAAAAAATATAAGACACATATAGTTAATTTGGGAGTGACATTGAAAATTTAATTAATAATAGATTAAGTTGGAGAATACATTTGAAAGTGTGTATTCATAAAAAAATTATTATAATCAACTTGCTCCCATTGGGCTCGTGTTTTATTATTTGCATGAATCCACACTTCCTTATACATTGTCCACTATGTAACAGTCACTGATTACTTTGTCAAACATTCCTTTGTACCTTCATCTGTACCTTCTTTATGCATAATTGTGACCTACTTACAAGCAAAGAGTTTTGTGGCTGAAATTGAACTCTTATGAAGAAAGAAAGGAATATTTTATTTAACAACACACAATTCACCAATATATCATAATGACACATACATGTATGTAATGAGAGGATATCTCACTACTGCGACTCCAAATTAAAATGAAGTTAAAGAAAAAGATAGAATTTTTATATTAATACAAACATACTTTAAAATTCTTATATATATATATATATATATAATATATATATATATATATATATATATATATATATATATATATAGACTATGATGAGTAATACAAGTTGAGAAAATGATGTACTAAGTAAATACTGTTGCAGTCACTGTAGCAAAAACAGAACGTACACAAAAATAAATGGGTGTGTTGTAGAGTTTTAGTACAAGTAAAAAATAAATAAATTGGGGTCATTCATGGTTTAGGTCAGATTAACATTTACAAAAACAATCTTTAGGTGGGTTTTTTTTAATTTGTTATTTGTTTTAAAGCTGTCATTAGCTATAAAAAAGCTTGATTAATCGCAATGACATTAAGATTATTGTTTTGATCACACGAGAATCCAGGTATGTACACATGTTCACGCAGGCAATTTGAGCCAGCTGACAAACGTGTCTGGTATCAAGTAACATGGGATTAATTTGTTATTGCTGTGGACGGGATAACCTACATGTTGGGTGACCAGTGGACTGTGGAGGCAGAGGAATGCCACGCAAGACGAACAAAGACCATAAATCATGTAGGTACAAGAATCCCCTATGACACAGTTCCCATCCATTCTGATGGGACAATTTAATTTAATTGAAAATAAATAAAATATATATATATATATATATATATATATATATATATATATATATATATTTATCATATAATATCTTACATTTTCAGTGCAATCAAAGTATGTGATATTTTTCAGATCACATACTTTGAGAATTTGATAACTTTGCAAATTAGATGTAAATTAGTCAAGGCCTCGGCACTAGGTTTACTGACATTTAAGCAAACATGCTTGGGTGACACTCCATGATTGACATTATGCATTCATAGACATCAAATAAAAAATTTGAATGGCAATTTGACACTGAAAGCTGTCCAGCGTTCAGAAAACAAAAAATGTTAGGCATAACTTTATTTTGATGTAAGGACATCCAGAATGACGTCATTCAAGTTTGACGTCATTTCCATTCAAAAATACACCACGCCACATATTCTTATGTCATTTGAATATCTAGTAATGGCGGACTGGAATTAAAGTTGCATGTACAGTTTACAAAAACATGTTGTATTAAGCCTGAGCTTATATGATAAAGAGATTATTACCCAAGTGTATTTCGGTATCGTCAATATCATATATTAGGAATAAAAATAATGTATTATGCTCGCCAGAGGCTCACATAATACAATTTTTATTCCTAATATATGATATTGACGATACTGAAAAACACTCTGGTAATAACCTCTATATATTTATATAATATATATATAAACAGGTATCATCACTTGTTTTTTTACGAAGAGCTAATTCACTGCCAGTATGAGAGAGTGTGTATATTAACACTGATCAATTATCATTTGTGAAAATATACATGTATACACATTCTAGTGAAACAGAAATTCAATATAATCAGTTGGTGGGTTGGTTTTTTTTTTTGGTTTTTTTTTTTTTTGGGGGGGGGGGGTGTTTGGGGGGTAGGTCGGCGGTTGTGATTTATTGTACTTTTTTCATTTATAAATTAAGATATTATAATATTAAACCGGAAACATCTAGCCATGATTATATATACCTCTCCCACAATAATGAATGATTGTAACAAAATATTCCTTTTTACATATATGTCCATCAAGCTCTTAAATGTTGGTCAATACTCATACTTTAACATTTTTATCCCTTACCGCCTCCCTCACCTCCACCCATAACCAAAGAAGCTGGTATTTAGAGTCGAACTTTTTCAGCATCCCCCTCTGTTAAGCAGCCACCTGTCAAATGGGTCCAACTTGCTAATTATCCAAATCAACTAAACGAGTTCAGATCTTCATTTAAACAAGTGGTTTAGCACAGGGAAGTAAAGACATTTTCTAAGTCAACACATTTCGAAGATCTTTACTCAAAAATGGGGGTAGTAAAAGTACTATTTCACCATTATATATTTCTCTTGAGTGAAAATATACTGATGGAAAGAAATAAGGGAACACAAGGTACAGAGTTAAAAGTTTGTTTGGTTTAACCACTAGAGCACATTGATTTATTAATCATTGGCTATTGGATGTCAAACATTTGGTTATTTTGACCTGTAGTCTTAGAGAAGTAAATATTTTTCCATTAGTAGCAAAGGATCTTTTATATGCACAATCCCACAGAAAGGATAGCACATACCACAGCCTTTGATATACCAGTCATGGTGCACTGGTCGGAAAGAGAAATAGCCCAAAGGGCCACCTGATGGGGATCTATTGTACAGCAGGTGAGCATTTTACCACTGGGTTACATCCCGCCCTTACAGGGTACAGAAATACTATAAACCAAATTTGATTTTCTAAAAGTGTAGTAATGTATATATAAAATACAAGGATGTAACATAGGACTGTATGTCGGTATCATGGTTAACTTCCTAAATGTCAGTAACGATTAACTTCTTAACACTGTGGGTGATGGTCTTGGTTGCACTTGACTACATCATCTGTTCTTACTATTTATGTGCACTTTTTATTTATTTCACTTAGTATATGTATGTCACAATTTGAAGAACAGTGTACGTTTTCAATGACTTGATGAAGTTTATTTTTACTGGTATACATAATATATATGTGGAACTGATTAAATACTGATTTTTTTTTCAAAGCTAATGTTGGTACCATGAAACCTAACTAATTATGCAATCTCTGTTGGATCCAATAATGGTGTGACCACCCAGCTCTAATTAGATTTCTTACAGATACCACCTGATGTCACCAACAATAATGTTATTGTAATGGTTATTTTTACTGAATATCAAACAATTAGAAACTCAAAAAACTGATAATGAAATGTATATATATATGTAGAAGTTGGGGGTTTTCCCAATTTGTCAACATACTTATTGTCTTTGAGTCTACTATCAGAAATTCAGGGGTGTTTTTTTGGTTTGTTAAACCATTAATAAAACCACCAAAACTCCTTTGTGACAGTGAAGTAACTACCAATATATGTTCAGAAATACCATACTCACATTGATTAATCGATGGCTATTAAAAATGTTGGTATTAATTATGATACCTTAATGACACAGTGGCAGCAATACCTATAGACATTTTCCAGACAGGACAACACATATCATGGTGTTTTATTTATCACCTGTGAATATAGGTTGGAATGGGAAATATTGGTAATGGTTTTCCAGTAGGAGTAGCCCATGTTGTAACAGAGTATACTCTCTCTCTCTCTCTCTCTCTCTCTCTCTCTCTCTCTCTCTCGTCGAAATAACCAATTTATGTTAGTCACCAAACAGCCAATAGTTTAAATTCTGCTGAGGTGTCATTACACAAATATTTCTTTTCTTTCCACCCCACATGATTTTATCTGCTCCCCAGTGTCTAAACCTTCACACCAACTGTTTCACCGAGTCCAGTATGTGTCCACCTCGCCACATCAGAAGTCAAATGGACCGGGGTTTCGACAACAAAGACCACGATGGCAGTTCATTCTCTTGTTTACAAAGATACAATGGTATGCCCTGTTGACCGACCACTGACATTCCAGCTCTAAAACACACACACCACCACTATCACAACCAACACACACCCCATGTCTTGATAAGATCCTCATTTGGTAGATCATCTTCTGTAATATATTAAGCCACCGAGATGAAAAGCCTTAATTTTCATGCTTTGTTTTACACTTTAAATCAAAGGAACATAATTATTTACTTTGCTTACAAAAAAGACCACAGCTGAATAAATAAATAAACAAACAACTGCTTGTGATTAGTTATTGACATTCCTTTACTGAATAATTTACCAATTGTTAGGGGCTGTCCAAAGGGCAGAGCTACCAATCTGCCTGTCAAAGAATTGAGTTATTCCTTTTTTGAGTGTGGTTTTTGGGTGTGGGCGAGGTTTTTTCGAATGTGTGTGTGCACATGCACATGTGTATGAATGTGTGTGTGCGTGCGTGTGTGTACACAAAATATGAGGTTTTCTGAATCATGACATGGGATGAAGCCAATACATGGCACTGCTGAACTATCTTCTCGGTTTAACAAGAGCTGTTTTATTTACCAATTGATAAACAAGTCACAAAACCAGGTTACCAGGCCAAATATAAGTCATCACAGCCTACAGTTACTGGACATCCATTAAAATTGACCAGAAATAATCAATTCAAAAGGATGACCTTTTCCATGACAGATTAATAGAGGTGGATACTGGAGCAGTTTTTGCTGTTCATGGAGACATTGTTGTTTCTCAATAAATAGACACTTCAATGTGCTAATGATTTTTATTTTCATTAAAATAAAAAGAAGAAAAACTTAAACCTGGTGGTGGTGATTTATTTTTGTTCTTCAGCATACAAGTAATACTTGCAATTTGCTCTGTAAGATGATATATACACAGCCCTAGTACATATGACATTTGTAGCAGCCCCCAGATTGTCCTATAAATTATCCGTAGGTGTCTAGATGATCAGGTTTAAATCTATATGAACACAGCTGATGTAGAATAAGTAGGTCTGGTACAGGTAGAGATTGCCCGCGTTGTCAACATGGAACAACAAGCAAGAGTCTCTTGACAGGTGGAGAGCTCTCCAGTCAAGTGATCAAGTAGCAGGCTTTTATGTGGACAGCACTCTTCTCACAGCTGCACCAGCAACACACCGGGTAATTGCTCATGGACCTAGGGTCAGAGTCTCATGAATATTTAATGACACCCCAGCACAAAAAATAAATCGGCTATTGGGTGTCAAACTAAGGTAAATGGAAAAACAAAGTGATGATAAACATCACATAAAAATTCAAGAGTTAAATAAACACAGTGTAAAGAACTGTGGAAACAATACAAGTATTTCAGATACTATAAAATTCTGTATCATGATGAAATTTCAACAAAAGTTCTCAAGATTAATGGTTAACTTCATAATAAAATTATGAACTAAGAGCTGTATGGTTTAAATCCATTTTACTGTATTCTATGTATTCCTAATAATGAATAAAACCTGATATTCCAACTTTTGCATTCAAATACATGTATGTAAGGTCTGCAAAGCATCTTACAAAACACCTACGCTGAAATTTCAATTGTTATCCAAGAACAAGGATAACTTATATTTGACGTCATTTTAATGTTTTCAGTATGTACACTAAAACAAATCAAACAAATTACATCACTATCCAAGAGAAAATCATACGATTTGTCGATATTAATTAGTTAACTCTTAGTCCTTTTTCCTTTTAGTCAAAGGGCAATTTTAATGCAGAATTTTCAATATTTTTTATAAAACTGAAACAGCCTTTATTGAAAATGAAAATATATGTAATGTCATCTCCCGATATTTGACAATATAACTTGGTAAAACAAAATGTGTTTGGTTGTAACTTTACTTTATTATAATGTTAACCTTTAAGTCACGCTTCAAATGTTCAACACAGGGAAGGTGTGAACTGGTAAGTCTTGCTCATCCAGAATGCTGTCAGCTAGCACCCAACCCTAATCACACCAAACACTTAATCATCTTGTTTGATGCCATTGTAAAATGTTTACAACTCCTACAACCTTCTTAACAAATGAAATTACATATTAAATAATTTTGTTTAAAATATCCATGTCGGTATATCCAATATATGAACATTTCTGGTTTTCCTAATGTTTGTGGTAGCTCAAATTTAGATTTATTTCCCAATATATTGATATATTTTTTTTTTTATTCCATACATATTATTGGGAAAAAAATCCAGTTGGGGAGTCTACAAACATTAGGATGACCAGAACACATTAAATATAAAGGCATCAATATTCTAAATGAACAAATATATTTAATATGCAATTTTAGTCCTTCAACAAGCTATAGTGTTGTCAACATCTTACAATTACAGCAAATTCAGATTTTGTCACAATGTTATTAAAAATTTAATCTCACTTCAAAAATAGAAAATTTCACCTTTGCATTCTACACTGCAATAATGAACAGTCTAGACGTAACATTATCATACATAAAATGATTTCAGAGTTGGGTTTAACAATGTCAGTTGATTTTCAGTATTACATGTATATACCCACAGCACGGTTCATAGGCAGTGTAGTTGCCATACCCCCACCCTTCCCAATATAAAATACTGGCTATGCCAGTGGCAGTGTTATTAGTATTGTAGTAGAAGTAAATACTGAATTTGTAAATTTGTTCTACGTTGTGACAATAAATGAAGACGATATTGCCATCTACAATATCAATGGTTAAACACGGTTTATTTTGGCAGAGGTAAGAATTTAGAATTTTATTCACGCACCCTCTTAATGTCATGAAATAAACCATGGGAGTAAATTGGGGATTAATATACATACACACCAATACAATTACATGTACCAAAGATGGGTTGTTCTTGGCAGCCAGGTTCTTTCCAAATAATCATATTATGTTGGAACAAATAACCGTCTAATAGTATTATTGCCAGAATGCATGTTGGTCTAGTCTTTTTCAGATCATGGCAAGTGAAATCTAAGTGACTGTGTTGATGGCAAGTGGTCTTTTTTTAAACTTCTGGAACCCTTGATATGATTCAAGCAGCAATTGACTGCTCAAGTAAAAATAGCTTGTATAGATACAGAACTTAATATTTCAACAAGAAAATGGACTACAAAATGTGTTTGTCTGCATGATTTTAGAGTTACATGGGTTATCGCAATGGCATGTGTTGTGCTTATATTTTAAACAATTATTTATTGGCTAACTTACCCAGCCAAAAACCTAACACCCTTGGCTACTATTCAAGTGCTGTAGATAATACTGACAGTGTTTTTAAGTTTTCATTTGAGACGTTTTGAAAAAGACAACAAAGTGTCGTCACCGAGGCTGTATCCCCGAGCCCGAGCGAAGAAAGAGAAAGAGTGTCTCTACGTGTGTACTTACGTATCACAGGGTGAGAGAGAGGCTGGCCAACTCTGAATAATGCCGATTTCTCAAATCCCTCCGAGTAAACACACAAACACAGGTTCCTCGAGCTCGCAACAATCAGCGTTTAAAAAACAGGAGAGTTCACTGCCGTGTTTGCATTGCCTCCCTTTCCATCCACGCTAGCAGTACGTAGCAGCACGTTCAGAATCAACATGGCTGCTCCCGGGAGATGTGAATATTCTTCCCGACACTAATTCCTCTACTCCTCGTCCCCCCACTGTTCTAATTCAACAGCTTTCCAAGTTGTTATTTCAAACAGAGTAAAGCAAAGCCGTCGCCTATTCACGGTCCGTCTCGGCCATTGTCCCGTGTCTTTTATCAAATGCTTCAGTCTATTATGATAGGCCCACGAGGACAAACATACAACACGACTCATTCAATAAGGCACACTATTCCGCTGGTGTGTACGGCCGATCGTGTAGAAATCAGTCAGCGTTTATTAACTTCTATGGTTCATCCAACACGATACACATTCTTCAACCGGAGGAAGATGTCGGCTTCAATTTCACACTGTTATATAAGTGATCTAATCTCAAATCATTAATAGAGTCATTGACCTCATTCGACACAAACATTTAGCTTACATCTTTAAGAAAATATCCATCAGTGACAGTGTAGATGAGAAATTAAAGACTACCCAGAATATGAATGAATGAACGAAAGAATGAAAGGAATGAATGAATGAATGAATGAATGAATGAATGAATGCAATCAATCTAACAATCAATCAATTAATTAATGGTTTAACTCAGTATAAATAATATATTGGTTATAGGGTGTAAAAACAAAGTATAAAATAACGAGCAGTTTACCAGAGGCACTATTTAACTTTAGGTTTAAGATTTTATAGCTTGGGTGGCTGGGTAGGGGGTTATTAACAGGCACCAGATGTAGTGATTTGCTTCGTGGCTACAAAGGGAAGCTTTTAATTCAACAGCATTCAAAAGAAGCTTTTTGCTCAGCATCTAGCTTTTTGTTCAGGAGCTACCAAATGTTCTTTTTTGTTTAATGAATACCATATACAATTATTTTACTCAATATGTTGCTAAAATATACAAATTATTAGCTACAAGGCAAATTCTTTACCACTGAGCTTAACATCCGATCAATGAAGAAAAAAGAGAAAGAACCAACCTGATGCTACGTGGTGGCACAGTGTAGCATATTAATACACAATAAAAGTTAAAGTTGTTTCGTTTAACGACACAGCTAGAGCACATTGATTTATTAATCATCGGCTACTGGATGTCAAATATTTGTAATTTTTTACTATAGTCTTAGACAAGAAACCCACTATATTTTTCCAACATTTAAAATGGATCTTTTATATGCACCATCCCACAAACAAATGCATAGATACCAGTCCTGGTGCAATGGATAGAACGGATAGGATAGTACATACCATAATAATACCCAAAAGAATGCATACCTGTACTGTGAACTTTATCGTTTTAACTATGGTAAGAACTCCTGAGCTTTAGTAGAGCTGGTTTTAGTCCAGGTAGCACAGGAATCCTCAGAGGGACTCTGATCTGAAAACATATAGGAACAATCAATATAGAACTTAGTGAATCAATTATTAACAGATAATCAACTGGTGAATGACTGGGTTATCATGTGGTGAAATAGAAGGAAATGGTTTATTTAACAATGCTCTCAAGACATTTTTTTACGGTTATATGGTGTTGGACATATGGTTGAGAACTGCACACATATTGAGGGAGAAAATCTGCTGTCGCCACTTCATTGGCTACTCTTTTCGATTAGCAGCAAGGGATCTTTTATATGAACCATTGCATAGACAGGATAGCACATACCATGGCCTTTGATGTACCAGTTGTGTTGCACTGGCTGGAGTGAGAAACAGCCCAATGGGCCCACTGACAGGATCAATCCCAAACTGACTGCACATCAAGCGAGTGCTTTACCACTGGGCTACGTCTCGCCCCCTGATCATGTGGTGAATGATTAGGCCAACTGGTGAATGATAGATGATTAATTGGTAAATGAATGGATGATCATTGGGTGATTGGATGATCAACTGAATATTAGCTGACTGGTGAATGATTTGGATGATCAATTGAAGATCGGCCGATCAATTGGTGAATGACTGGATGATCAATTGAATATCGGCCCATCAATTGGTGAATGATTGGATGATCAATTGGTGAATGATTGGATGATCAATTAAATATCGGCCAATCAATTGGTGAATGATTGGATGATCAAATGGTGAATGATTGGATGATCAATTGAATATTGGCCAATCAATTGGTAAATGATTGGATGATCAACTGAATATTAGCCGATCAATTGGTGAATGATTGGATGATCAATTGAATATCAGCCGATCAATTGGTGAATGATTGGATGATCAATTGAATATCGGCCGATCAATTGGTAAATGATTGGATGATCAATTGCTGAATGATTGGATGATCAGTTGGTTTGATAATCAATTTCTGAATGGATAGACAAAAATGTGATAAGAGGTTGGATGATCAATTGGTGAATGATTGAATGATAAAGTTGTGAATGGTTGGATGTAAACAGATAAATGATGAAATAATGATGAATGGTTGGATTTTGGATACATATGTGTAAATGATTGGATGATAATCAACTGAATGCTTAACATGTACAATAAATGTACAATATAGGTAGGTGAAGAGAGTTGATTAAAAATAAATGGCTGTATGGAAAAATGCTAAATCTGAACTTGAACCACCATACTGTATCAATGATTCATGTTATATTAATATAAGTCAGGTATGTACAAGTAATTCCTTCCATCCACATTGCTATAGACAGAACAGTTCAAAGAATAATCTCTTGGCATACCAATTATAATGCAATGGCTTTTGCTGGAAAACACTATTGATTTCTACACTTATTTAAGACTAACACACAGGATACGTTTTCACTATATAAATTTACAACATAAATCTTCGTACTGTCATATTAAATGGCAGAAACATTTCACAAAATTCATTAAAAATGCATGCAGGTACATATAAAATTCTGTGCTATCTTTAGTTTGTCACTGTCCTGAACGTCTCTGCAACAACAGGGACAAGTATGAATGGGATTTTTAATGGTGGATAAACAAGGAGATAGAAATGTGAACAATGTCAGCGAGGCTGCACCGTAAAGGCGTGCAGGAGAAGTTAGTCAACACAGCTGAGTGATCACACACAGCATCAAAGAACCCGCTCACAATGTCTGCCGTCTAGGTGAACCCCGGCTCACACCCAGCGACAAGCTGATTCACCCGCTTCTCCTTGGGGCCGGCACACAATTCACTACATTTAGGGTGGAAGGGGGGGAGAGGAGGGGGAAGGTGCAGGATGTTACAAGGTTGTTTGTATACCCACCACCCATAAAACAACTTTTTTTTAAAGAACACATAGAGGGACAATTGGTAGAGCCACCAGGTATTTAATAATAATTACACTGTCTCCTGCTCCTCACAAACCTTGTGATCAATGCTGGTTTCATGGTTTGAGAATTTGCCAGTTTCATTTTACAGCAGTATTTACCAGTACATACCTTAATGGTATAAGAGGTCATGGGAGTGACTCCCCAATCAGTGGACCCTTTGGCTTAAATTTTCCATTTCAGCCAGTGCATCTTTGATCTAACTATCAAATATCATGGATATGCTATCTGCCCTGTGACATGTGTGTATATATAAATGTGCACTTGTTGCTAACTCCCAGAAAGAGTAACATATGTGGTGGCTGCAGGTTTTCCCTCTCACATTAACCCTTTAGGATAACATGCTTAAATCTTTGATGGGTTAAATACAAAAGTATGTATTATTCATGCACAGACAACTTACCATCAACATCACATATGAATGAATGAATGAATGAATAAATGTTTAATGACACCCCAGCTCCAAAATACATCAGCTACTGGGTGTCAAAGTAAGGTAAATGTGTCAATGATATTGACTTGACAACGATAATGTAGCTGCACATTTCTGTAAATTAACACATTTTTATCTGTCACCTCTGTCAACCCAGATTGACCAGATATCTAGGTGAATGCACAAATATACGTACTATAAAATCATTACAATATTCCAAATATACTAGTGGAAAAAAGTAACTGTGTAACCTAAAAAATCGGATGAAAATAAAACCGCTCAATATTTTAGCCTGATGTTTTGTACATGTTACCAGTGAACGCACCGCCACACAATAGCTGGGTCAATGCCGTATTTGCACGTGCAGTTTTGCTTCTGGGACATGAACATGTTTTTCCCATTTTTTTCTCCCAACATGTTACTTTTCAAGTTTTTGTCGACTTTTCAACTGTCGGGTCATTGCATGCCAACCGGGGGTACAGAAAAGCAGGTTATTTCTGTTGAAAATTGTAGCAGAGCAATGCCCAGGCTAAACGAAAATGACCGCCTTCACGCAATTGGCATGATCCAGGCTGGTATGCGCCATCGCGCTGTCGCTACGCAATTTGGTGTACACATAAACATTATTCAGGCTTTGTGGAGACGTTATCAACATGTTGGTAATGTCAGAGACCAACAACGTGCAGGCCGTCCACGCGTGATGTCAAAACAGCAGGACAACCACATCAGACTCGTGCACCTCGGGAATCGATTCCAAACGGCAAGTCTGACAGCGCGGACCATTCCTGGATTGCGTGCCATTAATCCCAGAACTGTACGGAATCGATTACGTGAACATGGTATCCGTCCGCGACGCCCGGCTGTCCGTTCAGTTTTGCTAAGACGTCATCGTGTAGCACGTTTGGCTTGGTGTAGAAGACACTTGCACTTTAATCACCGTGACTGGGCGGGTATACTGTTTACGGACGAGTCCAGGTTTCACTTGGACAGCAGTGACGGCCGTTCAAGAGTGTATCGTCGTGTTGGAGAACGTTTTAGTGACGCCTGTGTTGTGGAGCGACGTGCATTTGGCGGAGGCAGTGTCATGGTTTGGGGTGGCATCACGTCAACTGGACGAACACCTCTTGTGGTCATCGATGGCAATTTGAACGCTGTACGCTACCGTGACGACATTATTCAGGCTCACGTCATCCCATTTGTGCAAGGACAGCAACGTCACATCACGCTTCAGCATGACAATGCTAGACCTCACGTCGCCCGGGTGGTAATGGATTTTCTAGCACAGCAGAACATCGATGTGTTGCAGTGGCCTGCGGTTTCACCCGATCTTGCACCAATCGAGCACGTCTGGGATGAGATGCAACGTCGTGTACGTGCACTGCCTAACCAGCCGCTGACGTTGAGAGCGCTTGGTCAGACGTTAGTACAGATCTGGAACGGCATTCCCCAGGCATTCTTCAACAATTTGGTAGGCTCTATGAGGCGACGGTGCCAGGCCTGCATCAACGCAAACGGTGGCCATACACGCTATTAACTTTGTGAACTGTTTTTTTACCCCCCATGTCTTTCATCCCCAATACCGATGAAATGACGGATGCTGTGACATTTTAAATGAATTGACGTTTTGCTTAATTGCCTAATAAATAATGCTATATGATCATTTTATCGTTTTATGTCTTGAAATTATTTTTTTATCAACATGATAACCATACACAGTTACTTTTTTCCACTAGTATAGTAAGTACTAGCTGTAAGTGCTATTTATGACCAAAATAATAGGTAGGTTAATTATCTCATCCCACGATTGGTCAGCCAAGTTCATTATACATGAGTGGGTGGGAGAGGCGAATTTATCATGTGTATATTTCCAATTTGTTATAAAATCAGATCAAAGAACAATTTCTAAAAATACAATTGTAAAGGCAGCTGATCATCTGTCACATGGATTAAGTGACTTGAAATGTACAGTGTGTAAATCCTTCTTCAGCTACCTTTCACCACAATGAGATCTTTTGCAGACATTTTATTAGCCAAAAATTTACAATTTTGTTTTTCTTTCTGATTTGTGCCTATGTAGCCAGACTTCAGTTGTATAATAAAATAATTGCAACAACAAGCATAACATGATGAGGCCTAAAACAAAAATGTGTGTTTCAGGTTTCATCATTTAAAAAAATAGGGTAGGTAGGTTGGAACTTTTTTTTTTTTTTTTTTTTTTAAATCAACAGAAAAACCATAATCAGCTGAGGTATAGTGAATCTTGTTTGCATATTGAAAAAAAATCAGGGATCATGATGTTTTTAAAAACCCATGGAAACACTTTTTTTTTTTAGGCCTAACCATCCACCTGATTGAATAAAGTACTTTTTTGAACAAATTAAATCGACTGAAAATCAGTAAAATAATGTATCATGATGTGGGACAGGTACACACACAAATGTTTTTAAATTATTTTATTAATGAATCTGGCAAATACGACTTTTAACGATTCCAATGCAAACAAAGAATGCAGTTGTTTTCATTGAAGTTAATTTTAGCTTACCGGTACATCAATTAAACAATAGCAGTTGGCATTTTTTTTTTATTGTCCAACCTGTGGAAGCTAGCCAGTTATGTTAGTTGGTAGTACTTCCTCCACCTCTGATGCACCGTACCTCAGAAAGAACTAAGGTGTGGAGCCAACATGCCAGTAGTAAAATGTAAAATGTAATGTACTTAGAGTGAAGCACAATTCACAGACTGTTTGTTCACTCATCCAGCATGCATTTCTTTCACATTCGTGTTTTTCTATTCATTGCATGATCGGCCTCGGTGGCGTCATGGTTAGGCCATCGATCTACAGGCTGGTAGGTACTGGGTTTGGATCCCAGTCAAGGCATGGGATTTTTAATCCAGATACCGACTCCAAACCCTGAGTGAGTGCTCCGCAAGGCTCAATGGGTAGGTGTAAACCACTTGCACCAACCAGTGATCCATAACTGGTTCAACAAAGGCCATGGTTTGTGCTATCCTGCCTATGGATGACTATGAGTAGGTGTAAGACCACTACATTCTCTTCTCTCTCACTAACCACTAACAAACTAAACCCTAACTAACTGTCCTGGACAGACTGCCCAGATTGCTGTGCTGACTATGAGTAGGTGTAAGACCACTACATTCTCTTCTCTCTCACTAACCACTAACAAACTAAACCCTAACTAACTGTCCTGGACAGACTGCCCAGATTGCTGTGCTGACTATGAGTAGGTGTAAGACCACTACATTCTCTTCTCTCTCACTAACCACTAACAAACTAAACCCTAATTAACTGTCCTGGACAGACTGCCCAGATTGCTGAGGTGTGCGCCCAGGACAGTATGCTTGAACCTTAATTGGATATAAGCACGAAATAAGTTGAAAGGAAAGGAACTGAACAGAGCTACATGTATGTAAACATGTAATTTACTTAGAAGTTTGTTTTGGGGTGGGGGGTTTTGGGGTTGTTTTTTTTTAGGGGGGGGGGGGGGTATTTTTGGTGGAGATACGGGTTAAAAATATAATACATCAAATAATTATGCAGTAACATCGGATGCATATTTTGCATTAAAGTGACAGACCCTAGTTTTTAAACACTATACGGCATATTTTTCACTATTAGAGCTGGGGAGTTTTATAATTAAAATCAGACATTACTTATATTTTATTGTTTACATTATCCATTTCCATATAACCGAAGTGTTTATAGTCATCCTGGTGTTTGTAATGCCACGAAATGCTTCTTTTTTTCTCACAATTCTAAAAACGCACATGCATCAGAAAAGTAACGTTTGTAAAGTCTATTTTTAAGAGGGAATTTCCCTGTTTCAATGTCACAGACTCTTTTTTCACTCTATTTCATCTTTATTCAGATGTGTTACGGGCTTGTAGATTAACCAAAATTAATTTCTTGTTTTCATTGTTTCAAACTAGGGTTTGCAACTTTAATATCTTGTTCGCATTAATTTCATGATTTTATATATTATATATACACTTTCACGCAATATTTTCTTGTGGGTTATTTTAAACTGAGAACTGGACATAACAGACTGAATAGCCATCTATACAGACAAAAGCTCTTGAATACAGCAGTGTGCCTATGTGGGCAGGGAGAAGAGACAACAGGCCACTTTCTCCAGGACTGTAGTCAGCACCAAGAAATAAGAGACTAGATATGGCCTGCTTATGTAAGTATCCCTGGCAGAAAAATTACATTGCGACAAAGAATACTTTCAGAAAACTGCCCAGTTCAACCTGATGTTAGGTAGAATCATTTAAGTTGGAACAGCAACCTATTTATGACTTGACAGTCATGATTAGAGTGAACAAAAAGAAGAAGAAGAACTACCTGAAAAACACTGCCTTTAAAAGTGTATTTTTTTTAAACTGCTACACCACACACTGTCCAATACTGTGCCGGTCTCTGCAGTTTTTGCTGCAGTGGAGGATTACTTCCTTCATTGATTGTCACACTGTATTGGTCCACAAATCATCAGATTGTTTTCAGCTGATATCGATCACAAACATTCTTCCCTAATTCACGTCAAAGATGTGTGCGGCCTATATCACGGTGTAAACATTGTGAGTAGGGTAAGAAACCAACAACTGCCTCAATCAATTCTCAGTAACGCAATCATGGGAGTTTACAAAATGTTTTGAGGATTTGTATTTGTGAAAACTCACTAGGTTGTGGATGTGGTTACATACTGTACAAATTAACACTTTAAAGTGTAAACTAATACATTGTATTTAATTTATTGGCATCAATAACTTTAAAATTTAACTATTGTTGGACTATTACAGGTCAAAATTATCCGACTTCCATCTTGGTTTGATTATCACATTTAGGTCCCGATTGCCTTTTTTTCAGTTTAGTTAACAATACCAGTACTTTATTTTCAGGGTTTTTTGTCCACTGTCAAATAATATGTTTCATCTTATCTTAACCATCATATATAAACTGACTGTCAGATGTATATTTTGGTTAGGTTAAAGATGTCTTTATTTTAATCTTGGTTTCACTGTCAGAAGTACATGCATGAACATACCATGACTAGCTAATTTTTATCTTTACTGAGCTGTCAGAAGTAAGTTTTGGTTATGAAGACCGACTCTTTCCTTCTGCCCCACCTGTCAAGTTTATGTCCAGACTACCTAATTTTTATCTTGTCTTCAATGTCAGGCGTATGTTTTGGTTAAGGAGACTGCACATCATTTTCATCCTGGCTGTAAATAATGGTCAGCCCTGCAGCAATGAAAACATGGTGTAATTCATTGTCCCCTGCTTGTTGTTGTGATGAAACAATTAGCACTGACACTGTGTCAAGGAGCTCCAATTGGATTACAATCTGCCCTGGGCTCTTCCTTCTCACCAGTGTACAGCAAGCAGACTGGAGCAGGCCAACTGTCAGTGGAGTGGACACAGCTCAGTGATGGAGTATCTGCACCACGTGCAATAGGTCAAGGGATCAATGCCCCTTGAATATATTTACTGGTCATGTTTTGTTATTTCCTGTTATAATGTAACTGGAGTGGGATGCGCTTCACCCAAGATTTTAATATTCAGGGGGATTATGACAAGAATGCAAATCCTGCAACTTAAACATCTGAAGGGTGCAAGACAGCTAAGGATAGGCATTAAGACAAAAGCTGAATTTTATTTTTTTTAATATTGAAAAATACTATATTCAATTACGGTAATATTCGATTAAGGTAATTTTTCGGCATTTTAGAACAAATCAAATCCAATTTACTTCTTAGAATTTATTTTATTAATTTAAAGCTGAAATCAAATAAAAAGCTGAAATAGCATATTCAAATTTTACAGTACGGGTAGGGAAATGTATGGGGACAACGAGGTTACGACCAGGACCTGGTGGAAACATCAAGACTGGGGTGGATCCTTATATATCATTAAACGTGTCTGTACTTTACCACTGAGCTACATCATTAGGGGGTGAAAAACAAGCAGGAAGTAACTGGAAGAAACACTTAATAGCCCAACAGGAGCTGAAACCACTGAAGAAATGCTAAAGGTTGTGTTTTATTTATAGGTATGCATTCTTGTCTGATCCAGCATACAGGCAACATCATGGCTGATTAACTATTAATGAAAATAGCCCACTTGAAACCATTAGGAAATGTCAGGTTATTATATTCTTCAGTACCACGCATCGCACTGTCATATTCATTATAGATAGAAACACATTCTACTTCACCGCATTATTATAAGCCACTAAACGTTTCAAGTACAGGTACGTACATGTATATAAGCAAAGACATAAAAATACACTGAAACATTATATCTGTGTACTTAATAAAACAGAAGTATCAAGTGATGCTATACATTTTTAAAATATCCTCGACTTAATGAAATCAAATACAGAACTTAATAATTTAACATTTCCAGGTAACATTTCCCATCAGCCAATACAAAGCCTGCTTCTGGAAGCATCCACTGAAAAGAAGAATAGCCTAACCATTGAACCATGTCCGATCTGAAATTGTTAACTAATAGCAGGGTTTCCGATTCACGGATCAATGCCTAAGCACTAATGACAATCAAGGAATGTGATGTCTTTGTTGTACAGGTATTGAGCACACCTGTAGCATCTGCGACTGGGTCCCGGACAAGAGACAACTGACCACCTGCCTGACCTCAATGTGTTGCGATCTGTCGGCCAACAAACATACACAACAATATATAAGAAAACAAATAAACAAAAGCACTTTCACTCTGTTCTGTTCTGCTTTTTATACAAAATGAAAGTTGAAGTTTGTTTTGTTAAATCAGGATCTTTCATGATGCACTGGCTGGAACGAGAAATAACGGGGATCGATCCCAAACCGACCATGCATCAAGCAAGCGCTTGACCACTGGGCTATGTCCCCGCACAGTGAGAACACAAACAAAAGCAGTTTCCTTCTGCTCTGCTCTTTATACAAAATAAAAGTTAATGTTTGTTTTGTTAAATAACGATAACAGTAGAGCAGATTTATTTATTAATAATCGGCTGTTGGATGTAAAAACATTTGGTAATTTTGTCAAATAGTCTTATTTAGGAGGAGCATGCTACATTTTTCCCATTAGTAGCAAGGCATATTTTATATATATATATATCATCCCACAGACAGGATAGCACATACCACATCCTTTGATATACCAATCGTGGTGTACTGGCTGGAACGAGAAATAGCCCAATGGGGCCCAATGATGGGAATCGATTCTAGACCGACTGCACATCAAATTAGAGCTTTACAGTATAATATTAATTTATAGATATAACAAGACAATACTAGGTAGATATATATATATATATAAATGGAATAAAATAATTCTCAACACATCCTTAATACAATGGTAGCTAAATTCATGGACCTATCTAATCTACAGTAAGCAGGGTGACAGCTATTACTTAAAAAAAAAAAAATCTTATTTTCTATGAGTGCAAGTGTCAGTGACTTTATAATTTACCTTTCAGATATTGTCACATTTGACCCTCATTCTTTGTATTTACTGTTGTACATTCTTAAACATGCAGTGCAGAAACATAACAAGCATGCCAGCCAATCATTTATACATGCACTTGTAAAGCCAGTTCAGATTTCAAAACATCAAACCACAAACAAGTAGGAAGAAATGATAACTGGATGGCTTGTGGCTACAATTGTCTGTCTGGTTTCAAAACAACATAAACAACAAGCCAACAGTCCTACAGTATTAACCACACAAATGTTAACAATGCACTGACATTGATACAATATCCACATAAACAACTTTAACAACATCCATATAAACACAAACAACACACTGACATTGATACAATATCCACATAAACAACATCAATATAGACATAACACAATGAGATTGATATTAGAGTATCTACATAAACAACACCCATATAAACATTAACAGCACACTGACATTGTCATTAATATTACATCATCTACATAAACAACATCCATATAAACATTAACAACACATTCCGATAAAGGCTATTTCAATTTTATAGAAAAATATTGAAATTCTGCATTAAAATTGCTTTTTGGTTAAATGGAAAAAGGACCAAGAGTTAACTCTCTTGAATAGTAAGTTAGTTCGTAAATTGTTTTCTCTTGAATAGTGAATAAATATGTTTGGTTTGTGTATGGTGTATATGTACTGAAAACATTAAGATGACATCACATATAAAGCTTCCTTGTTTGGGGATAAAGTTTGGAATGTTTAGCATATGCAGAGCTTTAGATCCCACTAATTTGAGCACTACCTTGGCACAACAGGTTTTTAGTTTGATCTGAGCTCACTAATGTTTTTTTGGTGCATTACTGTTATTATTAGCTGGTAAAAAGACTTTAAAAGTTGTAGATATCCAGAAGTGCATATCATGCTATTTTAATCTAATTACAACTTAACATTTCAGTGGTTTTCAGGTGAAATATTCTGAGCTCAGCAGGCCACGATTATTTTGGGCATACTTTTTGGTTGTGCAATCTAGGTATTTTGTAAAATGCTTTGCAGTGTTAACATAAAATAAAAAGTAAGAATAACACTTTTTACTCGTTAAAGCAAAAGTTTTGGGGTAAGGCGTAGGTCAGTGGTACAGCACTCACTTTATGCGCGGTCGGTTTCGGATCGATCCCCGTCATTGGGCCCATTGCGCTATTTCTCACTCCAGCTAGTGCACCACGACTGGTACATCAAAGGCCATGGTATGTGCTATCCTGTCTATGGGATGGTGCATATAAAAGATCCCTTGCAGCTAATCGAAAAGAGTAGCCCATGAAGTGGCGACAGTGGGTTTCCTCTCTCAATATCTGTGTGGTCCTTAACCATATGTCTCACGCCATATAATTGTAATTAAAATCTGTTGAGTGCAACGTTAAATAAAACATTTCCTTTCCTTTCCTTTTACTCGTTATTGTGAATACAAAGTATACAGTAAAACAGATTTAAACTATACAGCTCATAGATCATCATTTTATTATAAAGTTAACCTTTAGCTTTCATTTGTCTATTCCATTCTGAAATTGAATTTTTTTTTTAATTATATTTTTCTAAACATAACTGAACTGGGTAGATGTTCATGATTAAATATTTAAAAAAAAATTCCTTTTGTATTGAAAACACATAAATATTTCGAGCAAACATAAAAGTAAAATTACTTCAAGTACATTGGTAAGCAGTGGGCCAGGTTCAACAGAGTACAAACAGATTGGTGTTGGTGTTGTTATCAGCAGGACTGGACCGCTACCAATCACTGTCTGTAAATGTATCAATAGCCAAGTACCCACTGGATTGAGAGGCCAGTCTAAACAAAGAGTAGATAACCTCGCTGATAAGAGAGGTCAAGTGTTAATCACAGGGTACAAATATTCAAACACACACTCTAATGGCTATCAATGACAAAACCTTTCACTGGTGCATGGTGCATGGTGCATGGCCTGTTATGCATGACCACTGTATGGCATGTAGTCTCCTTAATGTGTACTAATTGTACCACTGGGTCTGTTCATCTGTCAGTCTGTTAATGATCACATCTTTCTCAGACCTCAAAATGTAGTGTGAACAATCATTGGAAATTCAATAATAATTTAAGTTTAAGTTTAAGTTTAAGTTTAAGTTTAAGTTTAAGTTTAAGTTTAAATTTAAGTTTAAATCAAAACATCAAATTTTTAACAGTGCAAAACATTAACATGCTATAATGCATTGAGAACAACTGAATAAGTTTAAGTTTAAGTTTAAGTTTAAGTTTAAGTTTAAGTTTAAATTTAAATTTAAGTTTAAATCAAAACATCAAATTTTTAACAGTGCAAAACATTAACATGCTATAATGCATTGAGAACAACTGAATATGAGTAATGATGACCAGACACAAAATAGTATTGGTGCGTGAGAGATCGAACAAGGAAGAATAGAAACACGATCAGATTTCAATCAAACAAAAACATGATGACTGATTGTGATTGTAAGTACAACAGCTAAAAGCCAGTGCAAGTAATTTATTATCTGTAGTCAAGTGTATATCAGCAATTTTTGACTATATGTACCCAGGGTTTCAGATCTCACTGATTTGGACAGGCTTTTTGTCAGTTCTGAGCACACCAAGGAATAATAGCTGGTAAAGGAAAAGGAAGGAAAATGTTTTATTTAACGACACTCGAACACATTTCATTTACGATTATATGGCATCAGACATATGGTTAAGGACCACACAGATATTGAGAGAGGAAACCCGCTGTCGCCACTTTATGGGCTACTCTTTTCGATTAGCAGCAAGGGATCTTCTATTTGCACCATTCCACAGACAGGATAGTACATACCACTGCCTTTTTTACACCAGTTGTCAAACACTGGCTGGAACGAGAAATAGCCCAATGGGTCTATGGACGGGGATCGATCCTAGACTGACCGCGCATCAAGTGAACGCTTTACCACTGGGCTATGTCCCGCCCCCTAGCTGGTAAAGAGTTATACATATTCTGAAGTGCATTTCAAGTTATTTTAATCTAATTATAGCTGTAGTACTTAATTTGGGCTTGCTTATTTGGTGCTACGTTTTGGGGCCCACCTTTTATCACATCAACTTTGGTTCAATCTAACAGCCTGTGTCCCAATCAAAAAGAATAATGTGTGTGGCATCAACACTCTTTTTTCTCTCTCAGTCTATGATTTATAATAATTATTTAATGTTTTGATGTTCATGGAAGTGTGAACCACAGAACCAGTTTACACACTGTATGAACGTCCTGCCACCTACTTATGAACATTCTGAAGTCATGTGTACTCCAGCCACTGAGAAGCAACCACTTAAGTTCTCTTAGTTACTGTAACTTTATTATGGTCCAAAATAAATCTAATGTAATTAACTTTTAAAAAATAACACAGTTCCTTTCCTTTCAAACTTTCTTTAGCTACCTAAGATAAAAAAAAATTGAACAAACTCTCTAAAGGGGGGAAAGAAATGTTTAGTGACACATCAGCACATTGTTTAAATAACGTCAGTTAGGTGTCAAATGAAACATGGAACAGGTAATTACAATAGTCTATCTACAGGTACATGCAGCAGTACACCAAATAGCATCTCACTGGGTCAAAGTTCGAAGTACACCCAACTTTTCATTCCACACTTAATGCTACCAGTCCTGCCATTATTTCAGAAAATTTGTTTCTAATTTTCATTATTATTCATACTTACCTAGTGCTAGCACAACAACAATGCTAACACAGTAAGTTGAATAAGACTAGATAAATGCAACAGTGTTTGTTGTCATAAAATGTTGTTCCATCTGAACAGTAAATTTCAGTAATGTAATATGAACTAGTACCAACTACTACTGTACATGAAACATGTAGGGTTCTACTAAAATAGGATGAAAATCTTTGTGCGGAACTAGGGCAGTCAAAGATGTTTCCTGTTATGTCTGGAATGACAAGATGAACCCCATTTTTGTGTGATTTACGTTAAGGGTAAGGAACGGTAGAATTTATATCCATGGTGTGGCAGTTTTAGCCACATAGTGTATGCTACTATTATCATCTATGCAGGCATCATAGCCAAATGTTTTGGCAGATTTTATTGTTTTAAGTTGACCGTTTGACAAAGTTAATGACTCCTTATCAGTACTGTATGATTTGCTTAACCCTAACCCTAAACCTAACCCATTTTCTTTCTGGGGGAGGCCCCCCCATAACCCCTATCAACTGCAGTTGCATTCAGCACACAAATTGTAAATATTCAAATTCATAGTGCCATACCCAAAACTTTCTTTCTGGCAGAAACATTGCTATGTGAATAAGATGAATCTACCACCATTTGGTGCCATCTTTCTTATTAATCCACACCGGTGACGTTACACAACTGTTTCAACTAGACTATTTTTTAAGAACCTACAGTTGTGAACAATGCAATCTGAACATTTTGTGCATTCAGGTCAGGGACTGAGACCCACAATTGACTGAAAACTGGAGTATTGTAAACAAGTATGTTTAGGTCACGATGCCACACACCTGCATTATCGAACGAACATGTAATTTAAGCCTTATAAACATGATACATACAGTAATATATTCAAACTGAATATAACAAACATTATTGAATACTAAATCGGAAATCATAAATTATTGTTTACAACAGGTATGATGTTTAATGCCAGCCATCCCTGCTGAGAATATACTAGCTGAATCATTCAGGTGAGGGTAGAAAGGATCCTGTCGCTTTGATTCCTTGGTATTTTAACAAATTGCTTTCATAAAAATAATATAAAATACTTAATTTGGCAATATCATATTTAAAACATGCATTCACTAATGGATTAAGTTGGAGAATGTACACAAAAGTGTAGATTCATAAAAAATAATTATCTTATCCTTATGGGAATCATGAATTGTTTTTCACAAATTCACACTTACTCACACATTCTCCACTACGTATTTAACATATATCCAGTAGTTCTGCCCAGTGTAACTGGATACATGGACAACCCATGGGAGTATACATGTACATACACATACACTCATACACAAACAACGTGATATATATCAAAGATTACCTGGCCGACCGTAAACAGCTAGCGCACACCCAGCTACATGTTGTTCTACAGCCTGACCAGCACACCTTCAGCAGATCACTGACATAATCCCAAAGTAGTACCTACACCAACACTGATAATATATTCCCTCAACATCCACCGGCACTTACAATCAGACGTCCTGTCCGTCTGGTCAGTGCGGTCAGTCGTTGGTTTGGTCGGTCAGTCAGTCATAGTACTCTGGGAATGACCCATGGTAATTCAGACCCTGTTCTAACACCGTACTGCTCCTTGCAAACCTGCTTCTCAATGACCAGTGGCGGCCGTGTTACCTAACACTGTTTACTTGTCTGCACACAAAGACCCCACACTCAATGACCACGGAATGCCCCAGGGCACCAGCCCTCGTTGTATTGTGTTCCCTGGCCCCTTACTGGAGGAGACCATATGATGCAGAGAGGTTTCAATCAGAGTTTTCACAAAGCCACTTTGGGAGTGCATTTAAAAAATGGTGTCTTGGCCATTGTGAAAATAAACCTGTGTGGTTTCCACTTGGGATAAGCGACACTTCCAAATTCCATTATCTACATCTGCAGCTGCAGTTACTTGATACACGCGGAGATCTGCGTAGATCCCCCAGTTAATATGCAGGGAATTAAAGTTTTTGCATCAACTGTGCTATATAGATAGATCTACCATTTTGAGAATATTATTTAAGCTGGGTTTATTGAACTAATAGGATTCTTTTATTTAAAATGTGCCAGGCCTACTATATTTTTAGAGTAATTACTTGAAACGAGTATATTATTTTGAGAAATGCTGTGTGTAGAGTATTTATAAGCTATATACGTAAGATGAGTCATGACATTTTGAGAGTATTTGATTTCAAGCTGCTTCTAGAAAACTGTGAGGATATTATTTAAGAAATTAAGAACACATATTCTAATTGATGACAAAAACGTAAGCGACAGTGAAGCAAAAAAAAAGACACTACACAGAAATGATTATATTCTGTTAGAAAAGAAACCTGCAGCAACCAATGCATCTACCTTTTCCAATTAGCAAATATTTTAAATGTACATTTTACAGAAAAAAACAGTACAAACTGTATAAAGTGATATATACCAGTCTTAGATGAAAATACAAAATAACAAACTGGTTTAGATGACCACATTTTACAAATTATAAGTTTTAAGAGTTAAAATCCTCTTCCAACAAATACAAAAAAGTTTGAATCGATCTGCACTGGGTTCATCACAAAATATAAATAAAAATTTAGCAATGGAAAGATATATTTTGCATTTAATATATATATCTATATGGTTATTTCAACACAGGACAGTACATCCCACAGATCAGGGAATAGAATGTTCAGTATTATGTCGCGATTTTCTAAGAAAGTTTCAGAAATTACTACATAATTTCTAAAATTTTAAAAAGTTGCTGATAATAAATTTTCAATCAATTAACAACTGTTGCTAATCAAAATATTTTGGAAACAAAATATCCCCTGCACCCTATGATGTACCAGTTATAAGGCCCTGGTTGGGATGGGAAAAATAAAAAGTGATTGTTCCTACGATGAAATGCATCTCAAACGAGTACTCTGCCACTGAGCTATATTCAACCCTAAACATTTTTAGTACATCAACAAGGTCATTTATAATCGTATCTGTGAAACTGGGGTGGGCAAGGGATCTGTCTACATAGTTTCTGGCATCATACCTGCAACTGTACGAGTGCAATAAATACTAAATAAATAAATCAGATGTTATTTATTTAGGTCATTACAAATTTTCCACTTCCATAATTTCCATCTGTGGCAGCATTATCGCTGCAAGGCCAGGGGTACGGAACTCCTTATGACTAACTCCTTTTGTTCCAAAACCTTTTTTTCTTCTTTTTTTGTGTAAACTTGCAAATAAATGACCTATTTTTTGCCCAAAATACGGAGCATCTGGAAAAGTAACCCAATCTGGTAGCATAATTCTTGTTTTAAATGTGGCTGCACTCCAGCAGTTTGCCAAGTAAAACCATATTGTAAGAAAAAGTGTGCCAAAACAGAAAGCAGAAATGCCAAGCATTAGACATTTCATTAAAGACAGGCTATTGCCGGGTTTTAAAACGCGTCATCCAGAGACAGACTACATGACTAGTACATTGTTGTATCCATCTGGTTCACCGAATAGTAGCAAAAACACAGTCTGTTGTATTTAATGACACCACTAGAGCACAATGATTTATTAATCATCAGCTACTGGATGTCAAAGATTTTTTAATTCTGACATTTTATTTCAGAGAGGAAACCCACCACATTTTCCTCATAAGTAGCAACAAATCTTTTACATGCATCATCCCAGACACGATAGCACATCCCATGGCCTTTGATGATAAATCAATCATGGCACACTGGCTGAAATGAGAAATAGACTTATGGGCTTGGTTGGGGAGGGGGTCTACGTTTTGGGGGTTATCTCATTGCAGGGATTCTACAAAAGAAATTTAAATCCACTAGCACGAGACCAGTGATTTTAAAAATCCACTAGCCATGGTTTAAAATCTACTAACCTAGTTCTGTACCATAAATGTTTTCAAAAAATACTAGAAAGTGGAAAAAAAACAAAAAAAACAAGTCAGTGATATACTTTTAACCTATTTACAGTTAGCACACTTTGAGAAATAATCACGTGGCAATTAACAGAAATCATTCAGCTGCAGCCACTCAAAACTATATTTCAATCTTACACCTGATATGAATAAAACTGATATGGATGTAAAAATAAAGCATCCCCCACTCTTTTATTTTTACATGAACCAAAATATCTTCCATATGAGTTTGTACTCCCACTGCTCATAAAATAAAATTATATGACAACCAGTCACGCCATTAAAAAAACACCCTTATCAGACCACCAGCAGGCATGAAAATAACAACAGTATTGCATCTCCACCCATCTCCCACCTCCAGAGACAATTCATGGAATAATAACTATCCAATATTCTAATATGTACAATATTCACACTTATTCTTATTACAAGTCTTAATCAAAACACTAAATGACTACATGTCATGTATGCTATATAAAAAAAACGTTGACCGATATATATTGACAGGCAGATCTTAAAACTTGGTATGTAAAACCACAAAAATTCTTGCAACATGCACGCAAATATAAATGGCTTCTAACCTCACACACAAGGATATTAATAAACGTATTAAGCAGGTGAATCAAAGAGAAACATGACCAATGTAGGTTTATACCCAAATAAAAGCTGAACACCGAAACACTGTATTTACCATAACGGGCACACTTTACACCGACCTCCCACAGAGACAATAACAGTCAAATAGGTCAACAAGAAAGCAACCCAGCCATTAAAGTGCCAATGTGGCCAAGATCAGGCTGGCCCAATGGTTAACATGGAAAAGGAATAGTTTGTTTAACGACACCCCAGTCCATTTTAAATTATAGTTATTTGTGTCCTGCATATAGACATGTAGTCATACTAATACCTGCTTGGAAGATGGGGAACCAGACGCTTATCAAAAATAGCAGCAAGTGATCTTTTAAATGAGTTTTCACCAATGGCTGGATAGTACATACCATGGTCTTTAAATCTATCATGAATACTACTTGAGTAACTTCTGTTTATTGTTTGGATAAATTCTGCAATATACAAGGGGTCATTAACAAATATCAATATTTTCACTAGCTTAGTATCCATATGAGAGGGAGAGGGGGATGAAAACAAATATTGTCAGCATAAGCTTTTAAAAAAGAAAACAAATGTCAATAGGAAATAACTCTTGCAAAATTAAAAAAAAATTATGTACTCTTTTAGGATGGAGACAGCAAAAAAAGATACATACATATAATTATAGAGCACTGGTTAGTGCAAATGGCTTCATACAAAGCCTAGAAGTGCATTTATTCTGGATGGGTCACTGTTACGCACCATCTGCATCTCTACCATGCTGCATGACTGAGCTAAAGCCAAAACATATCCACAAATATCAACTGTTGTTTGTGGGATTATTTGTAATTGTGTACTTTCACTGGTCTTCACCATAAGCAAAATCAAGGCCAGACAAGAAATCCCAACAAGTTTCATATAAAATTTATCAAAAAAAAGTTTTACAAGGCAATTAATTTGCCGCTCACTTAAAAATTTCCATGTGAGTTTTCAGTGGAATGCGAGTGATCACTAACTTTTGCTGGTGAAGATTGTTTACTATGCTTATATCAGTACCCAGAGCCAGTTATCTCATGTTTTCATTCAATGACAATATCACAATCATATTACACAGTGACTTTGATCATCCAGCCATTATGACAACAGTCCCGAGACAGGGCAATAAATAACTGGTCACTTACGCGTGGGCACACTGGAGCCTTAGCAAGGCCTGGTCAGCAGGGTCTGACCACAGTTCAAAGACATACGCTGAACAACCAGTCTGTTCACATGCAATATACCAATAGCCACACAGACAGCCAGGCTCAGAATCATACATAACTACAAATTAAATTTCCATAATACAGGCATCAAAATAAGTCGAGAATGGTTGTTCATGTTACTAAACCTAGTAGGAGGTTACCACGTCAAGAAAGTCAAGAATGGTACTTCATTCTCCACAAAATTTTAATTAAACAAAAACTAGACTGTAAACTCTGAATCAGTTATAGGTCTTATTAAATATACATACAACTTGTAAGTATCAGTATGATAAGAACAGTGGTATGGATGTATAACAGAGTATCAGGGTATCAGCCACGGTTTATAGTAAAGAAATGTTTTATTTAATGACGCACTCAACACATTTTATTTACGGTTATATGGCATCAGACATATGGTAAAGGACCACACAGATATTGAGGGAGGAAACCCGCTGCCACTTCATGGGCTATTCTTTTCGATTAGCAGCAAGGGTTATTTTATATGCACCATCCCACAGGCAGGGTAGTACATACCACAGCCTTTGATATACCAGTCGTGGTGCACTGTCTGGAATGAGAAATAGCCCAAGGGGCCCACCGATGGGGCTCGATCCCAGACCGACCACACATCGAGCAAGCTCTTTACCACTGGGCTACGTTCTGCCCCCAGTTTATAGTAGTAATAATGGGAATTGTAAACTTGATAAATGTGTTGTAACCTACAGGTTTATCCATAGGTTATCAGGTCTGTATTTTGTGGTAATCTGTACATGGGTTACCAGACCCATTGGTTATTTCAACGACTGATAATAAACAGATACAATTTAATATTTCTTATAATTAAGCTCTTCTACAATTGAACATGGTAGGGTGGAAGACAATATAATAATTATTTACTTCGGGTGGATCTGCAAGATTTCCTCTGAATGCACACATGGTTTAAATAAAAATATTATTTTGTAGGTGGATGTTATAAAAACAATTACATGAAGACAATCGACCCCCATCTCTTGTAGAACGACTAAATTGTTTCCCATATGCTTCATGGAAAGTATGTTACGGCTATAGTATGTCATGAAGCCCTTGAAGCACCAATGTAAATTCAAAAGGGCTGAAGTAGCACGTGACAGTAACTATGTTTCACAGCTATTTTTGACACCTACATGTAATAGCCACTAATTAAATAATGTGTTGTGGTGTTCATAAAATATTATATTCCTATACCGCTGATATTTTCAGTCATCATGGGTATTTAATTTTTGTTAACTGGTTGCACAATGAGATCATGTAGTCCTGTCTTCTGAGACATCATGCAGTGCTAATGTTCACATATGATTTGACTAGCTCTCGAACTGAATTCAATTTAACGTGAAGCACATACTAAAACCAGTCTAGCAAGCAAACGTTCGTTTTCCTGTTCTGTCTGGCTAAAGTGCAACAGCACTGTTGTCTATGTTGCCCATCAACATAAAGCACAGCCACTTGAAAAATCATTAACTTGTTTTCAACATCCATCATTATCAAAAGTTAAAGGTCAACACCCAATTTACAGTCTATGTCTATATGCTTATATACGTGTGGTTTTTTCCTCCATAATAGATTAATACACACATCAACAAAAATAGAGAAAAATAATTTATAAATATAATGCAGAGAAGATTTTGTTCAGTATGGCGTCACGATTTGCTATGCAAGTTACAGAGATCACTGCCCAATTTTAAAACATTAAACAGTAGTTGCTAATTATTTTCAACTGACTAGAAATATTGCTAATCACTGTAGCATAACATCAGGGCTCAAAACGACCAATATTCCATTTGGGTGACAAACATTAAAAAAATAAAAGTGTTATTCGCCCAAATAATATTATGTGGACGATCTTCTTCAGAGCTATAACATATGAGCCACTATTAATATTTGTCTTCAACATTAAAATGTTGCTCGTGGTTCTCTTACCATAATTTGCCAATATCCATTATTATTTTTTGGGCCACCATATTTTTTGGCGAGTTTCGAGCCCTGTAACATACCTGTATATGTAATGTAATATAGCAACGTACAGCACAGAAAAATATAGCATAGCATTTGGCATATGTAGACATAGGGATGGATAGACACATGCAGATATAAATATAATATTGACATTTAATTTGTTTTTTACTCAGAGATGATACATACATATTTATACATTTTCAGTCTCTTGCAATATATTTTTTCCTTAATGCATTTATTTGTTGCTCATATTTTGAAAGATTTAAATGTGACATAAACACACTTATATTGCTTATATTATATTACATTATGGAAAATGTTGTTACAGGTATGTGACTTTACTAAAGATATCAATCTTACTTGTGTTTATATAGGATCATGATAATATTATAATAATAATAATAATATTAACAGCCATGGTCAATATACACAGCCTCTCATCCCGTGTGGTTTGATATAATAACAAATCGTGAATATTGAATTACTGTAGATAAAGCTAAGCTCTATCTAAAATTGATCATATCAATAATACATGCTGTTCTGCTGGTCAACATTAGACATTTGCATAACAAGCTGTGTAGTAGGGCATTACACAGAAGAAGACAATCAGTATACTGGCACACCACACCAGCGGTGATCACTGGAGAAAGCACAAGCGCAGAAATCCATTTAGCACTGCCGAGTTCTCATGCTTGACAATCCAATTACACAGGCTCTAAGTTACTGATCAGAATGATCCTGGCTTCATTCGACAAACGGAGAACTGGGTCATGCAGGCACATGTTGGCTCTATTATTAACCCACCCCCCCACCACCAACACCAAGATTATCATAGGATCCACACACCAAAAGCAGTACTCATTTCTATTGTTAGTTGTTTATGAAAATCAACGTGTACTTACCTGCATAAACAAGCACATGACGGAGTGAGAAAGAGACAGAGGGAGAAGCTGGTAAAAAAAATCTCCTCTAAAACAAGGAACACCTCATAGCCGTGGGCTTGAACTGTTCACGCATTCCACTGGGATATAAATGGAAACAATCCCCTTATCGAAGCGCTGGGCTACACTACCTTCAGTATTCACTTGATTGAATGGCAGTGTGGGGAGAGAGACACAGACACAGAGAGAGTGAGCGAGCACACGGCTGGGATAGGAACAACAAAGACGCTATACCTAGTGGTGTTTTCTCCACATAAATGTGCTGGTCTTCTAAAGTACTTCCAACCAGACAACCCACATGGTGCTGTTACACACACCCGTGTCATACATAACACTATAGTATATAGTGAAAACACAGTTTATCAGCTACTTAGGGTAGCAATAAAATAAAGCTGTGCTTTCTGAGACATCCACAGCAACAGTGAAACCCTGAGTTTATCAGCCACTTTAGCTTAGTAATAAAATAAAACTGTGTTTTCTGAGACATCCACAACAACAGTGAAACCAGAGTTTATCAGCCATTTAGGGTAGAAATAAAATAAAGCTGTGCTTTCTGAGACATCCACAACAACAGTGAAACCAGAATTTATCAGCCACTTTAGCTTAGTAATAAAATAAAACTCTGCTTTCTGAGACATCCACAACAACAGTGAAACCAGAATTTATCAGCCATTTAGGGTAGAAATAAAATAAAACTGTGCTTTCTGAGACATCCACAACAACGGTGAAATCAGAATTTATCAGCCATTTAGGGTAGAAATAAAATAAAGCTGTGCTTTCTGAAACAGATATTCACAACACTATAGTATACAGTGAAACCGGAGTTTACCAGCCACTTAGGGTAGTAATAAAATAAAACTGTGCTTTCTGAGACATCCACAACAACAGTGAAACCAGAGTTTATCAGCCATTTAGGGTAGAAATAAAATAAAGCTGTGCTTTCTGAGACATCCACAACAACGGTGAAACCAGAATTTATCAGCCACTTTAGCTTAGTAATAAAATAAAACTGTGTTTTTCCACTGAGACCGGATCCCACTTTAACTTAGTAATAAAATAAACCGGAGTTTATCATCCCAACAACTGTTAGCTTAGTAATAAAATAAAAAAACTGTGCTTTCTGAGACATCCACAACAACTGTGAAACCAGAGTTTATCAGCCACTTTAGAGTTAGTAAAATAAAACTGTGCTTTCTGAAACAGAATAAAAACACAGTATTACCGGAGTTTACCAGGTAGGGTAGTAATAAAATAAAGCTTGTGACATTCACAACACTTATACTGAAAAATGGTTAAAATAAAGGGACTGAAAATGGTAATACTTAGTAATCTGAGTTATCAATGTTAATCAACTGCCTTTATAAAACAGCCAAAAAGGTATAATTAATTAATACAATATGCCTTTTATATCTTTTGCCATTCATTTATTAAAGCAAGCACATAAATTACATTAATGTTTATTTTAATTTAAAAAAATTGTATTTGTAATGAAAAACAAGTGCCCCAAAAATGGTGAAAATGCCCCAAAAGTGTTTGGTCTACCATGCCTTGCCTAATTTCTAGGGAAGTCTCTACGATTGTTAAGACGATGTCGACCAACTGAGAACTTTTTTAATCACTGTAATTACATATTAAATACATTTTTCTAACTAAAATATTAGTGGTTGTATAGTAAACATGTTTTCAATTGTTTTACTTTTTCTCTATGTCAAACTTCATTTTAATTCTAATATATTTTTTTTTATATGTACAAAATTATTGGCATACGAAATCCACTTTGGGTTACTTATAAATATTAGGACAATAAGAAACACTTTGAATATATGGATACTGATACTGTAAAGAAAGATATGTAATACTAGTCGTTACTAAATTTTATTAGTTGAAAACATCTTACCATGCAGCAAACTCTGGATAGTCCCTTTGAAGTTTAAAAAGACTATATTACATTCCGAATTTTCTGTAAAAAAAAATATTTTTTTAAAAACGAAACCACTAGAGCACATTGATTAATTAATCATCAGCTATTGGATGTCAAACAATAGTATGATATTTTCAACTAATACAGCCTTTTTAACAACTCAAATTACATAAATACAAACAAGCTCCTGTTTAGAGTATCAGTATTTATCCAGTGTGTTTTTGGTCGATATAATAATTGTAGCTCAAACTTCATTGTACATCTTAATGTACTTTATTTTACAAAATTATTAGATAAAATCCAGTTTCGTCTACTACAAACATTATGATAATGAGAACTTGTATATTATATAACCAATGTTTCAAAAAGAAAATACATTCAGTATTTAATTAGTCATTAAAAAAACTACATTAGTCGGAAACACCTTATAAGAGCAGCAACTCCAAGATACGTTTCTTTAATACAGGTCAAGTAGTACTAGTTTTGGAGAATGATGAAGTGACCTATTAGGACAAGTGGTTATTTAAAGGAGGGGTCTGATTGACAAGGTCTGACTGTACTGATCACTGGTTACAAAACAGCATTACACCAAGCACAAGTCAAGTGAACAGCTTTAGAAAAAGCCACATAATGATGACACACAGAGACATAGGGGTAAGGAAATCAATATGCACAATTTAATAATGCCTAATGAGTCACTGTCATTCTGGGAAGTAAAAATAAACATATTTTAGCAGATTAATTTTATCCAGATATTTTATTAATTCACCTGTAATATTTCCTTTAAATTACATTGGTAAATATCACAAACAAAAGACTAACTTTTTTCAGTGTTACTATTGACATTTTAAGTGTGTGTACATAGTCACATTGGGATGTGTATGTGTGTCTGTCTGTCCGCCTGTGTGTGTCTGTCTGTGTGTCTGTGTGTCCGTGCGTCCGTGCGTGTGTGTGTGTAATATTTTTAACAAATAAGAATATTTGTTTAAATACTAATACCTCTGCACATTTCAAACTGTAGCTATTTGGTGTCAGCATTTGGTGAAGAGAAAGGAAACCCACCATTACCATGCCCAGTGTTCTCGCTGCTCCATTTAAGCGGGGCGCCCCGCCCCGCTATTCCATTTTGCCGCCCTCCTTTCACGTTCCCCGCCCTCCTTTATTTTTGAGCGCCCTCCTTTATTTTTAAGCGCCCCTCTTTATTTTCCAGCACCTATCTCCGCTATTTCCAAATGCACTTTTTTCCCACACAAAAAACAACGATCAGTCTGCACACTGGACATCAAAGGAAACCAGCCACGTTGTGTACGAAAAAGCAATTGACTAAACATTTACGACAGATACCGTAACGTAATTTAACAGTATTTTTAACAGCCTCTATTTTATCCAATATCTGTATCCATTTGTATGTTTGATAGACAATAAAAGTTATATTTTATGTAAGCAATGAAAACAAACTCTCTTATTTGGCGCCAAATTTGTCACGTGATCAGAACGGTCATTCTGTCTTTTGTTTCCACTAACTCGTTTGATATTTTGTCCTCAGTTGCAGATATAATTGGTTGAAACTGATGATTTTTACGTTCTGTTATTCTGTTTATTCAGCAGTTCTTTATAAAATATTGTAAACTTTTAATTTTGAGGGGATATGAACGCTTACAAAAACAACGGAAGTTTATCATTAAAATCATTTATCTTGAGTGCCAAATAATATATACACCGCCTTTACAAAAACGAAACTACTTTTTATCAGCTGGCGATAATATTTTATCACAGCGATCGATTCATTTGATGAAGATGGAAATAACAAAAATGTATCTGACATTAGATCACTTTACAAACATCTTTATTGTTTTTCGTATATCTTGAAATCTTTATTAAAAATAATATTAAAACTTTGATCGGTCCAGCAAAACCGGAACTGCCCGTGAATGTCAGACCGATATTATCTTCGGTTCAATTAAAAGACGATTTTTTTTATAAACCCCTTTGCACTTTTTTGTAGGCAAAATAAGGAGTATGTTTTTTCTCAAAGTCTACCAACACACAACAATATGATAATCAAACTACTCCCCCCTCCCACCCCCCCCCCTCATTTTTTTTTTTTTTTTTTTTTTTGAAGGGTGTGGTGCTGACCGGCCGCCCTCCTTTAAGTTTCACCCAGCGAGAACACTGATGCCACTATTTTAGGTATCTGTCTGATATATATATATATATATCTATAGATATATATATATATATATATATATATATATATAGATAGATATAGAGATAGAGATAGATATAGATATAGATATAGATATAGATATAGATATCTCCCTCCCTCCCTCCCTCCCTCCCTCCCTCTCTCTCTCTCTCTCTCTGATTGAAATAAGTACTAATAAGTCTACAATTTTAGACACCAAAGACCTACAGTTTAAAATTAAATGTGCTGAGCCCAGGTGTCACTAAAATAAATATTCCTTTACTTTACTTTCTGTCACTACATCCAGATCCAGATGGCTGTACAGAAGAAGCCTGCACATGACCAAAGTGAGGAGTAGGACACAGAAACTAGTACAGGAGCACACTGTGTATGTAACATGAACAGGTTTCTCCATATACAATCTGACACTCCATCAGCACTTGACACCATCATACATGTTCTGTATGGGTAGCCTGCCACTCCACACTGGCCATTGACAGCGGCCAGGCTCAAAGGGCGACCACTCTGTGATGTCTTTCTTATCAGCGGCCTACACGGAGAGCTGGGATCCACACCAGGTCACTGTCGGGTCACATGCACAGCAACTGATAAACAGAACCCAGTAATATCTCTATTTACTTGGCCATTATCTTAAAAGTAAACAGAACTGGCAAGAAAATAAAGTGTACATAATTATAGGATATTAAATGAGCTTCCATTTCGTATCATGTTTATGTCCCGAGTGAAATAATTTTCAGTTGTCACAAGCTTTAACGAATGACAATGAAAATTATTTCATAAGGGACATAAACATGATTCAAAATGGTAGCGAGTTTAATATCCTATTTATTACTCATAATCGGTCTTAATTTATATCATTCAACTCGTTTGGCTGACGTTCCTGTAACTTACAGTGTAAGGTTGTAGTGCACCAATTGATGACATCATCGCATGACATCAAATATGTTACGTCCCACTTAGCATTCCAGTGGGACGTATCACTTTGATATGTACCAAGATATTTATAACCATATGGATAATAAATAGTTTACTGCTATAATGACATATGAAAAACATAATGGTTTTTGCCAGCACTGCTTTGACGTATGTTTTGAATCACATGCTAGGCTTCCCTATTGTGTCATACTGAAAATAACACAAAACCTAAGCATCGGCACTTAAAACTGAGTGTCTCAAAATTACTTGAAGTTATCCTGGATGTTATTTTGGCAGTTTCTCAAAAACAGACAGCATTAATTAATGTAAATTTCATTATAATTTACAATCTTCATTTAACTACTCAGTATTCAGTATAATATAAACATCCAGTAACCAATCTTTCCCCAATGATTTCTCATTCTACAGGATTTCAGAGAAATGCCTTCCCTATTTTTATTTTGGTGAAAATTTACGATTTGTTAAATAATGCATTTATGGCATACACATACATGAATCTTTTGTACACTTAGCATAAAACTGAATCAATGAATATGTTAGTAAGGTTATTTATATAAAATAAAAATAAATAAAAAAACACCTTTAAACAAAGAGCCTAATGTCACAGTAAAGCGAATATGAATTGAACTGCATTTACATATTAAAACTATTTTTATGCAAATTACACGTAAGAGTACATGTTTTATGTGACTCAACTGTAGTTTTATGTGCTTACATTTAATATTTACTGGCTAAGTGATCCACATATCATCACGTTACATAATTTATTTTCCAATAAAATGCAACTAAAGAATATGTGATTTCATAAAAAGAATTCTTTCCATGAACATAATATGGAAATGTAGAGATAACTATGTCAGAGCAACATGTACAAGTATGCCGGATATTATCAATATCAATATCACATACAGGCTCTGAAAATTGAACATTTGTGTAACCCAATTATGGGTTATGTAAAAATAAATTTCGGTAACCTTTTCCCTTTATGCATGATAACCTGTTATGTCCATGTAAATGATATACTAAATTTAATGCATAACCAAAAATAGGTTACTCAAAAGTAGATTTGTGTGAGTGACGCATGAACAAAACAACCATTCTAACAATTTTCAGAGACTTGATATGGGTAAATAAAATGCAAGTCAATTTTGGTTTTAAATGCTTTGTAAATGATTTCCTAAAAAAGTTTTAAAATAATAATAATAAATCATTTCTGCTTCACGGATTTTATGCTTTAATATCCAAAGTTCTTTTTGGGTTGTTATTGTTTTATTCTGTGGATGGTTACAAATCAGGCACTGAAACAAGTCAACAACAATTGTTCAGATAAGCAGATTACCACATGTAAATAAAGTTATTTAATTTAACGATTGTCTGTTGTTTCTGTTATGATTCATCAGCATATAATTTTTTTTAAAGCATGTATAATCGATAAAGCCATTCACACAAAAGTTTGCCATGGTTTTTTTTGGTTGATTCTAACCCAGTGAATCTAAAAGAAATAAGCATTCTAAGAGTACTACTAGCAGTACATATCCTCTACCAGGCCTATTAAACAAATTGGTATCTTCTAAGTTCAAGAACAATGTGTAACAATACATGATAAATGTGTATACTTGGATCTGTAACAATACATGATTAATCTATACACACACTTTCAGTTCAATATTTTGAGGCATTGCAAAAACATTTGTCTGTAGGACAAGATGATTTTCAAAGTTGAGGTAGAGCCTTGAATCTTGTGTATATCTTTAGGATAAATTATGTAACCTTTTAATGGTAGATCATTTAGATTGTTTCTCTAACATCTCTTTCTTTATTAAAACTCATGAAGTCACTAATTCCATTAATGGTAAAAAAGCACAGAATGTCATATCGACTGTTCAATACATGTATTTAAAAATATGTTCAGACATTTGTTTTTATTATTTGAAGGTAGATAACCACTGTATGCATTGATAGTAAAAACAAGCTAGTTTTTTTTACTGTATTTTGCATCAGAAATGATGTTACAAGATAGGAAGGTAAAATTGCAGCTTTAAAACATGTACACAGTTGTCAATTACATGCAATTCGTATTACAGATACAGGACGACGTTTATGGTAATGACAGGAATATACAAGTTACATGTAGTATTTCTTCACATCAAGTCAGATAATAAATGTTCTTTCTCAATCACTGAAAACATACATGTATTTTAGTACATATAGTTTTAATGCAAAACTATAATTTCTTCATTGATCATTGGAAAACTTAGGCTACAGTACTGATGTTCATAATACAAGGGCAACAACTCTGCTGGCCTCCCTAAGCAATCCACACACTGCAAATGCAGACTTCAATTACAGATTTTCTGTTAATCATTAATGTGTTTGACAAATTTCCAAACTAGATACACACATTTATATAGCTACATGTATTTGCATGTATATTCATGTATTTATTTCAGGATTGGACATAGGAATATGAGAAAAGGTGTTTATGAAATGCTAAGAGGGGCAAGATTATGGATAATTTTAGAAAAAATCACCAAAGTGAACCAGGTGCTGGGTATACAGTAATGCTAATATTACTGACTGTGACTGGTCAAAACAAAAAAAGATAAGTGAAGTTCACGTACATATTTATCAAGCCAATAATAGTATACATATCATGAAAATACCTATTTTTCATTAGTTGACAGTATTAACTCATGAAACTGAATTAGAATGAATGATGAATGAATCCCAAACCATAAAAACTATTATAAAATAATTTTAAACAAAACTAAACAAAAAAAACAAATGTCATTAATTTAAACAAAAAAGAAGATAATTAGTGACTCACCATAATAGATTTCACATGATGATAAACTGCAAAAGAGAAACAAAACCATTTATATTAAAAAGAAAAATGAATAAGTCTATTACTGGTGACATTACCAAGAATTCATTCTGTTATTAAGTGATCTATCAAATAAATATGGACAAGAGACATGATGATGTTCAGGGTTAGCTCTGGGTGAGCAAACAATTTCACCAAATTATCTATAAAACTTTAAAAAATAGTAGAAACTGGGTTATTTTCTAACAAAATATCAATTATTACATGTAATTTTTTTGCCAAATTATAATAAAATTTGTCAATTGTTTTTAAAATTTGCAATTGGCGAATTTGGCGAGTGGTAGAGCTGGCCCGGATGTTAACACATTTGGACAAAAATGTAATCTGTATGCTACATGTACATCATTTCAACAATGAAATTTTAAACACATTATAAAAATGACTTGCATTATTTGTCACTTATTTTTTATAAACAAATGAAGAGTTTAGGCACAAAACACGATATATCCATTTTTTTAATTTTCAGTAAAAGTGTTTTTTTTTAATTGACGTATATCGCGTTTTGATAAAAAAACAGGATTTACCCAATACAATTTCATAAGGATCAATCGCATTTTGCGGCAAATCAGTGGGACTACAATTAGCCCTTACTGACATATAATAATTAATGGCTTTAACTAAAAAAAAAAAAAAATGGATTATATCGCGTTTTGCGCCTGAACTCTTCAATTATTTCATGGTATCAGTCATGCATTTAAATTCAGTACTTTTATCTTGTACAGGAATATCAAAAGCAATATATAAATAGTATACATATTTTATTCTTAATATATATAGCTGAAAGATGGCACATGATTTTATAAAAATAGCAATACTGGGTTTCCATAAAATCTTTAACACACTACTGACTAACACAAACTAACATAGACCAGGGCTCGAAGTTAACAGCAGCCATATAGCAAATTGCTGCAGTGCTCTAGTCATATGCTACAATGCTCTGGAAATTAATCAGAATCTTACGGCCAAACTGGCCGTGCCTTATTCTGCATGTTACTATCGATCATCATACACAAACATGACAAAAACATAAAACTATTCACACTTATTTATTTTGAGTGCATGCCATTGTTTCATATTAATACACTTGTTGAAATTTGCCTTTTTGTCCTGCCTTATATCCGTAATGCCCTGAAACAATCTCCATCAGTTGAGACCAAATAGCTTTGCCCTCTTGTTTGCCAAATTCAAGGTCTGATAGACTGACACAGACCAAATTTTTGTTTAATAGGAACACAATTGCAGATAGTCTACATCATACTTGTAATATCTATGAGAGAAAAAACGATTAGGAAAGCTAAAACGTTTTCAACTTACAGATCTATCTGTTACAAAGTGTAAGTGTCAAACTGTGTCTGTTACATATTTTATGAAACCCAGGCTTTATTTATCTTCATTTACTTGATTATTTAACTCTATTACCCCTATTTTGGACAGACAGCCCAGTTATTTCAGGTGTATGCCCAAGAAAGCATGCTTGAACCAAATAAAACAAAAAATAAATAATCAGTATCAGTGTCACAGTCATGTACATGAACTGACTGATGGTATGTTTTAAAAAAAAAGGTATAAACTATACAGCTTTAAGCTTCCCTAGCTACCAAGTGTTTTCAACCAGGTGCTATCCGATTTCACTTACTGCAAGCAATCACAAACAGATGTGCAAGTTTCTCGATGTCGGAATAACTCGTTAAAAAAAACGTCCATCTCAACGCAAGTGACTAAGCTACTCTTAAAAATGTTCATTCTTCAAGGAAAACCACAAGCACACCTTTCCTTTCCTAATTTTGCTTCTTCTTTTTTACTTTTTTCGCAGACCTTAATGTGAGACAATAGTCTGACTCATATATATACAGATGTACATGCATAAACACATATGCCTGTAAAAATAATGCTCATTCCTCCATTTCATCAGTCATCAGTAATAATCGGTTTGTCTCAACCCATCAACTTTCAATTATACAATCAGAATTATTTTAACTCAAGAAGGAGTTGAATCACATGTATTAGAACCATGCACCTATCGACATGTTAACTCAAGAAGGAGTTGAATCACATGTATTAGAACCATGCACCTATAGACATGTTAACTCAAGAAGGAGTCGAATTACATGTATCAGAACCATGCACCTATCGACATGTTAACTCAAGAAGGAGTCGAATTACATGTATTAGAACCATGCACCTATCGACATGTTAACTCAAGAAGCTGAATTACATGTATTAGAACCATGCACCTATCGACATGTTAACTCAAGAAGGAGTCGAATTACATGTATTAGAACCATGCACCTATCGACATGTTAACTCCAGAAGGAGTCCAATTACATGTATTAGAACCATGCACCTATCGACATGTTAACTCAAGAAGGAGTCCAATTACATGTATTAGAACCATGCACCTATCGACATGTTAACTCAAGAAGGAGTCGAATCACATGTATTAGAACCATGCACCTATCGACATGTTAACTCAAGAAGGAGTCGAATCACATGTATCAGAACCATGCACCTATCGACATGTTAACTCAAGAAGGAGTCGAATCACATGTATCAGAACCATGCACCTATCGACATGTTAACTCAAGAAGGAGTCGAATCACATGTATCAGAACCATGCACCTATCGACATGTTAACTCAAGAAGGAGTCGAATCACATGTATCAGAACCATGCACCTATCGACATGTTAACTCAAGGAGTCGAATTACATGTATCAGAACCATGCACCTATCGACATGTTAACTCAAGAAGGAGTCGAATTACATGTATCAGAACCATGCACCTATCGACATGTTAACTCAAGAAGGAGTCGAATTACATGTATCAGAACCATGCACCTATCGACATGTTAACTCAAGAAGCTGAATTACATGTATTAGAACCATGCACCTATCGACATGTTAACTCAAGAAGAGTCGAATTGCATGTATTAGAACCATGCACCCATCGACATGTTAACTCAAGGAGCTGAATTACATGTATCAGAACCATGCATCTGTCGGCATGTTAACTCCAGGAGCTGAATTACATGTATCAGAACCATGCACCTATCGACATGTTAACTCGAGGAGCTGAATTACATGTATCAGAACCATGCACCTATCGGCATGTTAACTCGAGGAGCTGAATTACATGTATCAGAACCATGCACCTATCGGCATGTTAACTCGAGAAGCTGAATTACATGTATCAGAACCATGCACCTATCTGCATGTTAACTCGAGGAGCTGAATTACATGTATCAGAACCATGCACCTATCAACATGTTAACTCGAGAAGCTGAATTACATGTATCAGAACCATGCACCTATCGACATCTTAAGTAAAGATTATTCACTAAAGTTAATTTGAGTTATCCAGCGACCTATCTAGACATCTGTGCTAGTTTTTTACTAACTAAGGGGTTCAATGGGTAGGTGTAAACCACTTGCACCGACCAGTGATCCATAACTGGTTCAACAAAGGCCATGGTTTGTGCTATCCTGCCTGTGGGAAGCGCAAATAAAAGATCCCTTGCTGCCTGTCATAAAGAGTAGCCTATGTGGCGACAGCGGGTTTCCTCTCAAAATCTGTGTGGTCCTTAACCATACGTCTGACACCATATAACCGTAAAATACAATGTGTTGAGTGCGTCGTTAAATAAAACATTTCTTTCTTTCTTTTACTAACTAAGGGTATTTTGTGTATATTATCTCCAGTGCTCAAAATTCTCGACCAACTGTTTGCATATGCGACTGGATTTTTCACCAGTACGACCAAAAATTACTACCAAGTCGCATGCGTGCGACCAAACAAAATAACTAGTTTAGCTGGTTGGAATGTGGTCACTGTATTGACGTATACTATGAAATTCGTAATCTTAAGTTATAGCCAAGTGACCCAATGTTTTGTTAATCCGCACGTGATTCACAACAGAATCATAATGCGTCATCAATTCTGAGAAAAATATGTCACTTTGGCCTACTGCGTTATGGCTGGTGAAAAAACAGCTTGCGCTGAACATATTTTTCAAGCAGTAAGTTTAAAATTTGAGATGTACCTTAAATAGGATATCAACTCAATTTGAACAAAATTACAATTATGTATACCAATTTAATCAGTTTCATTAGGATTCTCATCTGATAACGGTTAATAATAACTGAAAACGAAATGACGCCAAGCGACTACAAAATCATGGTAACACAGTTCAAGAAGTTTCTTACAAATAGGCCGTATTTTCTACGTGGCTTCATTTGCAAGTCGACTTTTAAACACGTTCACTATTTTAAAGACCTTTAGTTTAAACGCAAGTGTAAGACAATGCATGTGGCATTGTTACATTTACTTTAATTTTAAAGCAAAGCCTGAACCATAAATGTCAATGTCTGAAAAGTTCTGACCCAGATACGTGTACTTTTTTTCGATTGGCGACTGACGATTGGCCAATATTTATAATTCGGCATCATGTGACCATCACAGAAGGTGAAGGAGAGAACTGTTACAGTTGCCTTCATTCTGATGGTCGTGGGAGCTTTGTTGTTAATAAACTTGTATTTACTCAGGTTTGTATTGTGATGTCTTATATCACTAGTATCAAATAATAAATTAGCTATTAAGAAGTACTGGTAGAACTATAATCATTACATTTTTTTTTATAGCCTACAATTAACTACTACAGTATTCATTGATGATCTGGGGCGTTGGGAGTTGGGAGCCTGCGGGGCTTGGTGGAGGAGATATTTTGTTCCCACCATAAGTTAATTAATTACTATGAAACATAACTACTAATTTTGTACACACAAACATATTATTAAACTTATACATATCAATATGGGTACTTTTAAAACAATAAGCTTTATAATGCAATGTATATACTGTACTTAACTACTGTTAATACGTTAGGTTTCCAACAATTGACAAATGCCAAGTCTTTACATCAGAGGCCATTGTAAAGTCCTAAATAATAAATAATGTTTTGAACATTAGAACACATCATAAGTATGCTTTCAGTAAACACTCCTCCCTGTACGCATTTTGAACATGATGACGACACACACCCCTTCCAGGAACATAAAAACTATGTACTTCATGGATGCCCCCTATCAATATTTACCAGTATACTAAACGTATTACCCAGTGCTCCTAAAATATGTAACTGTGCACCTAAAATTAGAATGTTAGGAGCACTGTGTTCCTAAAACATATTTCAAACTTTGAGCCCTGATATCCCAAAATTATAAAATAATAGTATCGGATATTATATGACATATCAAAGATGTTAATTTCTCAAGTACTCAAATCTAATTTTTAATCTTTATTGAGTGACTTTTGGTGATCATTTAAATATTTTGTGGTGAATACCATGTCATATCATTGAACTTACAAACTTGTGCATGTGTAATACACAGTAGTTAATTAAAATACTATTATTTCAAGTGGGTGTTATGTTTTACTGCACTGTACAGGTTGGTATAAACTTTAAACACAGCTGTCTATCACATTTCTACCTTTCTTAAAAGGTATCCATATCCAATAAATCCAATAAATTGCATAGGCTAGAGTCCAAGGCCATACGGTGAAATCATTTCATCTGAGAAATTTGATAGAAAGTAAGATAAGTTGCCTTCGTGCCCCTCTTTTGAAGGAAAAGTTTGCCTTGGTGCCCTAATTTTTTTTATTAAATAGAAAGCAACACTAGCTGTGCCCTCCCAAAATTTTAATTCAACCCCTGCAATCAGCCACGGTAATATTCTGTTATAAATAATACAACGTACATTAAATAAACTTTAAAGACAATGGAACTAGATGATTCGTCCACTGTTCAGTTTAGAAGAGTATGCCTAAACGTGTGTTAAAGGATGCATTGGTCATTGACACATTTGTAATGCATAAGGCCTCTTCAGGTTTATTAATAGATATGGGGAAACTCTTTCCCAGGCAAATGCAAAAATATTCTAGTGTTTAAAAAATTACTTTAAATATGTATTTTAAAACATACTGCATTGAACTGCTCCACTGTGTAGAACAAAATGATTACTAATATCAGCCGACCCATTACAAACTCTGAATGCCAAAGTATCCCAATAATTCATGAGCCAAGACTATTATGTTATCAAGACCATGTTTATTTAACTCGCAATATTTGTGTAGCATTTTGTGATGCGACATCAGTGTTCAAGATTAAAAGTTTTGGGCAGTATCCCAGTTAGATACTAACATTTCAAAATCTGGTATCCCACTTGAGAATTTAGTATCCCACTTAAATGAAATTCATAAAATAACATTGTAACAAACTTGGACGACAATGTTCTCGTTCCCTGCCTATTGCTACACTGATATCACAATCGAAATATCAAAATTCACAATCAAACAGAATTGGCAGATTTGCTTCATCCATTTTTGTGTAATACTGACATAAATTAGTATTTAGTAATAATAGTAATCTATAAGTGTTCTCGACATTACTAATGAAAAACCTACCTGTATACATTTTCTGCAGATGGGCCATTCCGTGGTAATGATTTAAGCCAGAACGTGACATTCTGACTCTTATGATCTCCTTAACTAAAAGTCCTTTTTAAACAGAAATTCAGTTTTATCATTTATAGGCTCATTACATGTAGTAGTATTAGCATGTCAGGCCTAATTTTGTTTTTTGTAAAAAAAACTGACTTATAAAGTGAAAAGTAAAATGTGCCAGGACGTGACGAAAATGGACATGACTTTTTTAACACTGCAGTCAATTCCAAAACTCTGCTCTCCTGGTAGAATGTTTGCTTATTGAAATACACTGTTTAACACAATATCCAGTCTATTTCTAAATGCCATATAGCAATTTACTAAAAAAAATATTATTTATGATGTAACATTTATTTTTAAAAATTTCAGTACAAGCCGGGACGCGACGAGCCAGGACGTGACTTTTTGTCCAGTTCACTTATACAACTAATAAATGATATGTATATCAAATACTACTAATGAAACACTGTTAGTTTATGAAACCAATGATATTTACTGGTTTTAAGTATTTTTATCATCAAAATAAGTGCATAAAATTTTAATTAATTGAACTGTCGCTGTGCCAAAAAGAAATTCTCATACAATATTCATATAATATACTTTTATAACCCATAACCATATCATTTGTCAACAAGATTGCTTATCCTGATGTTGCTAAGTCTGGTGATTTTTGTCCTACCTGTACAATACATGTATAAACTAAAAAGAAGAAGTATCTAGGCGTTACTTTTCCGTTGGCTGCGGCATCAATTTTTGCATTTAGCTCAACATTGATTGTACAAATGTAGCTTCATTTCTCATAAATTACATGTCCCGCATCAGTAAAGCTTCATTTATAGTTCTATCTATGAATGTTCTCCGTAATGCACGTCAAAATTTGTTTTTCAATTTTATTATTTTAAAATTTTAATAACAAATTTTGTGGTTCGATTTTTTAAAAATATTTTAAAAACATTTTTAATATGCATTGAGATAAATATCTACAGATGTACTATCAATGACACTGAATAAGTCTGGAGTATAGGCAAGACATTTAATTCTGAAGAATTCTTGTTTGCAATTTACCATATGTTTTAGAATTAAAATATATTATATTTTGCCTTTTGCTGGTATTTTTATGATCATCTGATTTAATTGGAATTCAAATATGAACCCCAGTCAGTATAGAAATTAGTCTTTGGACAGTTTTTTCTTTCTGTTTATCATTATCCGATAGGCCAAACTGTCAACAATGTATATTAATATATAAACTGTTGATGGTTGACAATAGCAAAAATCTCATCGACACAAGTGATTTGAATTCCTCCAATCCAAGTTTTATGATCAACATGTATCTTTACCAATTACATCCTTCACTAGAAGAACGTTGGTTTATATATTCTAATTCATGTTTGGATACCCGTATCTGCCAAGGAATAAACTTAAGATTTTAGCAGAACATTCTATTTTAAGAATTCTTTGACACAATATTTATTGTATGTGTACACCAGTTTAGGTTCACAAAATGGAACATTTGGTATAAATACAATATTCCTTAAATTGGTAGATTATCAATAATTCACTGTTTGGTCAAAACATAGAAGCATAGAATTGATAATAGTATTTTTTTTAATCTACATAAATCCACGTTAAATATTCGAACATGCTCTCCCGAACTTCCACTTTTTCTGTTTCTGATTCTTAATGGTGAAGGGTAAAATATCGAAAATAAAAGTAATTTCTTTTAGGTACATGTGCATTATCTAGCCAGTTTTGCCAATTTCTTTATATAGAGAAATTTAATACATGTTTAATCTTTACTCAATTTAACCTGCCATCTTGAATGTCACGTCCTGGCTTAATGTCACGTCCTGGCTCAAAGTTTGAGGTGGTTATTTTAATCATTTAATACAACCAGTCATCATTATACCTTTTATTTATACTTGGAACATTTAGATGGAGGAGGATTAAAAAGGATTTTTATTTCTGAAAAATAGTTTTGAAATAAAACTAACTTTTATATGTCAAATCAGCCAGGACGTGAAATTATATATTTTGAAAAATAATTTAATATACTAATTATGATATGAAAGAAGGCAAAGTAGTATTTTCATATGCAGTATATTTTAGATGTAATGTCCTGATAGCTAATTTTTAAATTTGACATTTATAACAGTAATGAAGTATTACCAAAAAACAAATGTCACGTCCTGGCTTACAAAAATTATTTTTTCAAATAAAACCGTCATAAAAAACCATAAAACATAAGTAAATTGGCAATAAAAGTATATTTGTATGTGTTTAAGGGTGTTAACTTTAAGCTATAATAAAAACTTAGTTGAATAGATCATTTTGAAATTTCCACACACATGGACCAAATATCACGGAAAGGCCCAGATGTGGAATCAATATCTCAAATAAAATTTGAAGGGAGGTAACATCCAACAAAAACAACAGTGACAGTCTATTGCTGCACCCCTATTGCTCCAGTGTAACATTAGACTGAGTACGAGTTGGGAAAAATATTGTTACGGCGTAGCATTAGACTGGGTACGAGCTCAAAAATAATGTTACTTAACTTTGCTGGGAAATGACAACTTTACTGTTTCAACGAAAAATAAAAACTCAGGATTAAAAAAAAAAAAACCCATTACATGGGATCCCGGCAGGGTACTGGTTTCTAAAATTAAAATCTGGTATCCCCGGGATATCGGGATACTGTTAATCTTGAATGCTGGACATATCTGATTTTGTTTGAAGTACTGCTTTAAAGTTGACGAGTTGTTTACCAGCTTTTGAAATAAGTACTTGTCCGTTTTAAATGGACAAGTGCTTTTATTTTGAATGCTGGTAAACAACTTAGCAACATAACCCAACTGTCGGCAGCAAAAAATCATGCCATTCACGGACAAAAAGTGGACGGGGGCACACATAATATTGTGACATATAAAAACCATTGCTGCTGCTACAAAGTGTTGGGGGCACATCATGCCACATGCCCCCTTGACACCAACCCTTCCTACGCCAGTGTCATTTCTCTGGCTAGAACAGTGCCTAAATGGCAACTGAAATTACCAAAGAAATACCTGTCATAAGTCTTTCTAAAAATTAAAACAACTCGAAGTCCAATCACATTATCATTATGCAGTTAAATAATGAAATATAGTTGTTTACCATCAAATATTAAATTATATATCTTTTAAATATTTATTTTTTAAAAGGTTAAAAAAGACAGTTATTAAAATGTGTTTGCCATCTCTTTTTTTCTGCTATCTCTCTCGGAGGAAAGTATTGTTCCGTTTTATGGCGTCCTGTGGCTGTGCTATACTTTAGTTTTCCCCACTTTTGTTTGACCGTTTTACATTATTTACTTGTCAGTGTGCATCACATACGCAATCTGATGGCCTCCTTAACTTAAAAACACTAATTAATTGTATGTAGTTTATTTACCTGTACTTCTGTTTTCGTTCAATACTTAACAGCTTTTTATTAAGGCTGTTGATTGCGTTTTCTAGTACGAATACCATTCACGATACCTCCATCTTGAAAATGGAGTTCATTTTGGTCATGTGATTTGTGACCTCGCATTCTATTGGGTATTTGCAAAAACCTCTGCTTGGAGGGGGAAATGTAAATATCGGGTGCAGTGGCTTTTGAAGAATTAAAACGCAAGGAAGAAAATATTTTATTTAACGACGCACTCAGCACATTGTATTTACGGTTATATGGTTACGGACCACACAGATATTGAGAGAGGAAACCCGCTGTTACCACTTCATGGGCTACTCTTTTCCATTAGCAGCAAGGGATCTTTTATATGCACCATCCCACAGACATGATAGTACACACCACGGCCTTTGTTACACCAATTGTGGAGCACTGGCTAGAACGAGAAATAGCCCAATGGGCCCACCGACGGGAATCGATCCTAGATCGATCGCGCTTCAGACAAGTGTTGTACCACTGAGCTACGTTCCGCCCTTAGAATTAGAACAAACATGATTATAATCAATTGATGTAAGAAGTTAATGTAATACATATATAATTTTGTTAAATTATTATAAAGACAATGTTAATATTAACTAGGTAAAACGTAAAAGCGAGCGCAAATGAGATAAATTAAATACTCTCTCTCTCTCTCTCTCTCTCTCTCTCTCTCTCTCTCTCTCTCTCTCTCTCTCTCTCTCTCTCTCTCTCTCTCTCTCTCTCTCTCTATATATATATATATATATATATATAGATAGATAGATATATACACACATATATTATCGTGTTATGTTTGTTTGGGATTAGGTTCTAAGTCCTTGCAACATTTATAAACAAAATAAAATAGGAAGAATTTGTTGGTTTAACTTTTATCAGTGCATCCGCCATTACAGACGTAAGCCAATAATGTTAGATACTCTCTAACCTTACATCCCCCTTTCTCTTAAAACTATTCTCTTATTTCCCAAGCAACACCCCAACTTTTGTTTTTGTGTTCAAATGAGAAACTGGTTAACTACTGAAACTTCAAAGAATTTTTTTTTTTTTCAACTGTTCTTTCTTTCTTCAAAACTTTTCAACTTTAACTTCAACTGGAAAAACATGAATGACTACTTAAAATAAACAAAACATTTATATCCACTGTGACTACACAGTTCATAAAGTTTGAAACAAAACTATCCAGTTTAAAGATTAAGGTTTTAGGGTGCTTTAACACGACCACTTCTGATCAGTTATTGTCCCCTCTGGACGAGTCGTCCCACACGGAGAATATGGAAAAACCGACTGCTCTGTGGTCTCTTTGGGCTTCACGGGAGTCCACATCCATATCAGTGTTGTCATCTGCAGGGCTTGGCAGTATCGATGGCACTGCAGGGTTGACCCAAGGATAAGATTGCGGGGTTGAATATTGTCGGTCCAGGTGCCTCCGGTTCCTTCTGAATCTTCCAGATGGTGTCTTGACTATATAATTATGGTATTGGACCAATGGGCTTCACGACTGGTTTGTCAGGCGACAGAGTAAGAAATGAGGTAGTTCTGTGTCGCCTGTCAAAGTTTTCTTTCTGCGTTTCCTTCTGAATGGGATTTGTCAACTTTTATGTCACACAGTTTAGGCCAATCAGGTATTAGCAAGGTAGGGACAACTGGAAGGATCTCGCCAGACAGCGGCCAATGGACATTTCATCTGGACTGAAAGCACACTGAAACGGAGTCGCTCTATAGTTAAGTAGCGCCAGACAGGGATCCTCAGCTTTCAGCAAACATTTCTTGACCGTCTGTACAGCTCTCTCGACTTCCCCATTCGCTTAAGAATAATGAGGACTGCTAGTTTCATTGGTGAATCCATAGTATGTAGCAAATCGAGTAAATGTGTGTGACGAAAACTGCAGTCCATTATCCGAATTAATGACTTCAGGAATATTGTGATATGCGAAGAGGTCGAGGACTTAAGTGGGCCAGTTCAGTGTTGCGAGAGAAATAATCTACCACCAGTAGATACTGCTGACCACGCCAGTCAAACAAGTCCATTCCTACTCTCTGCCAGGGGTAATCTGAAACACTACTCGGCTTTAATGGTTCAGGTCTAGCTTTTTTGGTCTTTTTCACAAGTCCCACAGTTTTTTTTATCATGGATTGAACCTGCTGAAATATTCCTGGCCACCACACAGAACACCTGGCCAGTGCTCTGCACTTTACGATGCCCTGATGACCATCGTGAATTCTGGTCAAAATGTCTTTCCTTAGTCCTGCTGGGATGATAAGCCTGGTGTGAAATAGTAAGTCCTTATTGAACCGTTAGCCCGTCTCTCAGTATGAAGAACAAATAGACATCTGGATCAACTTTAGACTTTCCTGCAGGCACCCTTCTCTGCAGTAGTGTGCAACTTGACTACAGACCTGGTCTTTCTGCTACCTAGTCTTAATCTGTACTAACCGACTCTGGGTTGCCGGTAAACCGTCAATCACTGACTGCACAAAGGCTGTTGCGTCATTTTCCAACAGTAGGCCAGCTTCCTGAACAATCTGATTAAAATTAGCTCTACTGGGTCTACCACATGTAACAGTGGAGTTAATTTTAATTAGATTGCTTCCTGAAGGGATCCAACAGAAGTACGTGACAGTGTTTCTGCAGACGTCGAGTTCTTGCCCGCCGTATACATCATCTCATAGCTGTACCGTATAAGGCGCATACGAAAACTTCGTATTCGTGGCGATAGCTCGTCCAAGCCTTTTGACACCAAAAGTGTCAATAACGGTCTATGATCAGTCTCTATGGTAAGAAATCTGCAAATTTAGATGTAGATGCCAGTGCATAACATTGCTCTTTTGACGTAACAGATCTGGAAGCATAGAAGACAGGAAGTCACGTACCCCCCTTCTCCTGCAGCAGGACTGCTCCCAGCCCATAGAATGATGCATTGCCTCCACTTTCGCTGGATGGGGGTCTTCATTGGCTATTATTGTGACACGGTGTCTTTCACTACTTGGTAACCGGCCTCGGTGGCGTCGTGGTTAGGCCATCGGTCTACAGGCTGGTAAGTACTGGGTTCGGATCCCAGTCGAGGCATGGGATTTTTAATCCAGATACTGACTCCAAACCCTGAGTGAGTGCTCCGCAAGGCTCAATGGGTAGGTGTAAATCACTTGCACCGACCAGTCATCCATAACTGGTTCAACAAAGGCCATGGTTTGTGCTATCCTGCCTGTGGGACGCGCAAATAAAAGATCCCTTGCTGCCTGTCGTAAAAGAGTAGCTTATGTGGCGACAGTGGGTTTCCTCTAAAAACAACCAGTGTCAGAATGACCATATGTTTGACGTCCAATAGCCGATGATAAGATAAAAAATCAATGTGCTCTAGTGGCGTCGTTAAATAAAACAAACTTTATTTTTTTTTCACTACTTGGTCTATCTGTAGCTTACATCTAACAAGTGCGAGTGCGAATAATTTTTACATGCTCATATACTACTAGAGTTTCGAGCATGTCCGTCCCGGGCCTGTCTCTGGATAGCCAGGGGCGTAACGAACAAGGGAGATAACCGCGTTAGCAGTTTACCAAGAAAATTGGCGGAGTTGCATCCCTTGAACAGAGATAACTCGTTTCGTTTAAATAATCGAGACCGAAGCTATCAAATAATATAAAACAAAAGTGAAAGAAAATGAGAACAGACACCCTGCTGAACAAGGGCAGAGACACTAATTTAGGCCTCATATCCCTGTACCTATAGTCCGTCCCACAAAAAACGTCTTTTTTATATTATGGAATTTACTACGTTATTTATTTTTGAGTCTATTGTTTTCTAAATTACACACAGAAATTGTTTGGTTTTTTTATTTCCAAAAAACTTTTCTTTTCTTCGTACGTCAAACCAAACTGAAACTATTTAAATATATATATATATATATATATATATATATATATATATATATATATATATATATATATATTGTAGGAGGATGGGACGTACTATAGTAAGTTGGCTGTTCATGCAAGAAATATAGAAGTGGCTTGGAGAAAATTCATAAGACAATAGAACAGTTGTGAAATTGCTACAAGGTTAGAGACTGAAAGTCCAAAATATCACACTTCTGTGTTTTTGGTACGTTTAGGTGGAGAAACCTTTGACATCTTTGATAGGTTTTCATTTGGAAAATGAGATTCACGTGGTGCTAACAAAGTTTGAACAGTTTTGCATAGGCGAAGCCAATGAAATATATAAAACATTTTTCTTCAACAAAAGGAGGGGAGGGAAAGACAGTTGACGCATATGTCACCAAATGAAGAAACTCGTCAAAACATGCAACTTTAATACGTATGAAGAACGCATGCTAATGGAAAGGATAGTACTTGGGGTAAGAGACGAGACGGCTAAGCCACATAAACCACAGGACGTGTGTCCAGCTAAAGACGCTGAATGACGCAAGTGTTATAGAAAGGGACATTATGCTGCAATGTGTTACAGCAAGGTTGAAAAGCCTGGTAGACAGAAAGCCAGACCTCACAGAGATGGTGGTGGTATGACCCAAGATGAAGAGGAAAATGCATTTCTATGTGCAGTTTCCAAGACGACGGGGGTCGAGTCCTGGCGTGTTAATGTTTCCATGGATAATCAAAGTGTGCGCTTCAAGTTGGATACAGAAAGCTGTATCCCGAAGATGAAAACTCCACTCCAGAAATCTGTAAATGAACTGTTTTGCCCAGGCCTAAACTCACTGAATGTGTTGGGTAAGTTTAGAGCTAAGATGAAGTGCTCCAAGGCGGGTACTATTGCCTCTGCAAATAAAAGTGACAATGTAACCGAAACGTTTGGAAGATTTGAATGTGATTCGTCCGGTGACTACACCAACAGACTGGTGTGCACTGATAGTAGTGGTGCCAACACAGAAGAAAAACGCTATCTGGTTGTGTGTAGATCTGATACAGCTGAACCAGAGTGTCAAGTGAGAAAACTACCCACTTCCTTCCATGGACCAACTGTGAGCACAGCTGGCTGGGGCGATTGTTTCCAACTAGATGAAGATTCGCAGGAGCTGACAACATTTATCACCCCGTTTGGACGTTTTTGTTACAAGCGATTTCCTTTCGGAATTTCTTTAGGTTCTGAGGTGTTTTAATGTATCATGCTACAGCTGTTGTGATAATCATGATGTCCTGGCCTGGTGCTTATAAAACTTTTAGAGTCTAACCTCGAGACTCTAATAGAGTCTGAGACACTAATGTCATGACAACGCCATACAAATTGTATGTGTGTCACGTCATTAGAGATGAGTCTAGACTCTAAACGTTTTATAAGTACGGGCCCAGGTGTTAGCACGCACACAACAGAAACAGGATCAGAGGTTGAAGGAGGTTCTGCAGAGACTGGCAGGTGCAGGTGTAACCCTAAATGAAAAGTGTGATTTAGTCAGAACAGTATCATGTTTCTGGGACATATCATCTCGAAGGAAGGTGTGCAGATGGATCCAGTTATTTATTAAATTGTAAAAGTCAAAATATTGAAAACAGTATAACTATATGTAATATTATGTATAAATATAATTATTATAGAACTAATAATAGCGTGTTTAAAATGAAAGGCATGCTGTTTTTGTGTAATGCACCAATATAGAAAAACTTGCTTTATTTTTATTTATTTAGTTTTCAAATCCAGTCTTGTGAACTGATGTTTCTTCATCGCACCTTTTAGCGATTTTGATTACCTACCTGGCGTTTATTGTTAACTATAGATATTCATTAAAAGTGCACGGCGGAAGCAAGTAGACATGGCGGGGGGGGGGGGGGGGGGCGCTGAATGAGATCGAAGGCGCAAAGTTAGGTGGTTCGGGGTATGCTTCCCCGTACAATTTTGAAAACTAGATGTCCTGAAATGCAATTTCCTGCATTCTACAAGTAAAATTCATCTCTGCCTTAAAATTTACTACCAATAATATTTTGATTAAGAATCACACCCCCCCCCCCCCGCTCCGCCGTGCCTGATTAATTGTTGATGTATGTATTTTGTCATATATGTTTCTTATGTATTTGCATTGTCTTTTTGTTACATATTGTAAGGTGTCTGACTTGTTAAATAAATCCATCCAAATCCGTTCAGTCGGCAATTCAAAGCGCGTCTCGAAATCGTTTAGAGTTGGGCACTGTCAGAATGGGGGGCGGGACGTATCCCAGTGGTAAAGCGTTCGCTTAATGTGCGGTCGGTCCCCGTCATTGGGCTATTTCTCGTCCCAGCCAGTGCTCCACAACTGGTGTAACAAAGGCCGTGGTATGTACTATCCTGTCTGTGGGATGGTCTATATAAAAGAACCCTCGCTGCTAATCGAAAAGAGTAGCCCATGAAGTGGTGACAGCGGATTTCCTCTCTGTGACTCTGTGGTCTTTAACCATGTGTCTGACGCCATATAACCGTCCATAAAATAAAACATTTCCTTCCTGTCAGAATGTTAATTTTTTTTAACAACCCCCCCCCCCCAATAAAAAAAAACAAAAACAAAAACAAACGAACAAACAAACAAACAAAACAAGTATTACAACAACAAAAACATGTGAAATGTTCTATTGTTTGTTTTGTATGAATTCCCAGTGCATATTTGTTTTGGTCGTACTGTTTTAGTGTTTTTCATATTTTGATATTTATAATTCAGTACAAATTTATTATTTTGAGAAGTGAAAATATATTTAACAAGATGAGCTACCAGTCACTAAATGCATTATAATTTTTTATTTTTTTTCTGTCGTAACTTGCTTTTGGTGTTATTAAAAGTGTATTACATAATTCAAACTATATTTAAAAAATCACTTAATATGATTAGTCATTTGTTGTTCAATTGGTAATATATTTTTATATATACTCTTCAAAAAAAGAAACGCAAAAGGGTACAAATGGGTTATAACTCCGATTTTATGTTTCCTACCGGTTCATGCTTTGTGAATATAAGGTCATTGCATGTCCCAAACACATTCCCACGGTTACATTCGATAAAACGCAGCTACTGTCCAATAAAGTTCCAAAATGTGAATATTCGCAAAAACGCAGCCACGTGCAAACCATGTCACCACTGCACGTGCGTTGTCTGCACGTGCAACATAAACACCGACAGTATAAAAGTGCAGGGTGTTCGCTTGCCTGGCCTCTGTATCTGGCCGACAGTTGACAACCCAGGAGATGCCACGTCTCAGTGAACCGCAGAGAAACAATGCCATCGGCCGACTAGACGCAGGCGAATCCAGAACGGCCGTTACCAGGGCATTCCATGTGTCCCCAAGCACCATCTCCAGACTGTGGGACCGTTACCAGCAACATGGATCAACACGTGACCTCCCTAGATCCGGTCGACCACGGGTCACTACCCCCGGGCAGGACCGCTACATCCGGGTACGCCACCTTCGGGAACGATTGACTACTGCCACCTCCACAGCCGCAGCAATACCAGGTTTGCGCAGGATATCCGACCAGACCGTACGGAACCGCCTACGTGAGGTAGGAATTCGTGCCAGACGTTCAGTTCGAGGTGTCATCTTAACACCACAACACCGTCGACTCCGACTGCAGTGGTGCCAGATTCATCGACAAAGGCCTCAACTGCGATGGAGACAGGTGTGGTTCAGTGACGAGTCCCGATTTCTTCTCCGACGTCATGATGGAAGATGTCGCGTGTATAGGCGTCGTGGTGAACGTTATGCGGCAAACTGCGTGCAGGAAGTGGACAGATTCGGCGGGGGTAGTGTCATGGTGTGGGCAGCCATCTCACACACTGGCAGAACTGACCTGGTCCACGTGCAGGGCAACCTGAATGCACAGGGCTACATTGACCAGATCCTCCGGCCACACATCGTTCCAGTTATGGCCAACGCCAACGCAGTGTTCCAACATGACAACGCCAGGCCTCACACAGCACGTCTCACAACGGCTTTCCTACAGAACAACAACATTAATGTCCTTCCTTGGCCATCGATATCACCGGATTTGAACCCAATTGAGCATCTATGGGACGAGTTGGACCGACGCCTCCGACAGCGACAACCACAGCCCCAGACCCTGCCCGAGCTGGCAGCAGCCTTGCAGGCCGAGTGGGCCACCATCCCCCGGGACGTCATCCGTACTCTGGTTGCTTCAATGGGCAGGCGGTGCCAGGCAGTTGTCAACACACGCGGAGGCCACACCCGGTATTGACTCCAGATGACCTTGACCGTGGTGGTGTGTCCTATCACTTACTCACAATGGACTAAGTGAATTGTGAACAATCCTGCAACATTTGGTAATTATCGGACTCACCATTCAATAATTAAATCAATTCTCCAAATGTTACGACAATGTGGTTTTGCGTTTCTTCTTTTGAAAAGTATATATGCTGGCGAATATTCGAATAATTCGAATATTCGCCAGCGTATACGTAAAAATATAACAATCAGGTATTCTATAAATTAATTGATTTTACACATTCACATTGTCTATTATTACAGACACCGACAGATAGACATGTATATATTATTGCTGCATGCGAAATTACAAAATAATTTTATTCTTGGAACGATGAGAGTAAAACTCGTTGGCTCATTGATTTTTTTATGGGTGATCAGAACTTAGTTTTCTTTAGTACAAAAAGTTCAGTTTGTCAAATTAAATCTAATCAATACATGAACAGTATAAATGAGTTGTACCACGTAATGTGGTCCATTTAATACATGAACAAACATGTCGTGTGTCCGTAGTGTGATTCGTGAAATATACCGAAGAGTTCCGAATGCCATTTGACAGTCCCAAGTGTGACGGAAAGCTACGAGGATGATAAAAACATCCGGTTACTTTGATTAGACTAGAACAGGAACATATTTTGTTGTCTAAAACAAACATTTTTATCATTTAATAATCATCTACGAAGTAATGGCACAAACAACACTGTCATTTAAAGAAAGAAGAACGTTAGGTTTGTATTATTTACAATGAATCGAATGATGTTAATTTACAAATGTGTGATGTCACTGTGAACGTTGAAGTAATTTTTATAAATATGTTTTGCTTTTGGTTAGTTCATCAAGATAAACGTCTCCGGCACGATATTTATTATTGTAATATTTATTGCAGTGCCGTAACGTTTATCCATTGGGTAGAATTTTCCATTTGCAATCACGATTTAATAAAATCAGGCATATGTGCTTTATTTAATTTTAAGAGCCTCAACACATACAAGTACAACAACATATTTTAATAAATTTTAGACTAAAATATTAATTACAATACCTTTGGTAACCTTTCCAGGATTAGATGTTTGAAGATGACACATTTTCACATTTAAAAGTTATTTTTATTCTGTCACATCGAAAATGCGGAATGAAAATATGGCGGAACGACAATTATTCGTATCAAACATTTTACGTACAGCCAATTCTCGTAACCGAACATACGGGTACTTCGACCACTGGCCACCATTGTTTGTCACGTGACGCGGTGAAGCTTTTCCTTAGTTACCTATGGTTTGATAGTGAAATGAGGCAACTTTAGTCGATCATTTATAGCAGTTAACGGCCAAGATGCCTACAAAATGTTTTGCAATTGTCTGCATAGATCATAATATGATGTAAAAAAAAAAAATTGTTTTATAAATTTCGAAAAGATGAGACCAGACGCCGCTTCTGGGTAGATGCATTAAAACGTGACAAATCTGATGGAACGCCATGGCTTCCCACGCAGAATGTGACTGTGTTGAGTTTACCGACATTAATAGCAACCAAAATGGTTAAAGTATGTGCAATGATAAAATTTCCACATTATATACTCTTCAAAAAAAGAAACGCAAAAGGGTACAAATGGGTTATAACTCCGATTTTATGTTTCCTACCGGTTCATGCTTTGTGAATATAAGGTCATTGCATGTCCCAAACACATTCCCACGGTTACATTCGATAAAACGCAGCTACTGTCCAATAAAGTTCCAAAATGTGAATATTCGCAAAAACGCAGCCACGTGCAAACCATGTCACCACTGCACGTGCGTTGTCTGCACGTGCAACATGAACACCGACAGTATAAAAGTGCAGGGTGTTCGCTTGCCTGGCCTCTGTATCTGGCCGACAGTTGACAACCCAGGACATGCCACGTCTCAGTGAACCGCAGAGAAACAATGCCATCGGCCGACTAGACGCAGGCGAATCCAGAACGGCCGTTACCAGGGCATTCCATGTGTCCCCAAGCACCATCTCCAGACTGTGGGACCGTTACCAGCAACATGGATCAACACGTGACCTCCCTAGATCCGGTCGACCACGGGTCACTACCCCCGGGCAGGACCGCTACATCCGGGTACGCCACCTTCGGGAACGATTGACTACTGCCACCTCCACAGCCGCAGCAATACCAGGTTTGCGCAGGATATCCGACCAGACCGTACGGAACCGCCTACGTGAGGTAGGAATTCGTGCCAGACGTCCAGTTCGAGGTGTCATCTTAACACCACAACACCGTCGACTCCGACTGCAGTGGTGCCAGATTCATCGACAAAGGCCTCAACTGCGATGGAGACAGGTGTGGTTCAGTGACGAGTCCCGATTTCTTCTCCGACGTCATGATGGAAGATGTCGCGTGTATAGGCGTCGTGGTGAACGTTATGTGGCAAACTGCGTGCAGGAAGTGGACAGATTCGGCGGGGGTAGTGTCATGGTGTGGGCAGCCATCTCACACACTGGCAGAACTGACCTGGTCCACGTGCAGGGCAACCTGAATGCACAGGGCTACATTGACCAGATCCTCCGGCCACACATCATTCCAGTTATGGCCAACGCCAACGCAGTGTTCCAACATGACAACGCCAGGCCTCACACAGCACGTCTCACAACGGCTTTCCTACAGAACAACAACATTAATGTCCTTCCTTGGCCATCGATATCACCGGATTTGAACCCAATTGAGCATCTATGGGACGAGTTGGACCGACGCCTCCGACAGCGACAACCACAGCCCCAGACCCTGCCCGAGCTGGCAGCAGCCTTGCAGGCCGAGTGGGCCACCATCCCCCGGGACGTCATCCGTACTCTGGTTGCTTCAATGGGCAGGCAGTGCCAGGCAGTTGTCAACACACGCGGAGGTCACACCCGGTATTGACTCCAGATGACCTTGACCTTGGTGGTGTGTCCTATCACTTACTCACAATGGACTAGAGTGAATTGTGAACAATCCTGCAACATTTGGTAATTATCGGACTCCCCATTCAATAATTAAATCAATTCTCCAAATGTTACGACAATGTGGTTTTGCGTTTCTTCTTTTGAAGAGTATATATATATATATATATATATATATATATATATATATATATGGCGTCTTCCCCACCCTCCCAAGACTATCCCTACTATTAGAGATTTTGCCCCTCCCTCACTCCAGATATTGTTCCTACGGATGTGTAATAGCCCAAATGTATAATGTATTAAACAAAAAGGTATACTTGTATCTCTGAAACTAAAATAATGGACTGTGTTTAGTATTTACTTGGTTCAGAGGGAAAATGTATGTGTGCCTTTGTGTCAGAATATATATATAATTTATAATAAATATAATATATAATATATAATAAAAGAAAACAAGTGTACAGTGTGTACATGTGTATCACTGTATGTATTTAAAACAATTAAAAAAAACAACCTTTTACATGGATCATGTGAAAAAAGGAAATTATTTCTTTAAAATTGTTATATATGTGTGTGTGTGTGTGTGTGCGTGAGCGCGCGTGCGCGTTTGTGTACAATCTGCTTCAGTAATTACCGGCAATAAAATGGTCATCTGCCATATCTGATATTTGTTTTCCTTTCTGAAAACACTGACATGGAGAATAATACAACATTTAACCATCTCATTAATACATTTTCCTTTAATATGCTACATAAGTGCATCTATACAAGAGGTAATTTAATCCAGGTTAAAAGCAACTGCGGTTAAATATGTGTAGTCTAGCAGAAGGCATATTGATATAGATCAGTTTACTAACAGTCATGATATTTGCCTCCATCTCCTTTCTCCAGTTGTATATTATCAAAAATTAGTTTTGTATGTATTACTTAAATTTTAATTGCAATAACAATTCCAGTACAGACTGAACAAGAAAATATCTGCAATATCCACTTAATATATATATATATTATCATTATTTACTCAGGTAAGTTTTTGTGTTTTATTAATAAATATACCATGTTAAACCCTATTATTAAAACATTTGTATGTTTGTTTGATGAGGTAACACTATATTTTAGTAGGTTGTATACCGTGGCATGAAAATAACTGAGGGGAGTTATTAATTGCTCCCCTAACTTAGATTATGGGGGACAATTTAAAATATTATTAATATTCACATGCCAAAGGGAGCTATATATTATTTTCCTTGAACTAATCTCAGGGAAGTGATAGGTAGCTAGAGAGAGATATAACTCCCCTTAGATGACAAGGTCTGAGGTTGGCTATATTTTATTATTGCTATTTTCTTTTCGCCTGCATTCAATCGGTAAGAGATAATTTCACAATCTGTAAAAACTAAATCATTTCATTATTTCAAGAAACTGGGTTGTTTTTTAAAGAATAAAAGAATATATTCAGTGGAACATTTTCACTGTTGCCATTACATCTATATAATAAAATGACAATAATAATACTGTAATTTAAAGTTGTAAAGTAACAACTTTGGAATTGTTTAATTATATCATAAAAAGAATTATCTTGAATCATGCATACACATTTTATTATTATACATACAAATTATATATTTTGTAGCCGACATAATTATTATAATATTAATAATTATCTTATTATTTCAAAGTTGTTAAATTTATAATTAATATTACCTGAAAATTGCATCAACAAAAAATTATATTCTGCCCAACCTGCCTCTAGTCAAATCCCCACGATATACTAGCTATACGGAAACACGTAGGTAATAAATATAGATTGTACTAATTCAGATTCCCGTTGTTCGCTTCTGTTATATGACAAACCAAGCTTCTATAATACTTATAAGACATGCTGCAACTATGTGTTAGCTACAGAAAATAAATGACAATATGCAAGGCATGCAAAAAGTTAATATGATAATTTTATTCTATGTAAAATAGTAATCACTAAGGCTTTGCTTTACCCTCAAAGACCCGGATGATTGGTAACTAGGTCGTGTGACGTCACGCCGGTTCCAAGAATAAAAAGAAATATTTCGGAACTGTTTCTATATATGTGCTTTGTGTGGGTTGCATTATATGCATTATTAATATTTATGCCATTAAAGGTTTGGGGGTTTTTTTGGGGGGGGGGGGGTATTATTGTTTTTTATTATTATAAAAAAAAAAAAAATATTCTCAGTACAGGTCATTGCTTATTTTAAGGTTTTCATTTATTTACTTTTTTCAAACTTATTATATCCTTTAGAATTTTTTTAAATATTATTATAATTGGTTACATGTGTTTCAAAGGTTTTTCTCTCCTTTTTTTTGTTTAATTATTATTGCAGGTCATTAGTTATTTTAAGGGTTTTATTTATTTATTTATTTATTATTAATTTTTGCTCTTTTTTGTTTTAATTTTTTTAGTTATAATTACTGGTTATTAGAAGTTATTTTAAGGTTTTTATTCAATTAAAAAAAAAATTACTATAAATATTTTTTAATAAACCTGCACAACCCCCAACCCCACAACCTAAAAAATCTTTGATTATAATAGTTTCATTAGTCTTTCACAATATTTCTATTAATCTTTTATAGCAAGTTCTGGGAAAAGGTGTGCATATGCGTGCATGTGTGTGTGTACATGTGTGTGAAGGAAACATTTATAAATGAAAAAAGCACATTTTTATTTAGTTAATAATTAAATTAATTAATTTATTATTATTAAATCAATAATTTATTTATTGTTATTTTATTATTTATCAATTAAGTATTAATTAATTTTATGATATTATTTAGTTTTTATTATTAATATTATTAATTTATTATTTATTAATTGATTTTTTTAAAATATTAATTAATTAGTTTATTTATTATTATTTATTTTATATTATTATTATTGTTATTAAACGTGATATTCCATTAAATGTCGTATATTGTGGAAGAAAATCGTGAACCTGAGACGAATAGTTGTAAAAATAATCCTATTCCGCGGGAATATTCAAGATTTTGTTCGGAACTGAAAATTGGATTAATGCAGGATTATTATTTGGACAAACTGTCTATTTATGCGTAAAACGTAACTCGGAAAGTTTTCTTTATACAGTAAGTGTTTATATTTATTGGTACACCTCATATTTCACCACAAAATAATTAATTCCATGATTGTATCGATTCCGCCTAAAATCTGGGCAGAAAGCGCACGCTTGTTTTTGCTGTTAAACTTTGAGGTCCAATAAATGTCAAAATGTTAAAAAACGGACCGTAGATGTTTACCTTGGTGAACTAGGTTTGGGTTAAATTTTCAGCACAATAGTTTCTTTATTCGTATATTTTTATTGATAAATATGGACTTTCAGTTGTTGTAAATGTGAGAGTATCATATTTTTAGTGAAGTTACAAATAGGCTACACATTTTTTATTGTTATTATTATTATTTTTAAATCATTAGTATTTAAAATAATGTAATGATACAACCATGATCATGATCATCATAATGATGAATATGCTTCCTGTAACCTGATAACTCATATCTGATAATTCAAAGTGTTATTACATCACTACAGGCTTCAAATTTGCTAAGTAACAGAGCAAGGCCATGGGGCCTAGACAGATGCCAGATGGAGATTTGTTTAGGATATTATAGCCAGAAAGCAGTGTTTTAATATTAACACAACAGCACACATTCAGAATAAAGAAGGAAGAAAGGAAATGTTTTATTTGACAACACACTAAACACATTTTATTTACGGTTATATGGCGTCAGACACATGGTTAAGGACCACACATATATTGAGAGAGGAAATCTGCTGTCGCTACTTCATGGGCTACTCTTTTCGATTAGCAGCAAGGGATCTTTTATATGCACCATCTCACAGACAGGATAGTACATACCAGGCCTTTGTTACATCAGTTGTGGAGCATTGGCTGGAACGAGAAATAGCCCAATGGGTCCACCGACAGGGGTCAGTCCGGGACTGACTGCGCATCAAGTAAACGCTTTACCACTGGGCTACATCCCGCCCTTTCAGAATAAAGAATTGTGAACAGTTTCATGTTTTCATAATAAACAACTTGCAGGAGTCATGTTTGAGTATGATGACCAGTTAGCAAAATCAGGCAAGGCCAGTTTAATATGTTTAATTTTCAAGGCATTGAGGTCTGTGGTCTAGTGGATAAGCTGCTGGATAATCAAGCCGACGATAATGGTTCAAATCCCATCAAAGCTGGCTTACACTTTCATTCATCTTTCACCTTCTGCCTATCATTCTCATTATCTATATAAAAAAAAAAATCTAATTTTTCCCACGATTTCAATCTGTTTTAAACCTATCTGTCAGTTTCATCCGACTCTGTCTTCTGAGTTGTCGACACTATTGCCTAACTGTCTCATCTTCCTCCATGGGTGTAGTCTCTCTGTACTTCCCTGCACCCACCTGGCATCCTTGTTCCCTGTCGCTAATAAAGCTGGTCTGATCCACGGCACTGATGACTGCCGGTAGTAGGGGAGTATAGTAGGAGGTTACGAGTGCCTCTTAACAATGCCAGAACTAACTACTGAACACTCTCCAAAGTGATCAGACTAAGCCCACAGCTAAGGTTGATGGGAAGTGGCAGGTGTGTGGCACGGATAGCCACAAGAAACAAAAACCGGTTGGAGAGACAAGGACTAAGATGTGGAGGTGGACAGCAAAAGAAGTCGAACAATAGAAGCTTACATTGGGAAGAAATGAGATGGAAGTCAAAGGAGAGGAAGGAAAGGGGCAGTGGAATAAAATAAAAAAATAATAATAATTTGTTTAAATTTTTTTTTTTAATTTGCTTCATGGCTACTATTAAATTCAAGCTCTGTCACTGCCTTTGTTGCTAGCATTGATATGGGTATTTATCAATATCATTTTAATTGAATGTATTATTACTGTATAATTTTATTTATTTATTTATATATATACATATAGCTCAGAGAAAGAAAGACGTGGAAGCAATAAGAAGTCAACATGAAGATAAGATACCAGTAAGTGAGGTTTTTTCTTGGGGGGGGGGGGGGGGGAGTGTAGGTTAAATCTGCTGTGTCAGTTGCTGTGACAGCCATATGTATGAAAACAAGGTTAAGAATAAAATAATTTAAAGTATATCTTGTGTACATATAGGACAATAAATTTGAAACCATTGTCATTTTGGTGATTGGATGAAGATTTTGTGTGTTGTAATGTAAACAGTGGGAACAAATAGTTGATTTCATAATTGGATTAAAATTTAAAACTTAACCTGTATGACATAGTATAACATGTTCGTGTTTGAAGACACTGCTGTCGATGTCTGAACTGTTAAAAATATTGTTCTGTGGTTCATAGGTTATTATAGAACGCTACATGAACGAGAAGAATCTTCCCATGTTGGACAAAACCAAGTTCCTGGTGCCAAGCAACGTCAACATGAGTGAACTGGTCAAGATTATCAGGTGGATGTCCACATTTTGTTGCAGTGTTCACTTCTTTAAGTTTAGTTAGTGTTTGTTATTTTTCAAAGCTACTAGCAGGCATCGAAATGAGCACAGTGAGTGGTAACCTATGTACACGTTACCATAAATCACGGGCCTGGTAACCACCAGGTTATGACACATTTATGAAGTTAACAGTTTCTCATTATCATTCTTTCATAAACACACTGATACTTTGTCATTAGTCCCCTACTGGCCAAACCAAAGGAGATAATAGGTTTTATCTCCATCTGTCCCACATACTTTTTCCTGATCTTTTATTCACAATGCCTTGAGATATTGAGTTGAAATTTTGTGTATAGCTTTATACTGTACTGTTGCAGATCAAGTTTGACTTTCATGGCGATTTACCTATTTTTGCCCTTGAACGTGGGAGATATGAACATTTGTTTTCCAGATTTATCTTTGTAATGTCTGAAGATACTAAGCTAAAATTTTGTGTATAGCATTATTATGTACTGTAGCAGATTTTAATTTTACTTTCAAAGTGATCTACCCATTTTTCACAGTTATGGCCCTTAAGTGTAGGCGATACAACAAATATTTGGGCCCCATGTATTGCTTTAGCAGTACTCTCAGAATGCTTGTTTCTTCATATCACTGTTCTCATTGTAATTGTTGGTGTAATTTATATTTTAAAAAAGCACACAACTACTCAAAATTTAGCTGGTGGTGTTTTTGTTCAAAAGATTTTATGGAGAACGAAGTACCATTCTCGACTTTCTTGATATATGGTAACTTACTGTTGTTTGACACCCAATATTAGCTGGTGCGTATTTTTGTGCTACAGTGTCATTAAACATTCATTCGTTCGTTCATTGGTTTGTTTGTTAGTTCATTCATTCATTCATTCATTACCTCCTGGTAACCTGAACAACCATTCTCGACTATGTCAGTGCTATACTATAGTCCTACTAAGTTCACAAATTCTAACAATAAAGGACATTAGTATTACTACAATGCATGTTTTCGGGGGGGGGGGGGGGGGGATTTGAAGTTTTCAATTGTCAGACACATGTTCACATGTTAGGAGGCCAAGTTCTTATGGTTGCTCACTAGACTGGGGTTTTTTTTTTTGTGCCCAACGCTAAATGAGTGCATGAAAACCAGTCAGACTGTTCTTAGGTGCTTGTCCTGCAGAACATATCAATGGTTTTCGGAGGAGGGTGTGTGTTCCATAACAGCATTTTTTATATAACTTAATTATGTTGACTTCTGCTTTCCAGACGGCGCCTTCAGCTGCACCCAACCCAGGCGTTCTACCTGCTGGTGAACAACCGCAGCATGGTGAGCAACACGGCGCCCATATCTGAGGTCTACGAACACAACAAGGACGAGGACGGCTTCCTCTACGTCGTCTACGCGTCACAGGAAGTATTTGGAGGACCGTAGCAAACTGAATACAACTGTCACCAGTCGCAACGGAACCAGTTTTCTCACCTCTTGGCTTTTGATCATATAATTTTAAACCAAGTTTGCGGACCTCATGGGTTTTGATCACATAACTTTAAACCAAGTTTGCTGAAATCATAGGTTTTGATCATGTAACTTTAAACCAAGTTTGCTGACTGTATGGGTTTTGATCACATAATATTAAATATAGTTTGCTGGTATTCTATAAATAATATATTACGGTATATATGCCCTTGAAATAAACAATTGTTTCCTTTTAATCCTGTCACATTTCCAGAGTACATTGGATAACTAATGGAAGCGAGTTCTAAAGTGGATATTACTGTGTTATGAAAAATATATTGCTTATAGTTATCATGCAGCATATAAGATAGGGATATACATGACAAGGGAATTGAGCATTTTTTCAAGGCAGAGACTGAATTTTTTACTGTGCAAATAAAATTATGTTATTTGATGACAAAGTTGGCTAATACTTATAGTGCTTATAAAAGCAGAATTGTGAGCACCCTGGATATTTTGTGGCAAATTCCTTTCATAACTCTTACCAATAACTGCGGACAATGCTTGGATCATTTTATGATTTCATATACCTTTCGGCATTCACAACAACTTCTAGAAAAGAATGTAGAAAAGGAAAACAACACAGCGTGACAATTACATTGTCTAACACAAACAGCAATAATATGTTGGTATATAATTAATAATTTAAGTGGTATTTACAAAGTTATATTTCAAAAGTTGGATTTCTAGTCTGGAAAATGTTCTGAAGATATTGATTCCTTGTTTTCTTTTTAGTAATATTTTCAGTATATTTGTTTTGAAAGCATAACATTATTACATTAAAATGGTACACAGATCTATGAAAGTAACTGAAATACACTTTGACAAATTCTGACATTATTGATAAGTCTGCTTTAAGATATCTTGTCATTGGAATTTGGCACTAAATATGTATTGAAATTATGGTAATGTGTTTTTTAATGACACTTCAGCACATTTTAAACTACCTTTGTTTCATGTCATACATTTATTGCGACAAGACTTGTTGAAAGAGAAATCCTAACACACAACAATTGATCTGTTATATATGCACCTTCCCCTACAGGATAGCATATATACCGTGACCTTTGATGTACCAGTCAGCATTTTAAGATTACATCAATAAAGGTAAAAAAAAAATCTACTGGGATTTTAATCTAGGTTAATTGGTTTTACATGTGAATAAAACACCTCTGATATTATGAGACTAAGTGGTTAAAGACACTGCATGTCTTTAAACAATTTATCATCTCAGTGTTTGGGTTGTTTAATACTTTTTGTTAAAATGCAGAGCATTAAGTCAGGCAGCAAACAGTTAAGTCAGGTTGTTTTTAAATATAACCAATCATTTTCATACATCAGGTGTCAGGGTCACATCTCAATGGTTTTGGTCCAGTGTTTGATTTTTGCTTGTTATTTTAACATGTTGTTGACCTCTTGGCATACAGTGTATCAGTTATGGATCAGGGCTAGCTCTGACACTTGCCAAATTCACCAACTGCAAAGTTTAAAAACAATTGGCAAATTTTATTTTAATTTGGCAAATAAATTTTATGTAATAATTGTTATTTTATTAGAAAATAACTGGGTTATGCAATTTTTCAAGTTTAAATAGATCAATTGGCAAATTTTTCTGCTCAACCAGAGCTTGCTCTGTGTATTATTACAACACCAAAAACATGAATGTTTGATTTATGTATATATGTATGTATACATGTCTCTTAAGTTTTATTCAAGAGGTGATATTAATTAAATCCAATTGGCAGCCGACATTTGGCTGACCACGTAGCTGCAATTTAACACAGTGGTTAGCCGTGTATGAGCCAGACTTGTGAATTAGAGAATATTACCTCAAGAACAAAAATAGCGAGAACAGGCGATGTTCATTGTAAAGTATATTTTACATTTTTTAAAACGTTTGTTTCTTTGTAGCAAACTGTGAAGTTTCATTTCAGTTTGTAGTCATGTAAAAAACCACTTTTCACTGGATCATCTGACCTTAGAAGGTAGTACTTATGTAATCTCTGAATTTACAGGGCTCATCCTGTCCATTGCCAAATTAGCCAACTGCTAATGTACAGTGACTCCAACATTTCGTCTTTAGTTAATACAAAATTTCCTTAAATTAACCATATTTTAAATAATGTTCATGGAAATACACAATATCTCTGAAAATTGGCTAATCCAAAAACAGTTCAGGAGAGAGCCCTGATTTAGTTTCAGCTGAAACAATTCTCTTAATATTGAAAAGATTAACTAAATATCTTGCTAAGTGGATAGGCAGTTGACAGCAAATTAAAGGCAGGTGCAATATTCATTTGTCTGCAGGCATCTCAGTCAGGGCAGACTGGTTGTTGTAGTGAAATTAAGTGACAAAAATATTTTCCCAGTGAATTTATTATTATAATTGCAGCAGCTAGTGGAACTTTATGATTATATTTGTTAATTTTAACATAGTTGCCTTGTTCTAAGTGGACAACCCCTGTAATTAAGAAAATGTCTATGGGGGGGAAAAAACATGCCATGCCAAAAAATTGTAACATAGTCCATAGCAAAAAAGCGCCACGCATATCTCCACGGCATTGCTGATTGTCGTGGGTAATTTACAGGGGTTGGTGAACTAATCAAGAATATTCTGAAAATAATCTTACTGCGTGTGAATACATGGATAACATGTTTACCTTTGTGAATGGTCAATCAAAATGCTTGATTCACTAAAAACAATGTTTCTATCTACTACGTGTCCACATTTTTGAAGGGTTGTTTGTTTATTTTCTTGAAATGTTTTAAGTCTTAATGTGGTAATAATAAACTAGTTTTACATTAGGTGAACTAGTTGGCAGATTTGTTTTGTTAATTTAAACTATGGGAACAGTTAGATGTCACTTTTAAACAATGTGTAGGCCCAGTCATAAGTCTTATAACATCGCAATGTTTCCAGATCATTATTTTCACCTTTTGTTTTTATTGGTGACTATTAAACTACTGACAACTAGTGTGTTATTAAAGAGGCTGTCTGAAGTTTGCAGTCATTGGAATAGACCTCTGGGTCCATATTTTTGAAGCTGTATTGGTGCTACAAAATAATTTTTCCATCATAAGTTATGACATCACTATAGCCTACGATGGTTTTACAATTTCATAGTGCTAAGATAGCTTTGAAAATCCCTAGCTTGAATCATAAAGGTTATTTTAAAAAGTCCCAAAACTAAACAAAGGTATTTACTTTACTTCAAAACACAAATCGTGATGAAATCTGTTTTAAGATGTTTTCTTTGTAACATTGTAATTTACTATTACATGTAATCTATTGGTGGTGATAACGTTTCAAACACTATATACAATGTACAGTACAGCGAATCTTACAAATGTCATTAGTTGAGCTAATTACTGGGCTGTTTTATGGGTCAGCATTTTTTTATAATTACAAAAATATATGTTAATTGTTTTAATATAGATGAACATGTTTGAGGTGTACGTGTATATTGCATTTTTGGCCATTTCTACTTGTTTTTGTTTTGTTGTGTTCTTGTTATTAGCATTTATCTTAAGGTTATTTTTAAAAGTTTATTATTTTTACATTCAATTTAAAAATATCTACGGATATAAGGAAGTAATTTCACTAATTAGCATTCAGTTACCATATTATTTGTACCTTCCAACAAGTATTTCCAACATTAACAAGAATGTTTTGTTTTTTTAATCTCACACAGGCTAAATGTTTGTGTAAGTTCTACCAGTATCCATTTGGATGTCGATAGCTTTACATCATCGGAATCTGTGACAATCCAGTTGTTTTCCTAACAAATTTTGCAAGTGATTAGTGAATTAGGAATTTGATGCTACTATTTTAATTATTTGGAAATGGAATTAATTATATTTTGTAATAAGTGTGAATATATTGGATGTTGGACCAGATGTTTGTTTGGTTGTTTTGGGGGTTTTTGGGGGTTGTTATAGGAATCATTTATGTGGATATTACAGGAATTGGATTCCCGGATTCCTGTTCCAGATTGAGCCCAGCCATGTGGAGTGTAGATAAATTTATTAATTATAGTTCATTTAGTTTGTAGCTATTTAATTTTGATATGTAGGAATATATTTGTGTAAATTTTGTTTCAGAACTTCAGTGTTAATTTCTCTGTGTAAAAAGTAATAAAATACATAAAAGGTTTCAGAGCTAGAGGTGCACTATAAGTATCTGTACATTTTTCTATAACTTTTAACATCGTTGTTGAGGGAAAGTTGTTCCACTAAACCACAATGTTAGACGTCAAATACAAATCCAGAATTAATCATGTTTGTATTTTACACCAGTTGTGTGTATATCAAAGTAAATTAACTTTTTTTTGCATAATCTTGAAGATTTTAGTCCCTTCACAACAATTATGTAATGCAAAATCTTGCATTTTATAGAATCCTCCATCTCCCCTTACCAGCTGCCCCATACAACACTTTGTACTGCAAACCTCTAAAATTACACAATAATGTATCACACCAAACTACAAATACACATTTTAACTTTTACTGCGATAGAAATTGACAAATATTACTAGGTTTTCTGTTTATATTTGTGTGTTGTTGTTGTTGTTTTTTTGTTTTTTTTGTTTTGGTTTGTTTTGGGGGGTTTTTTTTTTAAATAATTAATTATTCATTTAACAAAAACAAAAATATCTATACTGGAATAAATTGGCTATAACTAGTTGTATTCACCTATCAGTTTAAAATTACATAATGTTTTATACAGAGCCCCTCCCTTCCCCATATATTTTATAATCTATCCCATAACCCCTCTTCCTTAGAGCATTACGTAACTGTAATTGTTGAACATCCACTTTATATCTATGACAACAAATACATAGACAGTATTTCGGTATTTATCAACAAAAAAAACTCTTTTTTTTTCATTTTTATTATATATATGAACTTTGTTGTTTTATAATACTGGTGATGTAAACTACTATTATGTCATAAATATAATTATTAAAGTATTCTTTAATGTTGTACCAACCAGTCGGAACATTAATTTAATAATAAACAATTACATGTACCTTGTGTTTGGGAAACTTGAATACATGTAATAAATAAAGATGAAATAAATTTAAATTTATTTTTGTTTAGTTTTTCATTTGTTGGTTATAACATATTTCTGACTGTTAATTTTTACATGTAAATTCAGTCAGTTGGGTTTGAACTAGGACCACGTATATAGAGTACTATGGGGATAAAATCGGTCTTATCTTATTTTGTAATGCCAATATATATATATATATATATATATATATATATATATATCTATATATGTGTGTGTGTGTGTGTGTGTATATATATATATATATATATATATATGATAAAAGAAACAAGTCTACAGTATATATGTATTTAAAAACAATTTTAAGAAATAATATCCTTTTTCATGTTTCAGTTATTCATCATCAGAAAGGAACTGCGAAATAACGGCTAAATATGATGCCATACATATTATGGCATTACTGCAGTAGAAGGGGATTGATAATTACTTAATTACATTATGATTGCTTTTATCTAATGAAGAGCATTAAGAAGTGGACAAAACTTTCTAATAAAATACATTTCTTTTGTCTTTCTTTTCATTTCATCATTGATATCTGTGATAAAATGGTAAATTTAATATCTTTTTGTGCCGCACATATATTTAAATGTGAACTTACGGGTATGCATCTTGTTTCTGGTTGTTTTATTTGCTGTTTGTGTACGCGTACTCTGGCTTTCAGCAGAGTAGTATGACCAATGTATTGTTCTTTGCAACCGTGGCATGTAATTACATAAATAACATTGTTAACCGAACAATCCATATCCCTATGTACCCAATATAAACTTTTGTGGTTGAATTCTATGTGTGTGCCTTCTAAAATATGTTGGCATGTACCACAGTTACTTCGGTTACACTTTTTAACACTGCATTTATGTTTTACTGTTGCATATTCAAATTGTGCTTTTCTCTTTCATGTTTTTGCTTCATCTCTTACTATTTATAATTGAAATAGTCTAGTATGGATGACATTTTTTCATTTTGTTTTAAAATGAGCAGTTCTGACAAGATCGTTTTATATATATTGGGGTTCTGCAGGTTATGGGTGGATACAAATGCTGTAACGATTTGTTTTAGTTTTAAGATATTTTCTATCTAATACTACCACCTTTTTCGATACTATCTGAAATTAGCTGTTTTAGATAGCCTCACGTTTTAAGATACATGTTGAGTTCCCGGAGATGTTGATCATGTGTTTGTATATTTGACACAATCATACAGATACGCTGTGCTAGGTTGTATGGTATACTACTTGTATGACTCTGATGACAGAATGAGAAAGAAAGGTACTGTTTGCTATCAGCTGGTTTGTAAAATACATCGGTTTCTATTATGTGTCCACACTGGATTACTAAATTGTTTACAAAAAGAATTTTATTTGTGTTTGTTTCCACAGTAAAGTTTGTTACTATTCAATGTGTTATGTAACTCATGAAATAATTGCAAACAGTTTTTGGACAAAGGCTACAGTATGAAACCAGTATCTAGAAAACTTTCCAGTTCTTCTTGAAATATAGCTGAAAGTTGATTCAAATATATTTGCAATTTTAGTTTCTAATATTTGTTCTAGGTAACCTAAAGTCAGTGTGGCATAGTTTGGTGCCATTGTGGTACCCATTGCTGTCCTTTTATCTGTTTGTAGTGTTTCCCATCAAAGTAAAATATACTTTTTTCCAATACATATATTATGCTTTCTATAATTTGTCACGCGAGAGCCAGAAGGATGTAAGTGCATCAAAATTAATTTTTAAAAAGCTGAGATAATGAAGGAAAACTGTTTTTCTTGATCAGTAGTTAAGATGTCGAATTTGTTTTAATGACAATGAAAGCTGAACATATTTATGATTTCTTTGTATATTTGTGGTATTTATAGTATATTAGGTGTTCAGTTATTTGCTTAAATAGTTGTATTTACGACAATTATTCATGATTAAATTAAATGCGTCATTTACGACCAACAGTATATGAAGTAAATTTAAATATTTATTCTAAAAGAACCATCACTTCTAAAACATTTCAGTTTTGCAAATCACATATTTATTTTTAAAAAAGAGAAAGCTAGTAAATAGAAAATATTTAGAAGCAAACATTCAAAAAGGAATACAAGTACATATTAATAAAATTGGTAATTGAACAAAATAATAATGTGAAAAAAACTACTCTGACTCGTGAAATCCTTGTTTTCTTTGACCCACCCCTGATTTTGTGTGACCTTATCTGGTGCAGGGTTTCTGCCAGAGGGTAAAATGGGTATGGTACCATACGCAAATATTTTTGCAGAATTTTTGTAAGTTAACTTTTTGACAAAATTAATTACTCTTATCATTACTGTACGATTTTCTTAATCCTAACCCTAAACTTAACCCATTTTCTTTCTGAGGGAGGACCCCCCACCCCCACCCCCTCCATATCTCTGTTGACTGTGGTTGCATTCAATTCCATAGAGCCATACCAAAAAAATTCTAACACTGTGGTGGTAGTGCTCCATGTTCGTTGGTTGATGATGGTGCATCAGAATCAGACGACTTGTCCATACAAAACCTCTTTTCTAGGCAAGTATTCGTTCCTGTTGAGTCATCAGAAAAGCTGATGTCATGTTGTGTGCAGTGTTCGTTCTGTGTTCTTTAAATGCCATGGTAAGTGCTGTCCTGTCTGGGAAAGTGCATATAAAAGATACCTTGCTGCATTAGGAAAAATGTAGCAGGTTTCCTCAGATGACTACGAGTCATAATTACCAAATGTTTGACGTTAATTAATCAATGTGCTCTAGTGGTGTTGTTAAACAAAACAAACAAATAAACTGTCGCAAGTGCTATGTCACGTTCATTTTTCAAAGGTGATTATTTTCTCATGTTCATCTTTTTGCTATGTTATGTTCAGGTCTTGTGGTCATTGATATGCCAAGTTCTGTTGTGTATGCCATGTATCATGTTCAGGTCCTGTTGTGTGAGCTATGTTAATTTCATGTCCTGTTGTGTGTGCTATGTCATGTTCAGCTTCTGTTGTGCATGCTATGTTGTGCTAATGTTTTGGTGTGTGTGTTGTGTCATGTTCACATTCAACATTATGTTGCTTAGCTTAGCTTAGTAACTGGTTTAATGTGCCCATAGTCCATATACCACTAGGGTTTCAAACACGCCTATCCAGAGTCCAGTCTCCGATAGGATAGAGGGTCTGACTCAGGACAGGGATATTCTGTTGCAAATATTTGTGAATTGTAAAGTTAATTAAAGTTCACAGATCTTGCTATTGTTTATGTTGAGGCCACATTCACTTTATTCGACTTTTAACCTTACGTCTGATTACACTGTCTTTTGTTACTGGACTTTGTTCTGGATAACTTACAATGACGTTTGTATGTGGAATATTGTTAATCCATAATGCTTACATTATGACAATCCTGTAGATCTTCAAAGGCAGCTGAAAGGTGGAACTTGATCACCGTAACATATCATTAAATACATGTACATCAAAAATCAGTGTGATTATGCTTGCACTTTGGTCGTACATGTATATGCCACATACAACATTATTATGAATTAAAATTGTATCTACATATACAAATTACATGTTGGAAACTTTTCTTCAATTAAAAACATTTCAAAATAGATATTTGTTTTTCAAGAAAATTCACCAAAACATGTTTATTATTATTATTATGGTGCACATAAAATAGCAAACCATACAAATATTAATATTACTGCAATTCCTATTTATATATAAAGACACCATTCTTGTCTGTTGTCAAATGGTTCGTTGCATGCAGTATCAAATGTTTTTCTTAAATAGACCGGGTTCTCACAACGACAAAAGTCATATTATTTTTAGGATTCAAGCACATAAAAATATTGACATAATGCATGCTCTATTGTACTTCGTATTTGTGATTTCTATCACAGACCGATAACAAAGAATACATATGTGTCGTATTTGGCACATACAACCTATGTCAGACGTAATTATATAACAAACTGTATTTAAAAATGGTGTATCTACCACACACGACCAGTCGTGTTCACATGATGGACAGCAAGCAAATCGGAGGAAAGTCGTATGTGTCAGTTACGTCTATTTTCGTGCAAATTGGTATCTGTGATTGACTTACAATCATTTAAATCCTTCTGTATAAGCGATGCAATTAGGGACACAGCTACAATTGTTTGTGACAATATGTAATCGGGTATGGCAATTCTGAATATGCAAAAAAGATCTTTTAGGTTGTATTTGCCACTTACCTTACGAATTAAAGACTTTGAAATTCATTCTGGCAAAAGTTTGGGATATTTGGTTAACCAGTATGACACTGCAGTGATTCCAAGGTCATGTGGTATGCTACAATATAGTTTTATTACATCAAATGTTACCAGTACACTTTCTTCCGTTGTCTTTTCTGGCAGGTTGTTGATGAAATCCATAGTGTCTATGGTATAACTAGTTACTTTTAATAAAAATTATTTCAACAATATATCAATGAAATTGCTTAGCCGGTGAGTTGCACACGCCGGGCCAGCTACAATTGGTCATAACTGTAAATCATTAGGATGCAATAATTCTACATAACTTTTCTGTGCTTCTCTGCACATAGAATTAATAATCTGGCTCTTATGTCTCTTATGTACTTTAGGAAGGCCATAAAAATTACTCTCCTTACATTCAAAATTTGTTAAATAACCAAATTCCTTTTCGGTCAATTCTCTTCATATCATTTAATAAATGTTTTAAGTTGTTTAATTGAAGATCAGAATAATTACATAGAAATTACAGAGGTAAAATCCTTTGTTTGTATTCAGCAGTATTCATGATAATAGCACCACCCTTATCCGCTTGTTTAATAACAATAGACTTATCATTTGATAAAATTTTATAAACATTTTCATTCATAATCTTTTATATTTGAATTTGATTTAAAATTGTTATTGAGAGGATATTTTGAAACTAATTCAATATAATCATCTAGATTTCTATTCCTACCTTTTATCACACTCCAATAACTTTTATTCCTGACTATAGAATCATCATTAGAACTCGTTTTCATAAAAGTATTCAATGTTTCTCAACTGGCGACAGAACTTGTTAATATCTTCTTTTAATTCTTCTATATTGTTATTCTTTGGTGTAGGGGTAAATTTCAAACCCTTTTCTAAAACCTGTGTTTCTGTATCAGTGAATTTCCGATAAGACAAGTTGATTATTTTTCTTTCCGCCTCCTATTATATGGGTGATTTTCTGCCAACCTGTCTGTTCTGAGCTCCTGCTGTGGGCTACAAAATGGTTTGACTCTTGTTCTCAGTGGTCTGTTCTCTATACTGCTTGTGACATTGATGTTGATTCTCTCCACGAAACTGATCTATGGTCTGAATTTCTTAGGGTGTTGTTCTCTGCCTTTGGCTCAATGCTGTTCTGTTATGATGCTCGGTATTGTTGTTATTTCGAAGGATATGGCCATTTTGTGTTTTTCGTCCAATGTATGTTGCGTATCGGCGGGTTCTTTGGTGATTAGAGTATGTCGGATGTTCTCTATACGTTGACTCTTGCTCATCAGTGTGGTTTTAATGACAGTTGTTTCTCCAGTCATGTTATTTTGCAGACGTGGTTTTAGCCAGGGACTGTCTTTGTACAGTGGTATGAAATTCGTCTTCATATTTCAGGAGCCATTGTTTTGATGTTTCCCATCTTTTGATAGATTTTTCTTCTTTGTCACACTGTGATCTCCATTTCTGTAACAGAATTTCTCTAATTTTGCCTTGAGATTTATTTTCAATATCTTGTATCATAATTTGATCAATATTCTTTTCTTTTTTTTCTTGACTTTGTGATCTCATTTTCATGAGTTCAATTTCAATTTCAAGATGTTGAAATGCCTGCAATTCCTGACTTCTCGTCTGGATTTCAAGTTCATTAAAAATTTCTGGGATCTTATATTTCAGAGGAATAATTTTGTCGTCATGATTTAACCAGTGTATTAGGACATCTGCAAATTTTTCATTTCTTAGATGTTCTCCTCCTTTGAGTTAATTGTCTCATCCATGTTTGTTTTATTGAGTTGGGAATTTCCTGTTCATCATCATTTGAAGTTGTTGATGGCATTAGTTATAATATCTCCCATACTTTTGTCGATACATTTCAGTCTCTGTGATGGCATCTTTGATTAGTGTATCATGCGATTCGCACAATAGTCCAGTCACTGTATTTATTTAATCACAGATGATTAAGTTTTTCACTAATATCTGTTAAAAGTTTCAAACTTTTATCTTGATATATTTTTCCCCTTGACTTTGTGCAGTCGGCATTATTTCATCTTGTACACCACAGTTACATAAATAAAAATGATAAAAGAAAACTTTTGAAGTGTACATTATATATGTATTTAAAAACAATTTTATATCATCAGAAAGAAACTGCTAAATAACTGCTAAATATGACGTCATGTATGGAAATTAGTTTTGAAAAGGCAGTACATATTATTAGAATTTATTTTATTAGAAAGTTTTGTCCACTTCTTAATGATCTTGGTTAGATAAAAGCACTTGTAAACTGATGGCGAGTGTGTTCTGTATTGTGTTTGGTTAATTACATTATTTTTTCAGGATCAAAGGAAAATAACACCCGGAAAGCTAATGACATCATTAAAAAGTGACGTCATTAGCAATTGGAACAGGCGAAGTTGACGATTCAAGGGTCTACAGTTAGATTGTAGCCAGGTATTTTTTTTCAAGAAATACCAAATATACAGTTAGTTCCGTAGAAAAATTATTCAGTTTACTGTGGACATAACCATATTGAGTTTTTAGATTTGCAGGTGTTATTGTCTATTTGATGCCCACAAATCTAAAAACTCCATATGGTGATCTCCTAATCATTACATAATTAAGTAATTATCAATCCCCTTCTACTGCAGTAATGTCATGATATGTATGACGTCATATTTAGCAGTTCCCTTTGATGATGAGTAATTGAAATGTAAAAGGATATTATTTCTTTAAATTATATATGAAGAGTTCAGGTGCAAAACACGATATAAACCATTTTCTTTCTTGTTTTTAGTTAAAGCCATTATTGTATGTCAGTAAGGGCTAATCGTAGGCCCGCTGATTTGCCACAAAACACGATTGATCCTTATGAAATTGTATTGGGTAAATCCTGTTTTTTCTCATCAAAACGCAATATACACCAATTAAAAAAATCACTTTTACTGAAAATGAAAAATGGATATATCACATTTTGCGCCTAAACTCTTCATATATATATATATATACAATGTGTGTGTGTGTGTGTGTGTGTGTGAGATCATAAGACAATCAAATGTGTCATCAATTTAAGGATGTAATTGGCTGCTTCTAGATTACCAAGTTGCTACAGATATATCATCCAATGAAATGAGCACAACCAAAATTGACTGCTCTGTAACATATAAGATAAATTGAAACTGATTGCTTGTGACATACAGGTTAACTGCATGCATAAGTGCCATAAATAAGTTTTAGCTGGAAAAGACATTTAAAATTCTTTTCAGCTTCATTTGTGAGGATATGTAAGAAATAGAATTTTAAACTTGTCTGGTGGATACTCATGTGGTATTCTCTCAATATAGATAATTAAATCATTTATGATTGCATTGGTTTTGTATTCTATTTTCTATGGATATTTTGTGTTCAACCAGTGGTAGATTTTAGTTTTTAATCCATATTTTAGAAAAATCACAGTGGGTTAATTGTGATTTTGATATATTTTTCTGGAAACCAATGTTAGAAATGTCAGTTTTGATTGGGGAAAAAGTGTAATGTACATGATAAAATAATATGGTTTAACATGTTAATGTAAAATCTTGATTTTATCAAGTGCTTGTGCAGGGGAGCACGACTCGACCTCCCTAAAAATTTTGCTTGCGACATTTTAACCGCCACCCCCCACAAATTTTTGCACATGCCTGTTTATACATATATATATATAATGGCAAAGCAAAAATGAATCCGATACAAACATGTGCACATGCATACACACACATTAGTATTTCATATTACAGAATAATAATCATACCATGAAAGTTTATTTATTTTAACAAAATATATAATAATATACATGTATATCTAAATTACATAACAGATTATTAAAATTGTAAACATAATTTCATAATAATCATTAACAAACATATAATACATGTATCAAAAATATATTATCAAAAGTTTGCCATGTCTATTAGAATGGTTTAGTATGCATTACATGGTTTTCATGGTGTAAGCAATTTGCATATCTGGTTTCTTAAATTAGTGCATTTCAGTGGGGTGGAAATCGAAGTATGAATACTGTTGCACTGAAATTGAGCTCACTGACAGAAATGTCCACTACCATCTTAAAAGTAGAGTAAACTCAAACAAGAGATTTATGTCTTGGAAAGATGCATACCCGGACCACCAACACATACTGACACTTTAACAAATGAAAAATGTGTAATTTTAGAGTTAATAAAAAAACATGATTAGGCCTCAGATTACAGTTATCTTCCCATCTGGTTGTCCAAAATCCGGAAGTTTCACCGCGCAAGTAGTCTGCTGTTTGACTGTGATTATTTCATGGCAGACAGCTATGAAGTGGCAACTGTTTGACTGAAGTGACAGGGGATAGCATGTAGTTTGTAAACATGTGTAACTTGTTGACATTGAAGACTTGTTTGTGGTAATTCCGGCCCATGCAAAAGTAGTGCTTTTTGTGTAAAATGGGTGTACTCCGGCCTGGTTTAGAGGGTGTGTCTGTTTAAACCAATATGCTGGGAGAAAGAGCTGGACAACAGGGGTTGTCCTTTTCAGGGTATGTGTCCCCCATGCAGGCAAAGGTACATACAAAACTTCACGGGCCTGCTGATATTAATAAAAATGTTATAGCCACTAAGGCTATATAGAAACATATAGCGAAATTAATTGTGGTCTGAGGCCATTATTCCTGCTAACTGCCATGGGGGCAGCCATTTTGTGACGTCCGGTGGTATAGCTTGGGGCGAAGTGATGTCAGCTCCGTCCATCTGCTCTATGCACAGTGTAAACAAACACTCTAATTTACGACAAGGTGCTTCGCTTCCATCAACCTGACTTGTAAAACAACATAAACGACTTGATAGTATAATAAACTATTTAACTAAATATATTTCAATTTGCATCAATAGAATGAAATGGCGTTGTAGTATTTTTCTTTAAAAAAAAAAAAAAAAAAAAAAAAAGCATATTATTAGGCCTGTTGGTATGCTACGTTCGAGCAAAAACAACCATGCACGATACCCAAGTGATAATTTTCTTTTCTTTGGGACTACGTAATTGGTCAGTTTTGTGATTTTAGATGGGAAAGTCTAATTAATCAAGGGTTTTACAGAATTACTTACAGTAATAAGCAGGACGGTTGATCGATTACAATTAGAGGGGTGTCCGTGCGGTTAACACAATACCCTGTGATCTTAATTAAAGAGGCACATATTTTTAGTGTATCTAGACATAGTGTCTGGGGACCATCTAAATATACACCTGCCAATCAGGAACCACAGGTACAGGCCACGGAAAGAAAGACCAATTAACTAAGAAAACACTCTGATTATTATTTAAGTACGTGGGTTAATTTATGTACAAACCATAATACAGTTATTTCAACACTTTGACAATGGTGGTTTATTTTGTATTAATAATATATAATTGTTGCTGGCTTACTGGGATGACTATTATTACAGAATATTGCGATGCATCCGCAAAAATCAGGTATGTTTTGTTACTTCAGTTCGAAGACTAATTCCTGATGTGACACGTTAGGTATTACATAACCACCAGCTCGCCAGAGGGCGTATTCTCTGGGATGATACAAAATGGCCGCACCCGTTATATATAATAGCCATCACATTTAACCATTTTATTAAATAACTATACGATTATACTTGTTGATATTAAGCAATAATGTGCATTATATATCATTGAATATGCATACCAGGTCAAATGCCTTGATTGTCTCTTCCTTTAAGACTATTTTTCTTAAAAGGCCATTGATCCTCAACAGTAACCAGTTTAATGGTAAAATAATACTAAACTATAAAATTTGAAGGCAATACTAGAATAATATTTCACTTCACATGTTAAAATTCTTATGATTTCACGTATCATTAATAATAATACATTGTACAAAATTTGATTACATTGGAAAATGACCAGGAAACTGTTTGGATTCATTTTATAAGTATATAAAAAAAAAAATCAATATTTGTTTCCACTTAATTCTTGTCAATTTTGTTTATTTGTTTTTTGATTGCACTGCTAAATACAGTTCAGTTTGACAGTATAAAATACTCTGTATATTACTGTATAATACCGTGAAAACACTACCACACAAATTACTACGGTATAATGTTACATGTAGTTAAAGGAATGTAATAAAGTATATACTGTTTAATATCGGTACTGTAAAAGCACTACCACACAAATTACTATAACAATGAAATGTTACATGTAGTTAAAGGAATGTAATAAAGTATATACTGTATAATACCGGTACTGTAAAAACACTACCACACAAATTACTATAACAATGAAATGTTACATGTAGTTAAAGGAATGTAATAAAGTATACACTGCATAATACCGGTACTGTAAAAACACTACCACACAAATTACTATAACAATGAAATGCTACATCTAGTTAAAGAAATGTAATAAAGTATACACTGCATAATACCGGTACTGTAAAAACACTACCACACAAATTACTATAACAATGAAATGCTACATCTAGTTAAAGGAATGTAATAAAGTATATACTGTATAATAAATTACTATAACAATGAAATGTTAATATCTAGTTAAAGGAATGTAATAAAGTATATACTGTATAATACCGGTACTGTAAAAGCACTACCACACAAATTACTATAACAATGAATTGTTACATCTAGTTAAAGGAATGTAATAAAGTACAGTAAATACAATAATTGATCATCCATCAATCTATTTAATAAAATATATAGAGGTTATTACCAGAGTGTTTTTCAGTATCGTCAATATCATGTATTAGGAATAAAAATTGTATTATGCGAGCCTCTGGTGAGGGTAATAATCTCTTTATCATATAATCTCAAGCTTAATACAACATGTTTTTGTAAACTGTACATGCAACTTTAATTCCAGTTTACCATTACTAGATATTCAAATGACGTAAGAATATGTGGTGCTGTGTATTTTTGAATGGAAATGAAGTCAAACTCGAATGACATCATTTTGGATGTCCTTACATCAAAACAAACTAGGGCTTAACGTTTTTTTGTTTTCTGAACGCTGGACAGCTTTCAGTGTCAAATTGCCATTGAAATGTTTTTATTCGATAACTATGAATGCATACGTCAATTATGGAGTGTCACACATGTATGTTTGCTTAAATGTCAATAAACATAGTGTCGTGACCTCGATTAATTTAAATCTAATTTGTAAAGTTATCAAAAGTTATCTTAAAGTATGTGATCTTAAAAATATCACATACTTTGATTGTACTGAAAATGTAAGATATTATATGATAAGAATTGTTATCAAACATCTGCAGCCAAATGATACTGCAATACAACACGGCACTTACGATTACTTTTTCACTGGATGGTTGGACATAATATTATCAGGATAATAATAAAATGTTTCAACAACACAAAAGTTAAACAATATATCTGGCTTGATTCGACATATATACCAGGTAAACATTTTCTCGGGGCTATTTCAGAATTGCTCACATGAAAGGGAAGGCAATGTTTTTTTTTGGGGGGGGGGGTTTCACCCATTACCCACAAAACTAAATTTTGTTTAAAGTAAGAAAAAAAGAAATAATAATTAAAGTCTCTCGTGCCATTTTTCACAGCTCTTTACACTGTGTTGTAACTTAACTTTAGAATCTTTATATTGATGTTGATGATCAGTTCATTTATGTATTTACACCCAGTAGCTGATTTATTTTTTGGTGCTGGGGTGTTGTTAAATATTCATTAATTCATTGATTTTTAATGTGATCTACTCTGGAATAGCCCTTAAAGATACACAATATTAAAGTGTTAGTACATAATTAATAAGAAGCTGATCAACAAGCAGTATTAAAGGTGCTATCTCAAGTTGTAAACTTTTAAACTTTAATTTGCTATGAAATATAAACATTATACTTTCAACTATATACCGGTACTCATTTAAAATTGCAAGCAAATAATTTAATTTTCTGATAGAAAACAACTTTTGATAGGGAATCTTTAGAGGACGACTAATGAAACTTGGCATGTTCATAGGAGGAAAACACTATAATATTACGTCAGACGGATGTTACCAACACGTTTGATGTTTTTATTTTGCAAATCATCTGTCTCTAGCTGCTGAAATAGGCAACTTAGCCAATTTAGTGGATTGTCCAATTTTATAACATTTGAAAAGACAAGAACCTAGTTTTATTACATACCTATTCAATCTTACTATAGTGATAAAGACATTTTCAAACCATGTGATAAATTTATCTTGCATCACACATGTGCAATCTGGACCGGAACTTGTAAATAGGGAATTCCCTTTTTATTTTCAATAGCGTTAGCGCCTTTTTGTTACTGACGTCATGTATGATTTACAAATTACGTCCCGTCATATTTAAAACATTACACAAGATTGCTGCAGAGTGTTGATTCTTAACGTTAAAAAAATCCATAAAAGGAGGATTTATTAATACATTTAAGAAAGTGTAGTTATGACATTAAATTAAAAAAAAAAATTGTAAAAAATAAAAGAACGTATGTAATAAATACAGAACTTCACATATGTTGTTTTCTCTTCCTATCTATTGCACTTGTTAATTTAGCAAAAGAACATACCACTCAACCGCTACATAGTCTCGTGGTATATATTTTTGCACAAATAAACTCGTGCAATAGATAGGAAGCCAAAACAATGTATGTGAAGTTTTATATATGTACTGAACACAACTCTGTACACAATATACATTTCCATTTCAACTTATGCTGATATCCAATTAAGGTTCAAGCACACTGTCCTGGGCACACACCTCAGCTATCTGGTCTGTCCAGGACAGAGGGTTAGTGGTTAGTGAGAAAGTAGAGGGTGTAGTGGTCTTACACCTACCCACTCAGTTGTTAAAATTCACTCTGGGTGGGAGCCGGTACCGAGCTGTGAACCCTGTACCTACCAGCTTGTAGTCTGATGGCTTAACCACTGTGCCACTGAGGCCGGTTGTAGCTCACAGGTACACTAATTACCAGTTAGGGTTGCATTACCAACTGTGATAACATTTTAATAGATGAAACAGAATGTTTTCATCTATCATCTGTATACATGTCACATAAATATTTGTTAACTATAATGCAAATACTATTACTTTTAAAGATTTGAACTTAAATGGCAATAAATTAAAAAATAGAAAAAAGAAAGAAAAAAGTGGATGAAATGACCAGGGATGAAAAAAATAGTGGATGATATGATCTGGAACCACCGAGGCTGGTTATAAATGTAACAATAGCAAAACAATAGGCACTAATTTTGAGCACCAAGCTCAACGTGGGTATTTCGGGACCATGTTCCACATCTTGGTGCGCCACTTGATTGCAGACGGTGTGTCGCCATAGTCCAGACAGTCGACGTTCCACACACCGACACCTCTCAAACCAATCTTGTCAGCCAGCTGGTACTTCAGAGAGAGACTTTCCGGGTCATCATACCAAACCTCGTAATACTCGCCACTTGTTGTATTCTGTCAACGAGAATAAATGAATAAGGGAAGAATTTTGTTTTTGTTTAACGACATCACTAGAGCACATTGATTAATTAATCATCGGCTATTGGATGTCAAACATTTGGTAATTCTGACAAGTAGTCATCAGAGAAAACCCGTTACATTTTTCCTAATGCAGCAAGGGATCTTTTATATTCACCATCCCACAGACAGGATAGCACATATCACGGCCTTTAATATACCAGTCGTGGCGCACTGGCTGGAACGAGAAATAGCCCAATGGGCCTGCCGATGAGGATCAATCCCAAATCGACCGCACATCATAAACTAATAAGGACTTCCAGAATTTATCACAAATGGTTATTGTTTTCAAAAGAAATATTAAAATTTTAATATATTTTTTTTAATAATAAAATTAATTTGTTAAATAGACAGTTCATGGTGAATATTTCTACTCTGGGACTAGGTCTTCATCCTATGTCGAAATTTCCACGACCTTGGATGTACTTTTTTCTATCCCACATGACCACATATCATGGAGTCTTATATTAACAGTGATAATCAACCGAAGGATATAGACTCTTTTTATGTATCAAACAAACTGAAATGTTTTAACAATCAAAACTATTTTCAAAGCAATATATTAATGTTAAATATAACATTAAAATTCACATAATATAAAGACAATTAATATTTTTATTTATTTATTAACATAATTAAATCTAGTAATAAATGTATGCTTCAATTTCTATCAAAAAGAAATGTTTTTTCCTAATATGTGTTACAATATAATTAGGCGCCAGAAAGATCGACAGATTCATTTTAATAACCATAGAAGGTAACTGTACCTTTTGGTAAAAATAAGGAGTTAGTGTATTTTTGTCCCATATTCTCTTGGATGTTGATGCTTCCATCATTGGAATAATGACTCGAAAGTCAAACTGCTTCCCTGCCGCATCACTGCAATTCACACCACGGAAAGGAACTTTGGCAATTTCGCATTTTTTGGTCTGAAATATTACCAGGTGCACACAAGGAACATTAAACAAAAGTATAATCTAGAACAAACAATAAATCTACTATATTTTGCAATATTTTAAATTTCAAATGAAGCAAATATAGAAAATGAAAATGATTAAAAAAAAATTTTTATCTAGGAATTAAACTGTCAAATATTTAGCAATTGTGACGTATGTTTAGAGAAGAAACCAGATGATTCCAGGATACTCTCAATTAGCAGCAGAAGGTTTTTTTTTTAATACACTTTCTTTGAGAGGATAGCATATATTACAGCTTTTGATATGTCAGTTGTTGTTTAACATCAAAGGTGAAAAGTCAATCCTATATAACACCTCATATGTGAGCTCAGCCATTTAATTAGACATTTTCAAGTCACCGGGTAAATGCAGGCTGGTTACACAATCTGAGCTGCCTGATTAAAATTAGCTTATCTGGCAACAAATAATAACAAGCATATTAATGAAGAAACTAAGTATATCTGTCTTAAAGTAGGTTGAGTGAACAATATTAACGTGAAATTAAACAAGAAGCCTGTTAGCACAGAAATTTCTGCTATTTTCTCTTTTTTTTCTCTCTCTCTCTCTCTTTTTTTTTTAAAGATTATTAAAGTTAATAGAATAGTTTTTTTAATTCTAGGTGTCAGAACTATCCAATCAAAATTCTAGGAGGTGATGGACTGTAAAATGTTTAATGTTAACCATCAATTTTAATTATTTAAAAAATTTCAAATAAGCTTTAATATAATCAGGGTTGAACTCATTCATTCTCTCAACCAAGTGTTAAAATAACCAAATAGCCATAGTTGAAAAATGTGCTGAGGTGTCATTAAACAAATATTCCTTTCCTGTCCTTTTTTGCTCTAGAAAATTCCTGTCCCAAGTTTTAGAACAATAGAATCAAAACTCTAGATGGAGATAAACATCAAAGAAAAGGTTGCCAGATAATCAGAAAACTAAAAAGAAATAAAATAATCATACTTTTGTGTCAAAGTTCAGGCACTGGTATTTGTAGCCATACCACGGAACACCTAAAACTAGTTTATTTGGTGGAATCCGGGCATACTTCAGATAGCCTTGAAGTCCTGAAAAGGTTAAACAAAGTTGAAACTGATATAGATTACAGTTGCGAATAGGTGAATACACTAATTTGCTTAATCAAGTTGTCTATTAATTATTTTGTAAACTACTATCTTAATATACATCATAGAAAGTAATTATTATACTGCAAAAAATACCAGATATATAATTATACAATTTCATGTTTATGCAACAAATTGGTCAAATTTTTCTGTAGATTGTATAATGTGTGTTTATTTGACTCATAAATGGAAACATTTAATGCATGATAATAATGTTCCACAGACATGTTTACAGAGGGGATTTTGGGGGGGTGGAATCTCCCCTGCTCCAGGCAAATCTTCTTTTTCTCAATGTATATTCTGGAAGAGCATGACCCAATCCCCCTAAAAACTTTGTTCACTATGTACAGTCTAGATGCTTCCCTGCACAACTTCCTGCACATGCCACTGTTCCAGTGGTAGTGAACAACCAATGAAATATCATCATTTTCAAGCCAGCCAATCAGTGGCATGTAGCTCTGCCACTCACCAAATTCGCCAATTACAAATTTTAAGAATAATTGGTGAATTTTATTTTAATTTGGCAAACAAAAATAGTGTAATGATATTGATATTTTGTTGGAAAATAACTGCAGATTTGTATTTTTTAAAGACAATTTGGCGAAAATTTTTACTCACCCAGAGCTAGCCTGTGTTTCTGCCATCAGGGTAAAAGGGTATAATTACATACCCAAAAATAATTCTAGGGTAAAATTACGTACCCAAAATAAATCCTTTTTGGTTTTGGTTTTTTTTTTTGCACCATATCAATCTCTCACTTTGGGGTTTTAAGTTTCCAACAAAGACTTGGAGAAAAATTATGTGCAACTGAGTCACAAAATGCGCAAGTGTAAATATGAGACAAAACGGAACCTAGCATTGACTAAAACAGCACCAAAATCTATGGCTAAAATGTCCGGGTTAGGGTAAAATAAAAAATAAAAATGAGTTTGTTTAAAACGTTAAATAATTGTATTTCGGTGTAGACCTGCACATGAGAGGGCAGGATTGGTAGTTATGAATGGTTCCTGTTTATTATATGCAATAATAAGAATATGCTTAAAAGGTAGGCTACCATTTTAACCATACTGAGCCAATACTTTGAGGTACGTTTTTGCCAAATTGGTTCCATTTTCGCCAACGAAAATGGTTCATTTTTTTTGTAGTAATTCCATTTTAACCTGATCCCATTGGTTAAATTTCAGCCAACTATTTCTGGCTTACGTGTGCTAGACTTTGTTTTGTTTTTTTACTCAACACGTGACACCGAATGACCGTTTCGAGAACAGTCAAAATAGTTTGGGAAAGATTCCATCATTCGCTGTTGCTGAACGCAGCCTACTTCATGAATAATCGGGACTATTAATTCAAAAATATGAAGGCCAGTTTACAAATTTCCTGCCGACTGTTACATTCATCATTCATTCTCCTATGAAACATGGAAAATATCACCATGAGCTGGCCCGGATTTCAGACTCCAAGTGCCGGGAAATCGCTTCTCCGGACATCTACAAATCCATTTTTTCTATGGCCCAGACTCCCTTCCCAATAAGGCGCCTTCGCCTGCCAGCTCTGCAGTCACAAACTCATAACTACATACCCACATTATTTTTCCTGGCGGAAACCCTGCTAGCCCTGAGAAGCATTTATCGAAACAACATTAACCCCCTTATTTTAGCCCATATGTGTAAGAATAGACTATACCAGTCAGTGTTTTGTAGAATCCTGAGTTTGCCGCAGCTACACAGTCACCTAATATCTGACTCTGCTCATCATATGACATTACAAACAGGAAGTCACTAACTGTTGACAGGACAGGGTAGTCGTAGCAACGATTATCAATACACCTGTCATGGTCCAAGGGACTCCATGCTACATCTACAGTGACCTACATAAATGAAAAATATTTATTATAGAACATTTAGTTACATATCTTAAAATATCAGTGAAATAAAAGTGTTATCAGTCACTTAGCGACAATAACACATTTTAGAGTAAAAAGTTCACTATTTTACTCTAAAATGTGTTATCATCACTGTAGAAAGTGTTATCTTCACTAAGAAGGCCGGAACTATTTTGCTGCTGGCATTTTAAAAATAAAGGTAAATTGCCAAAAGTTATATAATAAATAGAAAATTTCATGTTGTTTGTCAAATATGATTTATATCTCACCTCATGAAGTTTGCAATCATATCACACTCATAGCGCAAGCGCGACTCATGAGATATGATTGCAAACTTCACTTGATGAGATATAAATCATATTTGACAAAAAAAATGAAATAAACAAAGTGGTAAATTCCATTTAATAGCAAAACATGTTATATTGTTGAAAAGAAAAATGTTTTATTTATACCGACCTTGGTGGTGGTCATGGTTAGGCCATTGGACATAAGGCTGGTAGGTACTGGGTCTGCAGCCCGGTACCGCCTCCCACCCAGAGCAAGTTTTAACGACTCAATGGGTAGGTGTAAGACCATTACACCCTCTTCTCTCTTACTAACCCTCTGTCCTGGACAGACAGCCCAGATAGCTGAGGTGTGTGCCCATTTCAGCATGCTTGAACTTTAATTGGATATAAGCATAAAATAAGTTGAAATGAAATGAAATGAAATGTTTTATTTGTTATAGTGACACTAAATATTTTTGATGTTTCACACATTAATTTTATACATACCAATTTGTTTTTTAATATGATAATGTTTTTGATTCCTTCATTCATTACAGGCCACTCAACAATTATATGATGCTCTGGGGAGGGTGAATCATAGGAATCAGGAAGGAAGGAAATGTTTTATTTAATGACGCATTCAACACATTTTTATATACGGTTATATGGCATCGGACATATGGTTAAGGACCACACAGATATTGAGAGAGGAAAACCTATTGTCGCCACTTCATGGACTACTCTTTTCGATTAGCAGCAAGGGATCTTTTATATGCACAATCCCATAGACAGGATAGCACATACCACAGCCTTTGATATACCAGTTGTGGTGCACTGGCTAGAGCGAGAAATAGCCCAATGGGTCCATAGAAGTGTTTGTCAAAAGCTTTTAAAATCATGTGGTATAAATTGCAAGTATGTCAATAAACTACAGTGAAACCCCTCTAAACCGGACACACTTGGGACCAAGTAAAATGTCCGGTTCTAAGAGGTATCCGGTTTAGAGAGGTAAAGTTCTTTACTGATTTTTAAAAAAGGACGTGGAAAATGTCAGTTTTGAGGGAATTCCAGTTTTAAAAGGTTTCACTGTATATGTAATACTATTATAAAGAGAATAACTAGTTAATGACACCAAATATTGGCTTTATCCTGTGAAGGTAAGAATGGGAAATTCTGCTGAGTGGAATTTCTCATTTGGCCCGAACAGGATATGACGTCATTAACTAGTTATTATCTTTCTCCTGCAGACCATAAAAATTAAGCGGAAAAGCTATTATTTCTGTTATTTCTGCCACAATGTACTATGACCAGGAGGTCAAATGAATGATTTGGTAATGTAGCTATGCATGTGATGTCATATGAGGCAAAGTCTAGCAGAATATTACTTTGCCTTATCCATCATCATATTCTGTCAATAGAAACGGTGCTTGCAGGATAAATAACTCTCATACTACATTCTGAACTGTATATAACCACGCAGCTAAAATACCAGTAGCTAGTTATGAATGATGTATGTTTACCTGGTAGTTTGGCAAAACATTCTTAAAAGCCTGGTTCGTTTCATTAACCAAGTCGGTGAAAGCTTGTTTCAGGTCTGGTTTGTTGTGTGGAATGGCAGACTCAAAATCAATATTAATTCCATCCAGAAAATTGTCCCGAACAAGTTTGAGCTGCGAGGAAATCCACCTTTTTCTGTCGTCTACATTTGTCAAATTGTTGACAGGAAGACTTCCTAAAATAAAACAATATAGTAAAACATATGGCTCTCCATATCAAGAAAACTTTATGTATAGGACTCCAGAAAATGTATCAAGAAGATGTAGTCCTGGTGGGGTGTGGGGATTTTAAAGAAACCCCCACTCCACCCATCCCGACTAATTGTAAAAAGTGTTTAAGCTATTTACATAGATATCCAGGAATAATGTACAGTCGACAAAATGGTCCACCAGGTTGATATTCGAAACCCTCACCTCCCAGGTCTAGACCAACTGGTACACCCTAGATATATTGGTGAATTTAGGGACAATGAAGTGGAGTGCTAGCTGGAGTTAAAATGGATCAAATAATCACACCACTTCCCATTCCAACCAACTGGTATGTCAAAGGCTATGGTATGTACTATTCTGCTTGTGCCAAACTTAGAACTCTACATAAACATTCAACATCAACTTGTCTTTGGTCAACGAAACATATGCTCAATTAAAATAAACCTATCGAACATATATATCACAACATTATATTCACAACTAAATGATCTTTTATATATTTTAATTTTCAGATGACTTGTCCAGATGGACAAGCTGTTGGAACAATTATTTATTTGTTCTAAACCCAAGAAAAATTGATCCGCAAAAATGTCTGATTAATCAAAGTATCATATGACATAGTTAAATAAATAACTGTGTCCTGTTCAAATCCTCACCTATCGTAACCACCCTGGCGTCATGTTTATGAGCAAAACACATCAACTGTGGACTAACATAGCCCACCATTATCACTGTGGTAACCTTCGTCCAGTCAAACCTACTCCATGTCTGCTTGATGTCATGTAGAGAGAACATGAAAACCTGGAAATAAAAAACAAATACTTAGTATTATACTAGTAACATTCCACTTTGTTCCAGAGCTTGAATTTAATGGCGGCCATGAAGCAAATTGCCACAATTTCCAAGTCATATTCTTCAATGCCCTGAAAATTAAACAGAGTATCATTTATCAAATCTAAAAACATTTCTGTTTAATTTTGCATATTATGCTAGGTGCATACTACCAACTGTCACAACAGAGTTGGCCGATCTCTACAACGGTTCAGTTGCTAGTCCGAACACTCTTACAACTCTATTCTCATTGTATACAATGTCTACACCCTATTAGTTATTAATCTGAGGGCACCAGTCATAATTCGGGAGTGGGGTAAATTACAATGCAACTGTTGAGTTGGACAACTCCTTCTTGACAGTTGGTAGTCTGAGTTCAGCATTAGTAATTGGTCATTATACTTGAACACAACTCTTGAAAGTTGCTTTATTACAAAAACATGAAACTGTGCATACTTGTTTATTTTGATTGAGTGCTGTTGTCTTATATTAAGAAACTTAATGAAGTTTGCCTAATGGTCTGGCCTTCTATCCATAAAGCCCCCCCCCCCCCCCTCCCCACACACACACCAAATCTCCATCAACCTAGACCAAATGGCCTTGCCCTGTTATAAATTTCTAAATACATGGTCTATAGTTATTCGACACATGTTGAGGTTTATCTTGATTAACAGTACTCCACTGATGATGGATGGTGTCAGTCTAGTGGTTAAAACATCAAACGTACGTATGGTTGATAATCTATTGCCATATCGAGATTCACATCCATGACCATTTCTGGTACCAGCATCCACCCTTATTACATATTAAATACATTTTATTGTCTAGGTTATCAGTGACTGTATATTCAGTGGGCAAGTGACAGGCCACACACGGACTTCTCTCTCAGTAACCACCAACAGTTAATAACCATTAACCCACTGTCCTGGACAGGCAACACAGTGTGCCATTAACCCACTGTCCTGGACAGGCAACACAGTGTGTGCCATGGCAGCATGCTTGAACAATAACCCTAAAACAAGTTACAAAAATTAAAGCATGTGTTAATGGAAAAATAAGGATAGTGTGCACAGACACACATAGTAACACGTTAAATAACTGTGATGGTTTTTTTTTTTTTATAACTATAAATTATTTTATTTTGTTTAATCATGTATATATTTAGGTGTTCATTATTCTTATCATTAGCTTTATTATTGCTGAGTCACCAGACTGTCTTTATATCTATACAATTATTATATGTAACATTATGTATAAATGGAGTTATGGAATGATCTTGACAGTTTAACTCAAAATGAACCATGTCTGCGTACCTATAAAAAATTAATAAAAAAGGGAAATCCCAATCCTTCATCTACTCTCTATCTTTATGGAAATCATAAATGTAACATTATCCATTGTCAGCTTCGTAACTATGCTAGCAATTTAAACTATCATTTATTTTTAAGCCATCTTTCTGATAGCCCAAGCTGTGCATGTGGAGATAACTGTGAAGATAATTTTCATTATGTTTATGTCTGCCCTCTGTTCATCAGACAAAGATATGATTTATTTGCATCGTTACGGAATTACCTTGATATCTTAGACATTGATCTACTACTATCCGTGTCAATAAACCTACCAATTGAAGAAAACAATTTAATTTTTAACGCAGTACATACATGTAAATATATTGCTGAAAGTAAGAGATTTGAGTTGAATTAACTTATTATTCTGATCTTACTGCCTCATATAAGGTTAGCTCCAACAATAGGATCATTACTATCATATTTTTTCTTAACTATCCCATTTCTATTCTATCTATTCTCTACCTTTTATTACTATATATTAAAAAATATTAATTATGTTAAATATTTTATGCCATTAGACATTGTTATTATGCTTTAGATATATATGATTATGAATATTGTCTGATGTCCATTTTGTTTAGGAGAGCACTTATATAGGCTCTGCCTATTGTTTCTTTTTTTATCAATAAAATATCTCAAAACAATTATGTATAAATCACATGTAGCACGGTAATAAAACATTTGTATTGTTCCAGTCCAAATTCCGGTTCGGTTTTGACCACCTTTTGATCCACCCACCTCTTTTCTCGTTGTATTTTTCACTGGTTCACATAATTGCTTGGTCTCACATGGACATTGAGATTTTACAACAGAACTGTTTAAAAATACACAATATAAACCTAAGAACAGTACACGCAAAATCATTTTCTTCGTCTTTTCTTTTTTTTGCGATTCCTAGCCTACTTTCGATTAACGCAACCACAACCAGTTTCCCAATCGAATGCGATATACCGAGCGGATTCTAGCAGCCAATTCCTAGCATTCAATTACGCTAGCAGACAATTTCAGCAAACACGCATGGCGACGTTCTAAACACCGGACTCATATGCCTTTCGGTTGTTACCTGTATTTTCCGCACTTTTTAAACAAACTGTTATGCTAATTATTAGCATTGACTGTAACTTAAGAATTTTAGAGTTTTAAAGAGTATCTTTATATAAAAAATAACACAAAAACAAAATAACTACCAAGACTCATTTTCATAGTCTTATTGTTCCTAATATCCGTATAAATACAAATGTCCCTTTAATATCTGAAGTATCACTTTAAAATCGTTCTGTATTACGGTAATATGGGGTGTCCAACAAGTTTCGTATAGACCAAAACGCAACACACATAAAAGGGACAGCAGATGGATGAAATTAATATTTATAAAAAATAAATAAACGTATTTAAGAATAGAATCAAGTAGCGTTTTAAAAGTCTCTATGTTCTATACTAAGATGGGTATCCCTACTACATACCCATAAAGGCCACACCCCGTCAAATTCTTTATAACGGCTTCCAGAAAAAGGGTGGAGTTTCGAATATCGCAATTTCTATACAAACTACACGTATTTCCTGGCCACTCTGTAATAAGAATCAAGTAGCATTTTAAAAGTCTGTATGTTCTATACTAAGATGGGTATCCTTACCACATACCCATATAGGCCACACCCCGTCAAATTCTTTATAACGGCTAGTAGACACAGGGTGAAATTTCGAATATCGTAATTTCTATACAAACTACACGTATTTCCCGGCCACTCTGTAATAAGAATCAAGTAGCATTTTAAAAGTCTGTATGTTCTATACTAAGATGGGTATCCTTACCACATACCCATATAGGCCACACCCCGTCAAATTATTTATAACGGCTAGCAGACACAGGGTGAAATTTCGAATATCGTAATTTCTATACAAAATACACATATTTCCCGGCCACTCTGTAATAAGAATCAAGTAGCGTTTTAAAAGTCTGTATGTTCTGTACTAAGATGGGTATCCCTACCACATACCCATATAGGCCACACCCCGTCAAATTCGTTATAACGGCTAGCAGACACAGAGTGAAGTTTCTACTATCGCAATTTCTATACAAAATAGACATATTTCGCGGCCGCTCTGTCTATACTAAGATGGGTATCCCTTCTATATACCCATATACGTCACACCCCGTCAAATTATTTATAGCGGCTAGCATACATAGGGTGAAATTTTGAATATCACAATTTCTATACAAAATACACGTATTTCTCGGTCGCTCTGTAATAAAAATCATGTAGCGATTTAACAGCCTGTATGGTCTATACTAAGATGGGTATCCCTTCTACATACCCATATAGGCCACACCCCGTCAAATTCTTTATAACAGCAAGCAGACAGAGGGTAAAGTTTCTACTATCGCAATTCTATGTGAATGAAAATATAGAAATTTATCTGGTCATCATATCGTGTCAATTAATGTAGCGATTGGAAAATAAATCGCCATATTTATCAATATAGACGCTTTTGTTGGTCTCTCTGTACTTACTATCAAATACCATTTTAAAAGTGTAAATGGCCCCAAGGAAGATTGGTGATACTGCTACATATCCACATAGGACATATCCCGCCACTCTTTATATCGACCAGCACACGCTATTGTTGTGCTACAGTCCTTAGACAAGGCTTCTGATAATTCTCCAGACTACGAATCCATATAGACCTAGGCCAAACCCTGTGAAACTCCTATGTCCTCGGGGAAGATTGGTGATCCAGCTCCATACCCATGTAGGTCACACCCCGTCGCACTCTATATAACTACCAGCAGACGAAGGAATTCCTTTTCTCATCCTGACCATTTTGGCCTAAATAATAACAAAACAATGAATGCATTTTATACGACACACATGATCTTTATTGTAGACTTCTTCAAATATTGAAATTATTCAAATCATCTGTAATACAAATGAGTGTCCACGGAAATAACCTGTGATGTCACATTTCGGTAATTTTCATCATTACATTCCTTTGTTGGTGTGCTATTCGGCAGTTTACTTTTCTCCAAGTACCTACCGGGTTTAATACTGTAACCCATCTAAATATCGGCCTCTGTGATGTCTATTAAATGCTGATGTTTTCAAAGTATTTAATTCCAAATTAGCAAATCTTCTTTTCAGTTTATAACATCATAATATGGTTAGGTTCTTAATAAAACAAATAAAGATAAGTATGCGACATCACAGATTATTCCAGTGGACCCTTCAAGTAGAATGTAAAATACAACGCTGCAAAACAAACACATAAAATGAGTGTTAACTCTTATTTTGGCACTTTTGTTGAAATATTTACATTTCTAAAAACCGCAAATTCTGTTTTTTTATTTTGATACTAAAAATGTGGAAGTTCAGAACTTTTGAAGGCTCATGGGAGCAAATACACCAAAGTTTAATGATTAAACACCATATCTAGCTAAACACCCTTATAGCTTTCAACCATATCACACTGTACAACGGTCAGCAGGCACAGTTTTAAGTTTCTAACATCGCCATATCTATAAAATTATAATTACAGATTTTTGTCATCCTCATTATAACAAGCATCTAGTAAATTTCTAAAAAGTCTTTTAACTAATTTAAGGGGAAATCTGACTACCGCAAGCAGTGCCATTATATTGAGCAGTGGTGGAATCGTTAAGGTCTCACTACACAGATGACTTTCGGGTGAGAGTTCATTGATGACGTTCCACTATAGTTCCTAATTGTGACACATGTTATGGTTCACATATTCACTTTTAGGAAATGGTGAAGAATTAAAACAATATGCATGTTTAATGGTAAGCCTTCTGGCTGTATTTTGCCCATTTTATTTTGTAATATTGTGCATCGACCTTTTGGGACATGGGTATACAGCGCAAGTGACAGCCGGAGTGAATCGGTTAATGAACCACCTGTTCGGACCGGTACTACAGCCAGATGCGGTCATATAGCAAAAAACAGACGGAAATGTTCTCAATTTTGGAGTGAAAATAAATGCTTATATAATGTATGTTCACAATGGTGTATGTTGTTAGTGCCAACGAGAACCCGTTCTATGGGCAATCTTCGCTTGAAGTTGGGCAGTTTAACATGGGTTTCAATGGCAGATGACATCTGTGTAGTGAGACCTAACGTTAACTAGCAGAACGACAGTGGCGTGACGTCATTAAATATAAGAAATTTTTTCAATAACTTCGACCTATCCTATTTACAGAATAAAAGAATACCATATGGGCAGACGACTTCGTCCCTTGGTACTCATATTTGAAACTCAACTAGACCTACTAGATCAGTTACACACCTACTGTCAAGAATGTCATTTAATGGTTAAGCTGGAAAAAACTAACTCTATGAATATCCAAAATGAAAAACCAAAGCAAATTACATTCCAATATGGTGAAATGGAAGAAACACATAACATAAATGCATAAATATACACTAGGCTGCACAATTATTAATAATGGAAACTTAGGTACAACCAAAACAGACTTTGCAACAAAAGGACCTAAAACTCTATTTAGTCTTCAGAAGTCCTTCTCTGGTTTACCGCCACCACCCCAAATATATACAAAACTATTCGATTCACTAATCAAACCGATCTTACTCTATAACTACGAAGTCTGGGGTACAGAACTAAATAATAAAACAAAGACACAACTGAGACAAGCTATTAGACATATTGGAAACCTCTTGAAAAAGTACATACAAAATTCTGCAAATACAACTAGCAAGTAGGAAACAATGCAACAAATATCGCATGTAAAAGTGAACTAGGCCGATATCCATTAATAACTGTAATAAATACGAACATTTTAAGTTACTGGACACATCTAGAAAACCGCCGGAAGACACAGGGTGAAATTTCTAATTATAGGCTTCAATAATATCAATTAGTCTTTTATTACAGTCATGCTGTGTACTGTATAGCAATGTATAGCATAAGACCATTGAACACATTTACCTAATATTCGATACATAATAGTCTGTATATGTTACCTTCCAGAGCTATCCTCTCCACCTGGACATTTCTAAAGTTCTTTTTTAAAAAGTTCTTATGCCATGATCTTGTCCACACAATCACTGTTGACTTTCTTCGAGAGTTGCATATTAAATAGTCCACAGAGGGACTAAAAAGGGAAATATGAACAGTTTGGGGAAAAGATAACTCATGAAGAAGTAATGTTCGTTACATTTGATCTATTATATATATCCATTTCAGTGTGTAAACGAGGATTTAAACATAGCTTAAATACTTTTTACATTTGGTACTCTATAGGAGTAAAACAAAGTATTTAACTTTTAATTTTGAGTAAATAAAAAATTAAATACTTAAATACCTACCCCTACAGAGTACAGAATATAAACTGTAGTTAAGCTATTTTGAATCCTTCGCGCGCACACACACACACACACACACATACATACACACACACTCTCTCTCTCTCTCTCTCTCTCTGTCTCTCTCTCTCTCCAAAATAAACATATTTCTCTCTCTCTCTCTCTCTCTCTCTCTCTCTCTCTCTCTCTCTCTCTCTTTCTCTCTATCTCTCAACTCTCTCTCTCTCTCTCTCTCTCTCTCTCTCAATTTATATACAAAATACACATATTACTCGGCCGCTCTGTAATAAGAATCAAGTAGCGTTTTAAAAGCCTGTATGTTCTATACTAAGAAGGGTATCACTACTACACACCCATATAGGCCACACCCCGTCAAATTCTTTATAACGGCTAGCAGACACAGGGTGAAGTTTCTACTATCGCAATTTCTATACAAAATACACATATTTCTCGGCCGCTCTGTAATAAGAATCAAGTAGCGTTTTAAAAGCCTGTATGTTCTATACTAAGAAGGGTATCCCTACTACATACCCATATAGGCCACACCCCGTCAAATTATTTATAACGGCTAGCAGACACAGGGTGAAGTGTCTATTATAGCAATTTCTATACAAAATAGACATATTTCGCGGCCGCTCTGTAATAAGAATCAAGTAGCACTTTAAAAGCCTGTATGTTCTATACAAAGATGAGTATCCCTACCACATACCCAGTAGTAGGGATACCCTTCTTACTATAGAGCTTTTAAAAAGCTACTTGATTCTTATTACAGAGCGGCCGAGAAATATGTGTATTTTGTATAGAAATTGCGATACTCTAAATTTAACCCTGTGTCTGCTAGCCTTTATAAAGAATTTGACTGGGTTTGACCTATATGGGTATCTAGTAGTGATACCCATCTTAGTATACAACATATATGCTTTTAAAATGCTACTTGGTTCTTATTACAGAGCGGTCGAGAAATATATAGAAATTGAGATATTTGAAATTTCACCCTGTGTCTGCTAGCCGTTATAAAGAATTTGACAGGGTGTGGCCTATATGGGTATGTAGAAGGGATACCCATCTTAGTATAGACCATACAGGCTGTTAAATCGCTACTTGATTTTTATTACAGAGCGACCGAGAAATATGTGTATTTTGTATAGAAATTGTGATATTCAAAATTTCACCCTGTGTCTGCTAGCCGCTATAAAGAATTTGACGGGGTGTGGCCTATATGGGTATATAGAAGGGATACCCATCTTAGTATAGACCATAGAGGCTTTTAGAACGCTACTTGATTTTTAGTATAGAGCGGCCGAGAAATATGTGTATTTTGTATAGAAATTGCGATAGTAGAAACTTCACCCTGTGTCTGCTAGCCGTTATAAAGAATTTGACGGGGTGTGGCCTATATATGGGTATGTAGTAGGGATACCCTTCTTACTATAGAACATACAGTCTTTTAAAAAGCTACTTGATTCTTATTACAGAGCGGCCGAGAAATATGTGTATTTTGTATAGAAATTGCGATACTCTAAATTTAACTCTGTGTCTGCTAGCCTTTATAAAGAATTTGACTGGGTTTGACCTATATGGGTATCTAGTAGTGATACCCATCTTAGTATAGAACATATATGCTTTTAAAATGCTACTTGATTCTTATTACAGAGCGGTCGAGAAATATATAGAAATTGAGATATTTGAAATTTCACCCTGTGTCTGCTAGCCGTTATAAAGAATTTGACAGGGTGTGGCCTATATGGGTATGTAGAAGGGAATACCCATCTTAGTATAGACCATACAGGCTGTTAAATCGCTACTTGATTTTTATTACAGAGCGACCGAGAAATATGTGTATTTTGTATAGAAATTGTGATATTCAAAATTTCACCCTGTGTCTGCTAGCCGCTATAAAGAATTTGACGGGGTGTGGCCTATATGGGTATATAGAAGGGATACCCATCTTAGTATAGACCATAGAGGCTTTTAGAACGCTACTTGATTTTTAGTATAGAGCGGCCGAGAAATATGTGTATTTTGTATAGAAATTGCGATAGTAGAAACTTCACCCTGTGTCTGCTAGCCGTTATAAAGAATTTGACGGGGTGTGGCCTATATATGGGTATGTAGTAGGGATACCCTTCTTACTATAGAACATACAGTCTTTTAAAAAGCTACTTGATTCTTATTACAGAGCGGCTGAGAAATATGTGTATTTTGTATAGAAATTGCGATACTCTAAATTTCACCCTGTGTCTGCTAGCCTTTATAAAGAATTTGACTGGGTTTGACCTATATGGGTATTTAGTAGTGATACCCATCTTAGTATAGAACATATATGCTTTTAAAATGCTATTTGATTCTTACTACAGAGCGGTCGAGAAATATATGTATGTTGTATAGAAATTGAGATATTTGAAATTTCACCCTGTGTCTGCTAGCCGTTATAAAGAATTTGACGGGGTGTGGCCTATATGGGTATGTAGAATGAATACCCATCTTAGTATAGACCATACAGGCTGTTAAATCGCTAAATGATTTTTATTACAGAGCGACCGAGAAATATGTGTATTTTCTATAGAAATTGTGATATTCAAAATTTCACTCTGTGTCTGCTAGCCGTTATAAAGAATTTGATGGGGTGTGACGTATATGGGTATATAGAAGGGATACCCATCTTAGTATTGACAATAGAGGCTTTAAAAACGCTACTTGATTTTTAGTACAGAGCGGCTGAGAAATATGTGTATTTTGTATAGAAATTGCGATAGTAGAAACTTCACCCTGTGTCTGCTAGCCGTTATAAAGAATTTGACGGGGTGTGGTCTATATGGGTATATAGAAGGGATACCCATGTTAGTATAGACCATAGAGGCTTTTATAACGCTACTTGATTTTTAGTACAGAGCGGCCGAGAAATATGTGTATTTTGTATAGAAGTTGCGATAGTAGAATGGAATGGAATGGAAACTCGTTTAACGTGCCCATATCCACGAAGTTTCAGGCACGCCTACCACGGATCCGACCTCTGACTTCGCCAGTGGTGGGTTCCGTGGCAGGAGGATAGTAGTGACACCCTTCTTAGTATAGAACAAACATGCTCTTAAAACGCTACTTGATTCTTATTACAGAGCGGTCGAGAAATATGTGTATTTTGTATAGAAGGTGCGATAGTAAAAACTTCAATAAAACTATGAAAATTAATTTTGGTTTGTTTTTGTGTTAAGTTCTTAAGTTATAGTGAATACTAATAATTAGGATAACAGTGTACTTAAAAAAAAAGTGTGAAAATATAAGTAACAATCGAAAGGCGTACGAGTCCGGTGTTTAGAACGTCGCCATGTGTGTCTGCTGCAATTGTCTGCTAGCGTAAATGGCTGCTAGAAATTGGCTGCTAGAATCGCTGATCGGCAGTCAATGCGGATGACTGCAAAAAGTTAGTGACTGCTGGCTGCTAATTTTCTTAGTGGCTGGTAGTTTGAGCCTGGTGCTAGAATTCGCTCGGTATACATCAGCTGCGTTCTACTTCCGTGTTTTGGTCACAAGAGGAAAACGTTAAATCGACAAAGATGATACCATGGTTTGCATTAATTCGACGAAGATGGAAGTATTCTGAGAATAGTTTTGACAGTTGAACTGAGGTCATTTCACTGGAACTACATACGAATCAGCATGTCAGGAAATAAGTGTGTGTTTTATTGTTAACTTTTTTTTTATTTTACCTCGTTGTCCCACAGACGCAGTTTTTTGTCAACAATGACAAACCAGTTAGTGTCCGATTCAGTATTTATTTGTTCACAATATCATATCCATGAATAGAATAAAATAAAATTAACACAAGTAAAACAGTTAATATTGATTAATATGTGTGTGCCTGGGAGTGACTTAATTGTTTTAACTTTAAATTATATTTAATTGTTAACATTGGGGGTGGATGGAACGGGTACAGGCTAAAACGGAACCATGCCAAAACGGAACCATTTTCTTTGGCGAAAACGGAACCATTTTTGTTGGCGAAAACGGAACCTATCATGGCTAAAACGGCACCATATATAAATATATATAACTTATTTTATTTTTAATTTCAAGATTAGGGTTATGGTTCAGAGCGATGAATAGGGGTTGGGGGGGGGGGTGAATTCGGAAGTCTTTCCATTTTGATGACGTAGACTGGCCACACTGTTTATGTAATTTTACTACTAATAATACATATTAATAGATTATAACGTGATGTAAATACGTAAATTAAGAGCGCCAAGTGCATTTCCCCTCCTCTGCCCCCTCTATGTCTGAATTCCTTTTGATTTTTTTTTTACATTGGTACACTTCACTCTTTGTACATACTTGAGCTCTCCTCAGCAAGATTGGCGTCTGGCTCTTGTCAGAGGCGGCTCCCAATGGGAGCGTGCTTGAACAGTTATCTGATGGAAGCACGTAAATAAATTTACCTGACCTGAAGATTGTTTGTGCAACTATCAGAAGTGACACAAAAACATTTATTTTTTCTTTTAATAAATTATTTATTTAATAACTTTTCATTTGAGTTAAGCTGTTTTGTTGGGGTTTTTTGTCTTATTTACTATTCTTCAAAATAAAATTCAATTATGGTGCCATTTTAGCCATCGTAGGTTCCGTTTTAGCCATAAATTTCGGTGCCGTTTTATCCAACGCAGGTTCCGTTTTGTCCAATTTGGTTCCGTTTTCGCTTGGTGCCGTTTTGGCACGGTTCAGTTTTAGCTATAACCCGATGGAACATTGGAAGGATTAGTTCATCAATATTAAATATTTAGACCCATTATTTATTATTGTGATATTTATTGCGGACATTATCATATTATGAACCAAATTTACTAAGTGTACTTTCATTTTAATACTCATCACATACAACAACATATATTTTAAGGAATCTAAGACAAAACTATTAACTAAAATGATAACCTTTCCAGGACTAGTTTAAAATGACGCATTTGGATTACTGTTCATCTCATTTGACAAAAACACAACATTAATATTGTAAGCTATCAACTTTGGACGTGGACAATCCAGAGGTGGCATGCATGGGTGCACATACCTTTTGAATACAATGTTTTTAAGCATTAAAAAAATGCACTTTAAAATGAGAATGCAAGAGGAATGTTTTGAACCCCAAAAGCAACCCTACTTACAAAACAAATCTAGAACCTGACCTTAATTTAAACAGTTTAATTTTAATTTCTGGATTAAAATATGAGATGCCAAGATGTACCAGGTAAATTAATTAATAGTTAAAAGAGTAGTTCCTGTATAGAAGCCAGGGCATTTTTCTTTGCAATATCTCACAATTAGGATTGCTTTGGGTTGACTGACCTCAGGTTATCAATAGCACTCCCATTGTGTACAGCTATTAGTGATATTTTATAGCTGAACATCTACAAAGCTATATTTTTGTTTTCAGGTCCATCGCTTGAAGGTGTATATTGGTATAGTTAGCAGCACAGTCATCATCTACAATGATGAACCATTATAGTGTTAATAATACTGGGGTGACAGACTGTAAATCCAGTGTGTTTGAATCATCAACAGAAACTGCTTCTGTGCGGTTGTCAGCTGGTGTGAGAAGGTTTACTGGGTTTGAATCTGACTCAGAAGAAGAACAACAAGAGTATGTGGAGAAAGCTAAGACTTGTCTAAAGACATCAATAAATGACAGAAGCAAATCAACGTCTGCTTCAGAAGTTCAGAATAATACAGATCCAGTTGTGAAAGATGAGGATGTAACACCGTGTTATGGTGATCAGCATAATGAATCGGACTTTAAAAAGGCAGAAGATTCATTAAAGAATGAATCAGGATCATCACTTGTTGGTAAAAGTAATGAGTCAAATTTTGAAAAAAACGAAACAGCTGAAAAGAATGATTTGAGATCACTGTCTGTTGTTAAAGGTAATAAATCAAACCTTGGAAAAGCTCAAGTTACAGCAACAAATGATTTGACAAAGTCATATGCTGCTAACAATAATGAGCCATGTGATAAACAGGCCAGTTATCATGTAGGTGACCACAAAACTTGCTTAGAACAGTTAAATTCATCTGACCAAGAAGAAGAATATATCATACATGTGGACGATCTATCAAATACTCCAAGAGATATAAATAAAATCTCAAGAATTAAGCAAAGTGATACAAAATTGATGTTAAATTCCAAAGGAAGTACGGCACTTCATAGTGCCCCTGAGATAAACAGTGGCAGAAAGAAAAGTGATGCCTGCAGTACTGGCACACAAGAGGTTACGGTAATTCGTGGGAACAAAGTGCCATCACCAGAAAACTATGGCAGCCAGTTCGAGTACCATGATCGTCATGGTGTCAAAGTGTCAGATGTTTTGACAGAAAATTCAAGTACATCCAGTGCAAGTTATTCCCCAGTGAACACAACAACGTCCAATGTGCTGGCCAAGTCCGAGACTAGCCCAGCTAAAGACAAGTATGTGCAAGAAAGATTCAATCCATTTGACAGAGATATTCAAATTGAAGATGACCATTTCTCCGACACTGGGAATAACCTTTTCACAAATCATCGTAATTTATCAAGTGATAGTAACCATTCTCCAGGTAATTGTTTTGATAATTTTATGACATAAAATTAGGTGTCGTTATTAATGGGTTATGTAAAAATTAATAGATCATCACATTACCCCAATAAAATAAGGATTTTTTTTTAATGTTCACTAGAAGTCTGATTAATAGGATTTCATTAAGTCATAAAATGTAATAATTTTGGTACTAAAACATTACACTATTTCTATTTTGTCTTTATTTTCACATCCTCTGTAAGTCAAAGTATCTGATATATATTTTTAACTTTAGGACATAAATTTTGTAACATATAGAAGGTAACAATGTTGTTGATTGAGCAAAAAAACACCTCAAAAATTGATATGTTCAACTGGAATGTATATCAAATTTTGTGTACAATTGCTTTATTTTGTTAGTGTCAGTGTCCACAGCTGACACGTGGACAGACATGGGCAGTCGCCGACTGTCTGGGTTATCTGACTATGATGACATCACCAATGCTGATCTTGGTCTTGCAGAGGATCACTTCTCACAGCCAGATGTAAGTTGGTGACTTGTCAGGAAATAAAGAGGAATATTTGTTTAACCACTCCTCAACACCTTTTAAGCTTTGTCTAGTTGGTGTCTAACATATTGTGATTATTATAACACAAAAGAGAAACCAACAGGCAGACATGCACACGCAAACACACATGCATACACATACATTCACACACACACAAACATTCACACACACACACACACACACACACAAGCACATAACTGCTTATTACTCCCAGGTTACTCTTAAATAGCAGCAAAAGATGGCTTATCTGGAAATCTTTTATACAGTGAAACCCCTCTAAACTAGACACCCTCGGGACCAAGTAAAACGTCCAATTTTAAGAGTATCCGGTTTAGAGAGGTTCTCTTCTACACAGCTATTTAAAAAGGGATTATAAAAAAAACTTCCAGTTTTGAGGGAAATCCAGTTTTCAGAGGATCCGGTTTTGAGAGGTTTCACTGTATCTTACAAATTATTTCGATGATCGTTTGATTATAGAATTTTGGTTTCTAGTGTTTATTATTCTTGTATTTTCACTAATAGTATTAATTTTTTAAAGCACAGACTGTATTGTAATTTGTGTATCATCTCTTTGTGTTGTCCCTATGCTTTATTATTATTCACTCAGTTTTTCATCTTGTTATTGTATCATAGTCATATGGAAATGGAAACCAATAATCAGACGTAGTGTTTACATCTGTACAATTATAAATACAATATACAAATGGTAAGAGGTCTTACCAAACATAATGACTTGCTCAGATACACATCATTTTGGCAGGAGCTCTATATTTATCAACAATTTCAAGATATGTGGGGAAATCAAAATAATTGTGTCCATATCATTATGCGATATTTGTATGCGTGTCCATTGAAAACAAGATCTAGTAATTTTTGCCGTATCCATGTCCGTATCCATATCCACATACATATCCATGTAAAAATATGAACATAGTTTTAGTTGAACTGAAAGAAGCAGGTTATTATGTGTATATGTTGTTGCATTTGAACAGGGTCATTTTGGTCTGAGCAGTACTGAGGAGTTGGATCTTGCTATAGAGAACTGTGTGGAAATCATCAAAATGGTGCCTCAAAACTCGGACAAGCAAAAAAATCTGGTCGAAAAACTGGTTCAGTTGAGAATGAAGAGACAGGAACTAAAGGTAAATAACTCAAAGGAACATTTAGTTATATTAATATTATTATACAATAAACTTCGAATTTTACTGGTAATAGAGATGAACAGAACAACTGGGCACTTGGACAAAGTTCATCTAGCTGTACATATTGCTTGATCTGAAAGTGGTTATAAATATACTTGACAAGAGTGAATAAAATGCTTTTTCTTAAATAATTGAGTGTCTAAAAATTAGTCAGGAACATTTTGGAATATATGGATTTTTGTAATACAGAATTTATAAAAACATTTGCATAATGTGACATGCAAAGAGAATAAGGGTACATGTGAAATATTGTGCCCTTCATCAGGTAACATTACTTTGTGTGAAAGTAATAATGTTCCCTGTTTACAGGACGGTCCAGAACCAGTTTTACCAGACATCAAGATGGTTGTTGGACACAAGTTTAAGGAGCGAAACAGTCGCAGCTCCAAACATTACTGTGAGAAATGCAATGCTGTCATCTGGGGTGTCTTACAAGCATGGTACAGGTGCATTGGTAGGTACCTCATAATAGTAACAGCTTTCAGATTGGAACAATTTCTAAATTATACAGGTGCATTGGTAGGTACCTCATAATAGTAACAGCTTTCAGATTGGAACAATTTCTAAATTATACAGGTGCATTGGTAGGTACCTCATAATAGTAACAGCTTTCAGATTGGAACAATTTCTAAATTATACAGGTGCATTGGTAGGTACCTCATAATAGTAACAGCTTTCAGATTGGAACAATTTCTAAATTATACAGGTGCATTGGTAGGTACCTCATAATAGTAACAGCTTTCAGATTGGAACGATTTCTAAATTATACAGGTGCATTGGTAGGTACCTCATAATAGTAACAGCTTTCAGATTGGAACGATTTCTAAATTATACAGGTGCATTGGTAGGTACCTCATGTGAGTAACAGCTTTCAGATTGGAACAATTTCTAAATTATACAGGTGCATTGGTAGGTACCTCATAATAGTAACAGCTTTCAGATTGGAACAATTTCTAAATTATACAGGTGCATTGGTAGGTACCTCATAATAGTAACAGCTTTCAGATTGGAACGATTTCTAAATTATACAGGTGCATTGGTAGGTACCTCATAATAGTAACAGCTTTCAGATTGGAACAATTTCTAAATTATACAGGTGCATTGGTAGGTACCTCATAATAGTAACAGCTTTCAGATTGGAACAATTTCTAAATTATACAGGTGCATTGGTAGGTACCTCATGTGAGTAACAGCTTTCAGATTGGAACAATTTCTAAATTATACAGGTGCATTGGTAGGTACCTCATAATAGTAACAGCTTTCAGATTGGAACGATTTCTAAATTATACAGGTGCATTGGTAGGTACCTCATAATAGTAACAGCTTTCAGATTGGAACAATTTCTAAATTATACAGGTGCATTGGTAGGTACCTCATAATAGTAACAGCTTTCAGATTGGAACAATTTCTAAATTATACAGGTGCATTGGTAGGTACCTCATAATAGTAACAGCTTTCAGATTGGAACAATTTCTAAATTATACAGGTGCATTGGTAGGTACCTCATGTGAGTAACAGCTTTCAGATTGGAACAATTTCTAAATTATACAGGTGCATTGGTAGGTACCTCATAATAGTAACAGCTTTCAGATTGGAACGATTTCTAAATTATACAGGTGCATTGGTAGGTACCTCATAATAGTAACAGCTTTCAGATTGGAACGATTTCTAAATTATACAGGTGCATTGGTAGGTACCTCATAATAGTAACAGCTTTCAGATTGGAACAATTTCTAAATTATACAGGTGCATTGGTAGGTACCTCATAATAGTAACAGCTTTCAGATTGGAACAATTTCTAAATTATACAGGTGCATTGGTAGGTACCTCATAATAGTAACAGCTTTCAGATTGGAACGATTTCTAAATTATACAGGTGCATTGGTAGGTACCTCATAATAGTAACAGCTTTCAGATTGGAACAATTTCTAAATTATACAGGTGCATTGGTAGGTACCTCATAATAGTAACAGCTTTCAGATTGGAACAATTTCTAAATTATACAGGTGCATTGGTAGGTACCTCATGTGAGTAACAGCTTTCAGATTGGAACAATTTCTAAATTATACAGGTGCATTGGTAGGTACCTCATAATAGTAACAGCTTTCAGATTGGAACGATTTCTAAATTATACAGGTGCATTGGTAGGTACCTCATAATAGTAACAGCTTTCAGATTGGAACAATTTCTAAATTATACAGGTGCATTGGTAGGTACCTCATAATAGTAACAGCTTTCAGATTGGAACAATTTTTAAATTATACAGGTGCATTGGTAGGTACCTCATAATAGTAACAGCTTTCAGATTGGAACAATTTCTAAATTATACAGGTGCATTGGAGGGTACATCATAGTATTTACAGCATTTAGTTTTGAAAAATATATATATATGTTCTTCCAAAAAATATTATATTGATTGATAGTGGCCATATTTGTGATAATTTTCCTTTCATAACTGTATATGATATAGAAATCTATATTATGATTATCCAGATAGTTAAAATGAAGTAGATAGAGTAAACACATATTGTTTGAATTCTTTATTTCCATGGTTTGTTTCATTTTTTTGTATTGCTTGCAGAGTGTGGATACTGCTGTCATGCTAAATGTTTGATATCCATAACAAGAACGTGTGCCAGGGTTAAAGTAAGTTCCAAACTCCGTTTCTTTCCTTACTTCTTATTTAGACATATTGCAATGGTCAGTTTCACATTATGTGGATACACGTCATGCAATGTATGCAGTTACAGCAGACCTCTAAAAATTGCGAGAACAATCATTTCTTTCGCACATTGTTCATTCAAATCTAATTTAGGGTAACCTATTTTCCGTTCACGCATTAAATTTAAGACATTATTTACATGGACATAACGGGTTACGTAAAAAAACAACATGGGTTAACTGAATTTATTTTTGCGAAACCGTTAAATGGTTTACGCAGATATTCAATTGTCAGAGGCTTGTACTGTGTAGAATAAATCATTAGAGTAGTCCCTCTCTGAGATCAATATAGATAAAGTTGAACCAGCTTTAAACAATCGTTTGTCTCTAAAAGACATGTACCTTTTGAATTCATGTATTTGTTACCTGCATATTGTTTTCATAAGTGGATTAGACTGTAACAGCCTATTAATAGTCAGGTTTTTAGATAATTCTACCGGTACATATTTGTTTTTTAAACCACCAAAGATCTGTGATTTTCAATTCACTTTCATTGACAGTATTATCACCCTTTTAAGAAGTGCATGTCATTTAATGTAGTCTAAATGTATTTTATCAAATTTGAAGTTAATATGTCTTTGACTTTTAAGATTTAGTTGACAAGAAAATGTAAAATAACTTAAAATTCTAGGGGTGCAGCTGTATGGTGTTGCAACTGATTTGAATTTTAATTCTTGTGTTGTTGTTTCAGGTGAAAGCAAATCCAACTTACTGTCTTTCAATCTGTCCAAAGAAGGGGCTGGCTTCTCAGAATTATCGGTGTGCTGAATGTAAATCTCCTATATCTTTTAGTAAGTTAAAGTCGGAGTTTGGCTTAATGTAAATCTCCTATATTGTTTTATAAGTTAAAGTCAAGAGTTTGGCTATTCATAACTACCAGTGTCCTGCATGTAGATCTTCAGTATATCTTTTACTAAGTTAAGCACAGAGATTGACTATTCAGAATTGCCAGTGTGCTGAATGTAAATCTATATCTTTTACTATGTTAAAGTCAGAATTTGTTCATAACTATCTTTTAGTAAATTAAACACAGAGTTTGGCTGTTTATAATTACTGGTGTACTGGGTGTAAATCACCTTTGTATCTTTTAGTAAATTAAACACAGAGTTTGACTGCTTATAATTACTGGTTTACTGAATGTAAATAACTTTTATTTAGTAAATTAAACAGTTAGACTGTTTATAATTACTGGTGTACTGGATGTAAATAACCTTTGTCTCTTTTAGTAAATTAAACACAGAGTTTGGCTGTTTATAATTACTGGTGTACTGGATGTAAATAACCTTTGTCTCTTTTAGTAAATTAAACACAGAGTTTGGCTGTTTATAATTACTGGTTTACTGGGTATAAATAACCTTTATGTCTTTTAGTAAGTTAAACAGTTTGGCTGTTTATAATTACTGGGTTATTGGATGTAAATAATTAACCGTTGTATCTTTTAGCAAGTTAAACAGTTTGGCTGTTTATAATTACTGGTGTACTGGGTGTAAATCACCTTTGTAGCTTTTAGTAAGTCCTGAATTTGGCTGTTCATACCTATTGGTGTCCTACATTAAAAATCTCCTGCATCTTTATGTAAGTTAAAGACCAAAATATAACAGGATTTAGTGTTGATCACAACTTAAAAGTTCTAATACAGATTGCGTCTTTTATTATGATTAGATAAATGATGTTGAGATAAGAATTATCATCATGATAAAAAATAGATGCATGTTTTAATTCATGAATATTTTAATAAAGATACCACATTGTGGTATCCAGAAAAGTAGTTTAGTGTTGAGTTGTATACAATAAGTTGTATTTGATGTTTGTATTTGGGATGGCATTTACTCCAAATGTGCTAAGATTCACTATCTATTTTGTAGAATCAGGAAGTCCTGAGCCTAGACTGTGTGATTACTCTGGGAATTATTACTGTGAGTCGTGTCACTGGAACGATCTCATGGTGATTCCTGCTAGAGTCCTACATAACTGGGATTTTGAAACAAGAAAGGTCTGTTAAACTAATAATTCAAAATTACATGTACTAATAACAAATTAATGAGGGTGTTTTTAATGTTGACTCAGTAAAATATTTGAAATCTATAAGCAAATTGCTGGTAAAATGCATGTCAACAGTGTTTTATATAAAGAGAACAGTTCGGCTTATTAAGATCTAGTTCATTCACTAGAGCGCTTACCTGAGGTGCTTTGGTCACAGGATAAAACCTTCTCAGTGGACTCATTCTGTGATTAGGTTTTTTCCCTCGTCTCAGCCAGTGTCTGTGGGAAATGCATATAAAAGAATCCTTGCTGCTAATGTTAAAATGTAGCAGGTTCCTTCCGAAGACCACAAATCAAAATTACCAAATGTTTGACATCCGACAGCCAATAATTATTAAATAAATAAATAAATAAATAAATGTGTTCTATAGTGGTGTCGTTATATAAAATAAAACAAACTTTTTATTTCAGGTGTGTCGAGCGTCGAAGCAGTTTCTACGTCTAATGCTGCCGTACGCTGCTATTAGGATACAGGATATCAATCCCATGCTGTTTAACTTCGTGGAGGAACTCAATGAGATCAAGGTGAGACGATTTGTTAAATTAACACCCTACTTCACTTTCATGAACAGTTCTAGAACAACCCTCATTGGTTGACACCAACATCATTGACATAATTTGGCCATCTTCCAGTTCACAGTTTTGTGGTCTGCTTTCAGTTTTATAATTCTGAAAAATTAAACGTGTATGGCTTGTTCTTTGACCAATTAGATGTTCTGTTATATAAAGTTGAATTATAAGTAGGATTTTGTTACACACTCAGTTGAGAGAACACTGTGTGAAATTTACAATATCATACAGTTATTATTCTCAGATCGCATATGGCAATTTAATTACAAATCTTACTTCATTCCGAGTGGTACATGTCCTGATCATTATTCCATAACAGCGATATCTATCATGCTGCTCCATTATGATGATCTACATGCCAAAGCCTAACGGTTCAAATCTGATTGCTACCTGTTAATTATGCAAGCACTGTAATAAGTTTTAGTTGAAAAGGATGTTTAAATTTATGTTAAATTTTTTCTTCTTCGGGATTTATAGCAAATAGAATACTAAACTCATGTCTGTCAAATACCGTTCCTCTTACAACTCATTTAAATTGATAAAACCTGATTTCTCTCATTAGATTCAGTTTAAACAACTCATAAGACAAATGGTAGATAATGTGTAGTATGATATCCATGTCATAATAAACCCATGTGATAATTTAGTGTATTAACCTGGTTAATAATGGTATGCAAATTTGCAAGGTCTCTAGGAAATGTGTTGCTGTGGATGGGTCATTTGTTTACAAGCCAACAAGATCTGTATACCTGAGCGTAATGTTTTCAAAGATTTATTTAAAATGCGTGACATCAGACTAATTTGTGCTAATCATGATGACGTCATATTACCGATGGCGGCAACTTTAGTACTGACATTTACTAAAAATTTAATTAAAATGTTATAGGATAAATAGAATTTGCTACTCGTGTTTATTAATGTGTAAAATATCAACCTCATCTAGTTAATCGGTATTTGTCTCAGCAGAGCCTCGACAAATACCAATTAACAAAAACTTGGTTGATATTTTCCATATTAAAAAATACTCCTGACGAATCATCTATATATTCATTTTCAGTCTAAAAAATTAAAGTACATGTTTTAATATTTTAGAAACTTCGAGAAGAATTGCTTGTGATGAAAAAATACATCCTTCTCTGTGCAGAAGCCATGGAAAACAAACTCCTCCTGTTGATAAAATCTCGACAGCATTTTGTCGATAGCTCGGACATCTACAGTATGAAAGACTTGCTGGATATCCAAACAGATGTGTTGCTTTCAGAGCTGGCAGCAGTTCACTCCTCCTGGGCTCAGCACATCAAGAGTGACTGTCAGGTAAAATGGATGGATGGATGTATGGATGCATGGATGCAAATTTTAAAATATCTATTTAAACATGGTGAAGTTGCTTTAATTGCCTTTAATTCTTGATTCCTATGGAGTCATGATGTAGCTTAGTGTTAGAGGTGCGATAGGTCATGGAATTAGTCACCTATAGTGGAATCATCTTCTTTTCTTCCTGTTCCAAGCATTTCTCCATGTCTGATGTATCCTGTCTATAGGAAACTGCACATAAAAGATCCTTTGTGCATTTTTAAGTAGAGGTAGCTTATGTGGAAGCAGCAGGTTTCCTTTTCTCTCTCGATCTCTTTCTCTCTATGTGTCTGTCTCTCTCTCTGCCTCTCTCTCTTTCTCTGTCTGTCTGTCTCTCTCTCTCTCTCTCTCTCTCTCTCTCTCTCTCTCTCTCTCTCTCTCTCTCTCTCTCTCTCTCTCTCTCTCTCTCTTTCTCTCTCTCTCTCTGCCTCTCTCTCTCTTTCTCTCTCTGCCTCTCTCTGCCTCTCTCTCTCTCCCAAAACCACTTAAGTGTAACAAAACCAAATATTGGACATTAAGGGTAAAGTCATTTAGAATGTGTTGAGTATGTTGTTAAATAAAACATTCCTTTCTTCCTTGTTGTGTCTTGTCTGTGGGAAAGTGTATCTCTTGCAGCTTTTCTGTAAGGATGAGTCCAGTCTGCAACAGCAGGTTTCCTCTTCTTTTTGACAGGTGCAAGTTATCATATCTTTGTCATTCTAGTTTGTCATTACACATTTAATAACACTGTCTGTTTCAGCTGTGTCGAGGCCGGGGGTTCATATGTGAACTGTGTGATGACAATGAGGTGTTATTTCCCTTTGACAGTGTGGCTGTTGTCTGTTCCCAGTGTTCCAGTGTGATGCACAGGCACGTCTTTATACATAATACAAAAGGCTACAATTATCTATCATTAATTTTAACTTGACTTTCATGATTCTGTTAAATTAAGTTTCAAACACATTGTTGTGGGCCCACATTTCAGCAATCAGGGCCCATATTTTCGAAGTTATCTTAGAGCTACAAAATCGTAAAACCATTGTACCTCACATGCCATAGTGATGTCACAGCTTACGGTTGTTTTACAGTTTCGTAAGATAGCTTCAGAAATATGGGCCTGGATTCTCTGTCCAAGATAGGGATTAATGATTAATTGTTAATGGTTAGTATAGTGAGAGAGAGAAGGAATTGTATTATCTACTCTTGTTAATTTCATACCTTGCCTTTTAAGGGGAGCTGTTACTCTTGCTCCTCGTTAATTTAATCAGAGTAATTTTTATTTACCCTTAGCATGTGAATTCATATGGTATCAGTATGGTATTATCTTAAAAGGCTCCTAATCATGGTGAGGTCTGCCATTTTAGTAATGCATAATTGTAAATAGGTGCATTCACTAGACCAAATAAAATAAATAATAAACTAACAAAGCATTACAAAATAGACTCGAGACAAGAGTGAACAGTCTTGTTTTCCATTTATTTGTAAAGTTACAAGGTCATTTTGTATAATTCTGTAATTTCTTCTCTTTTTTTTCTTCTTTTTCAGACATTGTTACGCCAAAAAGCTTCTGTGTCCAAGATGTGAGAGACGAGACAGGCGGAAAGGAAACTAGTATTTGTGCCTTATTATCACAATATCAATGTGGTGTTCAGCAAGGTGTCCTCTTTTACATGCCACTTTATTTACAGAAGAGAAAAAAAAAACCTTTTTAAATGATGTCCATAATTTTGTTTACTTTCTTTTAACATCATGTTCCTTTTAATTACCAGCTATTACAACCTGTTTTACTTGTTTTATTTATTTTATTGATGTTCTAAAATATCTTAATATAAGTTTAATGAACAGAGTTTGTTCTTTTCAGTTTTTGTTTTTAATTTTGGCTTTAAAGGTTGGATTTCATTTTATTTTCTTCTTGTTTTATCTCTCTTCTGGTTTACTAATTGGTAATAATTGAACAAGTTTCTTGTTTTGTTTTCAAATGTGAACATACACAAGTGTCTTAGTGTGATGTGATATTTGTGGGTGCTAATATTTACTCAAGCCAAATGAACTATGAAGAGTTATTATTTTTATCAATGACATGTTGTACATATATATATATTACAGTCAGACAAGAGCTTTGTTTTACTACTGTTACACGAATGTCTCCATATTCTCGAACAATACATATTATTCTATTATTTATTGAGTGCTAATAAACATAATACATTATTAGTATTATTGTTTTAAGATATTTAATTTTTCAGCACATGTTTACACTAAAGCAGTTTTGGTGTAGAAAAATGTCAAAACAGTCTTCTTTACTTTAGAATACCTCAAGATATTGAGCTCGATATATCATATATACATCAGGTTTTACTTTCAAGGTGAGTTACCCAGGGCTCTAATGATGGCAATGAGAGCAATTGCCGCCGTTGAGATATAAATTGCCATTGGTTGGGAGCATCACTGATGGTACTTTTGTGCTGTCCGTAAAACTCCTCAACAATAGCATAATGAATATATCTGGTGTACCACATCTACTAGTATGTAACATTTATTTTCTGTAAAAGTCACCTTTTAAAACATTTACATAGGCAGGCTCAAAATTGCCATCGGTGGGCCGTTTCAACCATAGCAATTTGGGGTTTTTATAAGCCGTGGGTGAAAAAAACTTAAATTCGAGCCCAGGTTTAAACATTTTTCACAGTGTTATGGCCCTTGAAATTAGGAGGTACGGAAATTTGTTGGGCAGTACTCTCAGAATGCTCGTTTTATCATTACTTTTTTAATTATTATTCTTCATTTACTACATCTTTAAATTCCAGTTTGTTCATTGTGAGGGATTACAGGCAAAAATGTAAAAGACTCATCAAAAATAGGTCATCTCCTTAGTGCCATTTTCGCATTTAGGAAAAAATCAAGTTCAAAAATTTATTACAATGAAAGTTGTATATTATGATGTTTTAGAGTTTTGTTATTTATTTTAGATAAGAGCATCCAAAAAAATGTTTTATTCTAAATGTTTAATACTCGTAAACCTTGCACTATGTAAATTGTAAGAATTTGATTAAGTCATGGAACTTTTTGGAACAAAAGAGAGGTTCTGGTATCAAACAGAACAGCCCTGTACATGTATGCAGATACATGTGTTACAAATAAACAAGAAGGAATAAAGAAATAGTGAGTTTTGTTTACTCAGATGGCTGGGGGTAGGCATAGACATATCAAGGGTTTTCCTCCAGGGTTCCCATGGCTGGTGGAATTTGGAAAATTATAGCAATTTTAGTTATAATTGGGTTGGGTTTTTTCAGACTTCTGAATGATGCAGCATCGTTACATTTTTGCATCTGTAATATCAGTATAATTAATTAAGAATTTGTAGCATTGACATTGGCAAGTTTTAGTGTCTTTTGCTTTTGGGAAAAGGAACGAGTATTGTTTTTATGGGGTGGGTTGGTACCAAAGAAAAAAAAAATTCACTCATTTGACAAGAACTTGTCTTTTGAAGACCGATAATCATGATCATATATATAGAATACTAAACAAGCTTGCCTGTCATACCATTTTTATGAAACTCGTGAACAGTTTTGGTTTCTGATGAGCAAAACTGAGTCAGATACCAACACTGTTCACGAGTTTCATAAAAATGGTATGACAGGCAAGCTCGTTTAGTATTTTATTTATTACAAACCAACTGCAAACAAGCCACAACGCAAAAGTACCTACTACATGTTATTTTTCTACGAATATGGTCAGCAAGTGATCTACGTCACGCTCACGTCACGCCAATATTACACTAGTTAGATACTGAGTGATTGTTATGACATGAGCAATATCTCACACTGGTGTGCAATGTAGTATCATAGTAGCTCATACCTGGTAATAATAGAAATTATAAAAATTATGAGTGGAGTTTTATTTATAAATCAGCATAGACAGACAAGACATATATATCAGTCAGGGGGAACTGGTTGGCATAGAAAAACCTAATCAGATAATGGGTCCACCATGGGTTTTGGGGCTTCCAACCAAAACGTGAGCTAGATCCTGTCACTGTGTGAAATAACATTCCAAACACATGTAAATGCATGACACAAATATAAACTTAGGATGTTTTGTGAAACAGGCTAGGCTTCTGTACTATAACTGTTAATATTTCTATACCGATGTTTTCAACAAACATTATTTGTTGACGTGATTTGGGAATGAATGAATGAATGAATAACATGATTTGGGAGTACGAATATGAATTTGACCAACAACAGAAGCCAAAATGAGTAAAATTCAAGTTTTTATTTTGACCAGTAACTGAGAAGATTACTGAATACAATATAGTTACTGTTGTAAACCAAAAGAAATGAATGTAATGCTAGGTTGAGACTATCAACTTTCACGACAAAGTTGGCTAACTTGATGGTTGTTTCGTAATTTTCCCACTCCCAACTTGCGATGGGTGCACTCAGATTAACAACTAATCAGTCGTAGGAGTTGTGTACAACGAGAATCGAGTTGTAAAGGTGCTCAGACTAACAACTGGACAGTCATAGGAGTTGTGTACAACGAGAATCGAGTTGTAAAGGTGCTCAGACTAACAACTGGACAGTCATAGAAGTCGAGAGATAGGCAAGTTGGCCAATTCTGTTGTGATAGTTGGTAGTCTCAACCTAGCATAAATTTATTTTTTGTCTGCATTCATATTAACAAACAATTTTTTTTAAATCTGAACAGAATGTTTTAGTTGAAAACAAAACTAATGGGTGATGACGACTCGTGGTCGTGTATGTGGAAGGTGGGGATGGCGTCCCACATCTTGTCTGTAATGGCCAGCGCCTCTTCCTTGTCACTGTAGTCGAGACAGTCGGCCCTCCACACTCCGACCCCCCGCAGTCCGAGACGAGACGCCAAACCAAACTTACTTGACAGACTCTCGGGGTCATCATACCAGAACTGGAATGTCTGTCCAGCATATGGATCCTGTACACATGTAAAAGGAAATGAAATATTTCTAACTGCAACTAATTTGGTATAAGAAGGAAGGAAATGGTTTATTTAACGATGCATTCAACACATTTTATTTATGTTTATATGGCGTGGGACATATAGTTAAGGACCACACAGATATTGAGGGAGGAAACCCACTGTCGACACTTCATGAGCTACTCTTTAAAAAAACAAAACCATGAAATGGTTTATTTGTTCTATACATCTGTCTTAATTTTTGACAATATCTTTAGCTGTTTGTTAATATCTTTTGCTTATTCTATCGAAAACATGTAACACAATGATATATTTTATTCAATGTCCCGGTGGAACCTTTGCAGAAAATGTACTTGACAGTGGACTTCTTAAAAGAAATTTGAACCAAAATGAGTCTTTATTTAATGACAGTTAAATTAATAATTATTACTCCTAACAAAGTGATCATCAAAAAATAGACCACCCAAACAAAACATGAATCAAAGTTAAACTTTAACTTACATTCAACAACAGGACATTATGTCACTATTATTTGGTTCTTACACAGTCAGTTTTAGATATTTTAACATTATTGCATTTCGTTTACATTTTTTATTGGTATAGTTGTTTAAAAAAAAAAAAAAAAATATACAATCACATACATTGGTAATCATCAAAACTAAAAAATGATGAAGTGACACTGAACTTAATAATTAAATCATAAACATTTATAAAGGAGATTGTTGAAGCATGAACTTGTGCACAAAAATATAAAGTAAAGTAAAAAAATAAGCATAAAGTGCATGCTCGTTGGAAAACCAATACATACTTAAAATTAATTAATTGATCTTACTTTCATAAAATGTGTGTATTTATCTGCAGTCTAATTTGAACTGGGATTTTGTCAAACACTCCTTTTATGTAATTATGTTTTGTCTATACTCACAGTGTGTATGAAATACGGTGACAGTGACCTGTTGTCCCACATTCGGCCGGATGCAGACTCATCAGCCAGTGGGTAGATGTCACTGAAACACTTCTGTGTTCCTGCCTTTTGACTGCAGAATGCACCAAGAAACGATACATAGCGGATGGAGCAAACATCACTCTGAAATTAAATTTAAAATGTTTGCCATCATATTCATTAGAATTTATTAAAGGGACTATCCCAAGTTCATAAGTGTACAAGACAGAAAATCCTCATATTCGGGGGGGAAAAATAGGGATATTGGGGCAAAATGGGCTTGCCTGAAACCTTTTCACCATGTATTTTCATTTAATTCAGGTATATATCGGCCTGCCCCTCTACAAAAACGGAAGCCCATATGGTAGGAGCCATTATTAAATATTTTTGACTAACAGAGCCTTTTTGGGCGACTAAAATTACCTATTTTTTCTTCTTTTGAATACCAGTGTCTGCATATCCAGTGTGTTTGCAGTCATGTGCTAATGTTTGTATCGGTCAATATTGATTTTCTTTGTGATATGATATATATTCTTTTGTACATACAAAATTATTGGACGGTAAAATCTGGTTGGGGTTACTACAAACATTAGGAAGACAACAAAGACTGTTTTTATACAAATAATGATGATATAAATAGGAAAATATCTTTAATATATAATTTTAATCTGTTCATTATAAGTATGTTACAATGGCAGCAAACTCTGAATACTTCCTTCCTTTAATATAATTTATAAAATGAAAACGTTCTTTAAACCATGTTTGTTTTGCTCAGTTGATAAATAATCCGTAACAGCACAATAATTTCATTAATTATTACTTTTACACTCATTATGGAAAGTCTTATGCAGTTGGCCATTCATTTAACCAAGCAAACCCAAGAAATTATAAGAAAAGACTGATTCTGTCATCCTGTTTATAAATGTACCATCCCAAACAATTACAACAGGTGCTCTTTATAGACAAGTAGAAATAATACTTTGACATATATATATATATATATATATATATATATATATATATATATATATATATATATATATATATATATTAACATCTAGTTAGTACACACTGACATGAACACTTACATCATCTATTTCCAAACATGGATATTTCATTCCATACCACGGCAAACCTAGCACCAACTTCTCAGCAGGAATGCCAAGTGCAAGATAATCCTCAAGTCCTATAACAAGATTTTAAAATTTCTTTATAATGACAATGATATATAGAGTAACCACAGAATGTGCTTTTTTATATTTTACAGTAAAACCCTCTAAACCAGCCACCCACTGGACTAAGTAAAAAATCTGGTTTGTAAGAGGTATCTAGTTTAGAGAGGTTCTATCCTGTACTGGTATTTAAAAAGGAACTGTCTGGTTTTGATGGAATTCTGGTTTACTTAATTGTGATGGGTTTTACTGTATAATATATTATATTTTTTTAAATCTTTAAATAAGCAGGAAAATGTCATCTAAAACTATTTGGTTCTTCAGATTTTAGGAAATCGCATTGAAAATCATCGAAACATTTTAAATTATGCTTTTGCCCTCCTACACCTACCCCCAAAATACTATTTCTACAAGTTTTGACATTTCTGTTTTATGTTGAAATTTAATTGAAAAATATTAATTTGTGTTTTTGTTTCGTACCTTTCTGTGCTTTGTAATACCCCGAGTTGGCACCAGCGACACAGCGCTCAAATATCTGACTGCGATGGTCATATGACATCACAAACAGGAAGTCACTGGCTTCAGCCAGTGCAGCATAGTCATAGCAACGCCTGTCTATACAGTTCGGACTCCAAGCTACATCAACGGTCACCTGAATTAGTTTTAAACAATGAAAAAAACAGTCTAGTACTAAGTGAAACTATGACTGCAAAAATTTATTAAAAACTTTTATTTTGTTTAACAACACCTCTAGCGCACATTGATTTATTAATCATATCTATTGGATGTCAAATATTTGGTAATTTTGACTCGTAGTAGTAGCAAGGGATCTTTTATGTGCACTTTCCCACAGTTGATATACCAGTCATGGGCACTGGTCGGAACGGGGAAATTCCCAATCGGAGAATGGGTCCACTGAGGTGGTTTGATTCTACAATGCAGCCACCTCAGCTAGACCCCACCCCTGCAAAAAACAGAGTCCAAGAGATATTTCTTTTTTAAAAAAATTCTGCTTAATCACTTTTAGAATAGAAATTACACCTTTTGGAGAGAACATTTTGTAGCCTCACACTTCCCCATTGGGTGGGAGTCCGTAAACTACCAGCTTTATGTTTTATGTTTTAAATTTATGTACCTGTGAGGATGGCATCTCCTCTTTAAACTTCTCATTAGTCAGTCTCACCATGTCCGTGAAGGCTCGATTCAAGAGTGGCTGGTTTTTTGGAATTGGTTGTTCAAAGTCAATGTTGATGCCATCCAGATGCTTGCGTTTCACATGACTTATCTGTTTCTCGATCCACTCTTCTATTAAAGTAGAGTTGGCCAGGTCTGACTTTTGGAAAGTTGCTGGCAATCACAAGTTATAACAACTTAGATTCTTTTTATCTAATACATACATAAACATTACTACATAAGTGAGTATACAATATCAAATTTATTAATATGTTTGAGAATAAGTGTAGTATTTTAAAAAATCATAGCGGTACTGTTTAAAAATATTTCATTAACTCCATACATTGTCACCATACACTATGTTACAATAATTTATTATCATAATGGGAATGTGTGTAAAAATTTATAAAATAATGACAAATTCTAGTTTTTAGACATTTATATGCCAAAGATGTTTTTAAAATACAAGGTAGACAAATTACTCTCGCACACATACACAAATTTTTATTAAAAAATACAAGTAATATACTACTCAACTTTTACTAGGGATATACAACATTTGTGCACATCTTATGTGCAACATGTGATCAATGAGGCTATGCAGTTTGGATGTTCAATACATCACCATTGTAATGGATGACTACAGTTGGATATATCAACCATCGGACACAATAAATACAGTTGCTTTACATGGGTTTTTTTAATATCCCTAGCAAACATTTAGTAGAATAATTGGCAACAGAAGATGACAATTTACTGAAATATAAAAAGCCACAAATTATATATGTATAATTCCCATAATGAGTTTCATATATGGAATTAATATAAAAATACACCTATTGTTCTGTGAGATATTAATGAAATTACATTGAAATCCCTCAGATAAGATCCTCGGTAAACCTGAATTCTCTCAAAACAGGTCATCTTCACAGTACCAACAAAGGCCTTTACCAAAATACAAACTTCAGTAAACCGGATACCCTTGAATACCAAATATTTTATATGGTCCCTTGGATGTCTGGTTTAGAGGGGTCTTAGTGTAGTTGCATGGTGTATATAGCACACACATATTACTGTATATGACATTGCAGCACTGTTTTGCACTGCATGGCTGGTAAATATGGTACTGACCGACACTAACAATTCGGACGTTGTGTTCATGAGCGAAGCACATGAGTGAGGAGCTGACAAAGCCCACCACCACGATGGTTGTCATCTTGTCCCAATCATATTGCCGCCAGATTCGCTCACCAGGGTTTTTCGAAAACACAAACACCTGCAGAAAAAAACCTATTTACAATTTAGAGAACACATAACTGTCATAGTAAATATCATTTGTAAAATCCATTAAGCTTATGCTTTACTAAAGTTTGTTAACAATACCACTAGAAACACACAATTTTTTTATTTATTTAACAACGCACTCAACACATAGTATTTACAGTTATATGGCATCAGACATCTGGTTAAGGACCACACAGATATTGAGATAAGAAACCTGCTGTGGCCACTTCATGAGTTACTCTTTTTGATTAGCAGCAAGGTATCTTTTATATGCACCATCCCACAGACAGGATAGCATATACCACGGCCTTCGATATACCAGTTGTGGTGCACTGGCTGGAGCAAGAAATAACCCAATGGGCCCACCGACGGGGATTGATCCCAGACCGACCGCTCATCAAGCGAGCGCTTTACCACTGGGCTACGTCTCGCCCCACACCACTAGAATACATTAATTTATTAATCAATTACTATTGGACAGTAATTTATTAATCAGTTACTATTGGACAGTAATTTATTAATCAATTACTATTGGACATTAATTTATTAATCAATTACTATTGGACAGTAATTTATTAATCAGTTACTATTGGACATTAATTTATTAATCAGTTACTATTGGACAGTAATTTATTAATCAGTTACTATTGGACAGTAATTTATTAATCAGTTACTATTTGACATTAATTTATTAATCAATTACTATTGAATGTGAAACATTTGTTGCTTCCGACACATTTTCTTCAGGGAAAACTGGCTACATTTTCCCAAATTGTAGTAGCAAGGAATCTTTTATATACACTTACCTACAGACAGGATGACACATACCACTGCCTTTGATATACTAGTTGTGGTGCACTGATTAGGACGGGGGTTAAGTGTTATGATGAGCACTTTACTGACTGAGCTAGACCAGTCTAATAGCCATTTTACCTAGAAACAATGACAACATCAAATTTTCTCCCATGTATTTATGTGTAGCAAACACTGATTTTGTAAAGAAACGGACATTAAAATTGGTGATTCTACTGGCAATGTCTGAATAGTCCAGAAATGGTTTCATGATTTATTTCATTACATTAGAAAACTACTGATCTGCATTTTCATTAATCTATAAAAGTAATAATTGTATACATTTAGAGGAAAATATGCCAAGTTTTTTTTTAATGTGTCTTAAAGTCACCGACTGTTTTGTGGAATAATTACCTTTTTTTGGCATAAAATACATTTTGACCTACTACTGTAAACACATAGACAATATAAAAAAAAACCCATGTGTTATTGGATTTCCCAAAATAAATAATTTATACAAAACACAAGTTATTAACAGTTGCAAATTATTTATACATGTAACTAATGTCAGTGCCTTTAAGACAATTGCACATGATGTAGTCAAGACAAAATGCTCACCTCTTTTATGGCTGTGTCATTGATAGGATGACAGAGCTCTTTATTTTCACAGGGACAGTGGGAACCAAATCCTCCAACAAGAAGTACACAGAACAAACCTACACTGGCCAATGTATTTTCCATCTGCATTTCTTCCTACGCTAGAATAATTCCAGCACAAATTAACACTGCTATTTCCCGTACCACCTGAGCTAGAAAATACACCAATTTGTTATACTACTTGAAGCATAAAATACACTGATAGGCTAAATAATTTAAAGCACAAACTACCTAGCGATTTCTATACCACTTGAGTCATGAAATACACAGTAATTTTTTTGTACCACTGGAGGCAAAAAAATACACTATGCTTTTGTACACCACCTGGTTTGGTAGCAAAAGTTACCAGCTCAGATATTCTTTAATCCAAAAAGAAGGCAATATTAAACTGACACAAACTAATAATGGTCAATATTTTTCTGAATGTTTATGGCTGTGGAACCTCCAGCCTGGATCAGTTGTTTTGACTTGACACACCTAAAGTAAACAACAGGATGCTAAGAGTTTTGTTCAGGTTATTGCACTGTCTTTGTGTAAATTTGAACATTCATGATCTTTGGCCAACTGACCTCTTAATCAATTTCCCAGACAAACATGTGGAAGTTTGTCCAAGTCATTCTCGGCTGCACGTCTCCTCTCTCTTTAAATGTTTTGTCAAGAACATCATTCTCTGAACAAAGAGGTTTATTAAAGTTTCAAAAGAAATGTTTCCACACAAAATGGCTTTTATTATTAAATATTATTTTAAGGTTTTAACAAGAAATAGCTACATGTGTCGGGCACGTGTGCAAGAATTTTAGCAAGGGGGACATCTAAGACTGGGTCCACTGAAGTTTATGGGGGTGTCGAGTCATGCTCCTCCGGAAAGTATATTTGAAAAAATGAAAAAAACAAATTTACTCTAGGAGGGGGTGAGATGTAGCCCAGTGGTAAAGTGCTTGCTTGATGCGCGGTCGGTTTGGGATCGATCCCCATTGGTGGGCCCATTGGGCTATTTCTCGCTCCAGCCAGTGCACCACAACTGGTACATCAAAGGCCATGGTATGTGCTATCCTGTCTGTGGGATGGTGGATATAAAAGATCCCTTGCTGCCAATCGAAAATAGCCCATGAAGTGGCGACAGCGGGTTTTCTCCTTCATTATCTGTGGTCCTTAACCATGTCTGATGCCATATAACCATAAATAAAATGTGTCGAGTGCATCGTTAAATAAATCATTTCCTTCCTTCGACTCCCGAAGCCCTCCCCCATGCACGTCTACAGGTGTACAAGTTATTCTAAAATATCAGCTTTCGCCCCATCTACAGTAGGGTGTATATTTCAAGTCACATAATTCATGAAACACTCCTTTTAGAACAAAACTGATGTGCCACCATGTCTTCAATAATCTCCTTTGAACAGTGTTTGATAATGGATGACTCGGTGGCTGAGACAAAAGACTGTAGAATGTAAAATGCCATATTAAGTGATGCAGTAGGTTAAAATCCTGCAAAATGATGTTTTTTAAATTATTATATATGGGTCTGCCATAGGTTTTACCAATCATGTTCTAGACCTTTTACTGGAGTTTCATTAAACTGCATAAGACCGAGATCAAAAGATGAAATGGCATTTTAGCATGAGTATAAATAATTTTTCAGTCAAGTCTGAAGAGTTTTAAGTACCAGTATTGAACTGATGTTATTTTCGAGGATTCAGCTAAAGATATATTCCACTGGCATAAGCTGGTAAAAATATCAAAGCTATATGAGATGAGCACACAAAACAAAACATGAATATGGCCAAAAATAGTTTTATTTTTTAAATGAAAAGACAGATGGAACAAACACAAATAAAATAGAGCTCCAGGCCAACACAAGAAAAGGTTACAGAAAACTAAAGATAAATAAAATACTGACCATAAACTCAATACTGTAAACAAGACTTGAGAAAATTTTTAAGCTGTAACAATAGCATAGGCTTCGCCAGTGACTGAAAGTTAAAATGATGTATCACAGCACTCTCAATATTGTATCAAACTTCAAGGAAATGCCACTAGAGCTGGTTTAAGGATCTGCGGGGCCTAAAGCACAAATAACAGCGGGTCCCCCTTCCTAGGATATATATTTTGCAACCCCCTAGGGAAGAGGGGAAAAATAATCCAGGGAAAATAAATGTGCACATCACTGTGGAGCCCATAGCATGTGCTTCATGTGCTACTAGGATAAACTGGCTCTGAATGCCATAGTGTATCAACAGGGAAGATCCAATTCTCAATGTGTACATGCAGAAACGAAACATGTCAAATGTCTTCACTCCATATACATGTTACAAGTTGCTTCAAACACGTAAAATGTAATTTACATGTTGTATATATAGGTGTAGTTTAGTTGGTAAATAAATATGAAATCTGGCATGTTAGTTCTAGAATACATCAAGAATTTCATGAATGCAAAATCTATGGATATTTATCATATCATCCAGCTTGTGTTTAAACTTGAAAGTAAACAGCTATGATCAGTGCAATTCATGTCCATTAACTTGTATCACACAACCTAGTCAACTACAATTTAGCTAATCATACAAGTTGGGACTGTAACCTCCCTAATGACACATATCTCCCAGTGATTGAAAGTATAATGGACAAATGTATGTTGGTACCAAATGTATAGGCTCTTTACACAATATGGTCTATCTGATCTTTACATAATATGTGCTATCAGATCCTTGCATAATATGAGTTATCAGATATAGAAACAAGAGTACACGATACACCTGTCGGGAGTTTGATGGAAAACCATAGATATAAAAGTAGGTCACAGTGACCTAGTAATAGTACGCGACACACCGCCATCCCAAATTGTTCCTACATGTGAGGTTTGATGGTCCTGTATGCATCTGTATGCATCTGTATGCAAGATATGGTCCGGACAATGATTTACCTTTATGTGCAGTAGACCGTGAAAAGTAGGTCACAGTGACCTAATAATAGTACGCGACACACCGCCATCCCAAGTGGTTCCTGCATGTGAGGTTTGATGGCCCTGTATGCAAGATATGGTCTGGACTAGAAAAAGTTAACAGACGGATGAATGAAATACCATAATACAACCCATTATAGACAGGCGTATAAAAACACTGGTTTTTGGTTTGTTTTTAACTAGGTTAAAGAATATATTTATATAACCTTTAAACAATTAGTAAAATGTAAGTTTGCTTTACATTAAATTATTTATCATGATTTGTGAATACATTAAGTTATGTAGACAGAAGCATATTCAGAAGTGTAAGTACTTTCAGGTGCTTGCTATCAATTCCATTTGAGCATTCATTTTGTTAAAAGGACCTGACAGTTACAACTGTTATATTTGGATTGCTTCTTTAACTAGTTTAAAATTTTGGAAGCACCCATAATTTTAATACCAAAATCAAAAGGCTAACAAGGAATTTATTATGCAGTGAACAGATGATGCAATGTGAATTATGGAATTCTTTAATTAGTCTAAAACAGCATTCCGACTCGTAATAAGACTCGATTTGTAATGTGAACTTGTAATGACTTTTGTATGTACCATAAGTCATGAAGACATTGTAGTGATTAGAACATGTCTATATTTCCAATAGCAAGCTCTCAGCCAATTAAATCACATTAAAGAACACCCATCAAGAGTTCTGTCCCTTTTCAAGTTTAGTTTGTATACAAACATGCCATAATTGTTAAGACTTCTTGGAATCCTTTTTTTCCAAATGTGGTCAATAATTATTTTATAACATCAATAAGTTTTTTACATTCATATTTTCTTTATTCTTTGCAAATATGTATATACACATGTATTTACAATTTCCTGCAAAATATGAGAACACTGCTTAATACAACACTTGAGCATAAAAGAAACAAGATGTTAATTTACGTGTACTGGTGTCAAATAAAGGAATGGTCAACAAAACAAAATGAATTTAAAAGTAAATTTTAAAAACGATTAATGAAATTAGAATATTCAATGAAATAACTACCACTAAATATATCAGTTTTAACAATAAACACAACAAATGTTTCTAAGTAAAACAAGTTAATTTTGTAATACAGCACATTTATATCAATGTCATTGTGAACTCATATTTACAAATAACTGTTGTCAGTATAAGAGATAACTGATTTCTAATGAATATATTCCATAAAAGCCATCCTCAAGATAGATAGTAACAATACATGGACAGACAGAATAAATAAATAATAAATAAACAAAACAAAAATAAATAAATAAAAAGGTGGGGGGTGGGGGGTTACCAGTAAGTCGGTATTTTATTTTATTTTATTGTGGAAAAAAAAAAAAAAAAAAAAAATTGTTTCAAAGAAAGAAAAACTGAAGACAGAAAACAAAAAATGGGTCAGGTATTTTAAAATATTTTACGTCTGGCTTAATGCACATTATTACCCAATCAATAGCCTTCTACTGACAGACATGCTGCAGTTGTGCTGGAGTATGAAGCATGGAACGAACACAGTAGACAGATTGTCTGGACACGTCACAGAGAGGAAATATTGACAACTAAATAAACACACAGAGAGACAAACAAAACAAAGACCAACTTGACACTTCCCTAACACTTTTAACATGCACCTGGCACACTAAAACAATCTAACACAACACCAAGTCTGGCTCACAATACTTAAGGTCACAATAAAAAAAGAAAGATTGTCCTATATAATAATAAATATTGGTGATTATTTATATAATGTTTTGATGACACTTTCAGCACTGCTTTTTAAAATGTATTAGTATTTAGAAGAAAAAAAGAAGTCTGGATAAAAAAAAAAAAAAAAAAAAAAATTGCAATTAACCCGTTTGATAGTTTGATTTGTGGACTAGAAAGAGCCATTTTCTTTACATATTCCACCCAGTACTTGTTATTCAACTGTCTCTTGCATTTCATTCTATAGACTTTCAAAACCAGAAACTGCCTACTCCAGTAATCTGTGTATAATTTAAAAAAAAAAAAAAAAAAAAGTGATGGTCTACACTTTCAGAATTGGAATGACACTACCATTATGGCTTACCTAGTATATCAAATGCTACATAGCACACAATAAAAACAAATTAGAAAACAAAACAAAAACTTCAACACAGGGGACATTTAATGTGGTTTATGGGAGAAAGGTAATTTTTATCTCTATTTTAACATCCAAACTGTTATTTTTTAAACAACAAATCCAACAGTATCTGTGTTATTTAAAAGCATATAAAACTTAGGTGCTGGCTGCAAAAGTGGTGGTGATGGTGACTGGAGTTGTGGGTTGTATACCGCACCTCATAATGTAAAAAGACATAATATTATGCAATTGTTAAATGTATATAGAATTTCACATTGTAGACGCAAGACCAGCTTGACATAACAAAAAAATAAAGTAGCAAAATATTTACTACAAAATTATATATGCTGATTATTACAATTAGAATAGTCATTTGAAACAAAATAAATAAAATAGTTGAAAAAACTTTCTGGTGGCCTAGACCGGTCTCAAGTATTTGTGCATCCAGTGGACAAACACATCGAAGTTTACATTTAAAATTTCAAGATGGAAAATATACAGTGTTCCACAAACATCCCCTAAATTCATTTAACATTCTTATCAAAAAAAAAGGGTTCATCTTGACTCATACTCTCACCCAAATGTTGACATAGAAAAAAACCTGCTATATTAATGCACCATCCCAGACAGGGTAGCACATACCATGGCCTTTGATATAATAGTCGTGGTGCACGGCTCAAACAAGAAATAGTCCAATGGGCCCACCGACAGGAGAGGTGTGATTAAACAAATTTTTTTTTTTTTTTTTTTTGGTGGATAACATATTATTTTTGAAAAAGAAGAACGCATTTTAAAATGACAAAAATGGTAAAACATGATATATGGAATAAAAAGAAAGTTGAATTTGAAAAGTACAGGATGTGGAATAAAGAAGAACATAATAATATTGGGGGTCAGTATCACTTTGGACCTGTCAGTCTCAACAGAATGAATAACACACAGAATAATCCAGAGATTGTAGAGTAAAACACAAAAATCAACAACACAAACACAACAATGAAACTGATAACGGCTTTCGTGAAACCTATTTACAAAAAGATCAAAACAAATGTATTAATTCTCAACAACAATATTATAATATATTAACTTATAATTATTGCACTTGAAAGAGTTGTCAGTAATACTTCACACATATATAATGTAGTCTTTATACAAACTTAATATCGGTCAATAAACCTTGGAAATATATAACAATTCCTCTTAATAAGAGTTATTATGTCACTATATGAATAAACATTAATACTACATATATGATTAATTAAATAACCTGCATGTATTCATTAGTGACAAAAGTATGACAAACTATGTATTATTTTAACAAAAAATTCATCATATAAGATAAATAAATGCTATTAGATATAGTACATCAAAATTGTGCCACATTAGCAGACGGACAGAAAAAAACGAGCCAGCCGAAAATGTTGAAACTGTTTTCCTGCTCTATATGGTAGTTATGGCCCTAAATTTCAAGGAAAATTTATATTAACTGTAGATTCAGACATGCATTTTTTATTTCTATTTATTCAAAATAATTTATTTTTAAATAATAAACCTTTTAAAAATTAATACCTTCTGAAGTTCGCTTAAATAATGAGATAAAAAAAAAATGTGCTCTCAAAATTTCATTCTGCCAAAAGGCAGGTGACCAACCGGTTTGACTACCTCACATTTCAAGGCCTGCCATACACACACCACTTATACTACTATATAATCAGTGCTGATACATAAAAACTGCATTCACGGTTAACTACACTGACTTTATTACAGTGATAACAATTTTATCCATTGAATAAAAATATTCGCTATTCAAACATATAGAAAACTGTTTGTTTTTAAAGGGAAATCCCACTCCGAAATCTTTTCGATTTAATAGCATTCCACCATCTACCAGGCTAAGCAATCACGTCAGGGATGTCTTTAAAGTAAAACGATAAACTTAAAATAAATATAAAATGAAATACTCAAAACAATTGCTAGACAACATGTATCTTAATATCAATAACAGATTATATATCAACATCAATAACAGATTATAATACATTACTGTGAAATTGCACGGGTAGAAATAAGTAAAAGTAAACAATATAACAGAAATAATGGAATGGAATGGAATGCAAGGTTAACTGGAATTCTTACAGCCAAACAGTGTAAACAAAAACCACAAATAAGAGAGATCATAATACAAGCTAGGTACATTGAAAAGAATTCCTAGGTTCATGTATATTGAAAAGAATTCCTAGGTACATGTACATTGTAAAGAATTCCTAGGTACATGTATATTGAAAAGAATTCCTAGGTACATGTACATTGAAAAGAATTCCTAGGTACATGTACATTGAAAAGAATTCCTAGGTACATGTACATTGTAAAGAATTCCTAGGTACATGTACATTGTAAAGAATTCCTAGGTACATGTACATTGTAAAGAATTCCTAGGTACATTTATATTGAAAAGAATTCCTAGGTACATGTATACTGAAAAGAATTCACAGAAACAAAATAATCACTAAATTATATAATATTTCATTCAATGTGTACCATAACAGAAATACGATTTATTAACTCTGAGATGCTTTTTGGCAAGCAAGTTGTTGGCTTTTTTGGCAGAAACGTGTCATCATGACATAAATGAAGGTCATACCTGTTGCAACTATTCTTAACATTTCTGTAACAGTGTTGTAATGAAAATCAAAACATTATAAATAAATACCAGAGTTTTCTGCTTCAATTTAGACTTGATTGCAGCAGACTTTCATTTTTCAACAGTGCAGAAGGGTGAAAAATTGCACTTTTCATAATGCTGAATGGGAAACAAAAATTTGATTCCCAGTTTCATCAAACAGGAATCATTGGTTTGCACACTTTGAATAAGTAGGTGCATAGGAAACAAGGTCATTGTCCACATTCCTGAAAACCAAATGTCTGTTTCAACATGACAAGTCATAAATCATCTTATATCTTTTTCTAAGATGATTTTTTTGTTTAAACAAACCTCTAAAACTAGAAAAATGTTGCATCTCTTTGTAAGATATGATGCTGTGGTTACTAGAGAAAAAAACAAGTTATTTTTTTCTAAATATTAAACTATAATTTGAAGAGAGAAAAAGAAAAATACAAAAGTTTCTCAATACGAGTTAAAAATCAAAGAAAATAAACAATACTATACTGCATTCAAAATACTGATCCAAAACAAAGGACATTTACATTACATATATCATTAAACACATTATCTAAACATTGTACTTACAACATCATCTATTTTCATTTTAAATAATAAGTGCCTAAGGCACATGTCAGGTATATACTAGAAAACCTTTGTCAACAAAAAAAATAATAGAAGACTTTTGTTTTTCATCATAAATCATAGAATAGCAGACTTAATCGGCTTTATATACACTAAAAGAGCACAGTGAAACCTGCTTAACAGCCACCTTTTCTAAGCAGTCAGCTGTCCTAAGCAGATTTCCTCCACTTTTCTTAAGTTCCCATTTGGTTGCCCAACACAGGTTTGACTGTAGTCATTAGCATGTCTGTACCTAATAATATTTCAACACTGGATGCTGTATTTACAAAGCAATTGCATTGGTTTACTTCACAGGTGGTCTATGCCCCACCCCCTATTTGAAGCAAAAAACTTAATTTTCTGTCATATATATATATATATATATATATATACATGTGTGTGTGTGTGTCTGTGCACATTTGTGTGTGTGTGTGTGTGTGTATAGATATAAACCAAAAATATATGCTTGTGCCCCACTACAGCAGGTGCCAACTTCCACTTGACATAATAACATTCCTAGGGGCCTGCATCACAGACTACAATGGATAAATCTGAAGATGTCTCAATTTGTTTTACTAGTACATAAACCAGAAATTTTATCTACATTTAAAAGCAACTTCTGTTTTACACTCATACTACACACAAAGTATTATTTACATTAACCAATTTTTTTTATCCACATTAAAAGTATTGTCTTCCGTTTTACATTAACCAGAAATGTTTATTTACATTAAAAAGCAATGTCTTCTGTTTTGTGAACATCACAATGTATTGCCAATCTATACAGATTTTTAAAAATCCATATTTAAAGCATCTCTAATGACTGTCACTAGACATATGTAAAATTAACATTAGTATTTTACACTTAAATAAGTCAAACATTATTCATGCAATTGTTACAAGTTAAAGGGGCTGTTCCAAAAATGATCACTTGGGGTTAGAAAGATTGAAATTTTGATGGCAAAGATGCTTTGACATTTTGGCAGTAGGCTTTTCAAATTTGGGTGGAAAGATGCTTTGAAATTTGGGCATACAAATATTTTGGAATTGTGTGTTAAAGCTGCTGGATTTTAATCCAATAAAACTAACTTTTTTTTCACTCTGGTGGAGGGTATTTAAAAACCAGAGGTTAAATAAGTGGTTGCCTTATCACAAATGGCAACCACATTTTTGAATAGGCACCTATACTAGAAAAAAAAGTGTCAATTATATGTCACTTGTAACTGGACTTATCTGATTTATCCTTGGGACTTTTGACTTTTGAACTTCTATGTATTATTTTAATCCCTGGAAAACAATTGTCTTTTTTCACCACCACCCCATCATGTGATCAATCCTGGAACAGTCTTTATTTTGATAATGGGTTCTTTGATATTAAAGAAATCAAAACGCATCCCGGATGTTGCTGAACGTTCTGACCGCCAGATCACTGGGCAGTCGGAAGTTTATCGTGTTCAGTTTGTCCAGAGATCGCAGTGCATCCTCAAAACCTAAGAAAAAAAGAAAAGAAAAAAAGTTTAATATGGTTATCTGGTAAAGGTGTCAACAACTAAAACCCCTCAATTTACGTTTCAAATAATTCATCAATATTTTTTAAAATGTCATAATATTTTATAGCACCTGCAGCAGTTTTGTTGGAAGATTTTAATGTTGGGACTAAATTACTAACAATGTATGCAAAATATATACACTTATAATTACAATATGACAAGAAACACACTGTATACAGGCCTCTGAGAATTAAAAATCTGTATATTGGTTATGCAAAAACAAATTCAGGGAACCCATTTTGTTTTTACATAACCCGTCATGACCATGTAAATGATGTCATTAATTCGATGCGTGAAAGAAAAATGGGTTCTGCATAACTATACTTAAGCGAGCAATGCGCGAATGAAACCATCACTCTTGCAATTTTCAGCGATCTGCTGTATATACAGATGCTAATACTGTAAACAAGACAATGTGTTTAATATGTAACTTTAGAAAAGTACTCAATGAAACTATCGTGGAAAATCTTCTAATATATGATAAGTAATTTAAAACAATTTACCTGTGCGAGCCACGTAACTCCAGTCTTGGTAATAGGTGTCAATCAGATACTGTGTTCTAAACAACAATCTCAACCATGTAACCAATTTCTTCTCACTGCAAAGAAATTAGAAATTACATTTACAGAACTTTGTTAACATTTCAAAGTGTACACTGATCTGATTTCAATCTACAGCATAACATTTGACTTGCATCTGACAGTCCATAATGTTAACTTCACATGAAACCAGGACATCCAGTTAATTGCTGTTAACATCAAAACTGTCAAATACTTAGTTTGTAGGCAATGTGGTTCTAATATTCAGCAATTAATGATTTGCAACAAGATTTGTAGTGTACTCACAGTCCAAGCAATATCCCATCAGAAACAGTCTCAGTATAATAATAAAAACGTAAATGTTTTTGAAATAATTCAAAATAATTGCAGTAATCTGCATGGCATTTGACTGTCAACACATACCTTTAATAAAACCTTTAATATACCAATCATGGAGCACTGATTGGGACACAAACATTTCAACAAGTAAGAAGGAACTACGTGCACCTCAGGCCAACACTTTACCAGTACTCTATCTCACAACACAGAAATATATATATATATATTTTTTTTATTTAGTCATGAATACCTAGCCTAACCTCTCAACCTAAATGCATTTTCCCCTTTACCCATAAATGGTCAGGTTAAAGCTAAAGTGTTATGGATATATTTTTAAAATTATTATTGAATTATTTAGAATTAATTAGCATTAATTTTCTTACTGTCAAGTGTCAACCTGTTTTAAAACTGAATTTATGTTAGTAACTGATATTATTACATACCTATTCAGTCTTACTATAGTGATAAAGACATTTTCAAACCGTGTGATAAATGGAGAAAACTTGGAGTGTTTTCTCTTTTATAGATACATTACCTGTCCTCAAATAAGGGCACCTCCCCCCCACGCAAGTGGTCTGGTCCGAACATCCCAACAGCCAATGGGATGGCCTAAATTCTTCTACTGCATACTGCTCTCTAGTTCCGGTCACATGACTGTAACTTCCTTCTTTTTCCCTGAGCGCATCGCACGGAGAACAGGCAGTGGGGAGGCCCGGGCGGGATAAAATCTTGAGGACAGGTAATGTATCTATAAAAGAGAAAACACTCCAAGTTTTCTCCATTTCTATAGCCATTACCTGTCCTCAAACAAGGGCAGCATTCAACAGATGGTGGTGGGTGCCGAGATCCGTAGATGCTTGTGATAACTCCCCAACCGGAAAGAGGCTGACTAGTGGAAGAATAAGGCCAACCTTGGTAAGCTCTCTTCCTAGGGATGCCCATCACAGACCAATACAGGTGATGTTAGTAACAACAACCAGAATGGTGGCATCCGTCAGCAGTGTCAGGTACGGCTCCCAGAACAAGGACCAGGAGGCGGCTGCCACATCTCATGCTGGTTCTGACAGGTGGGAAGTCGTAGCCACCAGGGATGCAGGTGTTAGGTAACCCTCACGTATTGAAGTGTTATTTTTTTCAATAACAAGCGACAACCTAATGAGGTGCATCCATCAGAACATTGAACAGAACAAGACCCCCCCCCCCCCCCCCCCCCCCCGAGTGTTTTCTGTCTAGTACATCAAAGAACTGTTAGTTCAATAACGACAACAAATAACCACATGCAGTGCAGGGTAAAGGTTATCGAGACAAAAGTTCCGGCACCAGTGTGTGAACTGTGCAAAAGAACAAAAGTCTAAGCAATCCTCACCTGTCGATTCGATGGACATCTTAGTATGCAGCTCAGAATCCGACAGACATCAACGGCGACGAGGACGGCTTGTATTCAACAGAGTCTGTGCAGCAACAACCAGACCCAGATGATGGAATCCCTCAACGTCCTCTGTGGAGATATCCCTCAGATAATAGTTGGCGAAGGTGGAGTCCATAGCCCAGAAACAACCAGTGATAATGTGCTGAATGGGTGTGTTGCAGCCAAGGCACGGAGTTCATGCGGATTAGTAGCAGATGCAGCAGGTAAACCCTCCTTCTGATAGCCAGTCAGGATAGAAGACCGGATCCAGGTGGCCACCGTGTTCTTGGTAATATCCCTCAACCGACTCTGGTTACAGGAGAGGAAAAGTCTCTTGCGATGTTGTTGAAAAGATCTGGTCCTCTCGATGTACTGGTGCAGGGCTCTGACAGGGCACAACGCCAAGTCCTCAACGTCCGCTGGACCAACGATAGAGGAGAGGGCCTGCACAACATACGAACGAGGCGCTTGGTATGGTAACTGATTCTTTGCAACAAAGGTCATGAGTAACCCCAAGTTCCAGTAGCGACATCACGAACAGTAGCGATGACCTAAACGTACCCAGCGATGGTAGACCCCTTCAATCGTAAAGCGGTCCGCTGATACAGCAAAAAATCAGCGAGACGAGGTATCTGGATCGTCTGAGGTTTGAGTTTTTGCCGAAAACACCATCAGTGAAAGCAAAGTCATCTGACGTTGTAAGCCGCAGTAGTAGATGATCTTTCAAAATGGCCGCCATGGACCGTGAAGAAAAGCCTTTCTTCCTCAAACTCTTGGAGATAAAGTCCACGCATGCAGTTGTAACAACTGCGGACGTGGATGGTATAGTCTTGACGTGGGATGCAGCAACAGATGATCCCAGTCTGACAGTGGTAAAGGATGTGGATCGGCAAGACGTATTAGATCTGGATACCACATCCTGGATAACCACATCGGAGCAATGAGCAACAGGCGACAATGGTACAGCTGAAACCTCTGAAGCACCCTTGGAAGGAGGATTGGTGGAGGAAAAGCGTATGCGTCAATCTGTTCTCAGCTGATGGCCAAGGCGTCGAGATCCAGAACTTCGGGATCTGGCACCGGAGACACGTAAACCCTCAGCTGATGGTTGAATCGTGTGGCGAAGAGATCGATGTTTGGTGTCCAAAGTCTGTCGCACACCCATCGAAACGCTTCGGGATGGAGCATCCATTTTGTCGGCTGTGGAGACGATGGCCGAGACAGCATGTCGGCTAGTACATTGGAAACCCCTGGAATATGGCGAGACCAAAGTTGCAGTGGAATCTCATCGACCAGCTTGTAGAGAAGATAAGTCAACTGCAGCAAACTGCTGGAGTGGGTTCCGCCCTGACGGTTGATATAAGCCGCCGCGGTGGTACTGTCTGTGGCCACCATGAGAGAGGCCCCTGTCAACATCTGTCGCCAATGAAGGATAGCGTAGTAGACTGCCAACAACTCTAGCAGGTTGATGTGGAGTCCAAGTTCGTCTGGTTGCTGAGATAGGCTCCCCAACCTTCCAGTGACGCGTCGACGAACAGGTGATGTGTGGCTAGGAAGGGCCAAATAGAGACACCGTCTAAGACATTCGATCGAAGCTGCCACCACTGCAGGCTGAAGCGTAGATTGTCCGGGAGCAAGATGATCAAGTCCGGATTGTTGAAACGAACAAACGGGTTGAGAAACATCTGCAAGTGCTGCAACTGGAGACGACACCTCCGAGTGTCAAATCCTGGGCGGAAGTGAGGAGACCCAGGAGACTCTGCCAACCGTGGAAGGTCATTGGAGCGGTGAGGGCTATGGCAATCATGGTCTGGATCTTCTCCCAACGGTCTAGAGGGACTTGAACGAGGCCCAGGTCGGGTCGAAGCCAAGCGCCTATGAACTGTAGAGACAGTGTGGGAGCCAGTCGAGATTTCCCGATGTTGATAATCCAACCCAGATGCTTGAGAAAGTCCATGATGAAGGCAACATGTGCAGTAAGCCCTGTCTTGCTCTGGCACTTCATCAGGCAATCATCGAGGTACGAGTAAAAGGATATATCTCTGTGATGCAGGAAGCGGGACATCGGAGTCGTATTCTGGTGAACAGCCATGGCGCCATGGATATCCCAAAGGGCAGGACTGTCCATTCGTAATGCCGACCCTGTAGTACGAACCTGAGGTAGCGATGACAATCGGCATGCATCGGAACATGAAGGTAGGCGTCCTTGAGATCTAGAGAGGTAAGCCAATCCCCCGGTTTGATCACGGCAAGAACATCTCGCAACATTAACATCTTGAAGGACGGAGGAGGAAGCAGGTAGTGGTCGTTGAAAAACGCCAAGTTGTGGATCATTCGCAGCTCTGGTGAATCTTTCTTCGGCATGAGGAAGATGTCCGAGTAAAAGCCGGGTGTTAGGCGTGCTTCCGAAATGCTGCGAACAGCTCCCTTCACCAGTTTGTTGACGGACTCCTGTAGGACCTTGACTTGTGATACGGAATGCCGCGGTTCTCGAGGTGAAGTGGTTAATGGAGGGATGGAAGACAAGTGCAGACGATACCCTGTCTTCAAGATCGACGTGACAGACGGATCTTGGCAAAGTGTCTCCCAGTTTGCCAATAACAGCGAAGTCGACTTCCGACCATGGATATTTCGACCGGTGTGTTGCACACCGGAAGCGTCAAAACCGAGTCGTTGTTCTGGTTCAAAATCAGGGGCGGGCGTAGGTCGAGACAATCTGAGTAGTCCAAGACTGGTTGGCTGGCGTCAACGTCGGCCAGGCTTCCCCTGGGTCCGAGCGGGAGGACCGGATGGTCGTCTGTCCGGAAACCGTCGAGAAGGTTGACCTCGAAAGGAACCTCTCCAGCGCTTAGATGGTGGTTGTGCAGTGAACGTAGACTTTCGCTTCGTGGATTCCAACGTCGAAATAAGTTGTAAAGCTTTGACAGTTGCTGTCGACTGCTGGTCTTTATCATTGGCCGTAACCACGTCAGAAACCTTGCCTGCAAACAGCTTTGTTGCGGACCACGGTTGAGCTAACAGCTCCTTATGCTGGAGATCCAAGGTTGATTTTTTCAGATAAGCCTGGCGATGGTACTGCATCAACATCGATGACATAGAGGTAACCGAAGACGTCAGGAAAGCCAGCATCTGCGCCGATTGTTGAAACAGCGCGTAGCACCGTGCATCTTTTGCCTGGGTGGCCATCGCAGCAAGGAAAACGTCCAAGTAAGACAACACAAACAAGCAACGTCTCTGGGCAGTATCCATGGCTTGGACCTGTTTGTCCATCAAATCCACAGTTGACGACTTCCCAAGACGGTGAACATCTTCATCCAAAGACAGAGCCCCATCTTTAAATGGCATGTCAAACACCGGATACATACTGTGATTCCAAGACGGGAAGGCGACAAAGGACGCCGTCTCTTTAAAGGTGCGGTCTAAATCTGTCGCCACGTCGGATATGAGTGTACCGGCTGCCAAGGAACGGATAACCACATCTTCCGGAGGGACATCAGTCGCTATCATCGGTGTCGGTCCCTTCTTGGACGGCATTGGTGGATGTGGCAAGGACGGCAACATGTCATAGACGGCCGCCAAGCAATCCCTCATAGTCATATGGTCAGTAGAGTCAGGCTCATCAATGATAGAAACCGCTGTAGGCGCTGCATCCCCAAAGTCTCAGAGCACTCGAGCACAGGCCAATCGATCTGCCGAAATGGAAGCCGCCGGTGAACCCTCGGAGGCCCTGGAAGTCACATCAATCAAAGGTCGGCGCTGACAATCCATGGAACCCGTAGGGAGCCGTGCAGGTCGTGGGGAACGGCTAGTCCCGGCTCCGATGCGCCGAAGATGACTTCCCCGCCGAAGATCGGTGAGCCTTGAGTCCGTGGAACGTCTATCTGCATGAGCCGGCTTCTTAGAGGGCTGCGTAGAGACCGCAGACCTGTCATCCGAAGTCTTAGGTATCGGTGAAGCTGAAGAAGCCGCACCCCCTGAAGAGGGGACTGGAACCGGACCTGACCCCGAAACCGCCGGTTTGGGTAAGGTCGCCATTGACGCCATTGTTTCTTTTAGCATGGTCGGTAGAATTGAACATAACACTTCCGCCACGGAGTCAGCAATCAAAGGCGAAGATTCCACCTTCTTGGTCCTCGCTGACACCACCTTCAGGTAAGCCACGAACTCGACATAAGACAACCCCGAACAAAGGTCGCATCTTGAAGTGAGGCCACGCGAAACACGACAACCCGGACATAAGTCGTGAGGGTCGCCGCCGGCAGTAAACTTCTTGCAGCGTAAACACGCTTGAACTAGTCGCTGAACATTATCAGACATGATAATAATAATTTTTCAATCTGTGAAAAGAAAGAAAAACCAACCATAACACAAACACAAAGCCGGTAAATAAAGATGCCATTTTGCAAATGGCGTCCGACACGACAACCGGCGATATAAACAACATTTCATGTAATTAAACGCTTGGAAAGTCAAGCGAATACGCGAAAGACATACGAAAGCTAACGAAAATGAAGGTGAAAAACATTTCACCCAAACACGAATACAAAACCAAAGGTCTTATAAAAAATAAAAATTTGACTCCAAAACAGAGCCAAGCAAATGGACGTCCAGACCCTTTAGCGAAGAGAAAAAGAAGGAAGTTACAGTCATGTGACCGGAACTGGAGAGCAGTATGCAGTAGAAGAATTTAGGCCATCCCATTGGCTGTTGGGATGTTCGGACCAGACCACTTGTGTGGGGGGAGGTGCCCTTGTTTGAGGACAGGTAAATGTGAAAAGAAATTTATCTTGTATAGCATATATGTGCGATCTGGACTGGAACTTTCAAATGGGGAATTCCCTTTTTATCTTTACTGGAGTTAGCACCTTTTTGTTACTGACGTCATATATGATTTACAAATTCCGTCACATCGTATTTGAAACATTACACAAGATTGCCGCAGAGCAAGGTTCTTAACGTTTTGATCATAGATTTATGATGTTAAATTAAAAACGTTTTTCTAAAGCATAAAAGAAGGTATGTAATAACTACAGAACTTGACATACATTGTTTTCACTTCCTATTTATTGCACTCGTTTATTTTGTGAAAGCATATACCACTCGACCACTGGTGTGATGACATATCCATGAGGTCTTATGGTATATATTCTTGCGTAAAATAAACTCATGCAAAATAAACTCGTGCAATAAATAGGAAGTAAAACCAACGTATGTGAAGTTCTGTATATTTATAACATGGTGATGAAGCTTGTAACTTTAGTACATGCTAAGAAATATTCACTTGAGAGTCTTGAAGTGTGAGTCTTCACTTCTCTTGAGAGGGGTGTGACTGGAGATGTTATAACATGGTGAGGAAGCTTGTAACTGATGTACATAAATAAACACTCACTTGAGAGCCAGACATATGAGAGCCTTGAAGTGCGAGTCTTCACTTCTCTTGAGAGGGGTGTGGCTGGAGATGACGGTGTCGATAGCACCTAGCAAAGTCTGTTTAGCTGTGATGGGGCGACCGCCAACAATGTCCAGGTGAAACGACTGCGATAGCTTTCTGGCTGGTGATTCATTATACTCCCGACCATGCTGTAAACAATATATCTTATAGTAGCACCAAAAATAGTCTTCTTTTTTTTTAAAATAAAAATAAAATAATTTTTTTATATTTTGTTATCCCAATGACAATGTGAAGGTTGGGGAGCCTTGAATCATTGTCTTACAATGTAGAACATAAAATAAAATTATAATACATTTGTGTGTACATATATAAGTAATTATATGATAAAGACTATGACAATTTTTTTTAATGTATGATATATATATATATATATAGAAACTAGGGATATTTGGTGCCATATGTTTATTGCCATAACATAGGATTATTTCGACACTTGGTCAAAAGAGAGGAAACCTGCTGATGTCAGCAAGGGGTCTTTCTGTTAGGCAGGAAAACAAACAAATACAACAAGGATCCTGCATCCCATCACACCTCAGAGTAGTGCTCTACCATTGTAGTACATCCCCACAATTACTATTTGGAGGTAATAAATACACTGGTGTGATGACATATATCACACATTTTCATGGTGTGTATACATACAAATACTAAATCACTTTATTTTTGCAAAGCATAATGAAGTCTTAAACCACAATTGAAGTTAGACATCAGACATGCTTGTTTGTAATTCTATACAAAAGCCACTTTAGGAAAGGAATACGTGTTTAATGACACCTCAGCACATTTCAAACTACGGTTATTTGGTGTCTAACATAATAGTTATTTTGAACTTTATGCTATCTGACAACAAACTTCACTAAATATTTTAAATTAAAATGGTCCCGTAAAAAAATAATATTAACAGGAGATTTTTAAGTGTGTAATATCATTTGTACCTTCATGTCATAATACTTGAGCATAAGGTCCCAAGCGTGAAGCATCTTCGTGGTCTGTGCAGATCGACTCGGAAAACATCCCAGTGGAATGACTGATGTACTCTGACCTACCTGTAAACAAACATAAAACTTTTTGTAATAGTTGAAAGTATTTCACACCATCTAAAAACTAGAGTCTGTAGGCTTTAATGTAAGTTGTGTATATTGTGTAAAAAAAGAAAAGAAGATAAGGCATTATACATACAGCCATTTGAAATGCTACCTACCTCCATTAGTCCATGCTGTACCAGATCTCTGATTGCCATGGCCAGGTTTTTGCGAACACACTGAGTTAAGGCAGGGCTGTTGTGCGGGATCTGAAATAAACAGTGTTCATATTCTTCGTCATCAAATTCCATTACTTTTCGTGACTCTTATTTTTTTGAAGGATTTTCAAGGATTTTTCTGCAGTCATCATTTAATGCAGATTGTCCCTTTGCTTGTGTTGTTTCAAATGAGGTGGGGTGGATTTCAATCAATTTTCATTTTGCAAGTCCCAAATTTCCATCAGTGTCCAGCTCTGTGAAAGGACATTTGCTAATTTCATGACTTTCCAAAATAGGAAGGTCTCACAGAAACATGATATCAAGGCTGAGAATGAAATCTTCTAAAACATGTCTTACAACACTAATGAACCATTCACATGATACATTTCACTCTAAAAATTAATTCTTTACCCATTTATCTTAAGAAAGTTTTAATTCACCATGATAAAAACAATATCTTCATGATGTAATCACGAATTATGTATGATGGTGAGTAATCGGCACAGAACATAATTCAACAATAACTGTTATATGATTAGGTTGCGAGTACGACTATAATGTAGACAAGTTTACCTCCTCTGAATCAGATGAGTAGTCATCTGTGTCTGTTGTAGTTTCCTCATCTTTCTGTTCAGCCTCCACAGCTGCCACCTCCAGTGTTTTGTTAATGGCGACTTCCAGCTTTGCTCTCAAGTCCCTATAAATACACATACCGGTAATGTTAAATTTCACTAGCTAGATTAATTAGTGGTAAGCACTGACATAAAGGTCATGGATATTTGATAGCCTTTTAGGTGTTCAATAACTGGATTATACAATTCCTACTGTACACAGTAAAGTTTGTTTTGTTTAACGACACCACTAAAGCACATTGATTTATTACCGGTAATCATCAGTTATTGAAAAGAAAGTTTGTTTTGTTTAATGACACCACTAGAGCATATTGACTTATTAATCATCGGCTATAGGATGTCAAACATTTGGTAATTTTGACATATAATAGCAAGGGATCTTTTATATGCACTACCCATAGCACATACCACAGCCTTTGATATACCAGTTGTGGTGCACTGGCTGGAACGAGAAATAGCCCAATGGGCCCACCAATGGGGATCGATCCAAGACTGACCGCGCATCAAGCAAGCACTTTACCATTGGGCTACGTCCCGACCCTACCGTACACAGGGCTACTTCCCACCTTTACAGTACACGGACTCCTAGAAATTTACACTAATAATTCAAATACTATATAAACAGTTAAATTGTATTATTGATTATTACAATTATTTCTCAACTAACAAGAAACAAAGAAAGAAATGTTTTATTTAATGATGCACTCAACAAATTTTTATTTACGGTTATATGGCTCAGACATATGGTTAAGGACCACACAGATATTGAGAGAGGAAACCCGCTGTCACCATTTCATGGGCTACTCTTTTCGATTAACAGCAAGGGATCTTTTATATGCAGCATCCCACAGACAGGGTAGTACATACCACAGCCTTTGATATACCAGTTGTGGTGCACTGGCTGGAATGAGAAATAGCCCAATGGGCCCATCGACGGGGATCGATCCAACACCGACCGTGCATCGAGTGAGCGCCTTACCAGTGGGCTACGTCCTGCCCCCTTCACCTAACAATTGCTATTGTTAGTTAGAGACAAAACCAATAGATAACTTGCTGCCCTTACCCCCAGTGATTTCCTTTACTTGTTTTCTTCAAGATGTTGCGTTTGAACTCACGACTGCCACACCCAAGATGACTGATTATGTAGATTTGTATTATCGCCAGTGTTTTCTTCATCATCTGGATTGTCGATTCGTTCAAGGTCTGTGAAAATTCATGTAATGTTAGACACAAACAAACCAGTTTACCGGCTGAGAGTAAAGCTTAGGACAAGATAATGGATACTGTTTTCTGAGGTAGGACTTCGGTTTTAACGGAGATCATAAATATGGGCAGATTTCATATTTATAACATTTAATATTTAGTGTTTGACAGTCGTATCACCATTTTCATCTCTATATTCCAATAATAAATGTATGTTTAAAAATAATGATAATAAATATTATGTTTGGTTCCATTAAATTTATAAATTATTCAAAAATATATACACTGCATAAAAGATTAACAACTGTTTTGTGCCAACAGGCAGAATAATCTCTCAGGACTTTCTCCATTTTGTCATGAAAATCATTTTATTACATTTGAATTTTCTCATTTTAATTTTCAAGACTTTTCTTTTATGAATTCTGCAAACTATTATTTGCTACTTTCAAGAATATATCTGTCCAATGAATGTTTATAATTTGGAAAAATATTTTCATAAAATACTTTTGATTCTTTGTCCTTTCTGTTTCGCTCCCTGCAGTTTGCTGTGTGGCCATCTCTAGTACTGCTGACTACTTCCCCTGGGCTATCCTAAAGTCAAATATTGTAATGAAATTTGTAAACAAGTAAAGAAATAGAAAATATTTTCAATGAAATGCTAGCTGATTTATATTTTTAAAATTTAACAGACAGTAATAAATATTGTCAAACCTGTGGTAAGCAGCCACCTGAAGGTGTATAATAATGGTATTTTATAGAGGTGGTTGTTTAGAGGTCAGTGTATACAAAATACTTAATAAAGGTCAATTTGGCCGTAAACACAGCTGGTTGCTCTTCAAACATTTAAGTCTATTTGTATATCTTCACTGAAAAAAAAAACCCAAACAGAATCTTCACTCCTAGGTTACACTATTTTTATTTTTATTTATCTTTGGCACACACCTCAGCTATCTGGGCCAATGTCAAACCCAGTACCTATAAACCTTAAAGTTATGGGTGTTAAGAACTACCGTATATTGCTGTGTATTAGCCGAATCCTTGGATAAGCCGACCTCTTAGTTTGATCCTAAATATCTAGTACAAAATCATCGGCCTTGTGTATAAGCCGAAGTCATCATTTGTCAAGCTGTATGTTGTATCGATTTCAATAATACTGTCAACAAATAGACTTGTGCTTTTCTTGTTCATTATATTTGTTTTCCCTTTAATTATTACAAACACGGTAATCGTGATCACAATCAATGCAGCAATGCTAACATCTACCATGCCGTGAAATATAATTTAGAACTGATAAAGCATAACAGAAAAATCAATAATTCAAGCTGTAACAACATATCACTGCACACAAGTAACTAATTTATTCACTGGACAGCAAAAAGTAAAATCATTGAGGCATTTTTAATCCCCCACCACACACACAAAAACAAAAGATGTGGTCCGTGACTGCAGTTCACTGTATAATGGTATGGTCATGTGACAATAGTGGGAGTAATTATCGTCCTGAAATTCATGTTATGTTTTTTCAGTTGGTAATGTTAATAATGAGCGTAATTTATTTATGGCATTACTTTAGTTTAATGCACCCTCCCAACAAAACAATAATATTCGAAATATAATACTTGTTTGAAGAAAAAACACCGTTTTGTATCTTAAATTTGCTATATGAAAGACTGGTCTCAGCACAGGTCAAACAAAGATGGCGGACAGTTGGAAAGAATACGTTTTTACCATTGAAATAACAATAAAATAAGTTATTTTTTATTATTATTTATCAAACTTATAATGCATTCAAGAACAAAAAACTGCATAATACTGCATGATGGAGTGTTTTATTTATACTGTGCACAAATTATTGTTACATAATCTGTGAAAGGCTAAGGGTCTGATCAAAATTTATAAGTCACGGTTGGTAGTATTGTGGATCGGAATTTTATGCTCCAATTTGTTGCCTCCGTGTATAAGCCGACTGTCTTTTTTTAAAAAGTGTTTCTAGACTTCAAAAGTCGGCTAATACACGGCAATATACGGTACATTTATGATTAATTTGCACACCTATTTCATGTCTAAAACCTTTATATAAGAACCAACAGTGCATCTATATTTGTACAGGTTAAAAACATTTCAACACAAGTCTGTATGTGTTACAGTCATAGCATCTAACTCAACTTAAAATCATTTGAACAATGTTACCTTCACCAGTATTCAACAGAAAGTCAGCTAATAATCATTACTTAATTTTTAAAGATCAAACTGTTACCTTTGAATGCACAGTACACACACATCTCTTCTCACCAAGAGGCCCTGGAGAGGTTGCTTCACCTTTAAAATAACACAACTCAGTCTAGATATACACGACAGAAAAGAAATTAAATATGTTCACAATTCACAAACAGAAATGTTTTAACCTTATGAAGTTTATGGAAATTTGTTGATGGGGAACTCAACCTATTTGGTGGGGTTAGGCATTCTCCAACACAATTTTTTTAAATCTTTGTGTGGCCTTACAGATGATTACCTAGCATCTGGAAGACAACCCCTTCCCCAAATGTTTTAGATAGTAATTTTTGGTCGTTTCAAAGTAACCTTTAAGCAAGGACAAAAACATAAATTTTAGGGTCCTGAAGTAAGGAAAGACAAGCCATCACCACCACCAATTCCTGTGATGTTATTGTTTGTGAACTAGCACAATGAACATTTTCATAAAAGCATCATTAAATTACAAATGCATTAAAATTCTGTTATTTAGATGTTGAAAGGTTTGAACTGAATAGCTCCAACAATCGCAGGCTTGAGATAAACGTAATAGTTGTTAGTTAAAATTATGGCATGGAACTATTTCTCCACCTCAACATACCCTGGCGCCAATGAGATAACAAGAGATTAAGATAACATTTGCATTTTTTCAAGTATATTTATGCTGTATTTCATATATTAACTGTAAAGCATTTCCATTATTTTAAAAAAGAAAACTGATAAAAGCTAGTATCACACCTTGTAGAAAGTCGATAAAGCGTTCCAGATCACCGATTTGTGTTTTCAGCTGATCCACAAGTTTCTCTTTCACTTTAGCTGGGTTGACAATCTGTAAGGTAAGAAATATACATTACTGATAAAAACTATGTCAACTTTGTTTTAAAATGTAAATTTTATGGATGTATAAAAATAATAGATCAACAAGAATCCTTGAAATCTGCTTGTACCACTAGTGCATGTAAAAGACAAACTTAAACTATTGTAACTATACAAGTGTACCTCAATCTCTTGTAACTATACAAGTGTACCTCAATCTCTTGTAACTATACAAGTGTACCTCAATCTCTTGTAACTATACAAGTGTACCTCAGTCTCTTGTAACTATACAAGTGTACCTCAGTCTCTTGTAACTATACAAGTGTACCTCAGTCTATTGTAACTATACAAGTGTACCTCAGTCTCTTGTAACTATACAAGTGTACCTCAGTCTCTTGTAACTATACAAGTGTACCTCAGTCTATTGTAACTATACAAGTGTACCTCAATCTCTTGTAACTATAGAAGTGTACCTCAATCTCTTGTAACTATACAAGTGTACCTCAATCTCTTGTAACTATACAAGTGTACCTCAATCTCTTGTAACTATACAAGTGTACCTCAATCTATTGTAACTATACAAGAGTACCTCAATCTCTTGTAACTATACAAGTGTACCTCAATCGCTTGTAACTATACAAGTGTACCTCAATCTCTTGTAACTATACAAGTGTACCTCAATCGCTTGTAACTATACAAGTGTACCTCAATCTCTTGTAACTATACAAGTGTACCTCAATCTCTTGTAACTATACAAGTGTACCTCAATCTATTGTAACTATACAAGAGTACCTCAATCTCTTGTAACTACTGTAAATCATGAAATTAATGCGAGCAAGTAATTAATGCGAAAAATGCGGCGCATTTTGTTTAGTCTCATTCCCAATACAAAAAATGTGCAGGATTTTACTATAATACTTCTAAATAAAATAAAACTTTTATAATATAAAGATGAAACAAAATACAAAAACAATTTTAAGTTTTGTGAATACTTCAAGAATCTTTCTTTCGTTTCGATGTTGCCATTCTATTTTCACTTTCCTGGAATATCATAGCGGTTATATAATACAGTGATGTTCCAAATGTTTTGTTTTTAAAAAGTTCATTTTGCGATGTGAGTATTTTTCAAATTTTCTTACACTTCTGGATTACTGTATACATTTAAACTGTTTTGAACATTTGTAAAATTATCATCAACAAATTTTATTACTAAATATAGTCCTTTAAAAATGAAACAGTAGAAACTTATATAACCGCAACCAACAATCCTTGCATATTTCTTCAAACCATTTGGCTCGACTCTATACATGGGATTTTAAGTTAGACTGGTCGCAAGTTGTCACTGTTGCAATATATCGCATTTGTTAACGTCTATTCCTGTGCTGCGCATCAAGTGTATAAAATTAGTCTAAAATATTTGTTAGAATAATACGTCTGCGTTCGCGTGAAATATTGTTCCCTGCAATAGCGACCCATTTACCTTTTATTCCTACTGGTGGATTAATTAGAAGCAATCACCACACAAAAGTGCGAGGCATACCCTTAACAATAAGGTGTAGTTATACTAATTACACTACTTTAAGTAATTAGGGCTTTCTGGTCGACCTACCATGCGATTAGCTTCAGATTATGTAGTAGCTGTCAAAACAACTACTGACTTCTTTTAACATGAAAGATGAAGCCCAAACTATAATAAGAACACAACTGTGTTTTTTATGTGATGTGGACTTTTGCCCGACGCATTAATAAAAATACGCATTTGTGTTCACTCATGTACGGACGCAATAATATCATGACGCATTAATTTCATGACGCATTAATTTCATGATTTACAGTATACAAGAGTACCTCAATTCAATGAGACATGATACCAAAGATATATTTTAATAAAGATAATCTTTATTTACATGTGCAAAAAAATATGACTACTTGTAAATCATTAGATGTGCACCAGAACTGTCAATTGTTGCAAATCTCTGACAGATTAACTATATAAAAGTGCTTTAGAACAATTCTTAGTTATATATATTTTGTTGGCAAAAACATTTCACTCTATATTTACTATACCAATGCAGAGGTGCATAAAACCATAAAATTAATGAAGATGTGATCCTCTGTTATTTGTAGCATAATTTACTCTGAGTAAATAATAAGTTATAATAAATATCATGTGTATGGACTGACCTGACCAATGGCATGATCCACAACTTGACGTAGCTCATCTGTACTCAGAACATCAAAGTTCTTGAGGTCAAGGTCAAGTTTGTGTCGCAGTTCATCAATCACGACCTTCTGCTTCTCCATTACCTGATTTGTTGGTAGTTCAGCATCCCCAGTCTAAAAACAACCATTTGTTAAAATAAAATATTAAGTATTTTATTGTTTAAGGTCTGTTTTTGTAATACTTGAATTTTGTCACAGAAAAAGATCCATGAGCATAGTAATAGGATTTTGATTTGTTCGTAAAGTTGCTGATTTAATATTTAAGTTCTTGTTATAGTAGGGGGGGGGAATGCTTGCTTGATGCACGGTCGGTTTAGGATCTATCCCCGTTGGTGGCCCTATTGGGCTATTTCTCGTTTCAACTGATGTAACAAAGGTTGTGGTATGTACTATCCAGTCTGTGGGATGGTGCATAAAAAAGATCCCTTGCTGCTAATCGAAAAGAGTAGCCCATGAAGTGGCGACAGCGTATTTCCTCTCTCTATATCTATGTGGTCCTAAATCGTATGTCTGATGCCATATAACCATAAATAAAATGTGTTGAGTGCATCGTTAAATAAAACATTTCCTTCCTTTCTGTTATATTAACTAGCAATAGCTTCATTATCAATATTTGATTAAATAAAAATAAAATTGTTGGTGGGATATACAAAACAATTGCCTCCCACATATGATCAGTTCTGGAAGGGCTCTGAAGAAACCATGACATCTGACAGGCAGTCGTGACTGTCTTTTTGCTGATAATGCAAGAAAAACATTTACAGAACTTCAGTGCTGGTACAAATTTCTAGATCTAGTAGTTGAACATTTTCATTCACCTCATATGCGTATGTCTCCAGATCTACCAGCTGTGACTTGAGTTGATGGATCAGTTCTCGCTGCTTCTCTCTCTGTTCGGCTATCTTGGACTCGTGCTCTCTTTCACTCTGCAGAGGCAAATTCAGAATACAACTCATCACCTTTGCATACATTTCAATTAAATTTTTGTCAGAATAAATTCTGTTGAAAATGTCACAATATTGAGACAAATGTGGCTGCCATTTGAAGGAAATATAATTAATTTGTTACTAATGTGAAAAAAAACCAACAGTTGGTTGATCACCAAAAAATGGGAGTTATCCATCCTTAAGCCGCAGAACACTTATTTTGCTGTTACATAGGTGGCCGCATGCCATATGCACAACTGATATTACTTAGTAATGATAACAGGAAAAAACCTCAAAACACAAGGTTATTTAAATACTACATGTCAGTCTACATGTAATCAGCATCGTATTTTGTTAATTTTGTAATGAAGACTTATTTTCAAAACAATACTAATAAGCTGGTAATGTTGAATTTCAGTCTACTTAAACATTTTGTATTTAAGTAAATATGCAAAATTTCATTAAAACCAGTTGATTTGATTTGATTTGCTATTGATTTGGTGAGTCTTCAAAGCAAACATTAAGTGCAGAATTTACAAAACATGTTCAATGCACCATGTGCAAGTTGTAAAAAACAAGGACAAAACAAGACACATGACTGTGGTTAAACACCTAGCACTTATGGTAAATTATTAAACATATCTACATTTTTTTATTGATATTTAGTAAATTCTACCCTAATTCTCTTACCATTTCCTCTAGCAGCTGTGCGTCTTGAACATGACAGCCCCGTACATCAGGGATGCCCTTGAAGGCAAACTCCTCAAGTTCCAGAAGAAGAGTCTGAATATAATAAAATGTTTAATCTGTCATTAAAATGGACAGCTTCATTAAAGCTATAATTCTCAAGGATATGGGGATTTATTTTATTTAACCAATTGGAATAGATCATCAAATTTGTCCCTGCAATGCACTACTGGTCATTTCTTTCAGCTGCAATAGGTTTTATATATAACATATATATATTTATTATATACATAGCAATGAAATATATAGATCTAAAGAAACCATAAAAGTGATATCTGGTGAAAAGTCATATTAGTTAGTGATAATATAGAAATCATATTTTTGTAAAAATGTATGATTAAGGGATAGACCGGCGTGAAGGAACTTCGTCGCTGCCCTAAATGCCATTAGGCATGACAGGAAATGAGAGTATGATTAAATTATCTCTCTTTGTGTTGTTTCTTCGCATTTAAGTTTGATGATTACCAATGCATCTGATCATATATGAAAAATTTATTTATACAACTGTACTTGTAAAAAACTGTAAAAAATGGATATGAAGTGCAATTACAATAAAATATCTAAAATGAATTAAATACAAAGCTAAATAATGATGACACAATGTCCTGTAATTAAATTTAAGTTAAAATTTAATGGCGTTCGATTAGTTTTGTTTTTGTGGAGTGTTTTGGAGGATCGCTTTGTCAGGTATGTTTGCACAGCAGTATTATTAAATAAATGTTAATTTAATAATTAAATAAAGATAATTTTTATTACAAGTTCTTTTAAAAAGTCTATGGTCAAATAAATTTTCTGGATAAGTTCCATCGGAAGAAATATATCATGGCGTTACGTGTTTTCGATAGGATAAGCAAAAGATATTAACAAAAAGTGAAAGATATTGTCAAAAATTAGGAAAGATGTATATAATAAATAGACCATTTCATGGTGTTTTTCTGAATACAATTTTTATGTCAACTTGTGATGTGTGAAAACCATATTTTCACTCACTGCATTGCTATTTGTGAAAATATGGTGTTCACACATCAATCGTTGACATAAAATTCTATTAAAAAAAAAACCCATCAAATAACCTCTATGTACTTATTTATTAGTAAAGAATACAATGGAATTAAATTTCTTACTATAAACTGGTTTGATGTTAAAAAACTAAAACTAAACCAAAGACATCAAACAATTAAAAAATAATGATAGTGACATAATATACACATAAAATGTACATCAAACTGATATTTGTAACTGACAAATCATGAAATCTTTAACCTAGATGAAAAAAGGACAGATTTGCTATTATTTACAGTGAGGGATATGTGGCGGTTCACGGATATCGGTAAGAATTTAAAGCAATCTATTCATTCCCAATTTTAAAACTTGACAGATATTAAATTGTGAAGAAGTTTTGTTTTGTTTTGTTTAACGATACCACTAGAGAACATCGATTTATTAATCATCGGCTATTGGATGTCAAACATACGGTCATTTTTGACAGTCATAGAGAGGAAACCCGCTACATTTTGCCATTAGTAGCAAGGGATCTTTTATATTCACCATCCCACAGACAGAATAGCACATACCATGGCCTTTGATATACCAGTCGTGGTGCACTGGCTGGAACGAGAAATAGTCCAATGGGCCTGCCGATGAGGATCAATCCCAAATCGACCGCACATCATAGACTTCCAGAATTTATCACAAGGAGGTAGACAAATGGTTATTGTTTTCCAAAGAAATATTAAAATTTTAATATATATTTTTTAATGATAAAATTAATTTGTTAAATAGACAGTTGATGGTGAAAATTTCTACTCTGGACATACAGTCATTTTTGACAGTCATAGAGAGGAAACCCGCTACATTTTGCCATTAGTAGCAAGGGATCTTTTATATTCACCATACCATGGCCTTTGATATACCAGTCATGGTGCACTGGCTGTGACAAGAAACAGCCTAATGTGCCCACCGACAGGGATCAATTCCAAATCGACCACGCATCTAGTGAGATTTTTACCACTGGGCTATGTCCCACCCCAAATTGTGAAGAAGGCTGACTTCCTAAGCTGTGTGCTAACCTCCTTGTCTTCCGGTGAGGAGCTGACGATCTGCTTGAGTCGGAACTGGACCTGTGCGAAGTGAGTGGTCAGAGCCAGGAGGGACGAGTTCAGTTGTTCCTGCTCCTCCTCCAACGCCTGCATCCGATCCATCTCACCAACATGGCTAAAACAAAAGAAACGTAAAGTTTAGTCTGTTTAAGTCACTGGAGCACAAGGATTAATTAGATTTTGGCTATTGGATGTCAAATATTTAATAATTCTGACAATATACTGATGAAATCTTATAGAGCAAACCCGCTACACTTTTTGTTAATAGTTTTATATCCACTTTTCTATAGGACAGCACATACCATAGTCTTTGATATACCAGTTGTGGAGCACTAGTTGGTATGAGGAAAACCCCTATGGGTCTACTGAGGTTGTTCAATCCTATGATCCAAGTACCTCAGGTACTAAGACCAAGCTCTAGATCTCACCCATCCCATGAAACAAAAGAAATGTCACTGTAATTAAAACAATTGAGACAATTTTTTTTAAAGTTAGTTTGTTTTGTTTAACGACACCACTAGACCACTTTGATTTATTCATCATGGGCTATTGGATGTCAAACATTTGGTAAATTTCAACATATAAAGTCTTAGAGAGGAAACCCGCTAAATTTTTCATTAGTAGCTGTAATGTTTATAGCATTAATACCAATAGTGATATAGAAACTATTATCATTGAGTTACTAGTTGAACCAGAACATTACAATAGCAAGGGATCTTTTATATGCACCATCCTACAGAGGTTAGCTCATACCACAGCCTTTGATATACTAGTCATGGTGCACTGGTTAGAATGAGAAATAGCTCAATAGGGGAAAAAAAATACATTTTAAAAACAAAAATAAAAATATAATAATAAATAAATAATAATAAATTATCAATTTTGCTGAAAGCCTGCCAAGGCATTTAGTACCATAAATGATTCAGTACAAAATAAAAAAACAATTTATCAAGACCTGCAAAAATCAGAAGAGTAACTATCAACAGCACATACTAAAAATCACATGTGTAACTATCAACAGCACATACTAAAAATCAGAAGAGTAACTATCAACAGCACATACTAAAAATCAGAAGATTAATTATCAACAGCACATACTAAAAATCAGAAGAGTAACTATCAACAGGACATACTAAAAATCACAAGTTTAACTATCAACAGCACATACTAAAAATCACAAGAGTAACTATCAACAGCCCATACTAAAAATCTGAAGATTAACTATCAACAGCACATACTAAAAATCACAAGAGTAACTATCAACAGCACATACTAAAAATCACAAGAGTAACTATCAACACACTAACCTGTGTTCTGCTGGAGAGGGGGTGGGGCTGACGGCTGCCCCAAGTGGAGCCCATCTTTCTGCAGGGCGTTCAAAGCTCTGCTCATCAAAACTGTCGTAGCTGCCACTTTCATCCAACTCTGTCTTAATGCTTGTTTCAGACATCATTATCGGTGAAGTCTCTACAACATCAAGAATAATACACCAGTCTTAAATATGTGTCAAAATTATATAAATTCAATCACTCTTACACGTGTGTCAAAATGAAATAAAATTAGGGCCTAATTCACAAAGCTCTCTTAGGCTCTGCTAGACAATAAAGCATTCTCTTTGCAAGTATTTTTGCATTGCACTGCGATATCGCAAAGTTGCGAGAGTGTAGTGAATTAGGTCCCGGGTCTCTAAAATTTGATATGATGCCAATGACATGGACTTTGGAAAATTAATTAATCTAAAATAACTGGAGAAGGGGTTTAAAAAATGTATCAGGGCACAGTAATGAACTAATATATGAACTAATATATAATGTAGGGTTTTATTCTATTACATTATAAGGGCACTACACAGGGCACAGAGCTCTAAAAATACCCCTGCAAGTGTAATTCTGAACTGATATCAGTATCAGCCATTTGTAAAACAACTAAAACATTTGGGCATTTTTATCTCCAAAATGTAACATAGTAGGTTTATCAAGATGATTAATATAAAAGCACAAATTAAAAAACAAAACTGCCACTAATTAGGTTCACTATCTCAGTATCTGAAGCAGTGGTGAAGAAAATATGGTTTTTTGGGGTTTTTTTTAAATAACATACATTTTCATCTCTTACATAACCAAAAATATAAATTACAACAAAGATATTTATGACAATATGAGATAGGTTCATTTCTGTCACATGGTTTCAAATAGTTCTTTAAGTTTGGCCCAACTGAAAATGCAATACCGGTATGTGGATGTTATTTGTTATTAAATTATTGATGTATCAAAGGACTGGACAAATAATACACCAACTGTATATATAACCCCACAGAATAGTTTGAGACTTTTTACAATAAAACAGTAGACAGAGAAAAGCATAATATATAATTATAACAACAATCATTATTATTATTACTATACAGCCAAACCTGGTCTCTTAAGCTGTCACCTTTCTAAGGTCACTCTGCTATTCTCCCAAATCACTATCTGTGTAGTACGTACAAATGGTTGTTTATAAAACCATCAAGCAGCCATGCGTTTCGAAAGGCTACTTTTTACTGCTGAACTGAGATCTCACTATAATACACCGCTTTATGGTAACACACGTTTGAATGGAGTTTTTTATTTGTATATTTATTTTCAAGCATGATGTCCTAGGCACACGACTCCGCTATCTAGGTTATCTGTCCAAGACAGAAGGTTATTAATGATCAGTATTTCGTGATTAGCAAGAGAAAAGTTGGTGTAGTGGCCTTATCCACCGAGTCACTGAACTTGTGTGTGGGAGTTGGTACTGGGGTGCAAACACAGTCTTAAAAAGTGTGTTTGTTTGTTTTGTTTAACAACACCACTATAGCCACATTGATTTATTAATCATCAGCTATTGGATGTCAAATATACAGTCATTTTGACAGTCATAGAGATAAAACCCGCTACATTTTCCCATTAGTAGCAAGGGATCTTTTACATGCACCATCCCACAGACACGATAACACATACCACAGTCTTTGATATACCAGTCGTGGTGCACTGGCTAGAAAACCCAATCTCAAGACCTATAACCTGATGTGATCTTTAAATATTTACAAGCAGCCTAGGCCAAAAATAAAGTTGCTAGTTTCCTATTAAATGAAAAATATATATATATAGGGTACTTGGGTATTTAAAAAAAAAAAAAGAAGAGTAAAACCTGCAGATATTATTTAGAAAAATTATTTTTAATGCTAATTTTATCATCACAAAAATGACCAAAGTAATTATTTTGAATTATTTTCTTGATCATTGTTTAAAATAAACAATATTTTGTTATACTCTATGTACAATAGTTTAAAAATTTTAAGAGCATCAATAAACAACAGTGTGGTAGATGTGAGTGTTGTTCAGGAAACTATTTATTCACATCCCCTGCACGTAGAGTGGCAACAGGTGTTACAACGTCTTCCGGGTCACATCACAATCAATGATGCTGCATAGACCTACTGTTCAATAGCAACAGATTGACATCTTTAACACATGTGTTAGTAAAACATTACCATAAGATGTAGGATATCTTTGTGTACACATGTATTATACTTAGCAACATCTGTTTTACCAGCTTACATTTATTTCATATGAAGCATGCATTGTAAATGCTGTATAATCATACATTTTACAAAAATGTCACACAGGTCTGTGAATGAATTAATGTTTTAACAAGACCCCAGTATAAAAAACACATTACCTATTGACTGTCAAACAATGGTATATGATGATAAACTTTAATACCAAAAATTCTAAATAATCAATGTAAATTGTTGTGAAATAGTTATCTAAAAAGAAAGAAAAAAAGAAACATGAAGATGCATGCATATCAATGCAACATACAAAAATTAAGATAATTTTTTTTAATCAATAACTTAAAAACAATTTTAAAATGAAAAACATTTACCAGTATTTGAAAACACAGACACTTGCACTATTATTTAAGCAATTTTTTTTTTTTATATAAAAGATACTGGAGAATGTGTGCTGCATTACTTAGCCATTCTCATTAAAAACTATAAAATTAATGAAGCATTGTCTGAAAACTTGTTATTTATAGTCCATCCCACTGGGAAAGCCTTTGTTCATACTATGGAATTTACAAGTTGAAATTTACAACAAGTTGAAATTTACAACAAGATAATTATTTCTGAGCAAAAAGATTTTTGTACGAGGTTGGTATGTACTATAGGTACAAAAATCACACACCACAAGCATGTAGCGATAAATGATGTAATATAAGGCTAAAATCTTCACTGCTGGTATCTATTAACTACAGCTACATACAGTATATATACATGTCAATGCAAATTACAAATTAGATTTGGTAATTTAGCATAAATAAAAATAAAGTTTAAAAGTTTGGGGTTTTTACCGACACCACTAGAACACACTGATTTATTAATTATTGATGTCACACATTTGGTAATTCTGACATAGTCTTATAGAAGAAACCAGCTAAATTTTTTCATTAGTAGTAAGGGATCTTTTATATGCACCATTCCACAGATAGGATAGCACATACCACAGCTGTTGATATATCAGTCTTGGTGCACTGGCTGGAACAAGAAATAGCTTATGGCCACCTACAGGGATGTATCCTAGACCATTAGACAGTCGAAATTATGCAAACAAATGAATTTTTTAACACCTATAATATATATTATTTTTAATATTCTGGTTTAGTATTTACTGAATGACATACACCAGTAACAGCGTCCATGGCAAATTTTTTGTGGTTTAGTGTGACAGAATCATGCAGATAACTGTTAAAGGGGAAGTAAACTCAAACATGAGCCTTATGTGCCTACCAACACATACTGACACTTTAAGAAATGAAAAACTCGTAGTTTTAGAGTTAATAAAAAAACTGTCATTATTCCTGCCCGGGGCAGCCATTTTGTTTTGTTTTCATGGTGTCCGGTACTATAGCTTGGGGCGAAGTGATGTCAGCTCATACAAACCTGTATGTACAGTATAAACAAACACAGCAATTTATGACAAGGCGCTTTGTTTTCATCAACCTGACTTGTAAACCAACATAAATGACTTGATAGTGCAATAAACTATTTGATTAAATATATTTCAATTTGCATTATTAGAACGAAATGGTTATAGTATTTTTCTCTTAAAAAATCCAAAGAAAAAATGCATATGATACCCAAGTGATGGTTTTGTTTTCTTTGGGACTATGTAATTGGTCAGTTTTGTGATTTTAGATGGGAAAGTCTACTTATCCAACCCAGCGAGCCCTGCCGTGATTATCCTGTAGGTCAGAAGATCTGCTAAATGTTTTGCATGAAACCATGGAAAAGACTATGGCTTCCCAGGATTTTGAGATATATATGTTGACTGTGTCTTTTCGAAGTCTAATCAATGTAATTTGTACAAATAATTTTTAAGAGCCATGCAGGCTCATATGCTACCCAAGCTAGAGAGTCAGATATGCTTTTTGCGAGCCTCAGGCCCCTGAACTCTCCTCAAAATCGCACACTTGTAAAACATTACACACCATTTAATATAGTGTGTACAGTGCAAAATGGTAGTCATCTATACATGTTTTAAAGGAAACATGTCACGTAAACCATATTTGGCACCAACCATGTACAATTAATTATAAATTGAATCACCTAAAAAAAAAAAATTATAAAAAATTAATTACTTAAAATATCTCCATAAAAGAACCCCAGATACGAGCTCTTAGCGGAAATTGCCGATCTTTAATGAGCAGGGCAATCACGAGGTCCGTGACGTCAGAGACGCGTCGCTTGATCTGAAGCCTTACACTTAAAAGCATTAGTCAGTACCACTCATAAAGAATCTAAGACTTGCACAGCTTACCAAAACAATGAGTGTTCGTTCGCAAAACGTTTTGCCGTATCAATATGAGCTGTTAGTAAATGAAGAAAGACACACATTTACTTACAACAGTGATACTGAAGAAAAAAACGGATAGCGAGTCGGAGGGTGGAGAAACTGATGGTGCCAGACCAGACCGGTCGACCAATTTACAGCCCGGAGCCCGAAAGTAACCCGGAGACAAAACCAAAACTCGGATGCTAATGCCGAGGTGTATACTGTTCATATTTAGCATAAAGATACACCTCGATATGATGTATTTAAATATGTAAAAAATATAAATGTAGGACAAACATTTTTGGGTTGTTTTTTTTTTAGAAAATATCGCATTTTTTATGTTCGGGCTGTACATAATGAAATCTGTATGCACAGTGTAAACAAACGCTCTAATTTACGACAAGGCGCTTCACTTTCATTAACCTGGCTTGTAAAACAACATAAATGACTTGAGAGTATAATCAACTTTTAAACTAAATATATTTCTATTTGCATCAATAGAACGAAATGGGATTATAGTATTTTTCTCTCATAAAAAAAAGTAGCATATTATTAGGCCTATTGGTAGGGTGCGTTAGAGTAAAAACGACCACTCACGATACTACGTAATTGGTCAGTTTTGTAGTTTTAGATGGGAAAGTCTACTTAATCAAGGGTTTTACAGCATTATTTACAGTAATGAAGCAGGGCGGCTGATAATGTCCATTAACATTGTACTATAGTCGCGACAGGTTACGCCACAATACCCTGTGATCTTAAAAAAACTGGCACGTATTTTGTACGCATGTCTAGACCGTGGTAATCACTTACCTGGTCGATACCCTGCAATATACACCTGCCAATCAGGAATCACATGTGCAGGCCACGGAAAGAAAGGACCAATTAACTAAAACAACACTCCGATTCTCAAGTCAGCCCGTGGATGAAACATAATAGTTATTTCGACACCGACAGTAGTGGGTTTTTTTGTAGTTTTGAAGTTCACTTCGTGTTGCTTTGGGGCTTCGGGCGATGAGGAACGTTTTTGTGACGTATTCCGCCCGAAGATTAAAAACATTATTTAAAATTATTATTGTTTTCTACACGTTTTTTAAAAACATATTTAAATACATCGTACTGAGATGTATCCTCATGCCAAATCCCATGTTTGTATATGCCATATTTAATTACTTATTGACGTTTCCTTCTTCGGACGGTGAATACAGATTTTGTTATGTAGGCCTACAGCCCTAACATGAAAAATCTTTTTTTTTCCAAAAAAATAAAAAAATTCTACATTTTTGTTTTAACATATATAAATACATCATGCTGAGGTGTATCTTTGTGCCAAATATGTACAATGTACACCTCGGCATTCGCAACCGAGTACTGTGTCTCCGGGTAACGTTCGGGCTCCGGGCTGTAATTAGGCGGACACCAAAGTACTATGCGGTGTTGGTGTCCAATCTTTTCTTTTGCGATAAAATACACGCGTCTTTCTTCGGATACAATCCTTTGGAAAACCATAAAAAGACAATCCCGATCGTTTAAACTGTTTATTTTTACACCCGAAGGCCGCGCAGTACGGCACTGTTGGACTGAAAAGATCGTAAGCCCCTTACTCCATATATAAACAGTTAACAACAATGGAAGAGTACAGCGGCTCTGACGTCACTTCCCTTTTTTTCCGAACGCTCACGAAGAAATATGCATAAATCGTACTTTGATACTGGTTAGCGTAATTTCTTCATTTTAAATTAACTACACGTATTTTATTGTTATAAAGTTATTTGTATATTATTTTTATATCATTTTTCTTTTAAAATGAGCTATAATATGGTCTCGTGTCATGTTTCCTTTAATGTCTACTTGTCTTATCCTCATTTGTATACTTTGTTTTGGGGAAGGTTTACTTAATTAATTCAACAAAAATATTTTGATGTTGGAAGTACAATCGTATGCAGATTCCTTAAAAACAAATGATAGGTAAATAAGACTGGATTATAAGGTAGCTCAGTTCATGGTTTTTCACGATGTATGTTACTGTAGCTAAATTATGCCAATTATGGTTTATATTTACATAAACAAACATTACTTTGCCATATATTTCATAATAACATGTCTGGGGCTATACTGGTTTGGGGCTAATTATGCACTGGGGCCAAAACATCCTATTACCATAGTATTAACACCTTCAGTTCAGCATATGGTTTGAACCCTCATTAAAAAAAAATGCTCATAATTCTTAATCATAATGGCATCATAAAATGCACAAATTTAAAAATGAGATGGTTTGGTTCGCCTACATTCCTACCTACGTACAAATGTAATACATGCATTTTATTTAGTCAAACATAAAGGGTATAACTATATAAAGTGACAAAAGCATGCAAATATGTTAAATAAGTCGACTCTTTGGGATGTTGGAAGATGAAAATTGGGATTATTGGTAGCCATATGAAGTCGACATAAAACGTCGTATGCATATTACTAAAGCAAAAAAAATAACAAATAGTTTTAGCATTAAGTATCATAAATGTATGTTCGTGATAAAGTATATATTAAAGATATAATCCAATGTTATACCCATAAATTTCGTTGTAGCTCTAAACAGACGTTCAATTTCCAGCCATATTTATGTCCAGCCTACGCAATGATTGACCGGTTTGCAGTATTTGCTAAGCTTCACATATGTATTAATAAACAACGACTAAGAATTGGTCGACGATAAAACACGAATGCCCGTAAAATAAAAAATAAAAAAACGTTAGCGAACGTACGGAACGGAGCATTTCTATCTTTCAAACCCTAGCTCTGTACAAGAATTACTTTTTGAAAATGAATTAAAGAAACGACAACATGTACTTTGAATCACTGTCAAACTATTTATGAAAATCGATTTGATTAAATATTAATATTATCGTTTGGTTTCATCTTTAGAGGGGTGGAATATTGCTTTAGTGGTAGAACGCTCACCTGAGGTGTGATAGATCGTGGGATCGATCGCCCTCAGTGGACTTGTGTTTTTCTTTTTTTAGCAAGTGTCCTTTAATTTGAAAATTTAAAAAATCGTGATATACATACATGTATTTCATATATACTTATTTTTGTACTTATATCCAATTAAGGTTCAAGCACATTGTCCTGGGCACACACCTCAGCTATCTGGGCTGTCTGTCTAGGACAGAGCTTTAGTGGTTAGTGAGAGAGAAGTTGGTGTAGTGGTCGATAAAACTCGCTCTGAATGGGAGCTGGTACAGCCTTCAGCCTTATGTCCGATGGCTTAACCACAACACTACCGAGGCCGGTCACATGCATATAAAATACCCCTTGCAAAATACAGTAGGAGTTTCCATGTGTGTTGGCAACGGGGTGGGGGTGGGGGGGAGGGATGGGGTGGGGGAGGGTTGGGTCTCTTTTTTTTATCGCTTGTATCTATCTCTCCCCTCAGTCTGGCTGAACTCAGTTCAGATAACAACTTAACAATTTAAAAAGATACACTGACTGTTCCTAGGTCATTAAACCCTTACCATTCAATCAAATAGGCACTACAGCAAATGACAGCTTTTGAAGTTAAAACTGAAACTGATTACTCTGTAACGCATAGACCTGTTTTTTGCAAGCGCCTTAACTTAATTTTTGTTGGACATTTAAAAAAACAAATGTTTTAAATCTGGGTTTTTTGACGATATGTAAGAAATAGAATACTACATGAAGCTGTGTCCGTTAGATACCTTTTATCATGCACCTCGTTGTTTAATAACTTATCCAACTCGATTTTGCCCGCTAAATACGATATTTAACAGCCACTCATGTAGAATTCTTTATGAAAAAGGTAGAATTTTTTAATTATATTTCCAAAATACGTTCCTTCCCCACCTCCCTTCTTCTTAATTATGTCATCATACAAACATAAAAACACCTTTAATTTTATCTTTGCAATGACTGAGGGTGGCCTACTAGTAGTAATCAGGGCCGTACCCTGATCAAAATCCGGGAAGGGGGGGGGGGGACTTTTTATAAACAAATGAAACACTATACAGATTAAACCCTGAGATGTGTATGCTATTTTCGGGAGTAAAAAAAAAAAGAAGAAAAAAATGTGAAATTATAAGGGGGACAACTGCCCCCCCCCCCCCCCCCGCCTCCGGAGGATACGACCCTGGTAGTAGTAGCTAGTAGTAGCCTAGTAGTATTCGCTAGTAGTAGGCCTTGTAGTAGTACTTAAAAGTAGTAGTATACTCCTATATTTTTTCTTATTTATTTACTTTTTTATTATTTTATTTTTTATTATTATTATTTTATTTATTTGTTTGTTTGGGGTGGGTTTTGTTGTTGTTTTGGAGGTACAGTATGCATTCGTAAAATATCGACTCTTTTCGATATAATATTCCGTCCTCTATATTGAAGATTCAACCAAACGATAAACACTAAAACCTGCCACCACTTGTCGCAGGCGTTCATACGTGTTGCTATTTTTGAGTAGACGTAAACATATGATGAAAATGGCTGCTTCCTCTCCTTTTCAGATGTTTTTTGCGAGGGATAAGGTAATTTCATTGTTATTAAATACTATGGAAATATTGGCAACTATACTTGTGTAATAAAAATTCTAGAACGGCCGTTTTCTGCCTTAATAAAGCCCCGCCTTTCATTTTGCATGAATTAAAATTGTTGCTCCAGAAAAGTGACATTAAAATAGCCGATTTCGAGGTGACTCAACCCTTCCTGTTATTTGAGCCTTGCCGTCTCCAACGATATACTCCCATTTATTTCAACTGTGTAGAAGTTATTCAGTAATTTTAGTTTGGGGCAGCATAGAAGAAAGATACATTAATTTGGTAAAGAACAAATTGATGCCATAAATTCATAATTTGATGTTTTAACTATTTTCTTTGTTGATAAATAATAATATATCCAGGAAAGTCTGATATATCTGAGACTGTGGTCAACTGAATTTGAGGTCAGATTCATTTCTGTGTATAAAACGGAGTGTTTGTGACAAAGTTGGCCTAGATGAAGTAACCATGTTTCGTCAACAGGTTGTTTCAGATTCTCAACTATTGATTCAATTTTTGGAGTGGAATCTGCTAAATATCTTTTGAGTTAGCTGATCAATGAGATGCAATTCTTGTGTGTTCAGAATGAGTGCAGATCAATTAGCCCCAAAACCAACTCGCCCCATACTGTTTAGCAATCTCTCCCCAAAACAGTTACCAACTCGCCCCAGTGGTTGGTCAGCGCACCCTAGCCAGAGTTAAATATCTTTACATCAATCATTTTTGAGTTCTGTGATAAAAAATTCACATATTAATCACTAATACACACACTACAGGAAGAAACCTGTCAGGAAATCAGGCCTGAGATTAAGGAACAATTAGGGTATTCTCGGAACCGAACATACGGGTACTTTGACCCCTGGCCGCCATTGTTTATCATGTGACGCGGTGAAGCTTCTCCTTAGTTACGTATGGTTTGATAGTGGAATGAGGCAACTTTGGTCGATCATTTACAACAGTTAACGGTCACGATGCCTAACACATGTTGTGCAGTTGGCTGCATAAACCATAACATGATGTTAAAAAAATGTTGACTTTAATGTTGTTGCTTGTTGACGCCAACAGAGATTAATTTAGCAAACAAAATGGTTAAAGCATGTGCAGTGATAAAAATCCCACATTATACTGTAAATAAAATACACAATTCCATCGTTTTAGTATGCCAAAAATACCCAATATTTTATGCAAACGGGTGATTGACATGCTTGATGCTGGCATGTCGACAGAAGACGTTGCAAGGCATGTTGGGAGTTCTAGTCAAGTGATCCGAAATCTTCGCGTAAGATTTCGAACGACAGGAAGCACCAACGACTTGCCACTTCGTGGACATCCGCGTGTTACAACGCGTGGTCAAGACCGCTATATCATGAACACGCATTTGCGCAATGGATTCCAAACTGCCACTGCTACTGCTGCTAACACACCTGGGCTTCATAATAACCTAATCAGTGTGCAAACGTGTTCGTAATCGTCTGCGGGAGCACGGTTTACATGCACGACGTCCTTACGTCGGACTGGCGTCGTGGCAGGCCATCGGTCTACAGGCTGGTAGGTACTGGGTTCGGATCCCAGTCGAGGCATGGGATTTTTAATCCAGATACCGACTCCAAACCCTGAGTGAGTGCTCCGCAAGGCTCAATGGGTAGGTGTAAACCACTTGCACCGACCAGTGATCCATAACTGGTTCAACAAAGGCCATGGTTTGTGCTATCCAGCCTGTGGGAAGTGCAAATAAAAGATCCCTTGCTGCCTATCGGAAGAGTAGCCCATGTAGTGGCGACAGCGGGTTTCCTCTCGAAATCTGTGTGGTCCTGAACCATGTCTGACGCCATATAACCATAAATAAAATGTGTTGAGTGCGTCGTTAAATAAAACACTTCTTTCTTTCCTTATGTCGGATGCGTTTTAACGCAACGTCTTCGTCAAATCGTCTTAATTGAGCACTCGGATACGGCGACGCTGGAATACCGTTCTTTTTTTCGGATAAATCCAGATTTTCTTTACAACGTGGTGATGGCAGGGTGCGTGTCTACCATAGCAGAAATGAACGCTATGCTGACTGTTGTGTTCTTGAACGAGATCGTTTCGGGGGTGGGGGTTCTGTCATGGTCTGGGCAGCCATTGCCCATGGTTATTGTTCACCACTAGTCGTCACTGATGGCAATTTAAATGCTTAACGTTACCGCGATGACATTCTCGCTCATCACGTCATTCCTCTGTTCCATAACAACGCCAACATTTCGATTTTTCAGCATAATAATGCCACCTCTCATACAGCTAGAGACACTGTAAATTTTCTTAGGACAAATAACATTGATTTCATTGATGACTGGCCCGCTAAAAGTCCTGATCTCAACCCCATTGAGCATGTCTGGGATAGTCTGGACAGACGATTGAGGTGTCGTCCCAACCCACCCGCTAACGTCAACGAACTTCGTCAAGTGCTCATTCAGGAATGGAACAATATTCCACAGGCAGAAATCAACACTTTAGTCAAGTCTATGCGCCTGCGATGCACTGCAGTGGTCAATTCAAGAGGTGGTCATACCCGTTATTAAGTAGGTGTTTGTTTTTTTAACCCCTACCACACTTGGTCAAAATTTCTCCCAGTTTCTGTTAACCTATGGCCATGATTTTTGCATCAAACGATGCATCATGGAACACTCTTTAACCTTTAGACTACTGGATTAATTTTTAACAAAAACCACGTTGAGTGGGTACAAGTTTATAATTTTTACTCACATATATTCACTTAAATGTTTCATAAATACATGAAATAAAGTTCATATATGAATCGGTAAGTATTATTTTCGTGTCTTTTTTCGTAATTTTTATTATTTTAGATCGGCTAATGGTGATTAAAATTAGGCAAAAAATCGAAAAAGTTGCATTTACTTACGGGCATTTGTGGCCAGCTGTCCAGTATTTATGTCCATTATTCCCGATAACAGTGGTTTTCTGACCAGAATGTTTTTTAAAACCCGAACTACGATTCATATTGCAATATTTGGTAATTTTCGTTGTTGGTAAAACGATCAAATTTATTATCAAATTAGCTGTTACAATCAGCTATCGATCCCTGAAAATTACCACGACGTGCCGCCATTGTTGTCAAGCGAAAATTCTTGCCAAAAACCACTTTTTGAACTCAAAATTTCAAGGTATTTTCAATTGAAAAAATCAAAACAAAAATCACCATTTTGAAAAAAAATCTTTTTTTAAAAATTATATTTCCGTTTCCGGTGAGTGTCGTGTGCAAAACGGCGGGAAATATGAATTGGGGAATGCACTGTATACAGTGCACAGTATATCGACTGACGTGACATCGGGCGAGATATCTCGCCTGCAGTAGTCAGAAGGTTAAACGCATATATAACAATTATTCCCCCAGTTTGTTTTCATCAAGTTATGTGCAAGCAAAGTTAGCGGAAGTTTCTTATTTCGTTCAGTATACACACACATACACACACACATATTAGTGATTTCCCTAGAAATTTGTAAAGGCATGGTAGACCAAACACTTTTGGGGCATTTTCACCATTTTCGGGGCACTTTTTTTCTATAAAAATACACAAAAATTAATTGAAATAAACATTAATGTAATTTATGTGCTTGCTTTAATAAATGAATGGCAAAAGATGTAAAAGGCATATTTTATTAATTAATAATACCTTTTTGGGTGTTTTATAAAGGCAATTTTAGAATTAATTAGTGAAAAAGGCTTATTTAATCTCAGGGCAGCATGGTGCTGATTAAGGCAAGATGGTGCTAGACTATTGAGGCATGGTGCTGCACCGTGCTAAAACAAGCTAGGGAAAACACTACACATACATATACATAAATCTAAAAATACATAAAAATCTATTCTATTGTGGATCAATGTAAATTTTACTTGTTCAAGTTTAGAGGACTTACCTTTTTACATATGTAGTTTTATGGTATTCTACAGTTCAGTGTGTGTGTGTGTGTGTGTGTGTGTGTGTTTGTGTGTTCGTGTGTGTAATCTGCTTTAGAAATTACCTGCAATAAAATGAATGGTCAACTGCCATATCTGATATTTGTTTTCACTGTTTGACATGGAGAATATAGCATTTAACTATCTCATTCATATATTTTCCTTGAATATGCTACATAAGTGCATCTACATGAGGTAATTTAACCCAGGTTAAAAGCAACTTAGGTTAAATATGTGTAATCTAGTAGCAGGCATACCGATATAGATCAGTTTATTAACAACCATATTTGTCTCCTTTCTCCAGCTGTATACTGTATACTTAAATTGAACTGCAATAACAATTCCAATACAGAACAAGACTGAACAAGAAAATATCTGCAATATCCATTGACTAGATATAAAATAACACCAATGTTATACATATATATATTAACCATTATTTACTCAGGTAAGTTTTTGTGTTTTATTACTAAATATACCAGGTTAAACCCTATTATTAAAACATTTGCATGTTTGTTCGACGAGGTAACACTTACGTTTTATTAGGTTGTAGACCTCGACATGAAAATAACTGAGGGAACTGATTATTTGCTCCCTAATGTAGTTTATGGGGGGCAATTTAAAATATTACCATATTGATACTACATGTATATAAATTCACATGCCAAAGGAAACTATATATTATTCTCCTTGAAACTAATCTCAGGTGTGATGGGTAAGTAGAGAGAGATATTGCTCCCCCTAGATGTCAAGGTCTGAGGATGGCTATATTTTATTATTGCTATTTTTTGACCGACCTCGGTGGCATCGTGGCAGGCCATCGGTCTACAGGCTGGTAGGTACTGGGTTTGGATCCCAGTCGAGGCATGGGATTTTTAATCCAGATACCGACTCCAAACCCTGAGTGAGTGCTCCGCAAGGCTCAGTGGGTAGGTGTAAACCACTTGCACCGACCAGTGATCCATAACTGGTTCAACAAAGGCCATGGTTTGTGCTATCCTGCCTGTGGGAAGCGCAAATAAAAGATCCCTTGCTGCTAATCGGAAGAGTAGCCCATGTAGTGGCGACAGCAGGTTTCCTCTCAAAATCTGTGTGCTCCTGAACCATATGTCTGACGCCATATAACCATAAATAAAATGTGTTGAGTGTGTCGTTAAATAAAACATTTCTTTCTTTCTTTTGCTATTTTTTGTTACCTGCATTCAACCGGTAAGGAAGGGCAACATCATGTGGTAATTTTGCAATCTGTAAAAACAAAAGCATTTCATTATTTCAAGAAACTGTATTTTGTTTTAAGAATAAAATAATGTATTCAGTGGAACATTATACCGTTGCGAATACATCTATATAATAAGATATGACAATAATACTATTGTAATCAACAAAAATTATATTCTGCCCAACCTGCCCTGTCCCCTCGACATTCAAAGTACACGGACACACATCGGTACTAAATATAGATTATACTAATTCAGATTCCCATTGTTCGTTTCTCTTATATGGCAACCCAAGCTGTTATAATACACATAAGACGTATTGCAACTATGTGTTAGCTACAGAAAATAAATGACAATATGTAAGGCATGTAAAAAGTTAATATGATAACTTTATTCTATGTAAACCAGTAATCACTAAGGCTTTGCTTCACCCCCAAAGACCCAGATGATCGGTAACTAGGCCGTGTGACGTCACACCGGTTCCGAGAATTAGTAACCCAAAACTAGGTTAGCCTAAATCACACTTCAGGTAACCTGTTTTTGTTGTAGGTTACCTGATTACAAAAATGAACAATTTATGACAGAAATTAATCATGTTATTTTTTATTCATGACTGATGGGGAAAAAGGTGAATCTTGATGTTACCGGATTTTCTGTTGTATGGTGCTTTTGGAGGAAATAAAATTCCGAAAATTCAATGTCGCGTGGGTGGGATAAAATAAGGACTACAGTGCATGTATTGGTCAAAATCTGTGTGACCGGTTTTTAGGTCACATCAGTATGAAGTCAGGTAACCCAGGGGTTCTAGAATATTTTTAAAATTCACTTGCGATAGGGCCAGTGGATTTGAAAATTCACTGGCCATGGTGAAAAATTCACTTGCCCATTTTTCATACTGAAATCATGTTTAGTGAATTTGTCAATTTACACAACAGATAGGGCATGCTTTATGGTTTGTTTAGAAAAATATGCAAATAATTTTCATCAGTTTAGAAAAAAGTTACTGTACCTATTAAAATTTTAAACTAATTGTTTCCACTAAAACCACCTAAATAATCCATGTTACTGAGACAACAATTAACAGCATTATTTATTTACTTGAATGGGAACTCACCCACCCCCTCAAAAAACAAAAAGAGAAAAGAAACAAGAATCTTTATTAGCATAAAGTGTACATGTATTGCAGTTTAAGGCTTAACCCCCCCCCCCCCCACACACACACACACACACACACACATAATATTAGTAATTTTTCAATTTGGGTACTTTGTTAAATTTATCTATTTCATGATACTGTGTACTTAAGCTTTAAAAAAAACTTTTTTGCAATTTATGTCATATTTTATAAATTAAATTAATAATTTACACATTTAAAGTATTTGTAAATAGTGACATACAACCTTTAAAACTAATAAAAGACTGGTTACCATTTTGCATATTATTAGTATTAGAGTAACAAATCTTTGGATTCCACTGTCAAAAACAATGAACTTTTGTTTTTCCAATGTTTACACTTTATAGATGTTTCTTTTGTTTTTGTAGGACGTAGCGTTGTAGATTATTTTTTTATATATTTTTTTTATATATATCACTTGCCATCGGGATTGCACAAAGTAACTTTCACTGGCCCGAATAAAAAAAACACTGGCCTCGGGCATCGGGCCACCATATTCTAGAAGGCCTGGGTAACCTTTAGGCAACCTGAACGACCGCTCGCCTCTTATTCTTAGGCCTGCCTGGAAATATGTATTTAACCAGAACATTATACATACCATAGGATTGTTGTATTAGAGCGAAAATATTTGACTACCGTTTGGTAGGCAGAGATTGTGAAGAGTTGATATAGATTGGTCTCTTGATGATAAGAGAGTGTTGATAACTGACTAGATGTCCGTCTAGCTCTCTAACTGACTACTCAGGCTAAGCTCACCCCAACTTTACTGTCCATAAGTGTGACAATATTTCTAATTTGGTGTGATAAAACTGCAATATACATGTATGTATTTCACGCCAGAACATACTAGGAGTTCAAAGGTGTCATAGAAGTAAAACAATCGATGAACAAATTAAATTGCTTTTAGTGTGCTGTATTCATACCGCAGGCCTGCTCAAATTAAAAATTTGCATAACCTCTAAAGGGGTAATGCCAAAAGATTTTGCATAACCTATTTTGGTTTGCATAACCTGTTTTTTTCTTTATAATTAAAAAAAAAAATATATATATATACTTAATTTTGAGAAACAAGAGTGGCAGTGGTAAGTAAAAAGTATATGTATACAAATGCTTAAGAGATTTAAAAATAATAATAATGATTAGAACTGTTGTAATAAGTTACCAAAACATAGTGAATGTCAGGTTTGACCTATTATATAAAACACATCATCATGTGTGCATAACAACGTGTGAATAAATAAGAATTCATTGCAAGGCAATCGCTTACCATTAATTTTATAATATTAGTCTTTTATGTGTATATAATGTCATGACATTCAGTCGTGAGTGGGAGACTCAGTGCCATCTTCCTCATCTGAGGAACAGTGGATACTGTCACTGTCATTATCACTGACACTTGTCATCGTCACTGTCGTTATCCGATTCGGAATTACAGTTAATAATAGGGTCACTGTGACTCTGGTTTACCCTGGTTGCTGATCCAGTTCAAGATTGTAATGACCATCACAATATCACGATTTTTGATTGGTTAAATTCGGCTATAACGCCTTCTAACAACCAATGGGAATGCACCTATTTCGCAAGATATTTATACAAATTTGGCTGGTTACGGTACACGCTATGAAAAAGCACTGCATCGGGAACAAGTCTAATGATTGTACTCGCAATAAAAATATGTTGGTACATTGCCGGGATTAATCATTCAGTAAAGTTGACACAAACGGTAAATCGGTTATGCCAAATAAAATGCCATAACCGATGCACAAACGAAACGGTCATTCGTACAATATGTGCAGGCCTGATACCGACACATAAGTTGGGAGAATAAAATACACTATCAAACTCCACCAAACAATCATCATTATTAATACAATAATAGAGTTGACCAAACACTGAGGCGAGTTGCAACTTGTTGGGGTGCCTGGGGTGTCAAAATATCAAACACACACATTCTGAAATAGGCCTTTCTATCAAAAGTTTATGAACAAGATAAGCAAGTTGCTTTTGACATGAGTTATGTAATGTTTTCCAAAAAATTGTCTTATTTTTATTTATAAAATCACTTAAAATGCAACAGTCTTCTTTAAAACAGATTATTTTTCTGTCTTGTATTTAGTATTAAGCCAAACATAAATCTAAACAAAATCAAATAATAATGATCAAATTGTAACAAGGAAATGAGGGATGGGTGGCATTACTTATTTTTAAGGGTGAGGAGTGGCCTTCATATTACAGATCTTTACATCGGGGAGGGTATAAGAATGAATAAATTTTGAATTACATAATTGTTGAACAGCCCCTATGTAAAACGTATGTAATAAAATCGACATTATGACCATTAGAAATAAATGCATTGAGAACAATCGTTCAGGTTACCAGGAAGTTAATAAATTTAATTATGATAACGTTGAACAATACTTTGTGCTTGGTTGACATCTGACTAAACAAAAACACCACGATGTACACTTCAATCAATTGTGGGGTTTTTTTAACATAAAACATAACAAATACATATAAGTATCAGTACAATGAATGAATAACATACATATTATTAATGTGTCTGTGAAGACTGTCTTTTAATAGTGTAACTAATGTTGATAGCAGGACCTCCCATACCATTGTTTTGGCTTTATACACAATAGCTGACGCCATATAACCGTAAATAAAATGTGTTGAGTGCGTCATTAAATAAACCATTTCCTTGTACACAATAAATGTAACAACACATATATTTATTGCGTATAAAGCCAAAACAATGATACTCTCATATATATATATACTCTTGTAAGGTATATTAGCTGTGGGGAATGGTTATATGATAATAGTGAATTAATTGGGCAAACATTACAACCGGTAGTTCAGTATTACATTAGGTTTTATGCCTACCAAAGATCTTGAAGGACGATTGGGGTCAGAAGTGAAATTTGAAAGTTGACGTTTTTTATCAGTAAATCGCAAGTTCAAACAATAAAAATGACTAAAAACAAAACCATAACAACTGTATGATCAACAGAATGAAGTCGATTGACAGAAATAATATTCCACAGTGATTAATGGACCTTCCTGGAAATTGTTAAAATCGAGAGTGACACCCCACGCACGTGTACGGGGCAAACAATGATAAACAGACCTGAATGTTCTTTACTAGAATGTCTGTGATCAAAACATGTTTGGTCTAATAGTTGATATTAACATTAATATTTCAGGTTCCCCATCTTTTTTTGAGGAGTATAGATTAATGCACAATTAATTATGCACAAAGTTCTCTTTTTTTTTATTTTTTTTTTATTTATTTTTATTAGGGTTTTTGGGGTTTTTTAAAATTATTATTAGGAGGTTTTTTTTATTTATTTCCTATCTGTATACGTTGCTACTAGTATATACAGACGAACCTGTCTGTGGCGGCTATACACGGGACCAGGGAAAAGTGGTTGCCATAGAGAGGTTGCCTTCATATCCAGGTCTGAAAATTATCACCCAAAACCTAAGACTGTTGACAGCTTTCACTTCCAGTCCTCAAGAGTGGCGTCACTTATAAATGTCACCATGCTCACCACTCAGTGCACACAATAGTGTTGTGTCTATCCTATCTATTGTATCTCATATCCATGGTTCATTAAGTGTTTTATTTTTTATTCATTTATCAAGATGAATGTCTGGGTTACTAATCCTGTAAGTAACATAATTTACAAAAATGTTGCTGATGTAAGCATTTTATAAAATGTCATATATATTTTTACTCGACTAAATATTGTGAATTGTGTAATTCTGCATTTTAACATAAAAGACTGGCAACATAGTGTTAGTACATCATATATATTTATCAGGGTATGACCCCAAAAAAGTTTATACTCAAACCGTGAATCGGCAAAGCCGTTGTCACATAGGTTTGCGGATGGTTTGTTTAAAATGTGCTGAGGTGTTGTTAAACACTTAACAACAAAGTTGTTTAACAACACCATTAGAACACATTGATTTATTAATCATCGGCTATTGGATGTCCAACATTTGTTAATTCTGACATAGTCTTAGAACAGAAACCTGCTGCATTCTTCCATTAGTAGCAAGGGAGCTTATATGCACAGGGTTGCACATACTACAGCCTTTTGATACACCAGTCTTGGTGCACTGGCTGGAACAAGGAATAGACCAATGGGCCCACCAACAGGGATCGACCCTACACCGGCCGTGCATCAAGTGACCACGCTTTATCACTGGGCCAGAGCCCTCAAAAGTACCCTGTTTCCGGCGGCAAATCGCCACCTGAAACAGCTTTTGCCGCCGCCTACTTTTCGTTGAGTACTTACCATGGCCATGAGAATGCATCTCAAAGGTTCGATTTTTCAAATGTTTCTTGGGGAGGGCTCCCAGACCCCCCGCTTTGCCCCCTGCTATCATCACTGTTATAGCCTGCTACTTCTGAGGGCGCTGCTGGGCTACATCCCGCCCCTTGTTAAACAAATGATTGCACCTGTGTTAGACGCCAAATAGTTTTAGTTTAAAATGTTGTTAAACAAATGATTGCACCTGTGTTAGACGCCAAATAGTTTTAGTTTAAAATGTTAAACAAATGATTGCACCTGTGTTAGACTCCAAATAGTTTTAGTTTAAAATGTTGTTAAACAAATATTCCTTTCCTCTCCTGACCTCTGTTTTTTACATAGACGTTCCGTCCACGCAAGAGTTTTAAACAAGGGACGCTGAAGTACCAGTTGCACCTGCAGGCAAATGCATCTCTCAATGCCGGCTTAGATCTGAAAGAAGTTGTCAAATTACCTCCTGGTGAAGAAATCCATGACTGGCTAGCAGTACATGGTAAGTACTCAATGCATGCTTTCCTGAACATGGTAAGTACTCACTGCATGGTTCCCTGAACATGGTAAGTAGTCACTGCATGATTCCCTGAACATGGTAAGTACTCACTGCATGGTTCCATAAACATGGTAAGTAGTCACTGCATGCTTCCCTGAACATGGTAAGTACTCACTGCATGCTTCCCTGAACATGGTAAGTATTCACTGCATGCTTCCCTGAACATGGTAAGTATTCACTGCATGCTTCCCTGAACATGGTAAGTACTCACTGCATGCTTCCCTGAACATGGTAAGTACTCACTGCATGGTTCCCTGAACATGGCAAGTACTCATTGTATGTTAGGTACATGGTACATAATAGTGTATGATCGTATAATCCAAATAACACTACTCAAAATATCAGCTTAGAAACCTGTTCTGTTAATTTTATTTCCATTAGTGTATTATGCTATACTTAACAGGAGCTCAGCCAGCTTTTTTTTTTAAAGATTGTGAACTTAATATCATTCAAAAGAAATGTCTCAGTGACCCTTAATACATTTTTGTTGCAAGCAATATTCTAGCCAATGTTGTTATTCTTCCATTTTAATTTTTAGGTATGAAATTATAGTTTAATAAATAAATGAAAAATAAACACATTTCATTATATCTTTAAGTATGCTACAAGCATGTTCCAACTCGATGTGAGACTGCACACTATGTATATATAAAACCCCCAAAAACCTTAAAGCACTGCGATTAATTTAAAACATTTTGTACAGCCCATTATTTGCTATGCTTGCCGATAATATGAAATAACAGTCCAATAAAATAACTGTATTCTGTACAGTCTGTACCAGTGAAGTTTACAGACATTTTGGGTGTTTTGTTGACTCTGTTTGGTAAATGATCATTAAAGGTAGTACTAAACCAAATAACTTCCGGCTGGTCAAAGTTCGAAGTGCACCCAACTTTTGATAGAGAAGTGAACACCACAAGTCCTGTGAGTGTGTTGGTTGTAAAAAAATAATAGTTTCATCTGGGTATAAAAAAAAAGCAATTTTATTTCATCTAGTACCAATGTGTCAAGCAGCCTTGTGCTTGAAACATGTATGGGGTACCTGTAAAAAAAAGTACTCGAATTTTGTGCCGAACTAGGGTAGTCATAGACACTACCCATTATCTCAGAAATGGGCAGCTTGATCCCCAATTTTTTCTGATTCCCTTTAAGTGTGAGGGGTGGTAGTATTTATATCTGTGGTGTTTTTGTCGATTGATACGCTGCAGGTAGGAGTTTTAGCCACATAATTTGATGACTGGCTATTTTGTGTAAAAAATATTTTGTAATTACATGTATGACACTTGTTCTATGACATCTAAAGTCACGTAAGTCACAGTAACTCATTGAGTTCTTATTCCACAAACTGCACAGCATATGCTCTATGTTCTTTGAAAAGGTCACTTAGACACCTACTTGTATTTCATGACCTTTAATAGATTTTCTTTTCTTTATTTTCAGTTGTGGACTTCTTCAACCGAATCAATCTGTTGTATGGCACAATATGTGAACACTGCACAGAACAAACATGTCCGACAATGTCCGGAGGTCCAAAGTAAGTATTGTTAGATATACATCATTATTAATTTGGTTCTTTAAAGAAAAAGTAGGCCTGTAGATAATGATAAATAAATGCCTAAGATTTTAGTCATTTCTTTGTTCAGAATTTTAATTTGTCAGGTATATTCTGCAATGTTTTAAATTAAATATATTAATTACTAAAGTAATTGTCTTGGGTTTTTTGGTGTATATTTACAGGGCTAGCTCTTGGCAAGTAGAAAATGTTGCCAAATTATCTGTTAAAGCTTCAAAAATGGCAGAAATCTAGTTATTTTCTAACAAAATACTAATTATTACAAAACATTATTTCTCCAAATTGAAATAAAATTTGCCAATTGTTTTAACATTTGCAATTGGTGAATTTGGCGAGTGATTTAGTTTGTTTGAATAACAAAAAAATATCTAACATTGAGAGAGAGAAAATCTTATTACTTGTTCACAAAGACCATATAACATTGCACAATATGCTATTTTCATTGGTTCCTCTACTGTCATTTGAGGCACAAAAACTAATCTAATCTTTTTTTGTGTTTTGTCTGGCTGAACTCTGCCCCATATGCACCTTAATTAAATTTAGGGATGATAATAAAAACTTTAACTAAAACCAGATGTTCTTATTCCAAGTTGAATAATAATTATTATTCATTAATATATTTTGAGGCAAAAAAAAATTTGATTTAGATTTATAGCAAAGGATATAAAGGATTTGTAAAACATCCTAAAATCGTGCTGTGTTTTGTTTTCTCAGATATGAATATCACTGGTGTGATCATGTGCGTTACAAGAAACCCACTGCTTTACCAGCCCCACAGTACATTGCCTTGCTCATGGAGTGGATCGAGGGACAGATTAACGACGAGACAGTTTTCCCAGTCAAACAGGGTCAGATATTAATTTAATCCTAATCTCTTGTATGTAACGTCAGTCACAGCTTTCTTGGGGTGGGAGTGGGTTGTTACATTGCTTTCTTGAGGCTGGGGAGTTGTTGGGAAGTTTGGGGGTGTAATCTTTCAAATAACTTTTTTTCTTCTCTTTTTTTTTTTTTCACAACTAACTAAATGTTACAGAATATTTTATATCAGCCATATTTTATTACCTCTCTAACAACATAAAATAAACAATGGGTATTTCTTCCTCTATGATATAATAAATGTATGTCACTGTTGAGTGATTATAATGGAAGTACATTTTCGTTAAATTGTTATGTATTTTAATATCAATTTTCAGGTGTTCCATTTCCCAAAAATTACTTCAGTGTAGTGAAGAAGATCTTGACTCGATTGTTCCGTGTATTTGTTCATGTTTATATTCACCATTTTGACAAGTTGCTGGCAATTGGTGCAGTAAGTAGTCTTGTCTTGTAAATTCACTTCACAATATCAAAACTTGACTATGGTTAAATCACTTTCATCACAATATGGTAACTGAAATGAAAAGTATTTCAGTATTTCTGTTTAAATATTTGTGTAAAGCCTGCTTGTGTCTAACACATGTTACTAAATGTATTTACTATGCTTAAACACCTATGTTTAAGAAAAACAGTCTTTGTAAATCCGACTCTAAACCACATTAAGAAAAAGTCATTACAGACTGAGTAATGTTTAGACCTAGTCCATTAACAATGCTCTGTTTAATACGTGACACAAAATGAATGAAAACCAGTGTAGGGAATTGGATGACATTTCGTGATTGATTATTAGTTATCACCAACTGACTGATGATGAAGTAAACCATTAAATGTAATTGGGCTTTGGGGAACATAAATTTAATTGATACCTCTATTGGCAAAACCCATGCTTTCCATTTTTAAATTACCATAATAATGCATTTAAAAATTTGTTTTTTTTAAAAACAAAACTTAAAGGGACATTCCTGAGTTTGCTGCATTGTAAGATGTTTTCAACTAATAAAATATTTCTACGATTAAACTTGCATATTAAATATATTTTCTTGTTTAGAATATCAGTGTCTGTATATTCAATGTGTTTCTTGTCGCCGTAATATTTGTAACTGGATTTTGTCTTCAAATAATTTCATATGTATGGAAGAAATTTTTTTGTGCAAATAAAATGAAATTTAACCTAGTACAAATATTAGAACGATCAGAAACACGTTTAATATACAGCCACTAATATTTTTATGCAGTAAAATATATTTAATATGTAATTGCAATCGTTAAAAAATCTCTCTTAGTCGATAACATCTTAAAAATTGCAGCAAATCGAGAAGAAAGCAATATATTCAAATAAACAGTGAATGACCAGGAACATTTTGTTTTCAAAAAAAAGAAAGAAGTGTTTTATTTAACAACGCACTAAACACATTTTATTTACGGTTATATGGCGTCAGACATATGGTTAAGGACCACACAGATTGTTTTAGAGGAAACCCGCTGTCGCCACATAGGCTACTCTTTTACGACAGGCAGCAAGGGATCTTTTATTTGCACTTCCCACAGGCAGGATAGCACAAACCATGGCCTTTGTTGAACCAGTTATGGATCACTGGTCAGTGCAAGTGGGTTACACCTACCCATTGAGCCTTGCGTAGCACTCACTCAGGGTTTGGAGTCGGTATCTGGATTAAAAATTCCATGCCTCGACTGGGATCCGAACCCAGTACCTACCAGCCTGTAGACCGATGGCCTGCCACGACGCCACCGAGGCCGGTATTTTGTTTTCAAAATCTTGATTAGCAATATTTCTAGTCGATTGAAAATTGATTAGTTTAATGTTTAAAATTGTGTAGCAATCTCTAAAACTTTTGCAGTGAATAGCAACGCGATACTGAACAAAATACTCCCTGAATGAACATATCATCAGCATTTCTGGCATTAATTTCTTTTTAGCAAACATTTCATGATCTGCAATAACAAATTTTGATCTTTTATATGCACTCTCCCATGGACAGGATATCACATTAGTCTTATTCAACTTACCGTACTAGCACAACAACAATGCTATACGACCCTGAGTTATAACCTCCACTGCAGAATTATCTCCCCTTGCCGGATGTATAACTTACACTCGCGCATGGGTAGACCGTATATCCTCGTTTTTGATTCTGCAGTCCTCCATTGCAGTCGTGTTCGAGTTCTGTAGTAAATCTTTTTGGTCAAATTGGCAATTTGTTTATTAATTTGTAATTTTGTTTTACTCTGTCATACGAGGTCTTTTGGGTGATTTACACAGGGGGTTAATGTCTGACACGGCTTCCTCGGGCTCCAACCGGTTGGTTGTGTGTGCCGAGGGGGGGTTGTCTGAAACGACTGCCCCAGTTTGATCAGCATTTGTTATGTCGGGCATGTCGTTCTTGTTGTTTTGAACGCCAGTGTCATATCTGTGTAAATTGGTCCCCCGCCAAGTAGGGGAAGGCTAAGAAGCTGTCAAAAGACGCCGAGCGTAAGAGGATGATTAGACATGAATGGGACGGGCGGAGCACAGTGGCAACCTCTGGGGTCGTGCTCCATACCGATTTGCCGTCGGTCGGCAAGTCGGTGTCCAGTTCAAAGAGCTCGCAGACAAGTGGTAGGCGCAAGGGCGCCACCTCGTCTGTTCGCCATCTTCATGGTGATACCAGTAAACCCGAAGCGCCGCTTGGCGCGGAGGGGGCGCTGTTGCTCCTTGCTTCGGCTAAAGCAGCGAAGGTTTCTTCCAGGTCGGGCTCCGTTCCACCTGGGCATTTGCTTTTGCCTCCGTCGGTGGAGGCGGCGCCCGTTATGGTTGTAACGGGGGCGTCAGTCGGAGGGAGTGCAGTTGTGGCAGGAACGACTGTGTCTCTCAGTTCCGACTCCCATCTTGCTGATGGGGGCAGGGTTATCGGTCCTTCTGTGGAGGGGTCGATTAGATCTAGAATGAAGTCTGCTTCGCGGCGCCGTTCGTCTCACCAGACTTCTGGTGGAGGGTTGGTCGTTGCGTCCGAGGGCACTGTTTCGGCCAACGTGTCTTTCGGTGATCACAACGTTGTCTCGGACACGGAGCCAGGTGGCGTTGTTTCGGGTGCGACGCCAGTGGGCGTTCCTTCTGTTGTTGGGGCGCCTGTACAGCGTCATCAACTTTTAGATCGTTCGCATGTGGCTACGTCAACTGGGTTGGCTAATCCACACGTGGTACGTTGGGTTCAGAATTCGGCGCAGGATTCGTACGTGTACGAATTTCCTGACGGTCCGGTTCAACCGACACTACCAGTCCCATTGTCTGCTTCAGCTGGGATCAGGGAAACTGCAGCTTTCTTGGGTGCGCCTGTGTCTACACCGATGGTCAATCCGGACCTGTCAGATCGGGGTAGAGGTTCCAGGCATTATCCCTCGACTGCGTGGGCGGAACCTTCCGTTCAGTGTCCGATGGTTTCGGGTCGCCCTCAGGGGTGGACTTGGGGGGACTATGTTTCTCTTTTTGAGAATTTCATGGCCTGGCTAGGGGAATCGCCTATACCAGTCCCTCCACCGCCGGGGTTTCCAGCGAGACCGGGGTTGGACCAGTTCGTGGATTCAGCCGGTCCGCATCGTCCCGCCCATGCAGTTTCGTTTCCGTTACGGTCAGCGCATTACGCATCGTTTGAGAACATTTCTTCTTCGGAAGAGGATTTTTCCCCTGAATCAGTGTGTGGTTTGGGGGAAGGGTCGGCACCAGGTTCGGTGCTCGATGAGATTCCCATTTTTGCCGATGGTATGCCAGACGGCGATTATGATTACCAGGCGGTTCTTGGTTTTGTACGGGAACAGGTCCGACTGGTGTGTGCGGATGCAATTCCATCGAAGGAGGCTGTTCAGTCTTACAAGGGTGTTTCTTTTGGAAACCGGCCTTTAGCGATGGACGCTCAGCGGCAGGATTTCGGCACATGAATCTCTTGCGGAGATTGATGCTTTGATTGCGGGTAGCGATCGTATTTTGGGGGCGGTAGTGGAAGAGTTTCCGGCAGCGTTGGCTACCGGGAAACTGTTGTCTGCGGCGAAGGTTTTGTCCACGTCTTCGTATAAGACATCGGGAGCTTCCTTCCTTTCACATCCAGCGGTTGTTTCCGCTAGGGTGAAGGCAGACTGCCACCCATCTCCTAATGTCAGTGTGCCACTCACGGATTTAGAGACTTTGGAGAGGTTATCTAAACTTCTTTTTTTCAAGTCAATAACCATTTAGGTACGTTCCTATTTGGGTTAGATAAAGCAGTCACGGGTCTTCCGCCGATGGCTAAGGGTTGTTTGTTGGCGGCTTCTAAAGCCTCTCATCACATCGCTTAGCTTGCTGGGCATGTTTTGCCAACAGTCTACTTCTGTGTCGGGATCACTACCTGGCGGGACTGAGAGCGACGGGTGTGGTTAAAACCTACTTTCGTAGTCGCTCAGTAAGGGACCAATTTTAACTTGGTCATGAACCAATAAGCGGCGAAATTCGTCCCTGCTGCTCAGTCCCGAATTGCTCGTAAGCGCCAGGCGGCATCTACTTTTAAGCCTCCACCTGTTAAGAAATCGACTTTTCTTATTAGATCCCTGTGGTGTCTGATTCGGGCGTGCAGTCGGGTAATGCCTGTGGTGCATCGAAACAGGGACGTTTTCGTGGGAAGCCGGCACGTTTTCGTGGTTCCGCTCGGGGCAAGGCGCCCAGGGGTGGGAAGCAGCCGGGATGAGGGTGCGTGGACAATCGACATCTGCTTACGGAGGTTCCATTAGCAGATCTTCCTGTGGGTGGCAGGTTGCGCCATTTTGTTCAAAGTTGGCGCGAACTGCCAGATCTGGACCCATGGGTTTTGTCGGTTGTCCGCAATGGATACAAAATTCCGTTTTCATCACCCCCTCCACTGACGTCCTCCCCGTGTCTGTCTCTCTCTCTCTCTCTCTCTCTCCCCCCCCCCCCCCCCCCTCCCGGTTACCTGTGGTACCGTCTGTCGACAAACGAGTACTGGTGGAGAAGATGGTTGTCGAGTTTCTCGACAAGAAACCTATCCAGGAGGTAGATTTGGCACTCCGGGATTTTATTCCCATCTGTTCTTCGCCCAGAAGAAGAATGGCGAGTGGCGACCAATTCTAAACCTGAAGCCGCTGAATTCTTACGTCATTATTCCATCTATGAAGATGGAGACGGTTCAGTCGGTTCCCGCTTTGCTTCAGGTGGGGGAATGGGCAGCGTCCATCGATTTGAAGGACGCTTACCTGCATGTTCCAATCCATCGGGATTTTTGGAAGTACTTGCGGTTCCTCTACAACGGCAGAGCTTACGAGTTTCAAGTTCTGCCGTTCGGATTGGCCACAAGCCCTCACGTCTTTACTCGGGTAGTAAAGGCAGTGGTGGGGCATGTACATCTGTTGGGTATACGGATGCACAATTACCTGGACAATTGGTTAATTCCGGCGGCGTCACAGACGGCATGTCTCGTGGACATGGAGTTCATGATTGACATGATTCTCCGATTGGGGTTTATTCCCAATTGGGTCAAGTCGGAATTAGTGCCAATGCAGGTTTTCACTTATCTCGGGGTGGTTTTCAACCTTGTGGAGATGTCCGTTCTTCCGACGGATTCGCGACTTCACAATTTCATGACGTTGGCGCAGTGTCTTCTGGTGGAGCAAAGTGCGTCAGTGCGCACGCTCCATGTGTTGATAGGCCATCTCAAATCGCTGGCGGCGCTGAATGTGCGGTTCAGACGGTTCAAGAGACCGCTTCAATGGCATTTGTCCCGAGTGTGGGATGGTCTCAGCTGGGATTTGGTGGTACCATTGGGGCCTTGGTTCATTCTTCCGATCCAAGAGTGTCTAGTGGACAAGTGTATGTCCCAGGTTGTTCCTTTACACCCACTTTCTCCAGAGTTGGTCCTGTTTACCGATGCTTCCCTCGAGGGGTTCGGTGCACACCTTTTGGATCAACATCTGTCAGGGGTGTGGACTCCTTCAGAGAGGAGTCGTCACATCAACCTGTTGGAGATGGAAGCGGTGCGTCGCGCTTGTCTCCATTTCAGGACTGTTATTCGACATTGTCGAATTTTGTTGAGGTCGGACAACACGTCGGTTGTTGCGTACCTCAATCGGTGGGGAGGCACCAAATCCCTGTCATTGAGTCTTGCGGCTTTGGAGATTCTGGAATGGTGCGACGATTGGGGAGTGGTGTTATCAGCCAAACACATTCCTTCGTCTGTGAACGTCTTGGCGGACGCTTTGAGTCGTCGTTCCCCGGTTCAGACGGAGTGGATGTTGCACCGGACAGTGGCTTATCGAGTTCTTCAGTTGTGGGGGAGTCCTCAACTCGATATGTTTGCCACTCGCCTGAACAGTCAGTTGCCAGTGTTTGTATCGCCGGTACTAGACTCACTGGCACTGGAGTACGATGCATTGAGCATGGACTGGATGGGACTGGATTTTTACACCTTTCCCCCTCCAGTTCTGTTTGGCACGGTTCTGGCAACCTTGTGTCACGCTCGTAGCGCTGAGTTGGGCAGCTCACGCCTGGTTTCCTCCGCTCCTGTCACTTTTAGTGCAGGAGCCGGTGCGGTTGCCGTCGATACCCGATCTGCTCATTCAGAGACTGCGTCGGACAGAGTGGCATCCGAAGCCGGAGGTTTTCCGACTTCATTCGTGGCTTTTCTAAACGGGTTGCTGAGCTCGTCTCCTCTTCGAAGTGCCAGTCTACGGAGAGGGTCTACCAGTGTCACTGGCGCGCTTGAGTTCTTTGGGCGACTGAGAGGGACGTGGATCCATTGTCGCCTACTGTTAATGACTTAGCAGCTAGCTGAGTACTTTCTGGCTCTTGTCCAAGAAAGACAGCTGAAGGTTCAAACAGTGAGAAGTCACCGGTTGTCCATTTTCACTACTCTGAGGCAGTGTGGACGTCGAGATTTCTCAACGAATCTTGTGTTGCATGACTTGCTTAAGTCGTTGCAAAACACGGTTGAGAAGCCTTCCATTTTGCCTAAATGGAATGTTTTTCTGGTTCTGCATGCACTCAAAGGCAAGCCCTACGAGTCTTTGAAATTCGCCAGTCTTCGTCATTTGACGTGGAAAACTTAGTTTCTGGTCTCACTAGCGGCTTGCCGTCGTATTAGTGAGATTCATGCTTTTTTTGCATGATTTGGTGGATTACAATACGGACGGGTCAGTTACATTACGTACTGATCCTGTTTTCGTGGCTAAGAACCAGGTGCCAGGGGAAGAGTTTCCTCCGGCCATCATTCAGTGTTTATCTCGTACGCTTTCTGCGGATAATTCTGATAGACTTCTTTGTCCGGTGCAGGCTTTGAAATTCTATTTGGAGCATACTAGAAATCTCCGGCAAAACACTAAGAGACTGTTTATCTCTTTCACGTGCCAACTAGGAGACATTATGAAGAATGCTTTGTCGAGATGGATTGCTGCAACCATCAAACTGGCATATGAGAAGGCGGGTGATCATGTTCTGCAGAATTTCTCCGTTCGACCTCATGAGATTCGGGCGATTTCTGCTTCCCTTAATTCCATGATTCTTTGGACATTTTCAATGTCATGAGTGCGGGGTTTTGGAAAGGTCGACACACGTTTGACCGGTTTTATTTCCGTGATATGGCTGTTGGTCCGGATGGAACTCGGCGGATTCAATCAGTCATTGCAGGGCAGCAAGTCGTTTCGGTGTGCAGGGCCACAAGTAGGGGGCGACCCTTATTTCGATTGGTCGCTAGCGGCAGTCTTTCTGGGAGATAGTTCTCCACCTCCTGTTTGGAGAGTGGGGGGTGGATGGTTGACTATCTGGGGCAGTCGAGTGTCTTTTACCATTACTTGGTGTGCGGGTTTCCTCGCCTTGTTAACTTGGTTTACTTTTAATTGGGGTTGTAGTTCTGCAATTTAAAAGTCACTTTGACATTTTATACCTCGTATGATGTGGGTTGCTTTTTCACTGTATCATTACTTGAGACGAACACTACTGGTTGAATGGGTAAGTCCTCCTTGTTTTCTTACCTCCTCCCTTTAGTGTTAAATTCTCGTGCTTTAACGGTGTTATATCACGTCTGTTATAGCATTGTTGTTGCGCTAGTACAGTAAGTTAAATAAGACTATTAGAAAATTTGTTTCTAATTTTCATTATTATTCATACTTACCTAGTACTACCACAACAACCGTTACCTCCCACTCTCCCAGAGGGAGGTTTTTTTTTTATTCAGTCATTCCGGACTTTGAATCGATAACGAGGATATACGGTCTACCCATGCGCGGGTGTAGGTTATACATCCGGCAAGGGGAGATAATTCTGCAGTGGAGGTTATAACTCAGGGTCGTATAGCATTGTTGTTGTGCTAGTACTAGGTAAGTATGAATAATAATGAAAATTAGAAACACATTTTCTAAAACACAGCCTTTGATATACCAAGGGTGATACCTAGCCCAGTCGTAAAACGCTCGCCTGATGCACTGTCGGTTTAGGATTGATCCCCGTCGGTGAGCCCACTGGCTATTTCTCACTCTAGCCAGTGCACCACGACTGGTATACCAACGGCTGTGGTATGTTCTGTCCTGTCTCTGGGATAGTGCATATGAAAGATCCCTTGCTACTAATGGAAAAATGTAGCAGGTTTCCTCTCTAAAACTATATGTTTGACATCCAATAGCTGATGATTACTAAATCAATGTGCTCTAGTGGTGTCGTTACACAAAACAAACTTTGTTTGATATACCAGTTGTGGGACACTGGTTAGTTGGGGGGGGGGGGGGGGACCCAATCAATCTTATGACCCAAGTACCTCAGGTGAGCACTCTACCCACTGAGCTATATCTCGCCCCATATGTACTTATGATAGAAAAAGAAGTCACATTTAAAAAACCAACAAAAAACTGGTATACCCATAGTAATTAATGATTCACTAGACTGATATATATTCTTCTCACCTCAAGTATCGACCACCATTTGCTGAGATTGTTTTGTGAGTATTTAATATCTTTATCATTATATAAGGCTTGTTGACTGAACTGTTTTAGTAATGCATTTTATTAAGATTACGTGGTTGTTTTCTGGGTTTATTTTTGTTTAATGTTTGTTTCATTATTTGTTTCCCCCAGGAGGCTCATGTAAACACGTGCTATAAACATTTCTACTACTTCGTGTCAGAGTACCATCTTGTTGACAAGAAGGAGCTGGAGCCTTTAGTAAGTATTGTACTTTATTACTCATGTGGTTAAGAATAACTGGAATTATAAATATTTAACACATTGTACTCATTACAAAGAGGCAATTAACACAGATTGGTATATAAAGCTAAATTTGATATATGTTGATGAATTTGCTAAATTTACACATTTCTTACTTATTACTTTTATTGCCATTTAACATGTATTTATTTGTGACACAAATTTCGATGTACCTACTATAAATAATACACGGTCAAGTACTCGCCATCTTAGCATGGTTTTGGTGGGGGGGGGGGGGGGGGGGGGGGGGGGGGTTTCTCTCATTTTATTTATTGTTCACAAAAAACTCTATTTTCTCCAGAAATCCTGTGTTGCAGAAATTCAAAATACAATAATGAAACATGTTCCATACTTACTACTTTGTTATTCACTTTATTTTTATTGGAATCAAATTAAATTGTCGTCATAATACCTAAAAACATTTAAATTGAAATTAACAATTAGTATTTTCTAGCTTTACTAAAATTAATCCTGCCGATAACCAAACAATGCTTAACTGATGAACTACAAATGGCATGACATGCGTTGGCGTCCAGTCCTGTGCCCACATTAAACAAGACGGACAAAGTGCCAAGTGAGCTATAACAACAATCACATCAGTGGAATCTTTTGAGAGTAAAACAAAATGAGGTTTAACCATTTTTATTGTTCTGTTTTTCAGAGGGATATGACTGACCGAATATGTCACTAACGTGAGCCTGTAGTATGTTTTGGAAAGAGAACTGTGTGCAGGCTGTCAGCATACATCAATGTACACGACTGGGTGTACTCTCAGTCATCAAGGGAGACAACTCTACTGGATCTGAAGACTTATTTGGAGACAACTCCACTGGATCTGAAGACTTATTTTAGTTTGTTTCAGTAATATTCTCTGACCCATCATTGAAGTATTCAGGTGAACAGGTGTCTACTTAAAATTTTGTGCCTGTTCTCATACTGGAGATGTGTCTTACTGTCTTATATGTTTTCATCATAATTATATGTTGCAAGAATAATTGTAACTTTTTGTATGGGGGGGGGGGGGAGACTGTTTTCAGTTTTGTGTATAAACAATTCAACAGCACATCTTTTCGTATACTTGTTTTTAGATATCTGGCAGTGTATAACTTGTACAGATGTCTAATATAACTAAAACATGTTAAAGAATTATATAGACATAACAAGTCATGAAATCATAATAGATTTGTGGGGATGTTTCTTGTATAATTAAATTCATGGGGGACAATACTCATTGCATGTAAAAACAATTCTTGTTTTTAAAAACTATTTTAATTTTTTGTTTGTTCTTGTGGTGGGGATTGGGAAAATCGTAAAACAGATGGTCTAACTTAACACTTTTGTGCGACAGTAAAATCTTCTTGATGTTTAGTTTTGACATTCATTTAAGCTTTTTGTCCCCCAATTTAATACAAGATTGTTATAATGACATATTTATTATAACAAACAATATTTTACAAAATAATTGGGGAACATTAAAAAAAGCAAGCAACCAGATATGTATATATAGGTATGCAATGTTTTCGTGGTCTTGATAAAATGCAAAGGAGCATTCAATGGAATATTGTTTTATTTTGTTTTGGAGATTAACAAAAGATTGTAAAGACTTCTCGAATAATTATTTCTGGGTTTTTTTTAACAGACATTGAACGAGCAGTTTCTCTTGTTTTATTATGTTTGAACAAAACGCTGTAGTCCAACTTGAAGTTTGCAGGTGTCTCATTATTTCAATATAGGGCCAAAACCCTGAATTCTCGCAAGTGCTAAAAATAATATCAGTCCGCTTCTGTTTGAAAATATTCTTTGGTGTATTTGTAGTTTCTGTCTTGGTGGGGAATTGGAAAGAAGAAAAATCAAAATTAAAAAGATTCTTGCTCATATGTACCTATTTATTTATGTATATAATTGCACAATATATAACAAAAGCACACATCGTAAATTGCAGTGCAATTGTTATTATATAGGCGTTATGATTATATAATATAGTTCTTAGAAACAAATTTAGCTGATTAGGTTTATGGTAAAAATAATAATTATAAAATTGGTTTTTGGTTTGTTTGGTATTGTTGTCTAAGTGGAACAATTGATGTATAGATGTGCTGGGATTATCATTATATATTGAAACTATCGTGATCAAGTGCCAAATTAAATACATTCGTATGTAGGAAACTATAATTGTAATAATTTTATACTGTATTAGTATAATAGCAAGACGATGAAGGTATGTGATTTACATGCATTTGAAGCACTTCACTACAATGCTGCAGAATTATTGTTGTTTGTTTAGACAAGGCACTTCTATTATCACTCTGCTCCTATCATTTCTTATTGCTGTCTCCAAAACTTTTGTTGGAAAAAATAAATGTTCATAAATTGATTGAATTAACATTATGTTCTACACAAATATGTTAGTACTTGCTGTTATGCAGTTTGATTTGTTGGTTGAATTTTAGTTTTCTTTGCCATGAAATGTCCCTACACTTGACAGTATCTTCTCCAAAACTGACTTAAGTAAAATTCTTGGTGGTTTTCTTCATTCATTGAACATGAACTTGACTGATTATAGCAAAGAATCCACTGGAGAAAAAAAAACCGTGCATTAATGGGATAGAAATCTATGATGTTGATTTAACTGGCATTGAACAGTCTGCAGTTGAAACTTTTATTCCTTTAAATATCTGCATAAATACAAATATGCATTTACTAATCTTAAGTTCAGTCCAAAATTGCATTTTCTTCTGAAATATGGCTTTATTAAATGAAAACAACAAACAAACAAAAAAAATCCTTATATTTGCCTATGTTAGAACATTTTGTTTTTATAAAAGTCTCCATGGTAACCAGTACCCATCTTTTTGTTAAGTTCGTGTTTTTGCACATAAACTGCACATTTATTATTATGAACTGTTGATCTAGTCCCTAATACTTGATATTATAAACACTGGCCTTTTGTTTGCAGATGTAAGGCTCAAAACTGAAATATTTTCATTTCTAACTGTAAATATAAATTACCATATTTGACAAGTATTACAAATCGTACAAGGGTTGGAAAAATAGAAATATGCAAATAGCTATTTTTAACAAATAGTTAGAATTAGATTAATGTCATATGCTTTTGTCGATTAATCTAATTAGTAATTAAGCCAGTCTCCTGAATTAGAAGCTTGAGAACTTTGAGGATACATAGAAAAGGCTAAATGAGTTCTTCATAAGAAATCTTTTATATTATAGCATGTTTGTTTTCAGTCCTACATCACTTGCAAAAGTTCAAAAGAAATGACTTGAAATATAAATTACTATTTCAGAAATTAGTACAGTATTTTATTTGTTACAACTTGCATCGATGAATAAAATAAGACATTTCCAACTAAACAAGTAGTGAAGTTGATGCAAACACTACTACCAATATATTCCATGAATGTAAGACCTGTAAAAAAACACAAAAATATTGTGCATTACCCAACCCATACACACGCGCGCGCGCACACACACACACACACACACACACACACACATATATATACACTAGTCGGTGTGCAGTGTCATACTGTGTGGTTATTTCAATCATATATCAAATCTATATATATGTATGTATATAGTCTGTATGCAGTGTCATACTGTGTGGTTATTTCAATCAGCTGATTGGAGATCATGAATGCTAGAAAGATATGTTTCCAACAATGTGGGGAAATGGAAGATATCAGATGGGTATCTCTCCGATCGCTGTGTAATAAATCATTCTAGCTGCCAGTATATTCATGCACAGTGTATCGATGCTGTTTGTATTTTGTGGTTGAACTAGGAATCCAGTATCCTCATTTGCATTTGTATTGTACGTCATCACTCCAACTTGGATCACCTTTCATTGACATGGAATTTTTCCCACGGTCATTTCTGGTGTTGAGCATTCATTGTTTACACTTTTCTAACTGATGCTTGCCTTCCACGTACGCATTGCTACACATGATTTTATGCACTAAAATATGTGCATTTTTATGCAGACATTTTCACTAGTGGTTTTAGCACTTTCCACAACAAAGTTTTATAGAACAGAAAATTACTTCCTTACTTTTCTATAACTTTCCAACAAATTAGTAGATCATCAATTCAGTTTCAAGATGACTAAGTTGAAATGTGGGCATACAGGGAACTGTACATTCTTCTTACCTAGGACATGATGGTGTGGGGGGGGTAAACTGCTCATCACTCAAATTGTTTCCTCTTTTTGGCACTGAAGGTACCAGTTACTTGAAAGGTATTATGTATAATATTATCTACTGTATTGATAAAATTAGAAATGTGTCGCACTTGGAAATGTGTTTGTGGAAAGTGGGCCTCACAGTATAATTATGCAAAATAACTTTAATTTGATTGGATGTAAATATTTGTATGATGCTAGTGGGAGTTTCTCTTGACATAATCTTCTATGTTTGCTTAATGATATAATTGATGCTTTTGTATGTAAGTTTTAACTAAAAATTTATTTGACAAATTTGTTGTAAAATAAGATATACTGGTCAGAGTTTTGTTTTGAGACTTCAGTTTTAAAAATATTTTATCATTTGTATTTCATTGGTGATTGTCAAGTATTTGTTAGTGTTGCATATTGACAGACAATTGCCATTGTAAGAAAACTTTATATTGGTTTATACTTTTGATTTTTGTTTCAAATTAATTAAAATTTCAAGTTCAGTATACTAACAGAATACACTATACTCAGCCTTTGCTGTATTTTGACAGGATACTGTAGAATGCAGGTCAAAATTTGCTGTATTGGCAGAATGGTGTAGAATGCAGGTCAAACATTGCTGTATTTTGGTAGGATGCAGGTCAACCTTTGGTGTGTTTTGGCAGGATACACTATATACTGCAGGTCATTCTTTGCTATGTTTTAACAGTATGTCAACCTTTTCTCTGTATTGGCAGGATACTGTAGATTGCAACTCCATATTTGTTGTGTAGAGGTAGACCTGCAAGTCCCATTTTTTGTGTTTAGTGGCAGGATACCGTAGACTGTATGTCAACCTTTGCTTTGTATTGCAAGGATACTGTAGACTGTCAATGTTTGCCGTGTATTTGCAGAATACTATCGACAGCAAGTCCATATTTACTGTGTATTGGCAGGATATTTATTGTAATGTACAAGTCTGCCTTTGCTATGTATTGGCAGGATACTGTACACTGCAAGTCCATCTTTGCTGCAGTAGGCCTATATGATAGGCTACAAGTCATATAGTTGAGAGATATATATATATCAGGATACTTATCTGTAATTGACTGCATTTAAAGTAGACTTGTTTGGTTGAAGCCTGTGTTGATGTTTTATAACAAATAGGCTGAATATTTTGCTTTTGCTTTTGCTTTAGTTGTATCTGTTCTTTTAGAATGTGTATCATTGACACTAAAACTAGTTAAAACATTGTTTAAATTCTATAAAACAACCAGCCCTTGTGTCTCATTTATAATTTGAACCATGTATGTTTAAAGTAACATTATCAAAGTTGTATCAGGGTAAATAATTATACACACATTAAGTAATTTTGTTCATATATTTTTTATTTTTTATTTGAGGATACATTTTTATATATAATCTTTCAATAAAAGTAGCACTAAGATGAACCTTAATAATTATATTTTATTCACGGTTTTGGGGATAATTGAGGGAGGTGGTAAGTTGTGCGTTTTTTAAATATATATATTATTTGTTGTTTTGTGGGGGGGGTTTTAGATCATGGTTTAAGATAGCATCATAACATACAGATAACTGAATGACTTCTATAAATTATTTTTAGCGTTTTGATGTCATTACAGCTGAATTACCATAACCACCAAGTTGGAACTGTTTTGTTTAACAAACATCGTTTTCAAATATTTTTGATATGCAGTAAATAATTTTAACCTGAAAGAAGCAAATCTGAGCCATGGTCAAGGTTGGGGTTTTTTTTTATTGATTTTTGCTTTCAGCTGTGCTGTAACAATATTATATGTCTTAAGACTTTATTATTAGATACCATTTATGATGCAGTTTGTTGGTTGCTGATATTTGTTATGGAAGATTAACTTGCAGTATTTATTTTGGGGGGTTTTTGTCAAATATTTTGCCTTTGTTGTATAATATGTTTTAATATAGTAAATTGAGCTTCCTTTAAGGGAATATGATACATATAAAGTGTTTAGCCAGTTATTTATGGAAGGAAGTAAGACTTTTTTCTAAAAAAAAATTCAGCAACCCAATCCTGCATTTTGTGCATATTACAGATATGTATATATTTAGAGAGCATAATGCCACTTCGCTTGTCATATGGTTACTATGTATGTCATTTCATTTCATACACATTGCATTTATGTATTTTGTGTGTATCCTTTTCATTTGGAATTCAAAAGAAGTAGTCATTGGTTATATTGACTAAATTAATGCATTCATACTGCATGTGGGTAATTCATAAACATTTTCATAGCAATAAATTTTCATTGTAAGAAATCAAGACTTGTACTTTTATTCAGCTATAAAAGCAGTTAAAGATTTTTGTTTTAATCCAGCTGAAAATGTTAATGTTAGTAACTTTATGTCAAGATTGTGTTATGATACTCAAAAGTCTATAGGCAGCTAGCATTTTCAGAGGTGTCAGGATAAACTGATTATGAGTTGGACACAATCAAGAGATGGATATCTTAGAAGCTGTATTTCTGGGGGTTTGCACTATGATGGGGATTAAAGATTAAATATATTATTACGGTTAGCAGTAGAATATCTGTGAATTGTCATTCATTCCAAGTGACTACAGTCTTTTAACTTAACACTAGAAGTTCTGAAAAACAATTATTTCAGTATCCTAATAGGATCACATCTAAGAACACTAAATAAATATTTTGATTAAAATTTGAATTTGTTTTAAAGATATTTGTACAGATATAGCTCCTTTTGTTTTGTTTAAAACTTAATCTGTATCCCTAATTTAAATCAGGGAATACAAATGTATCTTTTGATCATAATATCAATGTCCGACTCAAAATCACATATGATTCCTGGCATACATCTCCAGAGCAAGGAATATAATGGGAACTTACCGGTAACTGAAATGAAGACTTCTTGTGTACCATTATGCTGTTGTCTTCATTATCTGTTTAAATACTTTCGTATGTATTTGTACATCATATACAATGTACTAAATTAATGCAAATTGTGTGTGGGTGGGGGGGGGGGGGGGGGTTTCTTTTAGGCTTAATAACATTTGTGAAAAATGCTTCATATATTTCTGGCAGTCACATTTAAAAATTGTTTAAGTTTGCACCATATTTCAACAAATGAAATGCTGATTTAAACAAATATATATATATATACATACATATATATATATATATATATATATATATATATATATATACATACATATATATATATATATATATATATATATTGACAAAATGATGAGGAATTCCAGCTATGCTTTAATGCCCAAAGGTATAAAAGACATAAGCTGTGATCTAAAACACCAAGGCTGTCCAAGTCGCAATCAGTTTACTCTGTATGTCCACAAATTGATAAGACAAAACCTGATCTGGATATAGTGAAAACCAAATGGTGGATTAATAAAATGTTATTTGGGGGGGGGGGGGGGGGGGGGGATTTTCTTCTTTTTTTCCTTGTCCCTCACATTTCCAGTACTTAGCATTGTATTTAATAACCAAGCATAGACATGATACAGTTTCATGGCAAAAATAATGAGTATTTGTGGAATGACAGTAAATAATTTGGAGGAAGGGGTTGATTGAAGCATGGTATATGATTCGTATGCTACTGTTACTTTTTCATTTTTCTGTGGAATGCAACTTGTAAGATTATGTATTAAATTTTGTATCCATCTCCCTATTTCTATTGCTTTGATTTTTATACCAAAAATCTTACAGTAAACATCACTTGAAAATTAAATAGTTCAGTATAATATTTTCAATAATATGCTTGTAACTACTGAATAAACATATCTTTTTAAATTGCTTTAATATTTTGTAGCAACTGTTTTTAACTAATATATTTTGATAAAATATTTTGCTACAGCATTTTTGTGGTGGCTAATAAATTGCATGTGATCTTTGTGGTAAGATTGGTGGATCTTTGAATGTTATGCAGCTTTGTTGCAAATGTACCAGCCAGTTATGTACTGAAGGGTCAGAGGTCATTTTAAACAGGTTTTTTTATTATGATTTATGAGTATATTGTTAAATAGAATGCTGTGTCAGTTCACCTTATATACCGTACATGTATATTTTGCATATTCACAATCATACAAACAATAGCATTTTTTTGTTTCATTTACTAATTGATATACATGTAATAGTGGTTAACATTTAAAATGTCATCTTTTTTATTTTAAATAAATAACTTCATAATAGCTTTCATCTTGCAAACAGAAAAATTGTGTCTGAACTGCAAGTAATTTGTTTTGATATAAAACTTCAAATAATTGACAAGCTAATGTTTTGCTATATAAAAATTTGATTTTACTACAGCTGAATTTGTGTATATGGTTGAAAAATTACATGTCTAACTTTAGCTCAATAAAGACAGTCTGACTTCACTTGAATTGTTTGGTTATCTTTTTGTTTGAACAACCTTTTTTGTGATAAATTTAAAAAGCTATGTCTGCCAATTTGGTAATCAACTGGTTTGGGTATCTTTGTGTATGAACAACCTTTTTGTTGTTGTGATAACTGTAAAAATCTATGTCTGTCAATTTAGTAATCAACTTGTTTTAAGATTTTATCACACAACAAAGCAGGCCAAAGAATGATTTGAGATGACCGTAAATTAATGCTTCCATGCGCGGTCAGTTTGGGATTGATCCCCCATCTGTGGGCCCATTGGGCTATTTCTCGCTCTAGCCAGTGCACCACGACTGGTATATCAAAGGCCGTGGTATGTGTTATCCTGTCTGGAATGGTGCATATAAAAGATCCTTGCTGCTAATCAAAAAGAGAAGCCCATCAAGTGACGACAGCGGGTTTCCTCTCAATATCTGTGTGATCCTTAACCATATGTTTGACGCCATATAACCATAAATAAAAATGTGTTGAGTGCATTGTTAAATAAACCATTTCCTTCCTTCCTTCCGCTTCCATGAATTACTGTTAGGACAAGTGCTTCATCTCTATATATCAAAATTACCAAATGTTAGATATCCAATAGCCAATGGATAATAAATTAATGTGTTCTAGTGATGTCGTTAAAACAAATTAACTTTTTCATCTTGTGCAATATATCCTTCTGGCTTTGTCTTTAGGATATTTGAAACTCCCCAAAAAGGGTTTTGCAAAACCAGCACGAGACAGAACTGAGTTGAAAACGTCATAATAACAATCATCTTCAGTAAGTTGTTAAATACCCCAGCATATCTAGTTTAACTTGGTGTTATTCAAAACTGCTAATAGCCAACAATTGAGCTTATTTGCTTTGAATTAAAATTAAAACGGCTGAGAAAAAAACTATTTAATACTGATAACAGCTTGCTAGCAGCTGACTTATTTTTCAACAGCCTTATTTTGATCATGGTGTTAGATTGCTAGCAGCCGACTTATTTTTCAACAGCCTTATTTTGATCGTGGTGTTAGATTGCTAGCAGCCGACTTATTTTTTAACAGCCTTATTTTGATCATGGTGTTAGATTGCTAGCAGCCGACTTATTTTTCAACAGCCTTATTTTGATCATGGTGTTAGATTGCTAGCAGCCGACTTATTTTTCAACAGCCTTATTTTGATCATGGTGTTGGATTGCTAGCAGCTGACTTATTTTTCAACAGCCTTATTTTGATCATGGTGTTGGATTGCTAGCAGCCGACTTATTTTTCAACAGTTTGTTAACAACAGTCTTATTCTGATAATGATAACTTGCTAGCAGCAGTCTTATTTTACAACAGTCTTATTCTGACCGGGAGCAGGTCAACTCGCCCCAGAACCAATTCGCCCCAGCTGTTGGTCAACTCGCCTCACCCTGTTTAATCCACTCATATCATTACCGTTTTATTAATTAAATATACCAATATTTTAAACAATAATGTGGATTAAATATGGTTGAATATGCAAACCAGTCGGAGTACAAAAGCCTTGCCTGATCATTCCTTTAAGGATATATGGGACAAATTCACAAACATCGTTAAAATAGGCTTGACAGGTTTACCTGATATAAAGCCATTTTAATAAGTGGTCGTAATAGCGGAGTTTCATGGTAATATTAATAAATGAAATGACACGAAAGTTGTAGACATCCATTTATAATTTCGTCACAATTTATTTACAGACAGCAAAGTTTGGGACGAGTTGGTAGAGAGTGAGTTGACCAGCATTCTTGTGACCATGTTGTTCGTTTGTTAACAAAAGTCATATTTTAACAAGAGCCGTATTCTGACCAGGATGACAGCTTTCTAGCAGCAGTCTTCATCTGATACAGTTAGGTAGTAGAATAACCCAAGTACAAGTATTTCAGACTTGTCACTGTACAAAGTTATCACAGGACCGTGCACCTTTAATAACAAGACTACTATGCACCTTTAAAAACAAGAGTATCAAAGAAAATCCATAAACAGTGCTTAATAACTTTACCACTTGTACAAATGATGTTATGATTGCTTTCTGTTTCTCATCAATACATTTACGCGTTTTGTAATACTGCCTTGCTGAAATATTTCTTAAGACTGATCAATTTTATAGAAATCATGCTGTTTACGTCTGCACAGTGCGGTATTGCTCTTTTGCAAAATTGATGTTTACATTAAGCTCTGGTCATCAATAACGCATCTGGTGGTTTGTGGGTCATTTGCCGTAGACCGCCAGCTGTCTGTGTGGGCACTAGGGGTTAATTACCTTCTTTCTTTTCAAATTGTCATTTTCACCGATATCCGACAAGTCATGTTCTCAGTCTTGTAAAGGGGAAAGAAAACAATGTTTGTTTAATGACAACTCCGCGGCACATCTTAAACCACAGAGATTTGGTATCTGACATGCGGTCATTTTGATGCTTGGTCTACAGTGAGAGAGGAAACCCACTGCATTGAAAAGCAATATTGTTTTTCATATAAATGACAGTCATAGTGCCTGGTAACCTATAGGTTATGACACATTTTTCAAGTTTATAATTCCCATTATCATTCCTTCACAATCTGATACTTGCTATTCATCATATCACTGTTCTCGTAGTAATGATACTCTTGTGCATAACATATATTATAACAGCATATAACTGAACAAAATTTTGGTGATGGTGTTTTTGACAATTTTTTTAAAAACGTTTGTGTAGAACGAAGTACCATTCTTGACCTTTTTGACATACATGTGGTCACCTGGCTCTTGATCCCTGGTTGGGGTAGAATAATATCTTGAGTCTTATTAAGAGTGAACGATGCTATAACAATTTGTATCTACATGCAAGTGAGCATTTTTCTTCTGAGCTACTCTCCTAGCCCAGTGGTAAAGCACTCGTCTGATGATCGATCCCCGTCAGTGCATGGGCCTATTGGGTTATTTATTGTTCCAGCCAGTGCTCCACAACAGGTGTAACAAAAGATGTGGTATGTGCTATCCTGTCTGTAGGATGCTGCATATAAAAGATCCCCTGCTGCTAATTGAAAAGAGTAGCACACTGCATGGTGCTACTGGGGCCGCTTTCCTCTCTCAGTATTTGTGTGGTCCTTAACCATTTGTCCAACACAATATAACCATAATTAAAATGTGTTGAGTGCATCGTTAAATAAAACGTTTCCTTCCTTCAATCATTGTAATAGTTTATTAAATAAATCTGCATATTGAGATACCTCACACACACACACACATATACACGTACATACACGTACACGTACACACACATACACGACATACACACACATACACGTACACACACATACATGTACACATACACGTACACACACATACACATACACACACATGCACATACACACATATACACGTACACGTACACACACATACATGTACACACACATACACGTACACACACATACACGTACATATGCATACACACACATACACACACATACACATACACACACATGCACATACACATACACACATATACATGTACACATACACACACATCTGCCAACATGTCTGGATCTGCCGTGAAATTAGCTAACTCTAATTATTATTTTTCTTGTTAAATTTGTTAGACTGGGCTTGATAGAATTGTGCATTATTACAGTTATCAGACCTATTGTCCGAACTCTAATGAAGGGTCAATGGCCACCAGACATGTTTCTTATTGCATCTGTCTATATTTCGTCGTCTTCTTCTCTGTACTTCTTCATCAACTGACTCATTAGCATTACGTACATGTTGTTCTGATATTATAAAACACAGTGTTAGGAGGGGAAACCAATATGTCATGATTTTTAACTTGATCGAAAATGGTACTTGGTATTATATATATATACAATCAAATGACTTCCCCCCCTCCCATACATATTACTTTTTTCTTCTTTTTTTGCATTATATGGTATATGGTTCCTATAGTAACAAAAAAGTGACAAAAATAATGTGTGGGTTTTGTTTGTTTGTTGTTGTTTTTTTGTAAGTTTTTTTTTGTTGGTGTGTGGGGTTTTTTGCTGGGCTTTTTTTTTTTGTCAGTTGAAGATGGTTTGGTGAGGAAACCAATTTTTTTTTCTCTGTCTCTTTTTTTTAATGTCCATTATTTCAAACTGGTACTCAGTTCATAGTATTTGAGATTTCTGTTTATTTATTGTGAACTGACCAAGTCTTGTGAGATAATTTTGGGTGTTTACATTTAGTTAAATAAAAGTGAATATGTTTCTTGTACGGGTATATTATATGCTTGATGATTACTGGATTTCAAAGATCAATCCTGTATGTAAAGAACTTTGGGTGAAAACCTGCTGGAATCACATAGGTTACTCTTATTAAAAAAAAGTAGCAAAATTTTTTCATTAGGGATTGTTTATATGCATTTTTTCCACAGACAGGACAGCTCATACCACGGCCTTTAATATACTAGTCATGGAGCACTGGTTGATATAAGAAAAGCACCAATTGGAGAATGAGTCCACCGAGGAGGTTCAATCCTGTGACCTCATACATGTGTTCTCCTGACTGAGCTAGATCACATCCCTATAACTAGATGCATGAGAATAAATTTAAAATACATGAGCAAACAATAGGAGTAAAATAAAATTTGTACAATACATCGTTCAAGTCAAGTACATGTTAGTCAAGGGGGGGTGTAGATCACCCAAAGCAAAATGTGTAGAAAGACTGTGTTATATTTTAATGTGTGCTAATATTTTATGCTTCAATAAATACAGCAGCCTTATTTGTTAATTTATTAATATATTCCTGTGATGTTACAGTTTAGTTAACAACATTATGTTTCAAAAATGTTCAGAAGTGATGCATAATTCACAACCAAGAATGATGTAATTTCAATATTTACAATGTTCAGGTCAAGGATTCAAACTACATATGACTGAACCTGTACATCAGAAACAGTTAGTTTGTTTTGTTTAAGGTCACCATTCCACAGACAGGATAGCACATACCACAGCCTTTGGCACACACATCTGCTCAGAGCAAGTTCTAACAGCTAAATGAGGCAATGTAAGACCATTTCACCAAACTTCAGCCTTCAATGGACATACACCACGATTGGTATATCAAAGGCTGTGGTATGTGCTATCCTGTCTGTGGGACGGTGTTTATAAAAAAAACCTGTTTGTTTTGTTTAACGCCACCACTAGAGCACATTAATTTATTAATCATCAGCTATTGGATAAAAGATAACTTGCTACTAATGAAAAAATTTAGTGGGTTTCCTCTATGACTATGTCAAAATTACCAAAAGTTTCACATCCAATAGTCGATGTGCTCTAGTAGTGTCATTAAAGAAAATTTCTCCTTTTTTTTCAATGGACATAAGCATGGAAATATAATCAAATAAACATAACTACAAACTTCCTGCTGTTATACAATTTACTTGATTCTGGTTGGCTGACACTGAATGTTATCCATTGATACAATTTTTAAAAATGACATGATTAGGTCAAGGAAAGGACATTAGAAACTGATCTATGTGTATTTTTAACTAAATCACTTGTATTATTTGTTGGAGGTAGGACATAGCCCAGTGGTAAGACGTTCACATGATGCGCGGTCAGTCTAGGATCGATCCCCCGTTGATGGACCTATTGGGCTATTTGTCATTCCAGCCTGTGTAACAAAGGCCGTGGTATGTACTATCCTGTCTGTTATATGGTGCATATAAAAGATCCCTTGCTGCTAATCAAAAAGAGTAGCCCATGAAGTGGCGACAGCGGGATTCCTCTCTCAATATCTGTGTGGTCCTTAACCATATGTTTGACACCGTATAACCATAAATAAAATGTGTTGAGTGCATCATTAAATAAAACATTTCCTTCCTTCCTTCCTTGTATTATTTGTAATTATAAGAATTGTTTAGTGGACTCATTCTCCCCCCAACCCAATCAATGCCTTATTAAAGCTACAGTGAAACTCCTCTAAACTGAACAACTTCAGGACCAAGCAAAACATCCAGTTTTGAGAGGTACCCAGTTTAGAGAGGTTTTCTTCCATACAGATATTTAGAAAAGGGGCCACGAAAAATGTCTGGTTTTGAAGGAATTTCAGTTTACAGAGGTTTTGAGAGGTTTCATTATATGTGTACTCTGCTGGCTATGAAAAAGTGCACATAATAGATACCGTGTTGATTTTTCCTTTCTCTACCAAGTGTTGAAGTAATGATATACTAGACAACAAATAGCTGTAATTTAAAGTGAGTTCAGGTGTCCTTAAACTATCTTTTCTTTCCTTTCATTAAAGAAACCTAATAATACTGATTGTTTCTTTTCAGTCACGTGTTACATTTAGCGAAGAATAGATTAAGTTGGAGAACGTACTTGAAGATATGTGACAAACAATGAACTTGGCACTACAGAGCTCATGTTATGAAGTTTCATTTCTTTTTATGCATCAACACAATGCACATACATCTAACATTACAGACACATGAAAAACATGAGAATAAATTTTGTTTTGTTTAACAACACCACTAGAACACATTGATTTAATAATCATTGGCTATTGGATGTTAAACATAAGGTCATTTTGACACAGTCATAGAGATGAAACCCACTTCATTTTTCCATTAGTAGCAAGGGATCTTTTATATGCACCATCCCACAGACAAGATAGCACATACCATGACCTTTGATATACCAGTCATGGTGCACTGCCTGGAACGAGAAATTGCCCAATGAGCAACATGAAAATAAACAATTTTGTAAATGTCAAAAACATTATAAATTATGAACATTTAAAGAATGTTAATTCTGTACAAACTGTTCAGGACAAAGACATGTGTTTAAGCAGCGAGAAAGAAATGTTTTATTTAATGACGCACTCAACACATTTCGTGTACAGTTATATGGCACCACACAGAGAGGAAACCTGCTGTTGCCACTTCACGGGCTACTCTTTTCAATTAGCAGCAAGGGATCTTTTATATGCACCATCCCACAGACAGGGTAATACATACCACAGCCTTTAATATGCCAATCATGGTGAGCTGGCTGGAATGAGAAATAGCCCAATGGGCCCACTAACATGGGCTAAATCTTGTCCTTTGTTTAAGCAGCAGTTCATGGTTTCATGAAAGACACTTTACATCAGCAGGGTATACAGGACATGGGGGAGGCATCTGAGGATGAAAATGTACATATTCTTTCCTAATCAATAAAAATTAAAATGTGGCTTGTGCACCACCCCACCACCCACTCCACCACCCAACTAGAGATTGTGCCCTCCCCCAACTTGAGATAGCTTTTCTACAGGCCTGGCATGGTTTGTACAAATGTGAAAATGTTGATAGCTGAACAGCTCCTAGCATGTTTTTATGGTCGATGTTTAAATGAAATGTTTAGTATGATGTACCACTAAGTAAAATGAGTGATAGGAGACTTGTGAATTGTATCTGGGGGATGAGCGCAGGTGCAGAAAATTAATTAGTGTGTCTCATCAACATACATCAATAAGATATAAATATATTACATACAACAAACTGATCCAGTTTACATAATTCTAGACTCCTAGACAAAGGGATCAGAATTAACATGCGTAAATGATAGAGAGCTTGTCTGAGGTCTGATGGGACATAGGATCAATTCATCTTGATGCTGTCAAGTTTTTCCCATCCCAATCATTTCCCCACATCTCATACATCAAATGATGTGTACATACAGTCACGTCTTTGAAAAAATGGATAAAAAGACTCCTTGCTGCTTTTTAGGAGTAGCCTGTGTGGCAGCAGTGGGAATCCTTCTTTTTCTCTGTCTACTAATCTCTCTGTGCATTTGTCTGTCTGTGCATTTGTCTGTCTCTCTCTCTCTCTCTCTCTCTCTCTCTCTCTCTCTCTCTCTCTCTCTCTCTCTCTCTCTCTCTCTCTCTCTCTCTCTCTCTCTCTCTCTCTCTCTGGTAAATGATATAAAAAAAAAAATACCTCAGGCAATTGGGTATTGATTGCTGTTATGTCTATGACAACGTTTTTGTGTTTTCTGAAAAAGTAAAGTCAGTCATTCGTGATATCTCATTTCTAAAAGCTAACGAATCTCTTGTGAATTGTGCAGGTGTTATAGTCCAGGAGCAGAAGAATACAGGGCTGACCAAGCAGTCTAAACTGTCTGTCTGTCTGGTGAACACAAATGCCTTCTCCATGTAATTCACATCGAGTTTTAATTTAAGCTAATAGGTAGTTATAACTGCTCTAGGTATACAATTACGATTTTTCTTTTGAACTTGCCATTTAAGCGATGGTGTCACATTAACACTTTGACTTGTCTTGGAATGTTTCAATGGTTTCAGTTTCTATGGTGACAGATAAGAGGAGAACTGGAAAAAAACTGCTCATTTCATTTTACAGACTGGATTACTGGTGTAGCTTGTGAAAGAAAGAAAATAGAAAATAGAGGAATGTTTGAATGGTTTTAATTTCACGGAAACATTATTATACAGGATGTGGAACCTTCCTAAATCAGATCTTAACAAAATTGGATTCCTCTTAAACTCGGTCCAATTTCACAATCCCAAATTTTTCCTCTATGTTTTTGTTTGTTTTGTACTGACCAGACCTGTCAACCTTTAGTCAAGAGAAAGCAGGAGGTGTGTGTTGAAAAAGCAGGAGATTTGGTCAAAAAGCAGGAGATTTTTTAAATTCACACAATTTAACCCAAAATCGCAAGATTTAAAAAAAACATTATTACAATAAGTTATATGAATACTTTATAATGTCATATATACTTCTTAACTTTAGATCTTGGCATTAAAAAAAAAAAAAAAAAAAAATATTATTATTATTTTTTTTTTTTTTTTAAGTTTAAATATTATTATGATTTAATACATATTTAAACAAAAAAAAATATTTTATCCAAAAATGTTAAGAACATGAACAAGAAATAAAAAATTTAATTAGTACATTTACGGTATTACACTTACAGCCTTACAGGTTGCGTTACATTATCATTTGTGGTTAGTGTACCTAATACCAAAGACAAATTTATATAAATCTTATAAATTAATATTCAGTTTTTACTATAATGAGGAACGGTGGCGTGGTACTGATTTAAAATCATTATAATGATGCAATAAACATTGTATTTTCATTAATCATAAGTAAAACCTCTTTACGGACATCGTTGAAATATACCGGAAATTATACCCATTTCCGTGAGTAACTTTATGTCAATGTCAAACAACATTTTTTAATTGTACAAAAATAATTTCTTGAAGTGTACCCTTATAACCAACATTTTACCGCACAAACATACAAAACTCACTGACACAAGTATGTTTATACAGCTAATTGGTCTTTTCGTTGTCTTGCTGTGACATGTGATTTTAACATGCATCGTGTGTATCGCTGTCAACTCAGATTTGTCATAGTTGCATTATGTAATCCAGTGGGAAGACATTTTACAATTCAGAGGTGTTATTAAAAGTAAAGTTTGTTTTATTTAACGACGCCACTAGAGCACATTGATTTTTAATCTTATTGGCTATTGGAACTAAATTGGATAGTTTTTTTTTTTATATGGCAACACTGAATGTCAATACACATGTTTAATTAGCGGCAACACGCTTCGTAGCCATTACGATGACAACAAACATTATAATAACACATCATTTTATAAACTCCATGTGCTTTTTTAACAATATAAATAGGCTATCCCACAATTCTCACTTCGGCAAAGGTTAAACAGTCGGGACAATTCGGCCTGTTACATTCTCGGAAACCGAAAGTAGTCGACATTTTCCGAATGAGAAAAAAAGGCAGAGTTACTTCCCTTCTGTTATTTTGACAAAAGAGGATCGATTTTTTTTTTATGCTTACAAAAATGTCATTTAACAGGAGAAACTGTCTCCCGCACAGGAGAAAGGAGATTTGATCAAATACCGGGAGACTCCCGCGGAATCCGGGAGGGTTGACAGGTCTGGTACTGACCCTGAATAAACTGGAATTTGGGTTTTTTCCAAACACCAGGTAGATTTTAAGAATCAGAATGTTTAGTTAGTTATGTAATCATTTTACATGCAAACACCCCCCCCCCTCCCAAAACCCCCCACTTAGACAGACAAAACTAAAGTCATGTCAATTAAATATATATCACATGCTACAATTCCTGCAATTTCAATTTCAAACACTTCAGCATTCTTGTTTTGCTAGAATATATAACATACTAATCAATACCTATTGGTGGGCCCATTGGGCTATTTCTCCTTCCAGCCAGTGCACCATGACTGGTATATCAAAGGCTGTTGTATGCATTATCCTGTCTGTGGGATGGTGCATGTAAAAGATCCCTTGCATCTAATTGAAAAATGTAGCGCGTTTTCTCTATAAGACTATATATCAAAATTACCAAATATTTAACATCTAATAGCTGATGGTTAATAAATCAATGTGTTCTAGTGGTGTCATTAAACAAAACAAACTTTAAGTTTATAACATACTACTTTCCACAAACAGTCTCTGCAGAGATAATTAAATATATTAATATGATAGAAGTATATAGTAAACCAAGTGCAATGCTCTTAATATTGCTTTATCAACAATATTTTCCAAAACAAATTAGTACATATTAGCAACATTTATATTTAACTTTCAGAAATTAATATAATTTTAAAAACAAATTTAATCTGAAAAGGGCAAGGACAGAACTTTTAAAAAATATTTACATTTATGTTTAAAAACAACTGAAACCAAGGAATACAATAACAGCAATTTGTCATCACCGACGTTGTTCAACAACAGCACAGTAATGAAGACGTCAGTGTTGCCTGTGTTGAAAATGTCAAAAAGATTACTACATTTGTATAGTAATTATCAAGCATGCTTCTAGCTGCTTCACCCCGAATTAATGTAGTCTTTGATATTTACATTCTCTCCCCGATGTCGTAAACTGATGCAGTAGCACTATTAAGTTAAACACTGACTGCAAAACATCATCATAGTGTGCTCAAAAACAACTGTAACTATGCAACAATTTCGTCACTTTCCAAGAGTTGAGGATTGTACAGCTGAAAAAATCTTAGTGGCTTTCACAGACATAATTTAATTTTACAGTTATGTGAATGGATCAGAGGTTGGGGATGTCGTTGTTTTCTTTATGAAAAACTAATAATATTATCTAAATGAAAAATATATTGTGATAATGTTTGTGATGTTAAAATTGCTGGATATGCTAAAGTTAAAGTTTATTGTAGAACATATTGATAATTTTTGTAATTTTGACTGTCTTCAGAGGAAGCCTGTTACATTTTCCCATTAGAAGCAAGGGATCTTCTTAACATTTTGATAAGAGTTAAACAGGAGTGGGAATTCTCCTTGGATCCGCTGTTTTCCTCTCATGGAACGTTGCGTTTCCTCGCATTTTAATTGTCCTTTCCTCCAAAATGTGTCATCTAGGATTTCAAGAATTTCCGGGACCCCTCTAGATTTCCCCTTTTTCACAGTTCACCAATTCCCACCCACATTTATAGTATGTGAAATTAAACTGCATTTGTACGAATCAAGGGACGGGATTTAGCTTAATCGGTTGAGTGCTCGCATGAGGTGCTCGAGTTGTAGGATCAAACCACCTCGCTGGATCCATTCAGCTGATTGGGTTTTTCCCATTCCAACCAGTGCATCACAACTGGACAAAGGCCGTGGTATGTGTTTTCCTGTCCGTGGGAAAGTGCATATAAAAGATCCCTTTGTGCATTAAAAAGAAAATGTAGCAGGTTTTCTTTGATGACTACGAGTCAGAATTACCAAATGTTTGACATCTAGTAGCTGATGATTATTTAATCGATGTGCTCTAGTGATGTCTTTAAACAAAACAAACTTTTATTTGTGCCAATCATGATCATATCACATTACCGATGAAGGGGACTTTAAAACTGTTATTTAATTAAAATGTTATTTTACAAGGGTTATAGGACAACTAGAATTCACTAATAAAAAAATTTAATATATAAAATATCAGCCTCATGTAGTTAATCAGAAATTGTCTCAGTAAAGCCTCTACATATATCAATTAATATAGACTTGGTTAATAGTTTTCACATTAAAAATCATTTGTCTATATTACTACAATCATATCAGAGTGTTACAATTCACCAATGTCATGGCAATAAATGTTGTGCCCGAATATAATTGCACCCAAATCAACTATAAACATTTCAACAACCCAAAACTTAAGAAATAAAATTTTAAACTTAATTTAAACAAGCATTATGAGAGTACTGCTAAAGCAATACATGTCCCCTACCGAACTGAAATGTTTTTTTGTATTATCCTAAATTCAAGGGTCATACTTCTGCAAAAAGTGGGTAAATCACCATAAAAGATAAACTTGATTGGTAACAGTACATGATAAAGGTATATACAAAATTTCATATCAATATCTTCAGGAATTGCAAAACAAGTAGAAAACTAATTTTTATATCTCCTAAGTTCAAGGGCCATAACTCCATCTAAAATAGGTAAATTGTTATGAAAGTCAAACTCGATCTGTAACAGTACATGATAAAGCTATACACAAAATATCAGCTCTATATCTCAAGACATTGTAAAACATTATTCCTGAAAACTAATTTTCACATCTCCTAAGTTCAAGGGCCATAACTCTGTCAAAATGGGTAAATCGCCATGAAAGTGAAACTTGATCTGTAACAGTAATAAGTTATACACAAAATTTCAGGTCAATATCCCAAGGCTTTCTAACAAAACAATCTGGAAAACTATATGTGGGACAGACGGACGGACAGACAGACAGTCAGGTGGATAGACAGAAGGACAGAGATGAAACCTATAATTCCCTCCGGTTGGACTGGTAGGAGCCTAACTAGCTTTAAAATATTTTCTAAATATCTACACCACCTTCAGTGACTCCACCTCACCACCATCTGTTAATTAGATTACTGTGCTGAAAAGAACTGATATATTAAAGGTCCAGCAAAATACTAAATGGCACGTACAACAAATATTACCTGAAAATATATACAGTGTCATACCTTCTACATATTTATTTCAGTCGAGTGCAATAATCTTTATATAAATAAATTTAAAAGATTTCATTAGCCAGGATGGGCTTACTACTGCTGACACTGCTGCTCTTCTGGAAATAACTTCATGGTGGATTACTTAGGTAATTACATGGAATGTAATTGCTACTATTTAAAGACATTGATTGATTACACATTAAAGGTATATTGAACTTTATATTTTCTAATTACTAAAGCTGACCTTCAAGAAGAGAAAAACAACATCACAAGTTTTAACAGTAAGATCGAAAACAAAATTGGATTAAGTTGGGTTTTTGTTTTTTGTTTTTTTAATTCAATCTAAATGTGATTCTTTATTCAGCAATAAGATTTTTTTTTTAAATAAAATAAAATAAATGTACATTTTTATGATTATTATTTTTCTTGATCAGATTAGAAGAATGTTTTTATATTAAATATATAAAAAGAATTAATTCATGGGTGGGGGTGGGGGGTTAATGGCAAAAGGTACTTGATCCTCTTACAACTCTGTATTTTTAAAAATAAAATTAGTTTCTGGCATGCAACAGTTGTTTTTACTTGTAGCTATTTTGAAGTATATAATCATGAGGTGGTAAGTGCTCAGATGGGAGAGCACTTGGTTGAGATGTGTATTTCTCCATCCCTAGCCATGCAAGACAGATGTATTCCATGACATCAGCCCATGTCATTCCCAGTCTGGAGCTCCACGCGGTAAGACGTGTTTGTTTCGCTTGTGCACACTGCACGTGCTTTCGTGTGCTCGACTTGGGGGTCCTTCATTTCGTTGTTTTTGTCAGCGAAATGAAGTTTTCTACTGGGATGTATGCGGCCATTGGAACTGATTGAACGCTGGAACGCTTCTCGTTTCGACAGTCTGCACCACCAGGTTGGATTCTTTTTCAGCGAGATTCCTCGCCTCCACGTTTTTCTCCGTCTGACTATGTTGATTTGTTTTTTCGTGACTCGTATGACGGCCATTCTGCAGAACGCCACGGTTGTTCGCGTTTAGTCTCTACATGTCCGAGCCTGTCCTAGCAGCACTGGAAGATTGACTGCCCCACTCTAAGAAGAAATAGGAAGTGGGGTCGGCCCCTACTACTCTTTTTCTAGACTTTACATTGTTTTATAGTGATACCATCTCGTATCCTCCGGAGTCGGGCCCGTCCGCACCACTATACCAACCCATGACGACTGGACTATACCCTAGTCTGATACTCTACTCGTTCAGACGGATCCGGCTTCTCAAGATCTGTATTTCAGCACAGCACTACACCTTCAACGTCTATCGACTGTCAATCTAGGGGTTTTCTTGACGGGATGCAACCCATCTCGTCCCTTTAAGCTGTGCACCCAAACGGCCTTAACGAGGCCACTCGCGTGGACATATCGATCGGACTTTAAACGTTTAGATCTGCGTTCAAAATTTTATGTCGAAATTACTTCTTTTTTGTAATATTATTAAATAGTCCGATCCTCTCTTCTTTCTCTTATTTCATTTTGGACTGTCCTTCTAAAATGCTCCAAATTATATAAATATTCGGCCGAGCAGTCAATTCTTTTTTATTTTTGGCTTGTAACCTTTTTCTTTTTTTTCTTTAATTTATTAACTTTTTTACTAATTGCTATTTTCAAAATTCTGCCCATTTTCACCCCCCCCCCCCCCCCCCCTCCATCCCGAGTCAGGCCACCGATCTTATCGGAGGTCGGACTCGGGATGGGCGTGTTCGAAACCCTAGTGGTATATGGGCACGTTAAACTAGTTATCATCATCAGCCCATGTGGAATAAATCAGTCTTGCATGAACACATGACTTCTGTTGTTTGAGCTGATATTAACATTGGGTGACGTCACCTGAACGGCTAAATAACGCAAGAAATGCTTTTCATATTTCATAAAAACAAGGAAATTATACTGAAATTATACTATCATTTTTGGTTTATACTTTTAGTATAAACAATTTTTGGGTACAATCTTTTCAATGGTTATAATTATTTTATTGTAAGGTAAAAAGTAAAAAATGTAGGTTTTTCATGTTTTCCAAAAATGCTTGTTTTTCATCTATTGGATGGGAGGAAAATAATCCTTTATTATGTATCCATGTGGGACAGGGCTATTCCACCCTCGGGTACATAATATGATGTCAGAGACTCGGCAAGCCTCGTCCCTGCAACAAATTATGTACCCTCGGGTGGAATAGCCCTGTCCCACATGGACACATATGAAGGATTCTTTTAGTCATAGTATCAAATTACCTCGGTGAATTGATTCTTGTTCCAACCAGTGCACCACAACTGGTGAAAGGCCATGGTGTATGCTTTCCTGTCTGTGGGAAGGTGCATATAAAAGATCCCTTGCTGCTAATGGAAAAATGCAACAGGTTTCCTCTGATGAATATGAGTCAGAATTACCAAATGTTTGGCATCCAATAGCCGATGATTAATAAATCAATGTGCTCTAGTGGTGTCATTAAACAAAACAAACTTTTTTGCATATATAAAAAGCTGTGGTATATGCTATCCTGTCTGTGGGATCTTACCTGGAGATGTGCATATGCTTAATATGTAGTATGTACAGTGATAGAAATAAGCTTAATTTTTCACTAGTCCACCGGACAAATATATCTATAAATCTACTTATCCACCAATATTTTCACTTGTCAAAATAAATAGCTTGTTATATAAAGTACAAGGACAATGTTTTTCATTGCTCAAATGAAACTTCATTGAGTATTTTTACTTGTTCACTGGACAACCACCAAGGTACATTTTGTTTGTCCGAGCAGATTTTCACTTGTCAGGACAAACGGACAAGTGCTTATTTCGAACACTGATATACATAATTAGTGGAAGTTCTGTATTGCCATACACACTGACAATTTAAGAGGATGTATTTCTAAAAGATACTTAATAACACACAATACCAGTACTCAGTTGGCAAAAGTCAACACTTGTGCCCATGACAGGTGTGCACTACAACAGCTTGTTCTGAATGTGCACATTAAATCTCTTGACCTTGACCAGTAATCAAAACTGTGGCACATGCTAAATAATTACAGCATGACACTGTCCTGGACACTTGCAGACATTAAGACAGCCAGTAACACTGTCGTGAGCACTTGCAGACATTAGGACAGCCAGTAACACTGTCATGAGCACTCACAGACATTAGGACAGCCAGTAACACTGTCGTTAACACTTGCAGACATTAGGACAGCCACTAACACCATCATGAGCACTTGCAGACATTGAGACAGCCAGTAACACCGGTGTGAGCACTTACAGACATTAGGACAGCCAGTAACACTGTTGTGAACACTTACAGACACTGGGACTGCCAGTAACACCGTCGTGAACACTTACAGACATTAGAACAGCCAGTAACACGATCGTGAGCACTTACAGACATTAGGACAGCCAGTAACACCATCGTGAGCACTTACAGACATTAGGACAGCCAGTAACATGATCGTGAGCACTTGCAGACATTAAGACAGGCAGTAACACCGTTGTGAGCACTTACAGACATTAGGACAGCCAGTAACACGATCGTGAGCACTTGCAGACATTAAGACAGGCAGTAACACACTGGATATACAAATATAAATATTCCTGGGGCGGATGTTGGATTTTGAAAAGAGGAGTATTTGTTACTTGGTAGCTAAAGGTGGGTTTAAACCCCTTAAACCCCAATAAATTTACTTCTGTATTCTATATTTCAAAAAGAAATTTCTATCATACAGTGTTTTTAAAGAACTATTTACATTTAATATAAGACCCCAAAAAAGGAAATAAATGTAGATTTTTTTTTTAATCGGATTAAAAGAATGTCTTTATTTAAAGAGAACAAAGTTTTCTGAGTCCTAATTACTAAGGATAAAAAAACTATTAAATTGAATAATTAAAACAATATAAAAGTATTTCTTTAACATAAGAAACAAAACACATGATGGGATTCTTAAAAAGTGTGTGAGTGTGTGTCTGTGTGTCTGTGTGTGTGTGTGTGTGAATCTAATTAAAATTAGCTCCAGAATTACATGTGGATCTAACAGCAGCCTGTTGGAGCTCATGTCCAGTTAACCTTTCATTCGACCAATCAAAACCTTACTTGCAAAATCATGCCAGTGATTTGAAAAGAATTTGAAAACATTCGGGATTATGCCAAGGATATACGAAATGATTCGGGTGAATTGCGAAGTATGCCGAAAATTAATTTCAATATAAAATGTTATATAAAATTTGTTTCAAGACGGAAAAAAAAAATGTGACGATATAGCCATAAAATATGTTTATACTAGTATACAATCCACAGTTATTACTGCACTTTTCCCCATGTTTTTTCATTGTTGAAACAGACCAACAAGTTTGCCCATTGCAAATATAGTCTCACCCGATATTTTTAGAATTTGTATGCTTCCGAATAACGCTATAAAAGGCGAAGTGTAATTGGTCGATATTTAAATTGTTATTTATAGATGAAATGTCACCTGGACATGGGAGTCCATGCAGTGCTGTTAGATCTACTGGTGAGACCAGTAGAGCTAGTTTTAATCAGATTGTGTGTGTGTGTTTGTGTGTGCATGTGTGTGTGTGTGAGAGAGAGCGAGAGATAGCGAGACCGAGAGCGAGAGCGAGAGAGAGAGAGAGAGAGAGACTCTCCATTATAAAACCTGTCACATAACTCAATTTATCAAAACTGATATTTTGTGTTTATCTGAAAGGGCATTAAAAATGCTTTCCATAACATATACGTTATGGTAATAGGGAAATAATTGACTGAGAAATGAGCAGTTGTAAGTTTTAAAACTATGAAGAATCAGCACGTATGATTTATCCTGTAATTCATGTAATAAAAAACAAAACAACATTAAACCATGGTAGCAAGTGTTTTATGCCCTTGCTGATAAACACAAGTATTTTTTAGTGATTTCAAAATTGACTCATGCTATTGGTTGTGTACATTGTAAATTGTTATTCTTTCTGTTGTTGTTTTGGGAGGTTTTCATTGGGGATTTTTATGGTGATTTTTTTATGCTGAAAATTTTACAGAGAATAACAAAGATGCTAAAATATTTGATGTACTGAGGTGTTAAATCATCAGTGCGAATACTGTAGTTAAAAACTGGATGATCGATTGGCAGTTCAGTCTTTGCATTTCTGAAACCACAAGATGTGAACGGCAGATAACAATTACTTGAAGAGTAAATTAGCTCATCTATTATGGATGTTACATTGTCTGAGAGAGCATCCAGCTTGTTATGTACTTATTTATTTATGTATGTATGTTTTCAGGGATTGAAAATAATATCAATTTAAAGCAAGCACTTTTTTCTGAGGGGGGGGGGGGGTAATTTTAAAGGAACTATCCTGAGTTTTCCACCCTAGCAAGACTTCCATGTTTTTTATTGACTCATGCTATTGGTTGCGTATATTGTAAATTGTTACTGTTTCTATTGTTGTTTTGGGAGGTTTTTGTTGATTTTTATTGGGACTTTTTATGTTGCCCAACAAAATAAATACACTTCTCTGCTTTTTCTTGTTTTTAAACATAATTATAGCATTATATTGATAAATATGTTTGTAATGACTTTTAATTGAATTATTAAAAAGTTGGTTCATTTTCATTTAAAGAATTTATTATTATTATTATTATTATATATTATTATTTCAATTTATTTTCATGCTTATATCCAATTAAGGTTCAAGCACACTGTCCTTGGCACACACCTCAGCTATCTGGGCTATCTGTCCAGGACAGTGGGTTAGTTGTTAGTGGTTAGTGAGAGAGAAGAGGGTGTAGTGGTCTTAAACCTACCCAATTGAGTCGTTAAAACTCATTCCGGGTGGGAGCCGGTACCAGGCTGCGAACCCTGTCTTATGTCTGATGGCTTAACCATGACGCCACCGAGGCCGGTCAAATTTGGTTCAAGTAGTTTAAGGAGAGTAATTTTTACCTCCCCTTATCATGATGTGAATTTATATAGTGTCAGTATGGTAATATCTTAAATGGCTCCCCATATTCTAAGTTATCGGAGCAATTAATCACTCCGCTCAATTTTTTTTTAACTTAGAAATCTGCTGATTCCATTTGTCATATTAAAATTTTGTTCAAGGCATTTAAGGAAAGTAATGCGCATATTTACCTCCCATTAGCATGTGAATATGGTAATACACGTATCTTAAATAGCTGCCCATAAACTAAATTAGCGGAGCAATTAATTACTCCCCCAATTTTTTTCAATTAGAAATCTGCTGGTTCCATTTGTCATATTCAAATTGTCTTTTACATATTTCTAAACATAAAAGTTGATTGCCACATGATAGTGATATTTTCTTCTACATAAATTTTAATATTCCAACTCTTTTAAAGTTGGTAATTGTTTATCTAAACGAAACCAGCTATACACATGTAGCATGACCTTTACTGCATTCTCAAAAAGTGTTTGGCATTTGAACAAGATTTAATTAATTCTTGAAGGAAGTTTGTAATTTCCCTGGTTGTTGTTTTTCTTCTGTCACATGCCATGAGAGCTGCTATTACATCTTGATGTGAGAGTAACAAAATTATACAGTATTGTCTAAAAACACTGAATGTAATTAGATACCGATGGCATTCTTATAACCATGTTATCATCTCTGCAGAAGAAATGTTTATAAGATGTTGGTGAAGTGGTCAAGGATAGCAAAACAAAAGAAAGCAAAATATTGATGGTTTGTTTAACACATGTCCCAGTATTTGAAATAATAATATTAGTAATAATAATAATAATAAGATGATAATAATAATAATAATAATAATATGATGATGATGATGATTATTATGGTGATGATAATATGATAATAATAATATGATGATGATAATAATATGATGGTGACGATGATGATGATGATGATGATGATATGATGATGATAATAATAATAATATAATGATAATAATGATGATGATGATGATGATGATAATAATAATATGATGGTGATAATAATAATAATAATATGATAATAATAATAATAATACATTTGTATTATTATTTAATAATATATAGAAAATGTTCATTAAAGGTAGCGTAAACTCAAACAAGAGATTTATGTGTTGGAAAGATGCATACCCGGACCACCAACACATACTGACACTTTAACAAATGAAAAACGCGTAATTTTAGAGTTAATAAAAAAACATGATTATTCCTGCTAAATGGGGGCAGCCATTTTGTTTTGTTTTTGTGACATTTGGTGGTATAGCTTGGGGCAAAGTGACGTCAGCTCCGTCCATCTGCTCTATGCACAGTGTAAACAAACGTTCTAATTTACGACAAGGCGCTTCGCTTTCATCAACCTGACTTGTAAAACAACATAAATGACTTGATAGTATAATAAACTATTTAACTAAATATATTTCAGTTTGCATCAATAGAATGAAATGGAGTTATAGTATTTTTCTTTTTTAATAAATCCAAAGAAAAAATGTATATTATTAGGCTTATTGGTATGCTACTCACGATACTCAAGTGAAAAGTTTCTTTTCTTTGGGACTACGTAATTGGTCAATTTTGTGATTTTAGATGGGAAAGTCTACTTAATCAAGGGTTTTACAGAATTACTTACAGTAATAAACCAGACGGCTGATCGAATACGATTATAGGGGTGTCCGTACGGTTAACACACAATACCCTGTGATCTTAATAAAAGAGGCATGTCTTTTTAGTGTGTCTAGACACCTGCCAATCAGGAACCACAGGTACAGGCCACGGAAAGAAAAGACCAATTAACTAAGAAAACACTCCGATTATTATTTCAGTACGTTGGTTAATTTATGTACAAACCATAATACAGTTATTTCAACACTTTGACAATGGTGGTTTAGTTTGTATTAAACATAAATATGTAATTGTTGCTGGCTTACTGGGATGACTATTATTACAGAATATTGCGATGCATCTGCAAAAATCAGGTATGTTTTGTTTCTTCATTTCGAAGACTAATTCCTGACGTGACACGTTAGTTGTTACGTAACCACCAGCTCGCCAGAGGGCGTATTCACTGGGATGATACAAAATGGCTGCGCACATTATATATAATAGCCGTCACATTTAATCGTTTTATTAATTAACTATACAATTATACTTGTTGATATTAAGCAATAATGTGCATTATATATTGTTGAATATGCATACCAGGTCAAATGCCTTGATTGTCCCTTCCTTTAATTAAATTAAATTGTTTTTTATTTTTGATGTTTTTGCTGGGTTTCTTTATTTGTTGTGGGTTTATTTGTTTGGTTTTTTATTGTGTGTTTGTACACTTTTGTATTAACTAATAATGATTTGCAATTATAACAACCAAACATATGGATATTGTTTTCAATAACAAATACACCAATAAGCCTAGCTTTCTGAATTTAAGTAAAATGACACAATGAACCAGATTTGATGTGTTTATTTCGGATGTCAGTGAGTAAAGGCTGTGGCTTTCAGACAACGATACTTAATCCCTACATGGGACCTTTGGGAAATTGCAAAACCTTTTTTATTAGCTGTAGACTTTTCTCTTTTAGGAAACCAAAGTCACATGCCATCAGTGATAGCACTGTGGTGCTTAATGGCACATTTTTACTTTTCAGAATTTAACAAATGCTGTTAAAGGGATTGTCTCAAAGTTGCATAAAGACCAAACATATTTATTAATTTGACTTGAATTACATGACCACAAATAAATGACATACAAATAATTTTATGTTCTACCATTTTGTAAATTTATATTATTATAAATTCCAATAACTGACATAGTGATGTTTTTGATAAAAAAAAAAAACTTATCAAGTATAAAATTCCATATTCGAATGTTACAGAAAATGTCAACTGTAATAATAATACTTTTTTTTTTTTTTTTTTTTTTTTTTTTACGTTTCAAAATATTTATTCTATATTTTTCAGGTGCAGAACAAACGAACAACAGGGACTTCTGGCAGCCTTACGCCTCACAGGTACGTCGGATCAAACCGGAATTTTCGATATAATACAAAAATAAATATGCTATATATAATATTGGTGATTACCATTATTCCTTATATATGTATATAGATTTTTAACATTAAGATAATTTTGAAGTCTTATTTATATATAGCCAAAACAATGTCTATATGATTATGCATATAATATATTTGTTTTACTGATGATAAAATATTTTGATTTTATCTAATTAGTAAAAACTAAAGAGTAAATATCTATTTAATAATAAATAAATCTAATTTTGAATATTCAATATTATTTTTTACATGTTACATCTTTATTCCTTCTTCTGTCTTTTCCAAAAAAGTGCAGGTTAAGAAAAAAACGGTGCGTCTATGAGAGAAAAAGGTGAGTCTAATTATAAGTATATATAATATTGCTATTTACAAAACTTGTCATTCTTATCTTTCATCTATATTCCTCCTTCTGTCTTTTCAGTGCCTAACGGTGGACGAACAGTGAGTATTATATAAAAGGTGAGTATAATTATAAATATGTATATATATATATATAATGTTGCTGTTTATGTCATTTAATTAAATTCATGTATATTCCTCCTTCTGTCTATCTTTTCCAGATCATCATGTCGAGATCAAAAACATCGAGAAAAAGGGTGAGTATTGTGTAAAAAAGGTGAGTATAATTATAAGTATTCATATAATATTGCTATTTATGTCATTAATTCCATCTATATTCCTCCTTTTGTCTATCTGTTTATAGATTGTCTAATCAAGGCCAAAGTCATCAGAAGAAAGGTATATATATTCATATACTATTTATGATAATAATAAATATATATGTTTTTTAGCATACTGTTGTTTATAGATTTAAGTAGACATGTAATAATACTACTACCAATAATAATAATAATAAAATTCTTTATTTTCAGAGGGTACATGATATTATATATGATATTATACATACATACATACATTCAAAGAAACAACATCAACATACATGTAATATGTATAGCATGAGGAACAACAGCACATATTATGAATATTTAAATAATATTTAAATCAATTTGTTAAGAAACTTGAGTCAGTGATAACTCAATACATCATAATTATTTTAACAAACACATCAAAATCAACAACAAAGGTATATCTTAAAATTGATTATTATTTGAATAGTGCTTAAAATAACTGGATTTGAATGAGGCGAGGGATTGAGAATATTTTATCTTTGAAGGTAGTGTGTTCCACAGTTTAGCTCCCCTGCATGAAAAACTATGGCGATAAAATTCGGTTCTTGGTTTTAATTCATAAAGATGACTTTGTTGAGTTGACCTCAGATTTAAGGAGTGAATTTCTGAAGTTGTTTGAAACATTGTTTCTAGATATGATGGAGATAGTTTGTTGAGGGCTTTGTAGACAAACTGGCAGGTTCTAAAGTCAATTCTCTCTTTGATTTTAAGCCATTTGACAGAGCTGATTATTTATGCAGTGGACGTTTGTTTTTGTTTTTTCAGTAATAAGTCTTGCAGCTTGATTTTTGATTTTTTGAAGTTTTTCTATAGAATGTTTTGAACAGGTTCCCCAAATTGTGGAACAGTAGTCTAAGTGAGGTAATATGTAAGAGCTGTAGAATATTAATTTGGTCTTTTGGTCAAGATATTTTGTTTTGTTGAAAAATGTATAATAAATAAGATTTTTTAATAATTGCATTTACCGGTATGTGGTTAGCCCATGTCAGTGTTGGGTTAATGTGTACACCAAGAAGTTTTTCAGAAGTGGAACATTGCACTGGTATGTGATCTACATATATAGTCAATGCTGTTGAGGTTTCTGCAATCGAGGTCAGTTTTTTTAGAAGAACCAATAAGCATGATTTTAGTTTTATTTAAGTTAAGAGACATCTTATTATAGTTACACCAAACACTTACCTCATTCAAATCTAACTGGACATGTTTTTCTAACAGAGATATGTCATCAGCTACAGATGTGGAGCTTACATCATCAGCAAACATATCCATGACACAATGCTTTGCACAGAGTGGCAGATCATTGATATATAATTCAAACAAAAAGTGAGGCCAAGTACTGATCCCTGTGGGATGCCATATGAGAGATTAAGAGGAAATATCCCTGATGTTATGCTGTTGTTGTTGATGATGGTTACAAGTGATGGGGTTATAACAGCTGCAGCCAGTTTAACAAAATGTGGTCCTATGTCATCCCATCGATTTCTTTACATCACAGTTCTGCAGTTGTTCAAATACTAGTGGATTAATGGTGAACTTGACAGTACTTGGAATTTTACTATCAACAAAATCTGATAATTGTTTAAAGGTGTTGTTAGTGGAAGGTTTTTTTAATTGTTTAGAGTTTATTTGATAAAGTTAATGAAAATATTCCGGGTCTTGGGTTTGTTTTCATGTGCAAGTAAAGAAAAGACATATTAAATATTAAATAGGTATATCATAGGTAAAATTAGCAATTTGTAAGATTTGTCCAAATGAGCATGATCATAGATGCATAGTCCTAATAATTTCAAAAATGTCTTAAGTTCATATTAAGATTAAATAACTGAAAGTCTATAAGATAGTGCAAACCAATTGTAACCAATAACCAATAATTGATAAACAACTTCCAGCTGATTCCCAACTAACATATTAACATTTGACTCAAAGTTTGAATTTGAATTTCATCTGCATGTTGACAAAGAACTGGCTGCTATATGAGGGACATTGGAAGTGGTATGGCCAGGAACTTCTTTTTCTCTTCTTATGGCGCTTGCACAGTATAGATCTCATCATATACATTGATTTTATGGCCGTACCAACTTTTAATTGCTTCCGATGCTTCTATATATTACCAGTAATAGATATTCTGAATTATTTTCTTTATATTTTTCACCACCGATTCTCGAGAAAACTACTGTTTACACTGACTGTCAACATAATAGTTATAAATTTATTTTTTAAAATATATTTTCTAGGGGAGCATGACTCAACCCTCTATACACTCTCTGTCCCTCCCCCATTAACATTCCTGAACATGCACCTGTAATTATACAAAGATCATTTGTTGTATTAACTAATTTATAGTTATTTATTTCATTTACATGCAACTTTGAGAATGCATATTTAAAGCAAAACAATAACATGTCTGCAACTATATCATCATCATCATCATAGTTCAAAAGAAAGAAAGAATTTATTTAATGATGCACTAAACACATTTTATTTATGGTTATATGGCATCAAACATATGGTTAAGGACCACACAGATAATGAGAGAGGAAACCCACTGTTGCCACTTCATGGGCTATTCTTTTCGATTAGCAGCAAGGGCATCATAGTTCAATGCCAATTCAAATACTTCGATGTCCGATTCTGAATACAACCATTATGATTTCCAAATAAAGGTATTTACCATTTAATATTCAGATGTTATTAACATTTTTGTTGAAGATTTATTTGCTTCACACACCAGGTCTGTAGGAACTGGGGGGGGGGGGGAGCTGTGCCTCCCCACCCACCCCACTCAATGACAAATGTTTAAAAAAAAAAAAATCCAACTCTATAAAAACAAGCATTCTGAGAGTAATACTAAAGCAATGTATGTTCTTCTACTAGGCCCAACAATTTTCTTTATGTACAATGTTCAAGGGTCATAACTCTGTAATTTTAAAGGGGTAATTTGCTACATTATAAAGCCATACACAAAATTTAAGCTCAATATGCTGAGGTATTGTGAAAAAAAGTCTTCAAAAATATATGTGGAACAGACGAAACCTATAGTCCCCTACGGTTGGACCGACAGTGTATTAATAAAGATAAAATTTAACACCCCCCCCCCCCCCCCCCATTATATAGGCTAAGACCCACACTGAAAATATCGTTCCCTACGGACATAAAAAAATCAATCCCAGCGTCAAACTTGCTCTGGTTAATATGGACCGTGCAGTCTGTACTCGATAAAAATTTATCACACTTTTATTTTACTTCTGAATACAGCATGCTTTCCAGACAAACAATAACAAAGACTGAAGGTTCCTGTAAAACAAACCAAATAAAACGTTTACGGGAACAGTTGCAGACGTCACCGCTGCATACCAAATGTCTGCGACTGTGATTCGTAACTTATTTCTTTGATCTACATCGAATTAACTATCAGTATGCGTCTGCCCCTGTTTTATGAAAACCTGACTTAACGTGCAGATGTGACGGTCTCCAGCATTCGTTCACCCCCCCCCCCCCCCCACACATACACACACACACACACACACACATACACACATACACACACATACACACACACACACACAAAACACAGCCACTCCATGATACGCTTGTGTTTGTGCTGGAATAAATTGAAAATGCAGCCTAATGCGCAAGACTGGTGACGTAGACCAGCCAATCAAATGTGAAATATTTTGCACGGGTTGGTTATGCGCATGTTTGATCCATCTTAAGTCAGTTTGAGGTAATATATTTTAACTTTTTCTTTGCTGACTTTCCACATCTCATTTCGGCATGTTTATTTCTTTTTGTCTGATACAGAAGTTGAAATATGTATTGAAAAAGTTCGGAAATAAATGTGGATTAAATTTAAATGAACTTGCCAAGCGTGAACTAAAAAAAAAAGGGTGCAAATTTAGGAAATGCACTCATCTGTTTGACGGCGCGAACGAGAAAAATGGATTAGGTCTGAAATGAATCGTAAAGAAGTGTGTGGACAATTGCAATTGCAACCTGAAGTCAACGGCATGTATAAATCTAGCTATTAAACACTAGTGAAATCAGTTATTTTGTTGCAGAAAAAATAAATAATTGGTCACAATTACTGGTGGAGATGAAAAGAAGATGGTATTAAAGAGTGATGATAAACTGATTCAGATAAAGATGCTGAGTGTTCACTGGGCCATATCTAAATTAACTAGGTAAAAGAAAGAAAGGAATGTTTTATTTAACAAAGCACTCAACACATTTTATTTACGGTTATATGGCATCAGACATATGGTTAAGGACCACACAGATTTTGAGAGGAAACCCGCTGTCATCACTACATGGGCTATTTCCGATTAGCAGCGAGGGATCTTTTACTTGAGCTTCCCACAGGCAGGATAGCACAAACCATGGTCTTTGTTGAACCAGTTATGGATCACTGGTCAGTGCAAGTGGTTTACACCTACCCATTGAGCCATGTGGAGCACTCACTTGGGATTTGGAGTCGATATCTGGATTAAAGATCACATGCCTTGACTGGGATCCGAACCAAGTACCAAATTTAAAAAAACCCCAAATACCATTTGGCTGAGCATGACTCGAACCCCCTTCCCATTCCTATTAAAGGAACGGACAGTCAAGGCATTTGACCTGGTATGCATATTCAACGATATATAATGCACATTATTGCTTAATATCAACAAGTATAATCGTATAGGTAATTAATAAAACTGTTAAATGTGACGGCTATTATATATAACTGGCGGAGCCATTTTTATCATCCCAGTGAATACGCCCTCTGGCGAGCTGGTGGTTACGTAATACCTAATGTGTCATGTCGGGAATTAGTCTTCGAAATGAAGAAACAAAACGTACCTGATTTTTGCGGATGCATAGCAATATTCTGTAATAATAGTCATCCCAGTAAGCCAGCAACAATTATATATTATTTTTAATACAAAATAAACCACCACTGTCAAAGTGTTGAAATAACTATATTATGGTTTGTACATAAATGAACCCACGTACTGAAATAATAATCGGAGTGTTTTCTTAGTTAATTGGTCTTATCTTTCCATGGTCTGTACCTGTGGTTCCTGATTGGCAGGTGTATATTTAGACGGTCCCCAAACACTGTCTAGACAAACTAAAAAGACGTGCCTCTTTTATTACTATCACAGGGTATTGTGTGTTAACCGTATGGACACCCCTCTAATCGTAATCGATCAGCCATCCTGCTTTATTACTGTAAGTAATTCTGTAAAATCCTTAAGTAGACTGCATAGAGCAGATGAACGGAGCTGACATCACTTTGCCCCAAGCTATACCACCGGACGTCACAAAAATTAAACAAAATGGCTGACCCCAGTTATAAATGTTTTTTTATTAACTCTAAAATTACGCGTTTTTCATTTGTTAAAGTGTCAGTATGTGTTGGTGGTCCGGGTATGCATCTTTTAACACATAAATCTCTTGTTTGAGTTTACTCTACCTTTAACTTTCAGTTATCTGTCTACCCCCCACCCTGCCAAATTCCCTGTATACTCGCCTGCAGTAGGGGAGGACAGAAATAAGGAAGGACTTTCCTTTGGCACTGTCACTAAACCTAACCTTAACTCTTATTTATTATAAGTATTTATAATGTTCTTTATACTTGACTCTGCCAAGGGAAAGTCGTACCAAAAATAATATAACATATATGATTTTAGAAAGTTGGACCCGTACCCCTCTATATCAAAGTTTCTGAAGACTAACCCTAACCCTAAAATTAACCCTGACCATTGAAAGGGGGATACGGGTCGAACTCATGCCAGGATGTTCTACAACTGAAAAAAAAGCCACATTTTAAATATTGTCTCTGTATGTATTATGATGTGGTATGTATTCTGGTGCGCTATATTTAAAAGCTATGACGTCAAATGCAGACATTTATATTGACGGAAGTATTTTTTATTGATAAGAATAAAGCAATGTTTACAATTTGCCAGTTTGAAGTAAGTATAAACAATTAAAAATACCATGTAACTAAAAGTACTATTTTCTGTAAAGCATACATAACATACATAAACATCCCTCCATCTCCAAATTTTTACAATGAATTTTACTCACCTGCTGCATGAAACATGGTCGTCTGCTACTAATGAAATAAACACAAGGCAATTAGACCACCCCTATGTCAATCCATTTCTATGGACGTCCAAATGAGTCCCCTGTCCTTATGTTACATGCACTGCATACGATTATATTGGGTCAGGATTAAACGGCGTTCAATAATTAATATCTATTTCACATAAAATGTATAGTGGACATTGTTTTGAATAATAGTAATAATAAACAAACAAAAAACCCTCAATAATGGCTGTCAAATTTACCCCCACCCTATCAATGTACAAATAGTGACTATGTTTGCACTGGGCTATATGGTTTTCATGTGACAATCGGGTTAAAATTTATTTTAATGGTGTTATTTTTGACATGTATTATTAATGTGGAATTTCTGGACCACTACACATCGTTTCCAGTTGTTTGGAGTTGTGTTTCTTGAATATTGGTCATTCACAAGTTATCTGGATTTTCCGCGTCAAAATACATACCGCATCAAAAAGGTTAGAATATTACAGTATGTACATGTAAGGTAAAACTAAAACTAAAAATCTCACTATATATTGAATTTAATGTTTATGAATATTTTAATAATATATATACATTAGGTTATGTCTGTTAATAATAACAAGAAAATACATTGTTATTTTTACAATACGTGAGATCGTTGCTTATCCGCGCCAAAACCCATACTGCAAGGATATTGTTTGGGGTGGGGTTGGGGGCTAGGTAGGTAGCATTATTTTGCAGATAAACACCCCTCCCCACCCTGAAACCAGTTGTATGTTACCCCATGTTTCTTCAGTGGAAGGAAATATTGAAGAACATTATCTTTGTTTAATGAGGGAGAGTATCACTGGTGGAAGAGCATTAGTCTGAAGGACTTTCTTTTAGCACTGTCATCTGTGGTAAAGTTTATTTTGGGGGGTGTTTGGGTTTTTTAAATCACACTTCAATCTATCTGCTGGGATTTGAATCCAGTGCTCTTGGCTTAGCACTAACCAATACACCACAGATACTTGGTCAGTTGAACTTGTTGTTTATGTGCTTTGTGGAGAGGCCACACGGGTGTGAGATGTAGCCCAGTACTAAAGTGCTTGCCTGATGCATGGTCTGTCTTGGATCGATCCCCTTTTGTGAGCACATTGAGCTACCATATTTCCTCTAATAAGCACCGAGCCTCAAATGAGCACCGTCTTCCAATAAGCACAGGATCTAACATTTTGCAACAAAATTAACGTTGGGCCTCTAATAAGTGCTGAGCCTCCAATAAACGTGGGATAAGACAGCCGAAGACTGATTACTCCTTGGCATAATTCAGGCACTTTACGTGGACAAATAATGTTAATTTATTCATTGTTTTGTTAAAGTTTAAAGTTTAAAACTAAATATATTTGTAACACTCCTTGGCTTTTGAAAAACAAAGGCGAGTGAAAAATTGCACACCTCAAAATGGTTAGGCGAGTGAAAAATTGCACTCATCAAAATGCTAAGACAAGTAAAAACCAAGCATTATTAATTTATGAAGTAATTGGTATATGTAAATGCAGAGACCTATGTTGCAAAAATTAACCAATAAACCAATAATGTTTTCTTCTAATTTTATGTTGTTTGGTTCATTAGTGTAGTCTGACTTCTTTTCCCTTGTAGGAATGGAGTTATAGTTTATTAAAAAGTTTCACGATGTAGTGCTATAGAAATATAATTATGACATAAACTGATGCAGACAATTTGATTTTTTAATTGCAATATGTACTATTCAGATAATTTGTTGCACACAATTATATATATACTGTTTCAGTGTTAGATGGTTTGATTGAACGTGCAGCTAAACATACACAGGAATCAACTTGTCTTGAATTTCATTATTATGTACAACAAACATGATTAGGATAGTTGGGATGGGTAAAACCCACTGGTTCCGAGGAGTTGGTTCATGAACTACAACCCAAGCATCTCAGGTGTGCACTACTGACTCGTATTATTAAAACATTTGTTTTTTAAATAACTAGTGAAATATAGGCCTACAATTAGTTCAACTGATAGTGTTGGTTGCACCTTAAAAGACAAGGTCTGTTGTAAATTTGTAGTTTATAGCTTTAATTTCTAAAATTTGGAAAAATAAAGGCCGGGTCTCCAATAAGTGCCAGGTCTATGACCATTTTGAAATGAATAAGTGCTATTTCTCATTCCGGCCAGTGCATTATGACTAGTATAGGAAAGGCTGTGGTATGTGCTATTCTGTGTGGGATGGTGCATATAAAAAGATCCCTTGCTACTAATGGAACCATATGTCAAAATTACCAATTTGTTTGATAAATAAATCAATGTGCTGTAATGGTATAGTTGAAATTAAAAAAGATTTCTATAACCCATCCAAATGTCTTGGCCTACACTAACTTGCCACAGTTTCATCATTGATTTTCTGACGTCTGAACCAAGACAAAGATGTATTTCCAGCTATGTTGTTTTTACTGTTGTACCACCTTGGAAACTAGAGAACTGTTTGGTTCTTTGCTAGTTCACTATATGATCCATCAAACTACAAGCATGTTCTGTAACAGGCTACATTTTGCTCACACACTGGTTGTGTTAACAGGTGTATCAACTTTCAAAGATGTATAATCTGAATAAAAACAAAGCTATCCATAGTTGTAAGAACAAATTGACTGGTAACCTGATAAAACTGGGTGTTCTGGCAGCAAGACAAATATATTAAGTGTTTACCTAAATAGTGTCTCTATTTGTATTATCCAGTACAAATATTCACCTAAATTGTTTTCTATAATTCAAGAGCAGACTTGTTGGTTCTGTGTAGCCAACCAATGTGGCACCACGACTGGTATATTAAAGGCCGTGGTATGTGTTATCCTGTCTGTGGGATGATGCATTTAAAAGATCCCTTGCTGCTAATCGAAAAGAGTAGCCCTTCAAGTGGCGACAGCGGGTTTCCTCTCTCAATAACTGTGTGGTCCTTAACCACATGTCTGACGCCATATAACCATAAATAAATTGTGTTGAGTGCATCGTTAAATAAAACATTTCTTTCTTTCTTTCTTTATTTTTCATGGTCATTTGCAAAATATTTGTAAATATAATGGCCCGATCACACTGGCCCGAATGCCATTCCGTTTGTTTTCCGAATGGGAATTTTGGTGTTCGGGGAGCGAACGGATCATATTCGGGAAGCATTCGGTGTGTTCTAGGAGCATACTGGCTGTTCGGCTCCGTACGGATGCATACGGAACGGCATTCGGTAGCTCCAAAAATTTGTTGTGCATGTTCAAAATAATTTTCATTGACCATCCGAATGTGGCGTCCATGTGTATTCGGGAAGTATTCGGGAAGCATTCTAGGAGCATACGGCATGTACGGAAAACGTTCGGGAAGCATGCGTCTAGTTCTTGGTGCATTCGGAATGAAAATTTGGAGGTGCTGGGTTTCCGAACACCCCGAATGAACCTAGAACATGATGAATGCTTTCCGAACGTTTTCGGTATCCTTTCCGTATTTTTTTTCATTTATGCCGCCAAATGTATAACAAATAGCCAGAACCCTTCCAGTATTCTTTCAGAACATTTTCCGAATTGCTCGTACACTTCTAGAATGCACAGTATGTTCCGTATGCTTTCCGAACACCCTGAATGGACATAGAACATGATGAACCCTTTCCGAAAGCTTTCCAAACACTTGCGGAAAGCATGCGGAAAGAGTTCGGTCCATTCTACGTCGATTCGCCGTATTCTGAAAGCATACGGAAAGCGTTCGGAAAGGAAACTTTTTGAAGTCAACATGCGAGAAGTATTTGGTCTATTCTGAAAGCATTCTGAAACCATACTGAAAACATTCGGAAAACAAACGGAAAGCATTTGGTGATACATTGGGGAAAACACATTCGGAGGGACATTCGGCCAGTTTAAAAAATCACACCACTTTTGTATACGGAAAACAAACGGAAGCTCATTCGGGCCAGTGTGATCGCCCCATAAAATTATATCTCGACTAAAAAACAAAAATTGCCTTTTTACCATGCCATGTTAGCGTGTTGGGTCTGGCATACTTGGGCAATGTGTCAGCCAGGATTTGAGTTCTGAGGGTTGGCAAAATAATTTGGGGGCAACAATGCTAGGGGTCCGGGTATTGTCTCTCCCGTATCTTTAATTTTTTATATTTTTTATTTTTTTTCAGATGTCTTTAGATGCATCCTGGAGTACATAGTATATGGGTGTCATATACACATTATAGAAGTCTAAAAGAAAGATGTATATGTCAAGACATATTTCTGTAATGTTTATTTTATTATTTTGAGAAGTATTTTTTTTTTAAAGTATGGAATAACTCGAATAAGCACAAATACATAATATACTCTTCAAAAAAAGAAACGCAAAAGGGTACAAATGGGTTATAACTCCGATTTTATGTTTCCTACCAGTTCATGCTTTGTGAATATAAGGTCACTGCATGTCCCAAACACATTCCCACGGTTACATTCGATAAAAACGCAGCTACTGTACAATAAAGTTCCAAAATGTGAATATTCGCAAAAACGCAGCCACGTGCAAACCATGTCACCACTGCACGTGCGTTGTCTGCACGTGCAACATGAACACCGACAGTATAAAAGTGCAGGGTGTTCGCTTGCCTGGCCTCTGTATCTGGCCGACAGTTGACAATCCAGGACATGCCACGTCTCAGTGAACCGCAGAGAAACAATGCCATCGGCCGACTAGACGCAGGCGAATCCAGAACGGCCGTTGCCAGGGCATTCCATGTGTCCCCAAGCACCATCTCCAGACTGTGGGACCGTTACCAGCAACATGGATCAACACGTGACCTCCCTAGATCCGGTCGACCACGGGTAACTACCCCCGGGCAGGACCGCTACATCCGGGTACGCCACCTTCGGGAACGATTGACTACTGCCACCTCCACAGCCGCAGCAATACCAGGTTTGCGCAGGATATCCGACCAGACCGTACGGAACCGCCTACGTGAGGTAGGAATTCGTGCCAGACGTCCAGTTCGAGGTGTCATCTTAACACCACAACACCGTCGACTCCGACTGCAGTGGTGCCAGATTCATCGACAATGGCCTCAACTGCGATGGAGACAGGTGTGGTTCAGTGACGAGTCCCGATTTCTGCTCCGACGTCATGATGGAAGATGTCGCGTGTATAGGCGTCGTGGTGAACGTTATGCGGCAAACTGCGTGCAGGAAGTGGACAGATTCGGCGGGGGTAGTGTCATGGTGTGGGCAGCCATCTCACACACTGGCAGAACTGACCTGGTCCACGTGCAGGGCAACCTGAATGCACAGGGCTACATTGACCAGATCCTCCGGCCACACATCGTTCCAGTTATGGCCAATGCCAACGCAGTGTTCCAACATGACAACGCCAGGCCTCACACAGCATGTCTCACAACGGCTTTCCTACAGAACAACAACATTAATGTCCTTCCTTGGCCATCGATATCACCGGATTTGAACCCAATTGAGCATCTATGGGACGAGTTGGACCGACGCCTCCGACAGCGACAACCACAGCCCCAGATCCTGCCCGAGCTGGCAGCAGCCTTGCAGGCCGAGTGGGCCACCATCCCCCAGGACGTCATCCGTACTCTGGTTGCTTCAATGGGCAGGCAGTTGTCAACACACGCGGAGGCCACACCCGGTATTGACTCTAGATGACCTTGACCTTGGTGGTGTGTCCTATCACTTACTCACAATGGACTAGAGTGAATTGTGAACAATCCTGCAACATTTGGTAATTATCGGACTCACCATTCAATAATTAAATCAATTCTCCAAATGTTACGACAATGTGGTTTTGCGTTTCTTCTTTTGAAGAGTATATATAGGTCTGCTAGCTGTTTGCTAGCTGTTGATTATTTAACCAAACACAAGGTACATAAACAGGTATCAATGATTTAAAAAAAAGAAAAAAGATGAGCAAACACAAATACATGAACATAATATATAATAGTGAATTATTTAACTAGTTATTATTTTTATTTTTTTATTTTACTCATACTGAAAGTGAAAAAAACAATTCTGCAAAGATTTAAAAAAAAAAAAAAAAAAGTGCAAAGTAGTTTGCATAACTCAAAGTTCTGGAACTGTGAACCATTTTGTCCCAATAAAAACTTATGGAAATTAGCGATGTTGAATCCTGTTAATATGACAGAAATTGGGTACACACGTCAACACGTTTGTTACCACGCTGGTAAGTGCAAGGGAGCACCAGCAGCCTAACTGGATTTACAGGGGTGCACAAATGTGAAATTGTGATGATTGCCCGGTGGGTAACCAGTAGCTGAAGTTTGGTTGCCCAACATCAACTCTTGGTTGCCCACATATTTCTTAAAAGGTTTATGAATATAATTTTTGAACTGTCGTTAAAATTAACTGAAATTTAAATGAAAATATTTTTATTATTATCATTACTTATCAGTTTAGTTTTATTCCTTTTTTAACATTATTTATCTACAGCTCATCTTCGCTTGGGCCATCATGCTTAGTTCTACGGGGTTATCAATTATTAAAACAAAGACAAGCTAATCAATTTGGGAAGGGGTAGTTCAACAATTACCAGACAGACACAAATCGGGCTTTTATATTCCCTCCCTATCACAACATCGTGTAATGCTGAGGAAAACATGAACACACTCCCACAAACACTCGTGTGCACATACACTTCACCCCCTCCAAAAAAGGATGCAAACAAATTCTAAAATCATGTAATACTTGTTTCAATGGCTGCATCATCCATTCCCAAAGATTGTGATGTACTTTATCCAACATTATTTAGTGCAAATTTTTAACGACTGCTTGACCTCTGTGTAGGAGATTGAACATATTAAACACAAGTAATATGACAAGATATTGTTTTTAAAAGGATACATAATTTTTAACAAACACCCCCGACTATTCAATAATGATAATGTGTATAATTCCACTGACACAAAACACTGCAGCCATTGCTTAATTGTTGAATGGCTCCTTAGAGAGAAAACGCAGGAATACTCTGTAAAACAGTGTACATGTAGAGATCACGAGTAGCAGGCCTGATCCGCTTTTTCAGTGATACCAAACATTTTGTCTCATGTCAAATCGACCCTACTTAGTACTACTAGTTCGTCCCTATCCGGATTATTTCGCCACCAAATACATATTTTATATTGACGATATTACTAAACCATTTAAGAAAAATACAATTTAATTCATGAAAATACGAAGAACGTAAAACATACAAAATGCAGATGCAGTTTACCAGATGGTGTCTAAAAAATTCACACTCAGTAAGCACAAGTCGTCAGTATTGAGATGCGCCAACAAGGTTTTTAGGGTGAATAGGAAATATTTTGTAGCGAGAATTGGTAGGAACCAGCTAGTTTGAGGACGAAATATCTGGCATATGGCTTTTCCAAACACCACCTGCCAAAATCATGCACTGTAGACACTGAGTGAATGGCAGCGTTAGGGTGGATATTTATATCGCCTGTCAGTCGAGCTGTCAGTGCCAATACTTTTGCATTGCCCATGACTGTCAGAGTGTCGTGAAGATTTGTTTTTAATTTTATTTGTTTTATTATTTTCTTGGTTGCCCATCGGGCAACTGTTTGATAAAGAATGGTTGCCCACATTTTGAATATCCCATAGAATTAAGTCAGATAGGAAATATGTCGGTTTTCATGAAGGAATTTTTGTGCATTTTTAACAGTTCACCAAAAGGTAAAAGGGGAGCTACATATTATTTTTGAACTTAGTATATCAAGAGTAGCTCACTATTGGAACCTAACCTATTGATGGCTGTCGTTAGGTGTCTCCCTAAGTTTCCCCAAATTGAGCCCTTAATTGAGCTTGATCAGTTGTGATCATGCCGGTTCTGTCCTTAAAAGGACATGGCCGGTTGACAAGGCAACCCATGGGAGACTCGTTTTAGCCCTTATAAGGACTTGCATTTTGCGTATATAATTACCAGCAAACTGCGGAAACATTAATACATGTACAATTTAAAAAAAAAAAAAATGGAAATGAACTACTATTCACAAATTGGGAAATGGTGCACTGAACCATGGGCCTAAAACCGCGATTTTTGGTAACATCGAATAATCGTCCCATCCCTAAAACAGACAGCCTAGATAGCTGATCTACATTCCTGGGACACTAAACAAATTAAAATAACCCATTTAATTTCTGCATTTAATCCATAATGACTAATTATGGTCAAGGTCAAGAGGTTTAACATGCATGTTCAGGACTATGTTGCAGTGCATGCCTGTCATGTGTGCAAGTGGTGACCTTATGCCAACTCTTCTGTCCAGGATGGGACATGACTAGTTGTCCAGGACAGGACATGACTAGTTGTATAAATGATGCATGAACGAAAAATTGTCTAATTAAAATCAAACTTATGCAAATGAAACTATGGGATAGCATGCCAAAGACTTGATTGGATACAAGCACAAAACCAAGTTAAAATTAAATTAAATGCTGAAATGAAATGCTGACCAGTGATCAAGTCTCGACATTGACTGGGAGCAAGAGGCAAAATACACAACATGTTTTCTGATAACCAGGGGCCAAATTCATAGAATGCATGTAAGTTAGTTGTTTGCTACATGTTAGCAAGTTTCTAAATGCCTAGATCATTGCTACAGAGCTGGTAGCTAAAATGTAATTCATAAAAACATGTTAAACATGCTGCTCCATAGTTGCCTGATAAGCATATTGGCACACGTCCAATCCTTGACAACACCATGTCAATTTCTTTACACACATGTCCAATTGAAATGTAATGTTAGTAATTTTGTGATAGTTCTGTCTTTATTGAACATTCGATATGAGTTGTGAGTTAAATGTAGCACAAAAACCCCGCAGAAAGCTTAATTATTCTCAAAAGGAACATTTATTTTTGGCACAAAAGTACGAGGTATTTAAAGATACACTCAATGCCCCCAGAAAGATTGCATGGGAAACTATTCACATGTATTATAAGGTGGTTTCGAGAAGCATTAATGATTTGAAACAAAAACTTTCAAAATTAAAATAGGAATCCTGCGAACAAAAACTTTCAAAATTAAAATTGGAATCCTGCAAATACGTTTTAGAGAAGAAAAAGGTGAGGAAACAGACAGGATAGAGTACTAGTTACATCTTTACTGAACATTCAGTATTAGTTGTGAGTTAAATGTAGCAACAAAAAAAGCAGAAGGCCTAATTATTCTCAAAATGAAAATTTATTTTTGGCACAAAAGTATGAGAAATTTAAAAATACACTCAATGCCCCCCAGAAAGATTGCAATACCAATAGAAGAAAAAAAGATGCATGGAAAACTATAGTCTTATTCAACTTACTGTGCTAGCACAACAAATATGCTATTCAACCTGAGTCATACCTACACACTGCAGAATTCTCTCCCATGCCGGATATGCGCAATGCTATCCTTGCACGGGCTACCTGTAACTTCATTCTCAATTCTGCAGTCCACCTGTTGACACCTGTTAAGCTTTGGCAAAAAGTTTTCTTTACTTGTAATTTTGTGTTTGTTTTTTGGTTGAACTTTACATATGGTTGGTAGTTGGGAATTCTGTGTTGAATTACCATGTCCGACGCAAGTTCGTTGACAGCTAGCGCACGGAAAGTTTGTGTGCGAGATGGTTGTCCATTTCCTTTATGACGTAAAGACACACGTGTTGTGTCCGGACTGTCGGTCTTGTTCTCAAGACCGTCGGTGTGAGATCTGCGCCACGTGGTCTCCTGACCAGTGGGTTCGGTTCGCAGACTCAGGTTTCGGGTACCAGTTAGGGATTGTCGTTCGGTTCCTATTGTTTCCGTCTCGGGAGACGCTGCCCCAGGGGCGTCTCGATTAGGGGGAGGAGTCCATATAGATCTTCGGGATCCAGTAGACAGTGACCTGGCTTCAGAGGAAGCGTCGGTTGGACCGGATTCTGTCGCTGACCCAGCTCTCTCTCACTTTGGTTCGGAGGTAGAGGAGGAGTGTGATTATCCGGCGGTTCTGGCTTTTGTCAGGGACCAGGTCCGACAGGTATGCGGGGACGCTATACCTCAGGTTGAGGCCCAGCCACCATTCAAGGGTGTCTCCTTCGGGAACCGTTCTTTGAATTTGGTCACTCCTCGTGAGGAGTCGGGTTTACCACTTGCACAGGAGGCGCACAGTTCAGTGGGTGTTGATGAGTACCCAACGGCACTGCCTACGGGGAAAATCTTAACGGGAGCGCACATTTTTCGTGCCGACTCCTATGAGACGGATTTTCTCGAACATCCGGCGGTGGTTCCCGCTAGTGTCTGAGCCACTTGTTCCCCATCGCCGCATGTGTCATTGCCAATCGCGGATCTGGAATCGTTCGAACGGCTGGCTAAGTCGATGTTCCAGGTTAATAACCATTTAGGTACGTTCCTATTTAGCTTGGATAAGGCTGTCGAGAGCCTTCCCGCGATGGCGAAAGGCTGTTTGGAGGCTGCGTCAAAAGCCTCTAAGCATATCGCTCAGTTATCTGGCCAATTGTTTGCGAACAGTCTTTTGTTACGGCGTGACCATTACCTGGCGGGTTTGACTGCGTCAAACGTTGCGAAGATGTTTTTTCGTACACGTTCGGTACGGGAAAATTTACTTTTCGGTCCCGATTTTAATATTTTCCTAGACAAGGATTTGTCGCGACCAGTCCCGAACACTCGACCCTCAACCTCTGGTAAACGTCGGTCCACGTTTTCGGGGTTCAAGCCTCCACCTGTGAAAAAGGCTGCTTTTATACAGTTGGCTCAGATCCCTAGGGTTTCTGACACTAGGAGGCAACCAGGTTGGGGTGAGGGTACATGAACGATCGGCAGTTGCTTTCAGAGGTACCGTTGCACCCCCCCTGCTCCCTAGCTGATCCTGTTCACGGATGCATCGCTGCACGGGTACAGGCGCATCTGTTGGATCAACACATTTCAGAGGTATGGAATCTCTCTGAGAGGAAGCTTCATATCAACTGTTTGGAGATGGAGGCAGTGCATCGTGCCCGTCTTCATTTCCGGTGTGTTCTTCGACACCGTCGAATTCTGTTGAGATGCGACAATATGTCGGTAGTGGCATATCTCAATCGTTGGGGTGGAACCAAATCGGAGACTTTGGGTCGCAAAGCTCTTGCGATTTTGGAATTCTGCGACCAACTAGGGACCACTCTGTGGGCGAAACACATTCCTTCATCGGTGAATGTGTTAGCAGATGCCCTCAGTCGACATACCCCTGTTCAGATGGAGTGGATGTTGAACAAAGGGGTGGTCGCAGCGGTTCTTCGGGTGTGGGGCAGTCCACAGGTGGACATGTTTGCCACACGGTTGAACAACCAATTGCCGGTGTTCGTGTCCCTGGTACCGGACACATTGGCATTGGAGTACGACGCATTAAGTATGGATTGGACGGGACTTGATTTTTATGCCTTCCCTCCTCCTGTCTTACTCGGCAAGGTGTTGACCAAAGTGGTCCAGGAACCTTGTCACGTGGCGTTGATAGCTCCTCTGTGGGTGGCGCAGCCCTGGTTTCCACAGCTCCTGTCACTGTTAGTGGCAGTCCCGTTCCGGTTACCAGTGTTGTCCGATCTACTCAGCCAGCGACTGAGTCAGACGGTGTGGCATCCGACACGTGGAGGTTATCAGGGTTCCTTGCGACGCAGAGGTTTTTCGACAAGAATTGCGCATCTCGTCTCTTCAGCAAAGCGCAAATCTACCCAGTCGGTTTATCAGTGTCACTGGCGTATGTGGGTTCGTTGGGCGAACGCACGGGATTTCGATCCCTTATCGCCTACTGTCAACGATTTAGCGGAGTACTTTCTGGCGTTGGTCCAAGAAAGGAAACTTAAAGTCACGACAGTGAAAAGTCACAGAGCTGCGATTTTCACTACTCTTAAACAATGTGGATGTCGTGACTTTTCTACGAACTTGGTGTTGCATGATTTACTTAAATCATTACAATCCACGGTTGAACGACCTTCCATTATTCCGAAATGGAATGTCTTTCTGGTGTTACATGCTCTTAAGGGTGCGCCTTATGAGCCATTGAGGTTTGCTAGTCTTCGTGCCTTGACGTGGAAGACTCTGTTTCTGGTTTCACTGGCAGCTTGTCGTCGGATCAGTGAGATACATGCTTTTTTGCATGACTTGGTTGATTACAATTCGGACGGGTCTGTCACTTTACGTACCGACCCTATCTTTGTTGCTAAAAACCAGTCTCCGGGGGAAGAGTTTCCACCTACTGTCATTCACAGTTTATCTCGTACACTGTCATCTGATAACTCGGATAGACTTTTTTGCCCGGTGAGAGCATTGAAGTATTATTTGGAGTGTACGAAAAACCGGCGGCAGGGTAAAAAGAGATTGTTTATTTCTTATACCATTAGGCCGGGTGATGTCACAAAAAATGCTTTGTCTCGATGGATAGCAGCTACCATCAAGCTAGCATATGAGATGGCGGGTGATCATGTGTTACGGAATTTCTCTGTTAAACCACATGAGATCCGAGCCATTTCTGCTTCCCTGAATTTTCATGACTCTTTAGATATTATAAAGGTCATGAATGCAGGGGTTTGGAAAGGACGGCACACTTTTGACCGTTTCTATTTCCGGGATATGGCGGTTGGTCCTGACGGTACGCGTAGGATCCAGACAGTCATTGCGGCTCAACACGTCGTGTCTGTGCGCAGGGCAACGGAAAGGGGTCGACCTCTTTTCCGTCTGACTGCCATCGATTCACGCTTCAGACATGTTTAACACTTCACCCTTTTCTGAGGGATGGTTTTTTTTGTAGTGTTGTCTACCGTTTCCTCTCCCTGGGGAGATGTTTTTCCTCCCTTTCATGGGGATGAGTTTTTCTTTTGGGAAGCCCCTTTTTATTCCCAAAAGTTTTTTGACTCCTTGTTACCGTATGTCGTGGTTCGTCCTATCTCCATGTCATTACTTCAAAGGAGCTTTTTGGGTACGGGTAAGTCCTCTATTTTCTTACCTCCTCCCATTAATGTTGAATTCACGTGCTCTAATGGTGTCATTGCACGTCCGTTATAGCAAAACAAACTATACCTCCCACCTACCCCTATGAGGCTTTCCCTCGGTGGGTGGACTTTGAACCGAGAATGAAGTTACAGGTAGCCCGTGCAAGGATAGCATTGCGCATATCCGGCAAGGGAGAGAATTCTGCAGTGTGTAGGTATGACTCAGGTAGAATAGCATATTTGTTGTGCTAGCACTAGGTAAGTATGAATAATAATGAAAATTAGAAACAAATTTTCTAATTCATATGCAACATAAGGCGCGCTTCCCTGAGGTTTCAAGAAGTATTGATGATTTGAAACAAAAACTTTCAAACTTAAAATTAGAATCCTGCGAGGAAACAGACCTGTGGAGGCAAACCACCTCAGTGGTGCTCATCAAAAGATAATTGTCTTATGTGAGGATACCCCAAGCTTTAAGAGATTAGACAGGATAGAATCGGGTGCAAAAGAAATATGTTCCATATCAAAGAATATTACTCAAGTAGCAGGTAAGTACATTAAATAAAATATAAATTAATATAAATTATATGTATAATAATTATACATACATAAGTACACGGTGGGTTAACCTGGTGATCGATTGGTTGAAGGATCAATACTCGGCGAAACCGCTTGTTTGTTTTTTGTTCCAACCAGTCATTCTTTACTGGTTTATCAAAGGCTGCGGTATATGCTACCATGTCCAAATAACCGCTTATTACAAATTAATGTGTTCTAATATCGTCATTAATAACAATTTTATCTTTTACATGTACAAGATAAAGTGACACCATTGTAACACGGCAATTATAAATCAGCGGTTATTGTATGTCAGACGCATGGTTATATTGACACGTGGTCTTGGAGAAAACCTGCTGACATCGCCACAGGCAGACACTCAACCTCTAGACTACATCCCACCCTTTACATGTAATAGTTATACCCATACTTTACAAGGTGTATCAGTGAATATTCCTGCAGTTTTAGTCCTCGTGCCTCCAAGGTGAAGCTGATTTTTAACAGACGTTTCGTGCTGTAAATATCTTAAGGGAACTGCTGTGAATAAGTGCGCATGTGTAATTAGATGGCTCTTTCTATTGGTTGAAATATACTCTACCAAAAACGTTCTGTTACACCACCAACTACTTGAATATATGTCTGACAAATATGAACATATAATTTCATTAAATACACAGCAAACAATATTCATACCCTGCAATGAAATCACTATCAAAGTTTGACCGTGACCCCAAAACGCAGCCCTCAATCCAACTTTATGTGAAACTGATAAATCACAGGTTGCACATGGCACATGCAGCCAAATGTTGTCACAATTAGCACGCTCTGGCATTGTTACATAGGGTAACAGTATCGGTTCTTCCTCAGAGGTTGACAATACAATGCCAAAGCTTACAGAAGAACAATGCAGTAACACTACTGAACAGGTGTGAACCAGAGTGATATTGTCCGACATATGGGGGTTTACAGAGCCACTATAAGCAGACTTCGGATGCGTTAAAATAACACAGGAAGCATTCATACAGAACAAGGTTGGTCCGACCAAGAGTGACCACCCCAGCCCAAGATAGATACATCCAGTTGCTCTACCTTTGGGATCGATTTAGGGAAGCAACCTCCACAGCTATCCAAATTGCTGGATGAATTTCCCTCCAAACCGTTATCTACTTCTACTGGGACGAGACACTGCAGCATCACGTTGTCAATGGTGGTATCCTTTCAGCATGACAATGTCAAGTCACACATTGCACGCGTCTGCCAAGACTTTTAACAGCAAAACAATGCTCGTGTCTTGTCTTACCCAGCAACATCACCAGATTTATACCCAGTTGAACATCCCTAGGACGTCCTGGATAGCAGAGTTCGCCAAAAGATCTGTATGCCACAAACACTAGAGGAACTGTACTTGTCATTACGGGATGAATGGCAAAACATTCCCCAGAACATTCTTCAAAACATATACATGCACATGCATACATATACAATGAAACATCCCTTTCTAATTAATGTTTCATAATTGTAGAGAGTACATCTGAGACTGAGGATTTGCCTGCAGAACAACACGAGAATACCAAACCACACCCATCTACATCTAGTGCAGGAGAAAAGCCTGCAAAAATCACCTGAAAAACACTTCATTCGATGACTTAATGGACTTCGAGAAGCAAAACATTCAAATTAAGCTTACAAAGTCAACCTCGTGTTCATGTGGAGAAATAATCCACACGTGCCATCTACACACCGAATAACACCAGGGAACTGTGCTATTTGGAAAAACTTATTATTTCTTTGAGCCTCAGCAATATTTAGAAATTTCACAATCATCTATTTTCTGTGCTAGGGAAGTGGATACACGGTGGATCGAACTGCAAGCTGATATCTATAGAGGATTGCCAACAATAATATGAAATGTCCCAGATGCATAGTATTGCAAAGCTATAAGGACTTGCTGATAGGGAAGAAAGGCGCAGTTTTGTCTTGTTTCGTGTTCATTGTCCACAGCAACTATATCTGTAATATGCATTATTCCCATGCGTGAAAATCTATAGCATTTTATAAGTTCAGAGTCTGAAAACACATCCATAGGGTTCCTACGATCTCTGAAAATATGTTCCCATCACATTGCTCATTGTAAGTCCGCCAACTGCAACATTCTACATGCCATCTTGACTGCACGACATAACACAAACAAGTGACTTAGCAGCTTGCTAATGAGTTAGATGGACTTTAAGGGTTTTAGCAACAAACTAGAGTTAGAAGCCAGTTTAGCAACTAACTAGGCTTAGCAAGCTTTTATGAATTTGGCCCCAGGTTCACAAGCAGCTTTTGCTTTCCATTTTAAAGTATTACAGTGGTATACAAATTATAGAATTTATATCAATACCTGTATTCCTGTGTTGATTATCAATTCTTAGCTTTTGCTTTTGCAGTCTAGTATAATTAAATTTGTTTTAATTGCATATTCTTTACATATTATATTAGTTTTTATCATGTCTGTGGAATACATGAGGATTTTGAGATATTATTTTATTAAAACTGATCTGTGTTCATTAAGATTACCTCTGAAGGAGCCAGTGAATCATTAAATATTTGTTAATTAATGTGTTCATGAACAGTTTATGGAATAAGTGTCATTAAATATTCATTAATTCTTGTGTTCATGAACAGTTTATGGAACTACTGTGTCATTAAATAATAATTAATATTCATTAATTATGTGTTCATGAACAGTTTATGGAATCATGGTGTCGTTAAATATTCATTAATTCATGGTGTCATTAAATATTCATTAATATTCATTAATTTATGTGTTCATGAACAGTTTATGGAATCGCAGTGTCATTAAATATTCATTAATTCATGTGTTCATGAACAGTTTCTGGAATTGCAGCAAATTTGAAACAAAACAGAATTAAGTCCAGCACGTCTGTAGTTGTGATAATGAATGCTGGCTTTATCAGTATCTATAATCGCTTTAATTTTAAAATATTGACTGCATAGTAACCAGTAATCTCAGTGGGTGGTTTGAAGCTTCATTGAACAATGTTAAATCCCCAGGGGAGCTGACGATCATTCTTTTATGATCATATCTATAAATGTTTTAAAACAGTAAGAAATTCATAAAGACCACCTTGCACAATTCTTGATGATAATTATTGATTATAAGAAGATGAAACGTTATTATTGAAAGTGGAGCAGAAATAAATGAATTATTCAAATTAACATGTATAGAAAGCTACTGTGCATGCATGTACATGAGTGTGTATTTAAGAAATATTTCTCCCAATGTCATGACTCAAACATAATTTCAGTATTTATTCAAGCATACCTGTCATGAAGTTTTCAAGGCATTTCGGTTTGATAGTAGAATGTTTGGCTGAGATGGGTTAATTGTTTTAAATAATATTTATTCTTCTCTTTTTATGGTAGTGAGATTGGTCAACAGGCTAAAGCCTGTAACTAGAACCTTTTAATTAATTAATAACAATATATTCATGCACAATAAAATGTTGGGATAAAATACATATAACTAATAATAGTAATAGATAATATTATACAAAAGTAAACAGTTAAAATAAGAGATTGACTGCAGGTTTGAAAAAAGAAAAGAGTGACAGAATTAAGTAGAGTACAGAGAACAACATGAAACAATACTGTTAAATTTCAAAATGTTTACTCAACAAGGTGCAATATCTTGTTAGATTGATTGCCTTCAATTTAGTGTTTTCCTGTCGGATCCCAACCCATATCTGGTACATAAAAGGCTGTGGTATGTACTGCCATGATTATGGAAAAATACACAAAAAGATCCATTGCATTTCTGTAGGAGTAGCCTATGTAACGGTAATGGGTTTCCTATCTCAACCACACTTCAAATTAACTTTGCATACATATAAAACAGAAAATAGCTGTAAGTTAAAATGTGCTGAGGTGTCACTAAACAAATATTCCTTTCCTTTCTGTCAGTCAGGTCACTGTACTATCACTTTCAGTCAGGTCACTGTACTATCAAGGTTCATTAGGTCACTGTACTATCAAAGTCAGTCCGGTCACTACTATCAAGGTCAGTCAGGTCACTTTAGCAGTTGTCATCTTCATGATAGTTTAGTAATACATGTTTTAAAGACGTTTACTGAAAAACTAAATAAATGCAAATACAAATAAATTTAAGTTAGTTTTCTTTAATTTATTTTAGTTTTCTTTAATTTATTTTAGTTTTATTTTTTTTATTTAGAGTTATTAATTCAAACCCCATGTTTGTGTGTTTCTATTAAAATTATCAATGCCTTGTGAACCTTTTAGGCCCATTTTGGCAATTTATTTATTGTGTTAATTTTATCACATGAAAACATGTAAAGCGCTCGCTCGATGCACGATCAGTCTGAGATCGATCCTTGTCGGTAGGCCCATTGGGCTATTTCTAGTTCCAGTCAGTGCACCACGACTCTTATATCAAAGGCTGTGGTATGTACTACCCTGTCTGTGGGATGGTGCATATTAAAGATCCTTTGCTGCTAATCGAAAAGTGTAACCTGGTGACAGCGGGTTTCCTCTCTCAGTATTTGTGTGGTCCTTAACCATACATCTGACGCCATATAACTGTAAATAAAATGTGTTGAGTGCATCGTTAAATAAACCATTTCTTTCTATTAAAACATTGACATTTCAGTGTATTTGATTGGCAGTTTGACTATTAGTAAACCAAACCTGTAGCAGGTGGTGCAAATTGCAAATTGCATATATTATATATTTAACAGCTGCCTTTATTGGGCCAGTGTCTGATGCATATAGCCTATTGGTAAAGCGCTTGTCTGATGTGCAGTTTGTCTGGGATTGATCCCCGTTGGTGGGCCCATTGGGCTATTTCTTGTTCCAGCCAGCGCACCATGACTTGTATATCAAAGGCCATGGTATATGCTATCCTGTCTGTGGGATGGTGCATATAAAAGATTCCTTGCTACTAATGGAAAAATGTTTTGGGTTTCTTCTCTTACACTAAGATAGAATGACCCAATACCTGAACATTAATAAACCAATGTGTTCTAGTGGTATGGTGTCATTAAGCAAAACAAAATTTGACTTTCATCTTTGTTCAGTATTTAAAACTGCTCTTTCTGCTAATGAGTTTGTAGCGTGTGTGGCAACAGAGACTTTGTTCTTTCACCATCTAGAATATTTATTGCAATTACAACATGTTTCACTCGTAATAGCGACAGGGGTGTCATTAAAACATTTCATTGCTTTGTTGGTGAATCACTTTGTAAAATCCAGATAGTCGTAAACTACTTCCGTTTACATCAGTAACATTTTGTCGCACTGTGCAAACTACATATTAACCTTTAGCAAAACTGGACTACATTATTGAGCAAATTAGTTTTATTGTTGGTTCATTTTATAAAACTGTCTGGGTTCCACTGTAATTCAACTGAAACATTTTAGTAGTCGATTGGTTTCCTATATTTTATTACGGTTTTGTTTTAGTAGTCAAAACTTGTTTAAGTGGCTATGTCTATTAAGCATTCACTTGTCTTTAGGTCACATTATATTATCTTTCTCCATAATACTCATCTAACAGAGTTGTGGTGGGACGTAGCTAAGTGGTATAGCTCTGGCCTGATGCACAGTCGGTCTAGGATCGATCCCCATCAGTGGACCCATTGGTCTATTTCTCGTTAAAGCCAATGCAACATGACTGATATATCAAAGGCTGTGGTATGTGCTATCCTGTCTCTTGAATGGTGGATAGAAAAGATCCCTTGCTACTAATGGAAAAATATAGTGGGTTTCTTATCTAATGGCCGTTCACACCAAACCCAGAAAATGCGGCAATTTTCCGTGAGATCGCTGCTGAGCTAATCGCTCTCTATGTAACCTCATGCTCCCATAATTCCTCCCTGCATTGTAACAAAACAAAGTAGTGTCTAGGTGGCAGAAACAGTTAAGTTAGTTTGTTTTGTTTAACAGCACCACTAGAGCACATTGATTAATTAATCATTGGCTATTGGATGTCAAACATTTGCTAATTCTCGCACACATAGTCATGAGAGAAAACCTGCTACATTTTTTCTAATACAGCATGTGATCTTTTATATGGACTTTCTCACAAAAGAAGCACATACCACAGCCTTTGACCAGTTGTGGTGCAATCAGTTAAATGGATCCACTGAATTGGTTCGATCCTGTGATGACGTAAGCACCTCAAGGGAGCACTCAACCGACTGAGCCAAATCAGGGTCCTCAGATCCCTCTGCATGACTGCGTTCGCATTTCTTCTCTTCCGCTAGAAAAATCCATGCACACATGCCAAACCTTCCACAATTTAATTTGAACAGATGACTATATTTTGCTTTGTGGCGTGGTTTCCATGCGAACATTCTGCGGCAGTGTGAACCCGTAGTGGTATCCGAGCAGTTTTGGTGCAAATGGATCATAAGAGAATATAAGAAAGAAAGAAATGTTTTATTTTAATGACGCCACTCAACACATTTTGTTTACGGTTGTATGGTGTCGGACATATGGTTAAGGACCACAGAGATATTGAAAGAGGAAACTCGCTGTTGCCACTTCATGGGCTACTCTTTTTCGATTAGCAATGAGGGATCTTTTATATGCACCATCCCACAGACAGGGTAGTACATATTACAGCCTTTGTTACACCAGTTGTGCAGCACGGGCTGGAACAAGAAATAGCCCAATGGGCCCACTGACAGGAATCAATCCTAGATCAATCGCACATCAGGCGAGCGTTGTACCACTGAGCTACGTCCCGCCCCACCATTATGAAGAACATGATCAAAATCATCCAGAAACTCATGTCAATGCATTGATTAATGAATCGATTGATGTTACTCCACAGCACATTAATGTCATATTTCCGTGATATGTGTAATGAGTTTTAATTTCCTCTCTACGATAAACATGTCGGCTTTCTTCAGTGTTCTTGTATATCAGTGTAGAAATATATGTTAACCTTACACAAATGATTTTAAAACTAGTGAGTGTTACGTTAGTTTGTTTTGTTTAACGACACCACTAGAGCACATTGATTATTTAATCAACAGCTATTGGATGGTCAGACATTTGGTAATTTTTGTCACCAAGTCTTGGAGAAAATCTACATTTTTTAATTTGCAGCAAAAGATCTTTTATTTGCATTTTCCCATAGACAGGGCAGCACATACCATGACCTTTTTATATACTAGTCGTGGGGCACTGGTTGAGATAGGGGAAAAACACCAGATGAATGCTCTAGATCCTGTCCCTGTGTGTGCGTGCGTGCGTGCGTGTATGCATGCATGTGTGATCTATGGTTGTTTTGTTGTTTTGATTTTGCTCATCACAAACAGAATACAGATGTTTAACTCACAGAGAGCCCCCACTGTTCGTATATAGGAGAGTGTGTTAATCATTCATAGAGCTTGTGGTACGCGTAGTAAGCTATCCTGAGTGAAGTGTCTTGATAAAAATGATTATAGCACATGTATGTTCGCCAAGGTCTTGGCTAATAGTTTTATTACTTTCAGAAGTGCGCAGCAATATATAACTCATATTTCTTCCTCCAAACAAATAGCCTGATCCACCCTCCCCACAAGAACATATTCTTAACTAAATTACCAATAATGATAAAACTCCCATTATGATAATAGATCTTTAGTTATTATAGCATGGGGCACTGGTGTTATAGTGGTTAAGCCATCACACTTAAAGCTGGTAGGTACTGTTTCACACCCTGGTATTGACTTGTATGTAGAGCAAGTTTTAATAACTCATATAAGTACAATGTCAAATTCTCTCGCCAACCATCAACAACAAAACACTGACCCACTGTCGGGCAACCCAAATGGATGGTGTGTGTATGTGTGTGCACCCATAAACTGCATGCTTGAACCTTGATTGGATATAAGCATGAAAATAAGTTTAAATGAATCGACAAAGATACTGAGATTTTGGGGTGGGATATAGCCAAGTAGTAAAATGCTCGCCTGATGCGTGGTAGGTTTGGGACTGATCCCCATTGGGCTATTTCTTGTTCCAGCCAATACACAACAACTGATGTATCAAAGGCTGTGGTATATACTATCCTGTCTGTGATGATACATATTAAACATCCCTTGCTACTAGTGGGTTTCCTCTCTAAGATTGCACAAATTACCAAATGGTTCGACATCTAATCGCCAGTGATTAATAAATTAGTGTGCTCTAGTGGTGGTGTTTAACAACACTTTTTTTTAACCACATATTTTCTATTTTATCCCTCTGCCATCCAAACTATATCCCCATACTAACTACTGCACCATTCAAATTCATGAAAAAACTAGATTAAAGAAAATGTCCAATGTACTTTGTACTTGGATGATGATGAGATGAATGGTGAAGCCGCAATATTTCCATTTTGGTATGGGACTACTTGACAGGTCTGTGCTCCACGTTTGCGGTCAGTTGAGCTATCTTGGTATCACCTGAGCCCGGGGTACACGGAACCTGCAGTGCATGCCAGGTAATCATCCCCCATATGGGGTCATACACTCGAGAGCGACATACCCATAATCGCACACGTGAAGTGGGTGAAGCTCGGTGTATGTGGCCTTACACCTTACCCATCGAGCCTAGTGGTGCACTCACTCTGGGTTGGAGCTGGTATTGGCATGAAAAATCCCCCATTGCCACAGGTGGGATACAAACCCAGTACCTACCAGCCAGAAGGCCGATGGCATAACCACTACACCACCAAGGCCGGTCAATGCCCTTTGTACTTGGCTGTCTTTGAAAAGATAAACTCTTACAGTGGACTGTTGAGACTGAAGGTGGGATCTAGCTCAGTGGGTAGAGTGCTTGCCTGAGGTGCTCGAGTCACAGGATCAAACTTCCTAGGTAGAACCTGCATTCTCGGATTGATTTTTTTTTTTAGGGACCTTGCTTTTTCTTCCCATTACAAACTAATATGCATGAATTATATTTAAAAAAGTTATGTCATGTCTTGTCTTTGGATAATGTTAATGTTTGTTTTGTTTCATGACACCATTAGACTATATTGATTTCTTAATCATCGGCTATTGGATGTCAAACATTTGGTAATTCTGACATATAGACTTAGAGAAGTAACATGCTACATTTTTCCATTAGTCGTCAAATACTGCTGTTTTTAAATATAGATTCAAGAAATAATTGTTAAGATAATATCATTTGTACATTGTTTCATGCATCTATGTATTTTCTGTGTGTTCATAAATGTATGTATTGTAATTCTGTATTGTTTGTACCTGAGGGCCTCGGGGAAGATTAGCTTGCACTGGCTGGAATGAGAAACAGCCCAGTGGGCCTACTGACAGGGATCGAGCGCTTTACTACTGGTCTACGTCCCGTCCCGTCTTTGGATAAATGCATATTATAGGAGTATAGGGTGTACTTTTTTTTATCTTGTGTAACTGTATATAATTATTATGATTATTAAATTTTTTATCCTTCCATTCATTAAATAAAACTACTATTTTACATAAGATTGCTAAAAGAATAATGTTTTTCTATTTGACCATTTTAACAAAGATAAACTACACCATCATATTTTTCATGTTTATGTCATTTATTTAATTAAATTTAACAGTACAAATTAACAAGATAACTTTTATAATTCAGTTTTTAATAGCAAAACGTCAATATGAAACCTAATGATGAGTTTATAAGCATAGTTTTAGTTAGCTCCCCTTGTTAGGCATAATCACACGATATCTTTCATAGTTGTCTTTCGTAAAATAACCTTTGTATTATATACTTAAGGATGCGAGAGAAAAGGTTCCTCATCGCTTTTCCATATGAGTAACACATGTCACAAAAGTGTGTTTCTTCTCCTGTACTCCCCATCAAGAGTCAACCATATGCTAAGACAACAAACAGCCATAGTATAAAACTGCAGTGCTGTCGGTAATGCTTAACAAACTTTCCTTCCAAAATGCCGAAGCACATTGTGTTGCACAAATACAGTTTTGAACAGAGTATTCTTTTACATCACTGACATCGGGTTGATTCCAGTTCGTACAACCCATTACGTACCGTCAACAAACATTTCTTGTTCTGTGGACAATGTTTTGTACTTGTGAAGTTTGAATTCAGTAATATTTTTGTTCCAATTCATAATGGCAGTTTAGAATGCAGTAAAAAAAAAAAAAAAATCTGATTCATAATGACAGTTTTGAATGCAGTAATATTTTTGTTCCATTTAATAATGGCAGTTTTGAATACAGTAATATTTCTGTTCCATTTCATAATGGCAGTTTTGAATGCAGTAATATTTTTGTTCCAATTCATAATGGCAATTTTTAATTCAGTAACTTTTTTTTAATAAAATTTCAATTCATAATGGCTCTTTTGAATTCAGTAATATTTTTGTTCCAATTGAATTCAGTAATATTTTTGTTCCAATTCATAATGGCTGTTTCGGAATACATTTTAGTTATAAATATAGCTGTTTTGTATTATCCATTATCACTTTGATTCCAGTTGTTGTCCGAGTGTAAGAATTAACCCATTAGGTAATATCATTCCTTGCACTCACTGCACATTGTTTTGTACTCGTGCAGTCTTGAATTCAGTAATATGTTTGTTCCAATTCATAACGGCTATTTTCAATTCAGTAATATGTTTGTTCCAATTCATAATGGCTGTTTTCAATTCAGTAATATGTTTGTTCCAGTTCACAATGGCTGTTTTGAATGCAGTAATATATTTTAGTTATTCCAGTTTATAATGGTTGTTTGGAAATGCATTTCCATATGTATATATATATATATAGCTGTTTTTGTATTATTAATGATCATCACAGACTGAATCATCATATTTACTATACAGTCTGACATTGTGTTCATCCAGAGCCTAGCTGGTGCATGCTTGTATTGACACACAGACTCGACACGTACTCGGTGCCATCAGCCTTTACTAATTTACACCATGAGTCCTTCATGTGTAGATTAATTAAACTGATCACATAATTATATTTCTGCTCTGCTTGGCCAAATCCATAGATTATTGGCATATTTGTGTTTGCCCACTGTTGGTAATTAGTATGTCTGATAGACTGTTAAATCTATGAGCATATAATGAGTCGTTATACATATATAGTGTCATACTGTGAGCATGTGCTGTTAGTAGTTAAATATAGTTACTAGTGTGAAATCTGTGATCATGTGCTGTTAGTAGTTAAATATAGTTACTAGTGTGAAATCTGTGATCATGTGCTGTTAAATATAGTTAACAGTGTGGAATCGGTAAGCATACACTTTGAGTATTTAAATTCAATTAATAATATGGAATCCGTGAGCATATACCATTAGTAGTTGAATACAGATAATAGTGTGAAATCTGTGAGCATGTACCATTAGTAGTTGAATACAGATAATAGTGTGAAATCTTTGAGCATGTACCATTAGTAGTTGAATACAGATAATAGTGTGAAATCTGTGAGTATGTACCATTAGTAGTTGAATACAGATAATAGTGTGAAATCTGTGAGTATGTACCATTAGTAGTTGAATACAGATAATAGAGTGAAATCCGTGAGCATGTACCATTAGTAGTTAAATACAGATAAATAGTGTGAAATCTGTGAGCATGTACCATTAGTAGTTAAATAAAGATAATAGTGTGAAATCTGTGAGTATGTACCATTAGTAGTTGAATACTGTTCGTAATCACATATACGACACAATTCATAAGGGCGGTGTTGAATTCAGTAATCTTTTTGTTCCAATTCATAATGGCTGTTTGGGAATACATTTTTGTATGTATAGAATGTATACTACCAAATCAAATCCCATAGATGACAATAGTAACATATATGGCTAAAATGTCTACATAAACACCACAGATATAAATGCTACCACCCCTCACTCTTAAAATGAATCACACAAAAATTGTCAGGTTACTCATTTCAGAGATAATGAATAGTGTCCATGACTACACTAGTTCCCCACAAAAATTGAGGTGGGTTTTTTTTTTACAGGTAGTCCCTAAACATGTTTCAAGCACAAGGCTACTTGACTGTGGTACTAGATGAAATAAAATTGCATACATTTTTTGCCCAGATGAATTTTTTGTTTTTTTTTTACAACCAACACACTCACATTTATCACCGATCACAGGATTTGTGATGTTAACATCTCTATATCAAAAGTTGGGTGCACCTCAAACTCTGACCCAGCCGGAAGTTATTTGGTTTAGTACTACCTAAAATCTATGAGCATGCACTGTTCATAATAATATAAGCTGACACAATGTAGAATCTATGAGCATTCATTGAAGTATAGAGCCAATGCACCACGACTGGTATATCAAAGGCCATGGTATGTGTTATCCTGTATGGGATGGTGCAGATAAAAGATCCCTTGCTGCTAATCAAAAAGAGTAGCCTATGAAGTGGTGACAGCGGGTTTCCTCTCTCAATATCTGTGTGGTCCTTAACCATATGTCCGATGCCATATAACCATAAATAAAATGTGTTGAGTGCGTCGTTAAATAAAACATTTCCTTCCTTCCTTCCTTCCTTCATTGAAGTATAGTAAAATATATGACTTGTAAAATGTGTTAGAATGTATTGTGAGTAGTTCCATTATGAGTACTTATGTATGTACCATAGCGTAAAGTGTAAAATCTATGAGCATGCACTCTTCGTAATTATGTAATTTAACATGGTGTAAAATCTATGAGCATGCACTGTTCATAAGTATGTACACTAACACAGTGTAAAATCTGTTTGCACACACTTTTTACATAAATCTGTTTGCACACACTGTTTACATAATTACAATGTAAAATCTATGAGCATGCACTGTTCATAATTATGTACACTGACACAGTGTAAAATCTATGAGCATGCAACTGTTCATAATTGTGTACATGTGGAGACACAATGTAAAATCTATGAGCATGCACTGAGTATTTCCATCCACCTGACACAGTGTTGTGGCAGATGAAAGCCTGTTAAACACACTGACTGAATACATCACAGACTTGTATAGTTGACTATAGATTGGCTTTCTTTCTTCTGGCTGATCATGTGGGTGTAGCCGGGCCACTTGCGGAGGACCCATTCTCAGTGATGCAATGTGATCAGTGCTGATTGCCTCCCAGGAATCCGTCACCTGTCTTCAGGCACACGGCCAGAACAGTCTGTGTTGTAGTAGACTATACATCACAGACTACACATGTGTGCTGTAGTAGCGAGTAGTTTGTCACTGTGCTGCAAGATATGTGTGCGCAGTGCTAGACTGTTAGAAAGTGTTCTGAGTTTCTAACGGGGACAGTGGGAACCGTGTTCAAAAGACACTGTACTTTTTTTAGTGGATGGGACTTTTCATTGCAGTTGGCAATTTGTGTTTGGGGTTTTCTGACAGGTAGGTGTCTCTGTTTGATAGAATATAAAGAAGGTAATTAATAACTTAACAATTATCAATTTTATGTTAAAACAAATTTTTAAAAACGATGTGCCACATGAAAATGATTTTGACAAATAAAAATAATTTTAACTTTATAATAAGTTGATAACCTGTATGATGTTTATTATTGTAATTATTCTTTTTTCACTATAAGGAAACTTTACTTGTAGTGATTAACCCATTTTATACACTATTATAAGTATGGCCTATACATCTGCCAGGCCTCTGAAAATTGCAAGAGTGATAGTTTCACTCATGCGTCGCTTAAGTATAGTTTGAGTAACCCATTGTTCGTTCACGCATTGAATTTATGACATCATTTACATGTTCCTTGTTCCAGCCAGTGCATTTCCTTCCTCTCTTCCTTCATTTACATGTTCATGATGGGTTACCTAAAAATTAAATGCATTATCTGAATTTGTATAAACCAAAATTTTCAATTCTCACAGGCCTGTCTGTAACTGAATGTTAATTTTAGTTAATTAAAAAAAGAGAGGTTTATCTAGATTTTTAAAATGTGCTCTCGTTTTCATCGGTTAAAACATGGAATATGTTGAAAACACATTCTATACCATGCAGTGTTACTGCCAGAAAGATATTTTTGAGTATGGCGCTATGGAATTGAATGCAACCACAGTCCACAGTCCAGAAAGAAAATGGGTGAAGTTTAGCGTTAGGGTTAAGAAAATCATACAGTAATGATAAAAGTAATTAATTTTGTCAAACTTAAAACAAAAAAATCAGCAAAATGTTTTGGGGTATGGTGCCATACCCATTATACCCTCTGGCAGAAACCCTGTATACTCACCTGTGAATATTGTATACAGGAAGGCAATATGTACTAAACTGAGTAGATATTCCCATGACATATAATTTAAAAAACTAAAAAATTATTGTTTTATTAATTCATTTTGTTTTTACCTTAGATATCTATATAAAGAACTGTATATAATATGTACATATATTCTGACTTTTATTTACCGGTATACCATCTTAAAGGTTTGTTTTTATTATAAGCCATCTCTGCTAATAATTTTAGCAGGACACACGTCATTTGTATGTGGAATTTACAAAACTCCCAACCCCAATAATTATATAGATGGAAAAATACAGATAAAGTGAGTTGGGTTAATATACATGAATGTTTTCATACATCAACTCTGTATTTCTGTCTGTTCATCTGTCTGTACATTTGAACAAAAGTGGGATCATTAGTATCTTAGAGAACATTTAAAAAAAAACCCAAAACATATATGTATACAATGTGTGTGTGTGTGTGTGTGTGTGTATATATATATATATATATATATATATATATATATATATATATATATATATATATATATAATATATATATATATATATATATATACACACACACACACACATGTATATTTACAAAATTTATTCTCTTAAATTGAATATCTAACTTCACAATAGTACTGTAAGTCTTTCACTTCAATTGATTTTGATCTTTTAAATATTTAAAATGAAAGAACACAATACTTCTGGTAAAATTATTTTCAAATAAAGAAAATAATGTGTTTTGACATACTTTTTCATTCAAATAAAATTACTTTAATGGGTCATTCTACAGAAAATCTGATGCCATATATAACCGTATATAAAATGTGTTGAATGCGTTGTTAAATAAAACATTTCCTTCTTTCCTTCTACAGAAAATGTCACTTTTTATGTCCCTACACAATTTCTTTTTTATGTATATATAGAAAACTAAGTTGTTTTTAACGATACTGTATTAATAATATCATCCTGTCAGTATTTATTTCTCTCTGCTAATCAGCTTTGATACAGATTTTATTCAGGATTTGTGAAAAATGTCATTGGTTTTACCTGTCCCTAGCACAACACTATACCTAACGTGTACTGTTAAAATATATAATAGAAGACATAACACTGAATAACTTAAATGTAAATTATAATACATACTGATGGCTGACTTTACTCACTAATATATATTTTTTATTAATATATTCACTTAATTTGAATGTTATCTAGCTTGACAAAAATACCGGTACTGTAAATCTTTCAGTTTAATAATTGATTTTGGTCTTTTAAATATTTAAAATGAAAGATCACAAGACTCGGGGCTTTAGATCACACTAATTTGGGCACATATGGGCTTTTTGTCTGTTCTGAGTACACCATGTTGGTGTTTTTTTGTTTTTTGTTTTTTGTTTTTTTGTTGTTGTTTTTCCAGTCAGTGCACCATGGCTGGTATATCAAATAATAATAATATAATAACAAAATTATTTAGTGAGGGTAACTCAGTTAACAAAAGCTAATCTTCCATAAAGCCCTCAGGTACAAACAATACAGAATTACAATACATACCGTTGGCAAAATGACAAAAGGTCATAACTACGCTTTTTGGCGAGAAATCACTTTTTGGAATTTCCAGAGTTAGAATGTTCATATTCTGCTTTTGTCAAAAGATCGCAACTATCGGCCTATTAGAAAGTGGTTGACTGTCACATGACAAATAGTCGTATTATAACTGGTCCAAGAAACAAAATGACAAAACGTTGTATCTACAAAGTGGGAAGCTAGAGTGTAGACATGACGCTCAGCACTGCATTATTTTCACACATTACATGGATTACATGTAAATAAAACCAGTTAATTACACTTGATTGTATGTGTATTTAATCCATGTATAGATCTTGCCTCATTCTTTCAACCTGTGTTAAATTCTAGATAAATATGTCGTAACTGACATTTTCAATGACTTTTCAGATGTAAAATGTCGTAAGTACATTTATAGACCTGACACATAGGGTAAAATGTCCTAATTTCGGACTATGGTATACCCACTATTAAGTAGTTATCACTATTAACTGTTAATTTGTTCACATAACAAGACTATAACAAAATAACTTTGGTGTCGAGGTTTTGTCATTTCGCCGACTATACATTTATGAACAAAGAGAAAATGAATGACACACAGACCAGTGATAGAATGACACACAGACATGTGATAGAATGACACACAGAACAGTGATAGAATGACACACAGAACAGTGATAGAATGACACACAGAACAGTGATAGAATGACACACAGGCCAATGATAGAATGACACACAGGCCAATGATAGAATGACACAGACCAGTGATAGAATGACACACAGACCAGTGATAGAATGACACACAGAACAGTGATAGAATGACACACATGCCAATGATAGAATGACACAGACCAGTGATAGAATGACACAGACCAGTGATAGAATGACACACAGGCCAATGATAGAATGACACAGACCAGTGATAGAATGACACACAGACCAGTGATAGAATGACACACAGAACAGTGATAGAATGACACACAGGCCAATGATAGAATGACACAGACCAGTGATAGAATGACACACAGACCAGTGATAGAATGACACACAGACCAGTGATGAAGTTACTGCTGGTCCACCACTGGGCCTTGAAAATAAGATTTCTCAGATGAGATATAGTACCTAAAATATCATGACTTTGGTGTAATATCTCATTGTAGTACCTAAAATATCATGACTTTGGTGTAATATCTCATTGTAGTACGTGAAATATCATGACTTTGGTGTAATATCTCATTGTAGTACGTGAAATATCATGACTTCGGTGTAATATCTCATTGTAGTACGTGAAATATCATGACTTCGGTGTAATATCTCATTGTAGTACGTGAAATATCATTACTTTGGTGTAATATCTCATTGTAGTACCTGAAATATCATTACTTTGGTGTAATATCTCATTGTAGTACCTGAAATATCATTACTTTGGTGTAATATCTCATTGTAGTACCTGAAATATCATTACTTTGGTGTAATATCTCATTGTAGTACGTGAAATATGACTGATGTAATATCTCATTATAGTACCTAAAATATCATGACTCTGGTGTAATATTTCATTGTAGTACCTAAAATATGTACAGAGGTGTTGTTTTGGATATACTCGGAGATGAAAGTTTTTGGGATTTATAAAAATTCTGGATTTTTAATCATCTGAACAGTGTTTCCAGTTTCACTGCTGTTTGCTCAAAAAACAAATCCCATATTCTTTTTCTAAAACTTACGATATGGTTTTGGATGATGCTTTGCATCCATTCTGAAGCCTCCCACCATTTTAGAGTATTGTGCAGCACTAACCCAAATGCCTTTTTCTCATTCCAACCAGTGCACCACAACTGATCAAAGGCCGTGGTATCTGCTTTTCTATCTGTGGGAAAGTGCATATTAAAGATCCCTTAGTACTAATGGAAAAACATGTAGTGGGTTTCCTCTCTAAGACTGTCAGTTACCAAGTGTTTGACATTCAATAGCCGATGTTTGATTAGTCCATGTGCTCTCATGGTGTCATTAAACAAAACAAACAAAATAACCTGAATGCCAAACTTGGTACCCAAACGCCAACTCTGTACCTGATCACAATTATTTAAACTTGCCTTATCTCTGTATACTAATGATTCTGTTGTGTTATGCATACATGTAGATAGGAGTGGGGTGTGCAGGCTGATTTTGGCCTGAATTAAATGAAAAAGCCAAAATGTGGATAACAACATTTGTTCATACATGTATTTGTATTAGTATCAAACAGCTCCAAATGAATCATTACATACTTTTACATAGATAACAACTAATAGCAGAATGATGAAAATACATGGTGAAATGTTTTTAGGCCAGATAATTTTGTTCGAATGTGTCCATCAAGTACAAAGATTTGCTCCAGTACTGGGAGAGAGAAGTTGACCCCCCACACCAAATGTTGTATGCTTATGGTGTTTTGATATTTTGTTAAAGGGACATTGCTGAGTTTGCTGCATTGTAAGATGTCTCCGACTAATAAAATATTTCTACGATTAAACTTACATATTAAATATATTTTCTTGTTTAAAATATTGGTGTCTGTATATTCAGTGTGTTTCTGGTCGTCTTAATATTTGAATGAGGCCCAAACTGGATTTTGTCTTCAAATAATTTTGTATGTACAAAAATATATTTTAGGAAATAAAATGAAATTTAACCTAATACAAATATTAGAACGATCAGAAACACGTTTAATATACAGCCGCTAATATTTTATGCAGAAAAATATATTTGATATGCAATTACAGTCGTTAAAAAGTCTTTGTTAGTCGATAACATCTTAAAAATTGCAGCAAACTCAGGAATGTCCCTTTAAGGATGTTTGGGCTGGACAAATCAAAATGATATGTTTATCTTGTGGTGTTTTTGGTATCTGTATATATATATATATATATACATATATATTCTAGCAAATCATCTCGGTTAATGTCATCTCTGTAATAAAGATCTACACTAGTCAACCCAATTAATGTAATCTGTAATCAGACTAGTCAACGTAATTAACATAGATACGAGTGGTAATAAAGTTATTTAAAACCCCAGTGAAGTTGGTTCACCTGGGAGCTTCCTGGTAATGACATGTAGTCATCTGATTATACTGAAAACGCTGAGGTTCATTATAGATACCTTTTATCTGTTGGTTGACTAATTAACTGTTATTTGCTTTTTATGCTTCTGCATTTTGTTGGTCAAATCTGGCTTGATAGTTTGCTTTAAAGAATACACCAGTTATTTAATAAAAACCCATTTTTTACATTAGTAAACAGTTCAGCCATTCTTGGTTTAAGTCGATGTTTGTTTTGTTTAACAGCACTACTAGAGCACATTGGAAACCCACTACATTTTTACATTAGTAGCAAGGGATCTTTTATATGCACCATCCTACAGACAGGATAGCACATACCATGACCTTTGATATACCAGTTGTGGTGCACTGGCTGAAATGTGAAATACCCAATGGGTCCACTGACAGAGATCGACCCTAAAAACCTACTGCGCATTAGCCAAGCACTTTATCACTGGGCTATATCCAGCCCCAAAGTCATTGGTTTATCCAGCCACCAATTAAAAGGAGCACCAAAACAATAGCCTTTCAAGTTGTTGATTAATACAGCCACCAATTAAAAGGAGCACCAAAACAATAGCCTTTCAAGTGGTTGATTAATACAGACACCAATTAAAAGGAGCACCAAAATAATAGCCTTTCAAGTGGATGATTAATACAGCCACCAATTAAAAGGAGCACCAAAACAATAGCCTTTCAAGTGGTTGATTAATACAGACACCAATTAAAAGGAGCACCAAAACAATAGCCTTTCAAGTGGTTGATTAATACAGACACCAATTAAAAGGAGCACCAAAATAATAGCCTTTCAAGTGGTTGATTAATACAGGCCCGGGATGTAGCTCATTGGTAAAGTGCTCACTTGATGCACAGTCAGTTTGGGATCAATCCTCATGGGTGGGCCCATTGGGTTATATCTTGTTCCAGCTAGTGCACCATGACTGGTATAACTAAGGCCATGGTATGTGATATCCTGTTGTGGATGGTGTGTATAAAAGATCCCTTGCTACAAATTGAAAAATGTAGCGGGTTTCCTCTCTAAGACTATATGTCAAAATTGCCAAATGTTTGACATCCAATAGCCATCATAATTAACATAGATACAAGTTGTAATAAAGGCCATATTCGTTTTTGCTAAATATAATTTTTTAAAAACTAATGAACTTCCATTATTATCTGACCTCTTTTTATAAAAATGATATCTAGAAAAAAATTGTGTAATTATCTATATGTAACCAAGTACATGATTTTGGATAATAAAAAGGTGATTGTTTAAGACAGATGGTTGCTTATTAAAGTTGGCCACTTGAGCAGGTTAGACTGAAATGTCAAATGGCTGTTCTTGATTATTTTAGCTTTTAACGGTTGCAAGCATTTGAAGTGAGTAGTTAATTACTGGTATTCAGAGACTAAATTGCTAATTACAGTTTCAAAGAACCTGTCGATTGCACCACTTATAGAAAAAAAGAATAGTACAATTAACTTAATCATTTAAAAAGCAAATTACAACTAAAGTCTTTGGGATGTCTTTCCAGATCTATTGTTAGTGGTTGGATAAGGGAGAAGTTGTAGTAGTGGATTGCAGATTCCCACATTGTTATTAATGGAATAGCTACTGAAATGTGAATCTAGAGTTCAAGCACACTATCCTGGGCCCACACCTCAAGACTCTGGGATGTCTTTCAAGGACAGGGATCTATAGGGATCCTAGAGAAGTTGAAGTAGTGGCAATATACATATTGATATTAATGGAGCAATTACTGGAATGTGAACCCACAATACGCCAGACTTGGCTACTGTGCCAAAGAAGCCACTTGGCTTGTCAATATTGCAACATATCATTTAACTCATTGTTAGGTGGGGCGGGACGTAGCCCAGTGGTACAGCGCTCGCTTGATGCGTGGTCGGTCTGGGATCGATCCCCGTCGGTGGGCCCACTGGGCTGCTTCTCGTCACAGCCAGTGCACCAAGACTGGTATATCAAAGGCCGTGGTATGTGCTATCCTGTCTGTGGGATAGTGCATATAAAAGATCCCTTGCTGCTAATCTGAAAGAGTAGCCCATGAAGTGGTGACAGCGGGTTTCCTCTCTCAATATCTGTGCAGTCCTTAACGATATGCCTGACGCCATATAACCGTAATTAAAATGTGTTGAGTGCATCGTTAAATAAAACATTTCCTTCTTTCATTGTTGGGTAGCAATGTACCAAATAGCATCTTACTGCGTCACTTTGAAGTGCATCTAACTTTGGATAATGCATTAAATATGGCCCAACCTTCTATTGGTGAGATATATGACAGGACTTGTTGTTAGTATATTCTTGTAGTTTAAATTCAGTTGGTACCAGTATACCAGCTACAATTGTGCTTAAAACGGTGGTGTCCTACCAAAAAAATAGGATGACAATTTTTGTGAAAAACTAGTATAGTCAAAGACACTTCCTGTTATTAATAAGCCAGATTAGATTAATTTTTTGTATATTTCGGAAATATGGTTTTACTAAAATAATCACAAAAATGAAATACAAGTTTGTATACTTTTAATACCCTTTTATTTAAGACCATTTAAGCCATACATATTTGTCTTATTTTATATGAGTTGTACAGTGAAACCTCCCAAAATATTGTACGTTGGTAAACAGGAATTCTCTTAAAAGTGGATGTTTTTCAGTCCCTTTTTAAATATCAGTACAGAACAGAACAGAACAGAACATCTCTAAACCAGATTATATTTTAATACCAGACTATTTGCTTGGTCATGTGGGTGTCTTGTTTACAGGAGTTTCACTGTATATCTTGTGGCCAGATCTTCGTTTTTCATTTGTTGTGTTGTATTGCTCCATTAATGGAGTGGGATGTGAATGAATGAATGAATGAATGAATGAATGTTTAACGACACCCCAGGACAAAAATACACCGGCTATTGGGTATCACAAATGGTAAGTAGGAGCGGGATGTAGCCTGGTGGTAAAGCACTTGCTTGATGCATGGATGGTTTAAGATCGATCTCTGTCGGTGAGATCATTGGGCTGTTTCTCATTCCAGCTAAAACACCATGACTGGTGTATCAATGGCGGTACTATCTTGTCTGAGATGATGCATATAAAATATCCCTTGCTACTAATAGAAAAAAGGTTTACTTTCTAAGTCTACAGGTAAAAATTACAAAATGTCTAACATCCAATAACCTATGATAAACAAAGCAAACTTTTAAGTTTTAACTCTTGCTCCTGCAGTCTTTAATGTGTTGTCTGGTCTGAGTATAGATTTTAAATATTTACTTCTGAGTTAATAAAATAACTAAATGTACATTGGCCAGATTCATACATATAGCACTGATTCCCATTGCAGTGAAATGTGCTAACAATTTCAACTCATGGTATGTGACGAAAAACAACCTTGTTACCAAAATTAATTATTTCTCAATTTTATACTTATACATTGTAATATAAAATATTTTTTGGATGATTCCATAAAGAAAAACCCCACCGATCTGTCCGTCCGTCCGTCCATCCATCCGTCCGTCCATCCGTCTGTCCATCTGTCTATCCATCCATCCGTCCATTCATCCATCGACCCACCCCTTTTTATTGTGTGTTTACATCCAGTTGTCCTGGATAACTGGACTATGGAAGGAAGCACCATGGATTTTATTCCATTGTACACTAACTGGGATGTGAACCCAAAACCTACCAGTCTCAAACTCTGTGACTTAACCACTACACTTTATATCAGACATTTTGTCTCTCAAAATAAATAAAATCAACTCTTATTAAATGAGTCTATACAGCTACTAATCCTACACTGAAATGTCAAAAATAGCTACTGTCAACTAGATCTGTCATTGTCAGTGTATTCTTTCTCTATTAAAGTGTCACTTTTTGAGACAGCGTTTGTAACAGTGGCACCTAGGTATCGATTCCATGGTACGACCGTCTGACATGCATCTCCAAAGTACTGTAGGGACGCCATTTGACCACTCTATTCCTCAGAGAGATGGAGAAATCGGTGAAGCTGTCCAATGTGCATTATAGTCCTTTATTTACCAAAAGTCTGTAAGTGCTTTATTTTGTGCAGTTCTTGTACATAGTGAAATCTCCAATGATTGCCAATAAAACAATTTCACAACTTTCAAATTATTCCAGTGTGTCGGTAGGCTAGCAATTGTGCCCGACGTTTTGTGATGGATCCAATGGAGTTTGCTAACCAGTGAACAAATTCAGTGCCGATGGCAGATGGATGTAAATTAAATAAATTTTATTGACATATGGCAGCACAGATTTAACAACTTCTTTTACTGATCTGCCAGTCTAGTTTTTACTTGTTAAAAAAAATCTTATTCCGTAAAAATGTCTGTAAAGAAAAGAAGAGAATGTTTGCAGCAGAAAACATTTTTAAAATAACGTGTTTGGTAGATTGCAGTTTGTCATTATAGTGAGAGATCCTGTTTGTAGGATGGTGCATATAAATGATCCCTTGCTACTAATGGCAAAATGTAAGACTATATATAAAAATTACCAAATGTTTGACATTCCAATAGCTGACGATTAATAAGTCAATGTGCTCTAGTGGTGTTGTTAAACAAAGCAAACTTTACTCCTTTATAGTAAGAGAGAAAACGTGTTTCCATTAGTCCAGTGCTACCAAATACATGTGTCAACAAAGAATCTTTAATTTATACTTTCCCACATATAGGACACCATTGTATGTTAGAAGCAAAAAGCATAACTTGGGTGTTTATTGCAAAAACAGCTTTGCATAAAAGAATCTTTGCACATGTGTTTCCTGCACTGATGTCCCTATAAAAGCAACTGTTTTTGGGGCTTTTTTTTTTTTTTTTTTTTTTGTCTCAATGAGTAACGTTGAAATTTATTGTGAAAAAAATTTAGCTTTTTGTTTGAAAATTTTATTTTTAAAAAATCTGGTTTGAACATCAACTTCTTTCAGTTACAGTTTTTTTTTACCAATATCTCATTTGTCCGCTTGCTTAATGTATATGACATGTCATTTCTATAAGAAAATATTAGTGAAATACCCATTGAATTATTTATGGTTCTCAGTATCAATGTATGACAAGCACTTTGCCACTGAGCTAGGGGTGAGACGTATATACTGGTATATCAAAGGCCATGGTATGTGCTATCCTGTCTATGGGGTGGTGCATATAAAAGATTCCTTGCTGCAAATGAAGTGGCGATGTGGGTTTCCTCCCTCAATATCTGTGTGGTCCTTGACCATATATCTGATGCCATATAACCATAAATAAAATGTGTTGAGTGCGTTGTTAAATAAAACATTTCCTTCCTTCCTTCCTTCCTTCCTTCCTTCCTTCCTTCCTTCCTTCCAGAGTTACATCTGCTTTAAAAGTGTTAATTTACTGTAACTTCACTCAATCACCATTTAATACTACATTGATTAGTTTTTTAAATTTATCTTTTAAAAATATTACATTGAAAAACAAATGAAGAGTTCATTTCCAAAATGTCATATGCACCAATTTCTAAATTTTGAAGTCTACCATGAAGCTATACTGATGTTAGTATAACTCAGCAATATGACAAACATTTCTATCAAAACACAATCTATGCCCATTGCATGAACAGGTTGTTAAAACTGCTTTGTGCTAAATGACTTAAAGCACAAAGCAGTTTTAACAACCTTTTCAATATTGCAGCAAGAGTGTATTTTTCTCAAAATTATGGAAATGGTTTTAATGTTTTGGAAATGCTTTTTCAAATAAATTAATATAAACACGTATATATTGCATATTAATGTACAACCTCTGTAATTGCCGCAGAGTTTTTAATTCTCCTCGGCATTTTCTTTGTTGGATTTATTTGATATTTTGTACAAAAACCTTTTTTTCTCGTAGACATTTTCTTAATTGCAGGAGTTGAATATAGTTGCATTCCATCTCTAGAAACCGGCCTCAGTGGCGTCGTAGTTAGGCCATCGGTCTACAGGCTGATAGGTACTGGGTTCGGATCCCAGTCGAGGCATGGGATTTTTAATCCAGATACCGACTCCAAACCCTGAGTGAGTGCTCCGCAAGGCTCAATGGGTAGGTGTAAACCACTTGCACCTACCAGTGATCCATAACTGGTTCAACAAAGGCCATGGTTTGTGCTATCCTGCCTGTGGGAAGCGCAAATAAAAGATCCCTTGCTGCTAATCGGAAAGAGTAGCCCATGTAGTGGTGACAGCGGGTTTCCTCTCAAACTCTGTGTGGTTCTTAACCATATGTCTGACACCATATAACTGTAAATAAAATGTGTTGAGTGCATCGTTAAATAAAACATTTCTTTCTTTTTCCATCTCTAGAAAAACAAATCCTGCTTCTGCCTCTTAATAAAATCTAAAATATTTTAACTCATAACATTTCTTAATTTAGTTGGTTTCAACTTATTTTCGTGCTTATATCCAATTAAAGTTCAAGCATGCTGTCCTGGGCACACACCTCGGCTATCTGGGCTGTCCAAGACGATGGGTTACTTGTTAGATGGTTTGTGGTCAGTACCCACTTGCTCTGTGTTGGAGCTGGTACCGGACTGTGAACCTTGTACCTACCAGCCTGTAGTCTGATGGCCTAACCATGACGCCACCGAGGCATATACAATTTTTTTTAGCCAATCTTCTTGTGTCTGTGTGATGACTGTAATGCCATTGTAATAAGTCAAAACATCTTATTGTTGTCACTGGGTATGGCTGCTGATAACAGATTACTTTTTATCAGCATTGGTTATTCATGTCAAAGCCATTAGTGAGATTTCTTCCAGCTCTTGACAGCAGCTCTGACTTACTCTTGTAACATATATCAGCAGAAAGTAACTCCATCCATATTTGCTCCTTAATTATGTACATCTTGAGTGGTTTTTTGTACTGGGACCATTCTGTTAATAATATCTCAAGGTTTCATCATCAAGGTACTAGCAAGAAAACAGTAAGAAACCAAATAAGTACTTATAATAGCTAATTAGTAAGGCAATGATGTTTACACAACAACAGCTTGGTAATGATTTTTTTTTTAGGTTGGCTTGGTATACAGGTATGTAAAACATTATTCTTGGAAACTTGGGGCCTAATTCACTAAACTCTTGCAACTTTATGATCTCGCAATACAATGCTAAAAGACTTACAAAGAGGATGTTTTGTTGTCTAGCAGAGCCTAAGAGACGTTTGTGAATTTGGCACTTGTTTTATGTTTTCTTCTATGGTAAAAAGAAAAGAAAAAGATGTTTCAATACTGCACTTTTGCAAAAATTGTAATCTGTTGGAAAGGAAGTTACTACTAAATTAATAAATAAATAAATGTATAAAGTTAGAACATGGATATAAATGATAGTCTGATTTTGTTGAAGATTGTGATCTATACTGTAGTTCTTATTATAAATGAGTTCCCCCCCGCCAAAAAAAAAAAAAATCAACAAACAAAAAAACAACAACATTGAACTAACATTAATCAAAGTTAATATAAATACACCATCCTGTACAAGGTCTGTTCCAAAAGTATCCGATCTTATTTTTTTCTCTCGGAAACCAGTTGCAACCTAGAGGCAAAAGTGATACAAGTGTGGTAGTAGACCTTACTGTGTATGCATGATTTTTTGCAGCCTCGTCCAGTGAGTCAGTTTCTGCCAGGCAGCCGGTGTTCGTGGTTGTGTAACGTGCTCATAGCATTTACACTTTACGTGTGAAAACAGAACGTGTTGAGCAGTGTTATTGCATCAAGTTTTGTCAAAAGCTTGGTGATACCCAAACTAAAACAATTCGTAAGATTCAGCATGCCTTCGGCAACAATGCTATGGGGGTTAAACAAATTAAAGAATGGTTTAACTGGTTTAAAGATGGTCGAACTTTGGTTGACATTGACCAGCATTCCGGTAGGCTGTCAACAAGCCAAAATCCACATGTCATTGACCAAGTGCACAATTTTATCATGGAAGACCTTGATAAATTGTCCCAAGAAATTGCTAATGATGTTGAGATTAGCGAAGGTTCTGCACTCATCATTTTAACGGTTGATTTTGGGCACGCGCAGAGTGGCCGCGAAATTTGTGACCAAGCTGCTTTCGCATAAGCAGCAAGAACTCCGTCTTGACGTCGCACCTGGTCCAGGATTTCTTGGCCAAGCATGGAATTACTCAGGTTCGCCAGGCACCTTACTCTCCAGACATGGCCCCTTGAGATTTCTGGCTGTTCCACAGGTGAAGATATGCCGCTGAAAGGGTCCCGATTTGAGAGCCGACATGACATCATGAAGAACGTGACGTCGTACCTGACAGCCATTCCAAAACAGGGCTTCCAGAAATGTTTCCAGCAATGGATGGACCGCTGGGCTAAGCATGTGGAGGCACAAGGGGCCTACCTCAAGGGAGATTAGAGATGGAACCCAAAATTTAAGCTACTTTTTTCTCCCCGAACAGACCTCGTATCTCTAATAAAAAAAAAATGTAATTTAAAAAAGGGAAGAAATAAAAGAAAGAAAAACTCAAGTGTTTTTACCTTTTTATTATTCTTTTTCCTAAGTGTGGCACTAAAAGAAAAATAATGTTTTGTTATTAAGCAGATAGATTTAACCATCTTGTTTAAATTTATTGTTAGTGGTTAGTGAAAGAGAAATTGGTGTAGTGGACTTACACTTAGCCAATTATTCATTATACTTGCTCTGCGTAGGAGCCTGTACCAAGACGTGAACCCAGTACTCACCAGCCTTAAGTCTGATGTCTTAACCTGTACACCACCGACGACGGTTATCTCTTATGATTTGATATTCTATACAAAGTTAAAGTTTGTTTTGTTTAATGACACCACTAGCAGGGCTCGAACTTAAGAATTTGTCTCCCACTGCAATTTTAAAAAGAATTGCCATGGTCAAAAAGGCCCACTGACGGCAATTTTGAGCCTGCCTATGGCAATACTTTTTAAAAGTGACTTTGCAGCAAATAAATATGACTGAAAGGTTATTTTGTTGTATTTCAAATGTGCAAATATTAAATACTGGCAGATAATGTACACCAGGGCCTAATTCACAAAGCTATTTTAGGCTTTACTAGACAACAAAGCATCTTCTTTGCAAGTCTTTTTACATTGCACTGCAATATCACAAAGTTGCGAGAGTTTAGTGAATTAGGTTCCTGGTGTATACATTTTGCCATTGTTGAGGAGCTTTACCAACGGCACAAAAGTGCCATCAGTGATGCTACTTTTGTATCTCAATAATGGCAATTGGCGCCGGTGCCGTTGTTAAGTTCAAGCCCTGCATTAGAGCACATTGATTAATTAATCATCTGCTATTGGATGTCAAACATTTGGTGGATCTTTTATATGCGCTTTCCCACAGACAGGAAAGCACATACCACGACCTTTGACCAGTTGTGGTGCACTAGTTGGAACAAGAAAAACCCAGTCAGTTGAATGGATCCAAGTGAGCACTCAACCGACTGAGCTAAATCCCTCCCCATGTTCTATACAGCTAAGCCTGATTGCAATGTCTTGTAATGATTCCATTAAGTGTTCATTATATTGATGTACCGGTAGTTTAGCACTTCTTCTGATCACAAGTTGATGGATAAAATACTCTGCCTTCAGGACTCTGTTAGCTGCTTACTCATACACTAGGCCATTCATCAAATGCAAACACCACTCATATAAATACGCCACTATAGTCTTACAGGAATGATTTTTTCCTCCTGTGTGCTTTCCAAAAACTCTAAAACAATGTGTCGAGTGTTCTGCAGTGCCAAAACCATTTCTTGGCTGTTGAGAACGGTTTGCTGTTGGCAAGTATAGTAATCCAATAACGAATGAAATAATTACAGATTCTGTGTGCATCCCATTCTCTCGGAGTATAGACACACCATAGTGCTGAAGTAGCTGGAGGCTTTAACCCATACGTGGTGCTCGAGCACTCTCTAGTTACATTTTCACAATTTCTTTATTGGTGTTATATGTCTTGATGGTATTATCGGGAATATCTCCAGGGATCATTCCCATATTATTTGGCAGGTCAATAATTGTGTTTGACGTCAAACATGATGGTCAGTTGCTAGCAGATGTATTCAGAAAGGAATATTTGTGGTCAAAATACTAGCATGAAGATCTGGATTATATATTCAATTCTTTATTCCATAGCCCATTTACAGACAACAAAAGGTGACATTTGAAGGACCCGTTGTTCAACAATTCATATAGCGAACTAAATATTATTTAATTGCAATTAGTTTGTATATAGATTTTAGCAAGAATAACAATATTTGTATTTTCTAACAATTATTTTTGGTGTACATTATCTCATATAGGTCTACACATTAACTTATATCCTACTGTTATAGTTTTGATTCATATAATTTATTCTCATATTTATTATTTTCCTTTAATACCATACCCCACCCTCACCCACATACACACTCTTTATCAACGTGTAGTCAGCTTATGATTGTTGAACAACTGGACCTTTGTGCAGGTGACATTATTCCAAAGTACCACTATATGAACATCATAGTTATAATCTTCTATGCATTTACATTACACACCAGATCTGTAATGTACACCACTTCTTTCCTTTCTTAACTGCAATGCTTTAGCTAAATAAATACTTAATCCTTTTAGTATATTTTCATTTCTTGTAGACATCAATTTATTAAAAATATACAAGGATCTATTTGTCAAAAAATTTCTAGGTATATATATTTCTCTTAGTTTCATATAGTGGACAATTTATAATAAAATGGAATTAGTTTTCTACTTCTCTTTTATTACATAATTTACAAATTCTATCCCTTTTATTTAAATCTATATTTCTACCTTTGTCAACCGCTAGACCCACGCTTCCCATTCTAATCAGTGCTATATCCTTTTTATATATGTCAAGTGCAGAAGATGTAAGATATAATTCAGGTTCTAGATTTAATTTATATTTACAATATATATCATACCTACTACTAGAATTAATTTTCGTAATCCAGTGTTGTGTTTGAATATCTTTTACTCTTTGTTTGAAGGTGGCTAAAAATAATTACTTATCCCCAACATCTTGAGATATCCACACATATCCAAAACCTAAAGAAAACATAATTTTCTTGACAGCAGTAGCCCACGTATATCTTCCTGCATTATCTAAAGAATATAACATGTTGTAAGCTTTATGAGGATATCTGAAAGTTGGCATTTGTAACAATTTTATCCAATACTGTATACACCTAATGAGACTGTTATGGTATATCAAATATCTTCCACATTCCCCTAGTGCCATGACATTTGGTACATATTTACTTACATTTAAAAATCGTTTACAAGCCATATATTGTACTCTTTCTATACTTTTGAACTGTTGAAAACTCCATAGTTCAGACCCATACAATAAAATAGGTAATACCTGTGTATCAAATATTTTAAAGTAAATATGAAATGGGAATACTTTGTAGTTTGACATTGTTCTCAAAATCTCTATTAATGCCCTTTTACCTTTGACTGCTAAATGACTAGTTACTTATGCTAAACTTGTTTGACTATTGAAACATATCCCAAGATAGATATATTGTGGAATCACATTTACTATTTTTCATTAATGCAAAGTTTTCCCCCTCTTTGAAATACTACTACTTTTGTTTTCTGTAAGTTTACAATCAGCTTCCATTTTTGACAATAATTATACAGTATATCTAGTTGCTTTTGTAGCCCCCCTCGTGTATCTGAAAGTAAAACAATATCATCTGCAAATAACAACATCATAATTTCTGTAAGATCTGGTGTCATCTGGATACCTCTTTCACAATACTTGACCATCTCACCACTAAGTTCATTTATATACAAAGAAAACAGTATCGGGCTTAAAACACACCCCTGCCTAAGGCCGACAGGGCACTCAAAAAAATCTGTTAGTCCATTGTTTGTTCTGATACATGACATAAAGGTTTTATAAATAGCTTTAACACTGTCTATCAGTTTACCACACAGCCCAATGTCCTGTAGGAGAAACACTAACTTTTTTCTATCTATGCAATCAAATGCTTTTTTAAAATCAACAAATGTAACATACAACCTCCCCTTCCTTTTGGAGAGATATTTCTGTACACATGCATATAGAGTAAACACATTATCTATTGTAGAATAGCCAGCCCTAAAGCCTGCTTGAGCTTCGGTTATTTTATTATGATCATTGGCCCAGTCTGTTATCCTTTTACTGATAATAGAGATATATATTTTACTAAGTACAGGTAATAAAGTAATTCCACAGTAATTACCTGGATTATCTTTTGATCCATTCTTATAAATTGGCACTATTATTCCTTTTGTCCACATATCTGGGCTATCAAAAATTTATTAAATAATTTTATCATATATTCATAAAAATAATCTTTACCAAAAATAAACATTTCTCCAATCAGATTATCAAACCCTGCTGCTTTACCCATTTTCAATGAATTAATAGAAGATTCAATCTCACATCTTGTTATTGAGGCAGTATAACCTGTCATAATGTCATCTAAATTTTGTCCTCTGCTATTAATAGAATGAATTTTATCATCATTATAAACCATGTCATTATCATCATCAATTTCTTTGAATAATGTTGTAAAATGTGTAAACCATTTATCTTGTCATATTGGAATGTTTATATTTTGTTTCGATCGCATGCGTCTTAAATGGGACCAGAATACTTTATTATTTTGTTTACCAGCAGCTGTTGACAATTTATAGATTTCATCATTTACATAAATATCTTTCTTTACCTTTATAATTGCTTTATATCTATTCATTGCTGTTCTGTATTGACCATAACTATACCTTGTTCTAACTTTTCTATATTTTCTAAGACTGTATTTAGACTTCGGTGGTTTGGAAAGTATAGCTCAGTGGTAGGATGCAATATATGATTGGATCAATGGACTTGAATTCCACCCAATTATAGCCACTTCCCGACAACTGGTACATCAAAGGTTATGTTATGTATAGGAAAGTACTAATTGATGGATAAATTGTTGTTAATAGAAAAATGTAACAATGTCAAAATTATAAAATTTGGGATTCAAATTTTGTCATCCAGTAACAGATTATTAATAAATCATTGTGATTTAGTGGTGTTAAACATTTAACAAACTTTTAAAATCAGAGGCCACCTAATTTTTTGGTAGTTACTTTAAAATTCAATCAATACATACTACTCAGCATTTGCTAAGGACCAAGTGATCAAGGTGAAATTTGTAGAATTGAATAAATAAAAAAATCATCACATACTTATTATCTCATGACAACACGATGTACAATGTAGCATATGTTGCTTTTATGTGTGATTATTCAAAAGTTTCATATTTTTCATAAACAAGTTCTTCACTGTCATTTAATAAACTGGATCAATTGCATACTGAACTGTCATTTAATAAACTGGATCAATTGCATACTGAACATTTGATCTTCAGTAAATGATGAATAGCATATATATTACAAAACAACCTGCATTAATTAAGCATAGGTCACCTTAATATATTATTATTCCAAATCAAAAGGAAATGTTTTATTTAAAACGACACACTCAACACATTTTATTTATAATTATATAGCATCAGACTTATGGTTAAGGATCACACAAATATTGAGAGAGGAAACCCACTATCACCACTTCATGGGCTACTCTTTTTGATTAGCAGCAAGGGATCTTTTATATGCCTCATCCCACAAACAGGATAGTACATACCATAGCCTTTGTTACACCAGTTGTGGAGCACTGGCTGGAATGAGAAATAGCCTAATGGGCCTACCGACAGGCCTAGATTGACTGAGCATCAGGTGAACGCTGTATATTCCAAATCATGTACACATACTGCAGTACATGTATAAACTGATCTGTATAAAGGTGTAAAAGTTAGTTTATTTTGTTTAACAACACCACTGGGGAACATTAATTCATCAATAATAGGCTAATTTTGACGTTATTATAGTTTTAGAGAAGAAACCCACTAATTGTTTCCATTAGTAGTAAGGGATCTTTTATATGCACCAGCCCACAGATAGGATAGCACATACCATACTTTGATATACCAGTCGTGGTGCACTGGCTGGAATGGGAAATAGCCCAATGGGCCCACTGACTGTGATCGATCCTAGATTGACATGGCACCAGGCAAGAGCCGTATTACTGGGCTACGTCCCACCCTGACCGTAATTAGTCTGTGAATTGTTTACATATGCAGGGGTCAAGAAGAGGGAAATATCTAATTAATCTGTAAATTGTTTACATATGCAGGGGTCAAGAAGAGGGAAATATCTAATTAATCTGCCAGATCAGTACCAACCAAAATTTACTAATTCACCAGAATTTCTACTAGTCTCACCCGGCATCATAATTTATGCCACCATTCAATAAAACAAAACATGTTGAGATGTTTTTTTTTATAACAACTTTTGCTTATAATGTAATGGATTCAACAGAAAATAAATCCTTTATTTGAATTTCAAAAAGTTCAACACTCTTGACTGGTGGTTATATTTCTGAACTTGTTTGTCATGATTTTTGTAGACAAGTAGACTAGTACAGTATGCTGACAAGTAGACTAGTACAGTATGCCGACAAGTAGACTAGTACAGTATACTGACAAGTAGACTAGTACACAATGCCGACAAGTAGACTAGTACAGTATGCCGGCAAGTAGACTAGCACAGTATGCCAACAAGTAGACTAGCACAGTGTACTGACAAGTAGACTAGTACAGTGTGCTGACAAGTAGACTAGTACAGTGTGCTGACAAGTAGATTAGTACAGTATGCAGATAAGTAGACTAGTACAGTGTGCTGACAAATAGACTAGTACAGTGTGCCAACAAGTAGACTAGTACAGTATGCCGACAAGTAGACTTGTACAGTATGCCGACAAGTAGACTAGTACAGTATGCTGATAAGTAAACTAGTACAGTGTGCCGACAAGTAAACTGGTGCAGTATTCTGACAAGTAGACTAGTACAGTGTGCCAACAAGTAGACTAGTACAGTGTGCCAACAAGTAGACTAGTACAGTGTGCCGACAAGTAGGCTAGTACAGTGTGCCGACAAGTAGACTAGTACAGTGTGCCGACAAGTAGACTAGTACAGTGTGCCAACAAGTAGACTAGTACAGTGTGCCGACAAGTAGGCTAGTACAGTGTGCCGACAAGTAGACTAGTACAGTATGCTGACAAGTAGACTTGTACAGTATGCCGACAAGTACATTCTGCAACTCTGATGTATCCCCATATCAGTCTCTGAAGTCAAGTTTTAAGCCTGGCGGATATCTCTGCAATTCTGTCGTATGATAAATGATTTAATATCAGGTGTTGGTGCCAATAAATCAGAAGCCACCAGGGTAGTTTTCATTTCCGATGAGTGCGCTCATATCGCAGCAATATTTGCATACAAACCTGTGTTCATACTGATGGCCAGCATTTTAAAGTTCTTGGCACAGTATTATTTTTTAGTAATTTTCCTGGATTAAAAGCAGCCAGGATCTGCAAAGTTTGCCAGACAACTGTTCCTGATATATCTTCATAACACAAATTTTATCAAGCAGTGAGTGGAAGTTGTCAGATGAAAAGTCTGACATGTCTGATAATTCTTCTGACAGATTTCATCATATGTCTGCCTATCCCAATGAAAATTAAATCGTACAGTGTATCACATAATTACAGCATCGGCTGTTTAATGGTATTCTATGATAAAATCACAGAAATATGTCCCTGGTTTTAAAGTATTAAGTGACCTATATTATGCATCCAAACCACAGGTTACCGTACCATATTGGGGTTGTCATGTGGTAAAGCTCTTTCTTGATCCTTGGTTGGTCTGGGATTCATCCCATTGGTGGACTCATTGGGCTATTTATTGCTATAGCCAGTGCACCATGACATAAAAGGTTGTGGTATGTGCAGTCATGTCTGTAGGAAAGTACATATAAAAGATCCCATGCTACTAATGGAAAAATGTAGTGGATTTCCTTTAAGACTATATGTCAGAATAACCAAATGTTTCACATCCAATAACCAATGATTAATAAATCAATGTGCTCTAGTAGTGTCATTAAAGAAAACAAACAGGTAACTTTTGTATGATGGAATTGCAGAAATATGTTCTTGATTTTAAAGTATAAACTGACCTATATTACAGCCAAGCCACAGGTTACCATACCATATTCTTCCAATTCATCATCTGTAGTGTTGAGCAATCACCTATCTTCACAGGTCACCTTCCCATTCAGAGGTGGAATCCAGCTCACTTGGTAGAACGCCACTTAAGGTGCTTAAGTTGACCCATTCTCTGATTGGGCTTTTCCCGTTCCAACCAGTGCCTCACCAATTGCTAAATCAAAGACCATGGTATGTGCAGTCCTGTCTGGGAAACTGCATATAAACCATCCCTTGTTGCAAATGGAAAAATGTAGTGTTTTTTTTTTATCTAAGGCTTTGTAAAGCACCCCCTCCAAATTTATTGACATCCAATAGCTGATAATTAAAAAATTAATGTGCTCTAGTATAATTAAACAAAACAAACTTTTACTTTACTATTTTTCCTAATTATTAACATACATGTGTATGTATATATATATATATATATAAACAAACCTTTAGATGTCACTCTTTATAAGCTTTGGTATGTAGCTGCACAACAAAGGTTTTACTGTATTTTTTCTTTAGCCTTAAATTGTTTTAAAATATATATTTTTTTAATGCATTATTGATTTTCATTTGAGGATGATTGATGGAAATGGAATGTATGTACACAAGGATCCAAAGCTCAGGTGTAAATACACATGGCCTTGGTTGTATGGCAGACTGAGATTCTGGGAATCTGCATCAGTGCATCAACATAACCTGAGTTATTCTAGTGATTCCATGGTGTGGTTATTCCAATGTTTCCAGAGTGTGATGGTACAAATGTGAAACGCATCGTACCTAACATGAATATGGTCTGTGTAAATAATTTGACAATAAACAAGGTTACGTCATGTTTAGTCAGTGATAATCAGTGATATTTGGCAGAAAACAGTTTGTTCATTAGTACCTGAATATGTAATTATGTGGTCCATTTGTGCTCTTCTGCTTTAAGCAGCAAATGGAACCAGTGCATACAAATATCATGCACTTACCCTGGCTTTCATTCAGTCAGTACTACCTTCCATATTGGAATAATGTTACACACATCATTCATTATACATGTATTACAATTTAATACTCGTATGATCCCACATACAAATTGGTTTTATATACAGTGATAATAAATTCCTCAATTCAATGGTTTAAAAAAAGAAAGAAAAAAATAATAAAATAATAAATTTAAAAAAATAAAATAAAATAAACAAACAAAATAAATTAATATTTAGAACAAAATATTTTAAAAGGATTTTTTTTTTGCAAAGATATTTAAATTAGTTTGAAGAGATGTTTAGATATCAAGATCATGCAGTTCCAAAGATAAAAATGATTATATAAAATGTAAAACTTTAACAAATATATGGCCCATGCCAGTAGGAACACATTATACTAATGCTATCAACTGTCACGACAAAGTTGGCCAACTCGACAGTTATGTAGTAATTTCCCCAAATCTCAACTTACTACATGTGTACTCAGATTAACAGCTAATCGGTCAAAGGTGGTGTATACGACAATAATCAAGTTGTAAAGAGTACTGTACCTAGACTAAACAACTGGACAGTCGTAGAAGTCGTGAGATTAGCGAGTTGGCCAACTCTTATGACAGTTGGTAGTTTGACACTAGCATAACATTACAATAATGAACATTGTGTTGGTTTGTGATTTAAAATGTCAGTGTACAATATGTCTCTAATCATCTGCATCAGTGCCAGGCAATATGCAAAAGCACATAATGGAAATATCTGAATGGTGATGATTGTAGATAGCATTTCCTGTGTGTGTGAGAGCAACACTGTAACTAAATACTTGTGTATGTTGGTTTGCAGTGGTTTGTTTTTCAACTAGTTTATTTTTAACATAATTCCTTTCTTATATCACCTGTAACAACTTTTTAGGTAACACAAGGTAATTGTTTATAAAACATGTTTACAATCTGTTTTAAGTGAATAAATATTGTCTAAATTAGTACAATGTAGTTGCCAAAATGGGGAAGGAGACTGAGGAAATTTGAAGGACATCAAGAGAAAAATGATGCCATGAATGGCTTATTGCTAAAAAGGAACAGAATGATGTTGGATATGTTGTTAAAGGAAGGAAGGAAGGAAATTTTATTTATGGTTATATGGCATCAGACCACACAGAGAGGAAACCCGCTGTTGCCACTCCATGGGTTACTCTTTTTGATTAGCAGCATGGGATCTTTTATATGCACCATCCCACATACCATGGCCTTTGTAACACCAGTTGTGGAGCACTTGCTGGAACAAGATATGCTATATGTATGTGGCAAAAAAGGTCAGCAAGTTTAGCATTGGACTAAACCTACTTTTTGAAAATGAAAAGCTGAATTATGAAAACATTTCAAATGTTTCTTTTTAAAGTCAAAATAATGTTAAATTGTCGAAATCTAACTGTTATAAACATTACTATTTGAAACTAAGCTTAAATCATGGAAACATCTTCATATCAGTATAAATATTTTTTTCTTCTCAAAACAATGAAGTGCTGAGTGAAAAATATTGATTATAAAATGTTTCTGTTTTTTAACTTCCAGATCGCTTTAACAAGTTGCTGATGGATTCAAGAAACTACTTCCAACCTTTACTGCTTGTTGTTGCCAATGAGTAGCTGCAGAGACAAGTGCAAAGTGTTTGTTATACCTCAGTCAGTTAGATGTTCTGAAAAGCATCTGTTGGTTCAGTGAATGAAACATATTCTGAACTCTTCTGGAATTTGTACTGATCTGTGTTAGATAACGTCCATCTACTTTTTACTGTATGATCTTTGAAAAATAGATATCTTCCATTCCCTTGTCCACATTATATTTCAACTTGTCATTCCTTGGTATATGTTGAAACATTAGATACCATCATTCCCTGATCTACCTGTGATAGTGTGGCATATTCCTTGATCATTCCTTTATCTGTTCAAACTAGTTCAATTTCAAATATTATAGTAATATAACTCCTTAATATAACTCCTTAATATAACTCCTTATCATTCCTTGTTTTTCCTTTAAAAAACTCCAAAAGCCAGAGCTTTTTAGCCTTCCAGAATTCTTTATGTCTGTTTGACCAACTTACCATTCCATAGACAGCCTGACTATACTTGGAACCTTAATGTCTTTATATTGTTGTGTATGCATTGGCTATACTGTACTTCGTTACAAGCTGTAGTCAGAAGTCATAATTGGCCATGCTTAAGAATTGCTCTTTACCAATGAATCTTTGACTAGAATAATTTTCTTGTGTTAAAAAAACAGTTTTGACTAATCACCATCATTGTCAGGAAGACTATGTTAGTATACAGCTTAGTATTATACTTGGGTTTAATTTTTCAGTATTCACAAAACATTTAAACAGTAGCTTATTCAGAAAGATTCAAAGCAATCACTTCTTTGCCAAAACATCATCATCACTATTTGAACCTGCAGTGTTTTATTGAACAAAGTTGGAACCAGTGACTTATTCACAAAGATATAAACAAGTGGATAAAATTCAGTTCTGTTAATGAGACTAGAACCCATGGTTAAGATCAGAACCAATGGCCAAGTTCAGAACCGGCAACCAATATCTTGAATGATTTTTTAAAATCTTGTTCATTGATGAGTCCACCATGCAGTTTGCCTGACAGGCCATTGTAGAAGATTGGAGGATTTTACCCATGCTAGTTGACTGACTGTGATCCACCATGAGCCACAGACACTGCTACACCTCACTGGCTCATCCTTCTATGAAAGAGGTCATCAACCTGCACAACTACTCCGCTCTCAAGCTGGCTGTTCTTGGTAAGTTCACTTCACTAATTAACTATCTACTGTACTATCAAGCTGGCTGTTCTTGTTCACTTCACTAATCAACCATCTACTGCACTCTCAAGCTGGCTGTTCTTGGTAAGTTCTCTTCACTAATTAACCATCTGCTGTACTCTCAAGCTGGCTGTTTTTGTTCACTTCATGAATCCCTCATCTCTCAAGCTGGCTGTTCTTGTTCACTTCAGTAACCAACCATCTAACCTGAGCACTTTCGAGGTAAATGTTTTTGCTGTGTTCACTTCATTAATCAACAATCTGGTCTGATCTCAGGCTGGCTGTTCTTGATAAGTTCACTTCACTAATTACCATCTATTTTGCTTTCAGGCTAGCTGTTGGGATGTTCACTTCATATACACATCTACTCCATTCACAAGCTAACTACCATAAGCATGCACACATTCTGAGTTTCCAAGAGAGATCTGACAAAAATAGAACATTTTATTTACCTGTTTTCTGGCTTTTATGATTTTAATTACTTATGTAAAGTGCTTTTATCCCAAGTTGAAAACCAAAATTTAGAATCTTTATTGCAATACTGAGACTGAAAAATAACCATAGCTTTGATTTTTTATTTGTAAAATAGTTTGTTGTAAAACAACATACATTCAGTGATGGTGATTCATTGTAAAACAACATACATTCAGTGATGGTGATTCATTGTAAAACAACATACATTCAGTGATGGTGATTCATTGTAAAACAACATACATTCAGTGATGGTGATTCATGTCATCTGCAGACTGCTCTGCCACTTTTCAGAGACATTTTCTTTTTTTTATCACCTCTGCTTAAAATATTTTTAAATGTAAACCTATTCATTCATTCATTCATCCATCCATCCATCCATCCATCCATCCATCCATCCATCCATCCATCCATCCATCCATCCATCCATCCATCCATCCATCCATCCATCCATCCATCCATCCATGCATCCATCCATCCATCCATCCATCCACCTTCCCATCCATCCATCCATCCACCTTCCCATCCATCCATCCATCCATCCATCCATCCATCCATCCATCCATCCATCCATCCATTCATTCTGTATTGGACAAACATCCAACATTCAGGAGGCAAATACAGAAGTCTTTTCAATGACTGTTGACCAAATGTCAAATTATTATACTTTACAATTGTATGTTGTTCTTTTTTTATTTGTTTAAGAGATTGAAAGATCCACACCATTGCTGCACTGGTGTGAATTGTTGCTTTGCAATAATTGAGTGAACATCTGTTGGATTTGTTGATGCATATTCTATGAAATGCTCGGCTTTCTGTCTCGCTAAGTAGAGTGAAATGAGATGCTCCGCGAACACTGACTGATGGTCATCTGTCATTAAAGGCTAATTATTGGCTTGCTGTGGATGGAGTTTGTATATTGGGTTAATAAGTAACAATGAGTGTAGCTGAGGTTCATCCACCTTGTGGAACAAGCTACATTATCATTGTAACAGAAAGAGTAATATGTCAACACAATTATGGAACATGATGTACATACAAATTATATTATACCATCTTGTTAGATTAACCCAAGTTCAATTTAGTGGAACAAAACAACTCAACAAAGTAAAATAATCTGTCATTTATTTAGATTATGAACTCGGTCATAAAAGAGTGAATTTTACTTATCATCTGCCCTCTCAAGATTTTCCTTGTTTTTGTCACGCTGTTTATGTGCTATATCAATTTAATGTTCAGGCATGCCCATCCCTGGCACAACTTCTGATAATTTGCCAGTAGCTGGGTCTGGGATGAAAAGATTTTCAAAGGTACTGAATAGCAATAAAATTTGATAGAAGTGCACATATATAATTAATTAAGACTAATAATTAATTAAATACTCATATATTCTGTGTTTTCATTAGTAGATAGCAGAAAGCCACTTTTGGTAGCTATAATGAACACTGCTTCTCTCGCCACCTATTTTTCATGCTTACTGTTATTAAGCTCTCTGCATCAGTAAATATAGCCCTCTACTTTTCCCATATGCTCCCCCTGCCCCTATTTTCAAACGTAATGAATACCCTGTGACCAAAACCTCACGTAAACAGTTTTCCACTTCATTTATAGATATTTTCATGCTTGTGTCCATTTAAGGTTCAGGCATGCTATCCTGGGCACACCTAAGCTATCTGGACTGTGTCCAGGACAGTGGGTTATTGGTTAGTTGTTAGTGGTCTTACCCACTGAGTTGTTAAACTTACTTTAGCCTCTAGGTGGGAGCCAGTACCAGAAGGTGAACTCGGAACCTACCAGCCGTATGTCTAATGGCTTAACCACTAGACCACCGAGGACAGTATCTAAATTGCTCACCTGATATGTGATCGATATGGGATCAATCCCAGTTAGTGAGGCTATTGTGCTATTTCTCATTCCAACCAGTGTATCATAACTGGTGTATCAAAGGCTGTGCTATGTGCTATCCTGTCTATGGCATGGTGTATATAAAAAAATCCTTTGCTACGATCTCTACTAATAATGGAGGTTTCCTGTCTAAGACTATATGTCAAAATTACCAAATGATTGACATCCAATTGTCGATGAATAAAAAAAAAAATGAATGTGTTCTAGTGGTGTTGTTAAACAAAACAAACTTTAAACTTTAAACCTACTAACTACCATTTATAGACTAATAATTACTACAATTCATTGATTACCCAACTTTAATTATGTAACGTTAACCCAATGATTTTGTTATGATATAACAGACCTATGAAACCCATCAACAACGATTGCCATGACATGCCTGCTCTCCGTGTGACTACTATAGCACAAGAAGATTGGTATGCTACTTGTAACAAGTTACACGTCACTAAATATGTTTTATATGCAAGTGCCTATCACCAAGTCTAATTGTTGGGGCGGGACGTAACCCAGTGGTAAAGCATTTGCTTGATGCACAGTCAGTCTAGGATCGATCCCCATCGGTGGATTCATTGGGCTATTTTTCTCATTCCAGCCAGTGCTCCACAACTGATGTAACAAAGGCCGTAGTATGTACTATCCTGTCTATGGGATGGTGCACATAAAAGATCCCTTGCTGCTAATCAAAAAGAGTAGCTCATGAAGTGGCTACAGCGGGTTTCCTTTCTCAATGTGTGTGTGGTCCTTAACCATATGTCTGACACCATATAACCGTAAATTTAATGTGTGCGTCGTTAAATAAAACATTTCTTTCCTTCCTTTCCAAGTCTTATTGTAGAATACAACCCATTCAAACATCTCTATTTCTAATGCCATTTCGTATGTGTGACCTGAACTAAATTACTGGTTCTACATTGCTGATTCTTCATTGTCTGTGATCACACAGTCTGCCTTGTGCTGAAGAGTAGTGTTTTGTTTAACGACACCACTAAAGCACATTGATTAAAAATTTCATCGGCTATTGAGTGTCAAACATTTGGTAATTTGATAGGTAGGTAGGTAACTAGTTTAACATGCTCATATACCACTGGGGTTTCGAACATGCCCATCCCGAGTCCTGCTTCCGATAAGATCGGTAATTTGGACATAGTCTTAGAGTGGAAACCCACTACATTTTTCCATTTTATATGCACAATCCCGCTTCAAGAGAGTGCTTTACCATTGGGCTACATCTCACCTTTTCAGTATTGGTGAAGTGAAGTAAAGTGAAGTGCAGTGCAGGGCACACATCTACTGAGTGTTGTTCAGTGTCATGCTAATTATTTCTCTGTGAAATTATTTATGTTTGTTAAATGACTGGGTTTGCCAGTACCAGAAGGCCAAAGTTACAGAAGAAGATCAATACTGATTTGAATGTGATTTCCTCCTCACACCTCCTGCCTCTTGATTCTTTGTATGAATTTTGGTCATCAAGTGCTAGGTGGTAGTTTCATTTCCTGTATGTGAACCTAATTCAATAGCCAGAGGGCAATTTTACTTCTCAGATGTTCAGGCTTCTCCACAGTATCTAGATAATAGCATTGCAGCATGTTGAAATCGCAATTCTTTTTCACTTATCTTGATCGATCGCCTTCTTGGTACCCTGATCCATGACCAACATGCTGAGAATCATGATATGCACCATACTATTTTGTCTGTGTAAAAGTGAAGGTATGATGCATTATGATATACCGATATGTAGAAAATAATTAACAAGCTACGAGGAATTACAAATTATCTGTCCCTAGTAAATGAATGTTGTAAACCCGATCCTCTATCGAGGGTTTCACAATATACATTCAGGAGGCACAGATAATTCACAACTCCTCGTAATGAGTTGGTTATTCTCTTTAATTACTCATTGACATTTTTAACTGGTTTTTAATATAAAAATGTCTCTGCTGTCTACAGCAAAGCCATCAGCCATTATATCCTATAATCTTATGTGCATTACATGACGTAATGTAAGTGACATCATGGCACAACAGTGTTCTTTTTACAGCCAAATATTTACCATACAAAATAATACGACTGTGGTTGCATTAGAAAATAATTACTTTTCTATGCTACCAAAGCCACTGCTTATGAAAATATACCATTTTATGTTTATATGAAACAAATGAATCGACAGTTTTCTGTAAATCTTTGTAGATCATATAACGCCTGTATAATCTGACTCATGAATAGTGAAGTTCTGGCTGTGGCAAACAACCAACCAAACATCATGATTTTTAGGCCAGCCAATCGGTGGCTGTAGAAGCAATCTGCACACTGTGTGCAAAGATCGAAAATATATTACCCCGTATATTTGAGCCCATATCGGTAATAGAGGATTCATTATGAGTTGTTTTTAATATGGAAAATATCAACCGAGTTTATGTTAATCGGTATTTGTCAAGGCGCTGCCAAGACAAATACTGATTAACTAGACGACGTTGATATTTTACATATAATAAAAACCCCATGAGTAGTGAATTCTATTTATCCTATAACACTTCAAAAATAACATTTTAATTAAAAAAATTGTAAATCACAGTACTGAAGTTTCCGTCATCCGTAATATGACGTCATCACAATTAGCACAAATTAATTTTACATCACACATTTTAATTAAATCTTTGAAAACGCTATGCTCAGGTACACAGGTCTTGTTGGCTTGTAAGGAAATGACCCATCCACGGCAACACATTACTTAGAAACCTTGCAAATTTGCCTACCATTATTAACCGGGTTAACACACACCGGGTTGTCCCGAGTGTGGGATGGTCTCAGCTGGGATTTGGTGATACCATTGGGACCTTGGTTCATTCTTCTGATCCAAGAGTGTCTAGTGGACAAGTGTATGTCCCAGGCCATTCCTTTACACCCACTTTCTCCAGAGTTGGTCCTGTTTACCGATGCTTCCCTCGAGGGGTTCGGTGCACACCTTTTGGATCAACATCTGTCAGGGGTGTGGACTCCTTCAGAGAGGAGTCGTCACATCAACCTGTTGGAGATGGAAGCAGTGCATCGCGCTTGTCTCCATTTTAGGACTGTTATTCGACATCGTTGAATTTTGTTGAGGTCGGACAAGACGTCGGTTGTTGCGTACCTCAATCGGTGGGGAGGCACCAAATCCTGTCATTGAGTCTTGCAGCTTTGGAGATTCTGGAATGGTGCGACAATTGGGGAGTGGTATTATCGGCCAAACACATTCCTTCGTCTGTAAAGGTCTTGGTGGACGCTTTGAGTCGTCGTTCCCCGGTTCAGACGGAGTGGATGTTGCACCGGACGGTGACTTATCGAGTTCTTCAGTTGTGGGAGTCCTCAACTCGATATGTTTGCCACTCGCCTGAACAGTCAGTTGCCAGTGTTTGTATCGCCAGTACCAGACCCACTGGCACTGGAGTACGATGCGTTGAGCATGGACTGGACGGGACTGGATTTTTATGCCTTTCCTCCTCCGATTCTGCTTGGCACGGTTCTGGCAAAGATCAGACAGCAACCTTGTCGTGTCACGCTCGTAGCCCCGAGTTGGGCAGCTCAAGCCTGGTTTCCTCCGCTCCTGTCCCTTTTAGTGCAGGAGCCGGTGCGGTTGCCGTTGATCCCCAATCTGCTCAGTCAGAGACTGCGTCGGATAGAGTGGCATCCGAAGCCGGAGGTTTTCCGACTTCACGCATGCCGGTTGTCGGGGTTTCCCTCTGAAACCGAGGCTTTTCTAAACGGGTTGCTGAGCTTGTCTCCTCTTTGAAGTGCCAGTCTATGGAGAGGGTCTACCAGTGTCACTGGCGCGCTTGGGTTCGTTGGGCGACTGAGAGGGACGTGGATCCCTTGTCGCCTACTGTTAATGACTTAGCTGAGTACTTTCTGGCTCTTGTCCAAGAAAGACAGCTGAAGGTTCAAACAGTGAGAAGTCACTGGTCGTCCATTTTCACTACTCTGAGGCAGTGTGGACGTCAAGATTTCTCAACGAATCTTGTGTTGCATGACTTGCTTAAGTCGTTGCAAAACATGGTTGAGAAGCCTTCCATTTTGCCTAAATGGAATGTTTTTCTGGTTCTGCATGCACTCAAAGGCAAGCCCTATGAGCCTTTGAAATTCGCCAGACTTCGTCATTTGACGTGGAAAACTTTGTTTCTGGTCTCACTAGCGGCTTGCCATCATATTAGTGAGATTCATGCTTTTTTGCATGATTTGGTGGATTATAATACGGATGGGTCAGTTACGTTATGTACTGATCCTGTTTTCGTGGCTAAGAACCAAGTGCCAGGGGAAGAGTTTCCTCCGGTCATCATTCAGTGTTTATCTCATATGCTTTCTGCGGATAATTCTGATAGACTTCTTTGTCCGGTGCGGGCTTTGAAATTCTATTTGGAGCCTACTAGAATCTCTTTCACACGCCAACCAGGAGACATTACGAAGAATGCTCTGTTGAGATGGATTGCTGCAACCATCAAACTGGCATATGAGAAGGCGGGTGATCATGTTCTGCGGAATTTCTCTCTTCGACCTCATGAGATTCGGGCGATTTCTGCTTCCCTTAATTTCCATGATTCTTTAGACATTTTCAAGGTCATGAGTGCGGGGTTTTGGAAAGGTCGACACACGTTTGACCGGTTTTATTTCCGTGATATGGCTGTCAGTCCGGACGGAACTCGGCGGATTCAATCAGTCATTGCAGGGCAGCAAGTCATTTTGGTGCGCAGGGCCACGAGTAGGGGGCGACCCTTATTTCGTCCGGTTGCTAGCGGCAGTCTTTCTGGGAGATAGTTCTCCACCTCATGTTTGGAGAGTGAGGGGTGGATGGCTGACTATCTGGGGCAGTCGAGTGTCTTTTACCATTACTTGGTGTGCGGGTTTCCTCACCTTGTTAACTTGGTTTACTTTTAATTGGGGTTGTAGTTCTTTAGTTTAAAAGTCACTTTGACATTTTATACCTCGTATGATGTGGGTTGCTTTTTCACTGTATCATTACTTGAGACGAACACTACTGGTTGAATGGGTAAGTCCTCCTTGTTTTCTTATCTCCTCCCTTTAATGTTAAATTCTTGTGCTTTAACGGTGTTATATCATGTCTGTTATAGCATTGTTGTTGTGCTAGTACGGTAAGTTGAATAAGACTATTAGAAAATTTGTTTCTAATTTTCATTATTATTCATACTTACCTAGTACTAGCACAACAACTGTTACCTCCCACCCGCCCCAAGGGAGGTCTTTTTTGATTCAGTCATTCCGGACTTTGAATCGATAACGAGGATATACAGTCTACCTATGCGCGGGTGTAGGTTATACATCTGGCAAGGGGAGATAATTCTGCAGTGGAGGTTATAACTCAGGGTCGTATAGCATTGTTGTTGTGCTAGTACTAGGTAAGTATGAATAATAATGAAAATTAGAAACAAATTTTCTAATTTAACGACACACTCAACACATTTTATTTCACGGTTATATGGCGTCGGACATATGGTTAAGAACCACACAGATATTAAGGGAGGAAACCCGCTGTCGCCATTTCATGGGCTACTCTTTTCGATTAGCAGCAAGGGATCTTTTATATGCACCATCCCATAGACAGGATAATACATACCATGGCCTTTGATGTACCGGTCATGGTGCACTGGCTGGAGCAAGAAAGTTTAAAGTCAAAGACCATTCAGTGTCAATCATTAAACATTCCTTTTATTTAGACCATTCATTGTCAACTTTATAATAAAAGTAAAGTTAACCAGACAAGCTATAGTCAAATAGCAGGAGATGACATGTTTTCATTTCCAATAAAGGCTATTTCAGTTTTATAAAACATATTTAAAATCCTGCATTAAAATTGCTTTTTGGGTAAAGGGAAAAAGGACCAAGAGTTAACTATCATAAATAGTGACAGAAATTCATATGATTTGTTTTCTTGAATAGAGATTAGTATATATATTGTACATACTGAAAAAAAAAAATGTTTTGTTTAAGGCTTCCTTGTTTGTACCTTATTCCTGCCAGTGTGCCACAGCAGGTAATATTAAAGGTTGTGGTATGTGCTATCCTGTCTGTGGGATGGTGCATATAAAAGATCCTTTGCTGCTAATCGAAAAGAGTAGCTCATGAAGTGGCGACAGCGGTTAATTTTATTATACCCTTCATATAACCCTTGCAGTGTCACTGATAAGGCAATATTCCTTTCATTTTGGACCATGCATGTCAATCATTAATTTTTACAGTTGTACGACTGATGACCTGAAATGTTTTGTTTGAAGAACAACCATCCTTGGGGCTCATGAGTTATTACGAATCATATTACCCCGTATTATTCACAACATACACCTTTGATAATCTTAAATACAGTATCTAACTAAAGTTTATTTTTGGTATAATATTGCGACATTAAAGACACTCCAGTCCTTTGATATTTCTCTGTATAAGATCCAAATATATGGTTTTTTGATTTGGTATTGTAGCAACATTAACCATTCCATACATAATGGTGCTTTCATTCGTACAATGTCTGAATGCATCTTTCCTTGGTGTATTTGGCCAGCCAGAGAGAAGGCCAAGAAATGATTGACTCTTTGTAATATATTACTTGTTATATTATGCACGTATTAAACACTGAAGGTCAGTAATTGGATGTGTCAGGATGAAACGGCTTTACGCAGGAAGTCGGGGAAATATAGTCCGTTACAAGTCTGCAAATGAAAGACCCATAAGCTCTTGTCGTAGACAGACACGTGCTGTGATCGAGTGAATATATTGACGTCAGTTCATTTGCAGTCTACTTCAGTTGACTTGTGTTCACTGCATTGGTTTTTAGACATGATTGCGTGTGCAATTCACTGAGACAGAAGCGATAGTTCCCATACAGAATTAAAACCTTATCTTTGTTCAGTTATTCTGGCCAGGAGTTCCTGGTGATGTTTCAGTGGGAAATTGAGGATTAGGAAAACATTAATTCCAAAGCTTTCATGGTCATTAGATCCTTACTAACGTCTTTCTTTGAAGACAGGAGAAATGTATAATAATTAAAAATGACTTTTAAAGGTAATTGGTCTAAGTTTGCCTGTACTTAGTTTCTGCTTGAAATAATAGAACAAAGTTTGTTTTGTTTAATGGCACCACTAGACGACATCGATTTATTAATTATCAGCAATTGGAAGTCAAATATTTGGTAATAATACATTTTTACATAAGCATCCAGAGACCTTTTATTTGCACTTTCCCAGTTTGGATAGCACATAGCATGGTCTTTGATATACCAGTTGTGATACACCATTTAGAGAATGCAGGGTCCACCTAGAGGATTTGATCCTTCAACACCAGCACATCAAGTGAACACTTCACTGACTAAACCATATCCCACCCCCCGTCCCCTTTTTTGAAATAGTAATTTTTTTCACATCTAGTTATGTAAATTTATTTTGTGTGTGTATAATAACAAAAGATTTGCCTGGCATTCCACAACCAAACAACGGGCGGGACGTAGCTCAGTGGTACAGCGCTCGCCTGATGCACGATTGATCTAGGATCGATTCCCGACGGTGGGCACATTGGGCTATTTCTCGTTCCAGCCAGTGCTCCACAACTGTTTTAGCAAAGGCTGTTCCTTCCACAACAAAACATTTTCAAATGTTATCTGCATCATGATGTTTCAGGGATGGGACATAACCCAGTGCTAAAGCACTCGCCTGATATGTGGTCTGTCTGGGATCGATCCCCATCAATTGGCTAAGTATATCAAAGTCAGTGGTATGTACTATCCTGTCTTGGAATGGTGCATATAAAAAATGTCTTCTTACTAATGGAAAAATGTAGTGGGTTTTAATCATCTAATAGCCAATGATAAATAAATCAATATGCTCTAGTGGTGTCATTAAACTAAACTAACTTTAACTTTTTCATCATGATGATTAGGTAAAAGTATTTGTAAAACATATATATATATATATAATATATATAAGATACAGGCAATGCTCCAAAGCTGACAGTTCAGTTCAGTTCAGTTCAATTTTGTTTTCGTGCTTATATCCAATTAAGGTTCAAGCATGCTGTCCTGGGCACACACCTCAGCTATCTGAGCTATCTGTCCAGGACAGTGGGTTAGTTATTAGTGGTTAGTGTGAGAAAAAGAGGGTGTAGTTGTAATATATTAAAAAGTCATTGTTAAAGACTTACAACGTTTAATAACGGAATCAGAGCAAACTTGCAAACTTTTACATTCAGGCCATGATGTACGTTCCGTTCGTGTGCCTTCCTCCTAATGTCCTTGAGCACCACACTGGTGGGAGGTTAACGTGACTTAACTATTAATGTACTTATCATTACATCTCCATTCTTTTAAAGATAAGAAACATCTATATATACTTGGTTACCTAAAAATGGCCTTCTTTGACTACAGATGTACAGGATGACTACAAATTCACTTACTAAAATAAAATGATAAAATGAAGAACTTTTTCTTGTTCTTGTAAACTAATATTTAAGGTTCAATAATAATCAGTCCATTTTTGGGAACTATTTCTTTAACACCCTATCCGTATCCAGTCCTTGGAATTTATTAAAACAATTACACCCTAACCTTATCCAGTCCTAACACATCTTTTCACTGTGGATGAAGCAGTTTTCAATCAGCCTATCCGGTTTTAGAATATTCCGACCACTTTTCGTTGTTGGTTGTATACTAACTTCCTTCGATGGTTGCTTATCTTCCTCTGGATCACTAAATGAACTGGTTTCTGATGATCTGTTGCTTTAGATCACGCCTATTCTGACGAATCTCAACACCACTTTGCATTTTTACTAGATATGACCTTGGTGCAGGACTTCGTACTACTGTTCCTTGTTCAGTCCACTTTGAATTATGGTTAATTCTAACTTTGTCTCCAGACGAAAGAGGTTTTAGTTCTCTTACTGCTTTTTTATCATGAAAATGTTTCTGGGAGTAACATTGTTGCTTTCTCCATTTGACCACAGATTTTGATTTAGGTACAGTCAATTTTGAAACAGTTATGGGAAGATTGCCACGGAGTTGTCTTCCCATTAAGAGCTGAGCTGGAGAAAGTCCATTCCCCAACTGAGTTGTTCGGTAGGCTAGAAGCCCTAAATGCGGATCTTCACCACAATCCAGGCATTTTCTCATTAGTGACTTAACAGTCTGAACCGTTTTTTCAGCCAGTCCATTGGACTGAGGAAATTTTGGACTACTTGTAACATGTTGGAAATCCCAATTTTTTTAAAACTGAGCGAATTCCATACTACTGTAGCACGGTCCATTATCACTGAGAACTTCTTCCGGAATGCCATGTCTAGCAAATGTAGTTTTCATTGCTAGTATCACCGAGCTGTTCAACTGACTTGACAGTCCTATCACCTCTGGATAATTTGAATATGAATCAACAATAACAATGTAGACTTTTCTCCCGAGTTCAAACAAATCTGTTGATACTTTTTGCCATGGTCGCTTTGGCAATGGATGTGAGAGTAGAGGTTCAGCCATTTGCTGCTTCTGATTAGCTTGACATGTTTCACACTGCTTTACCATATTGACAATATCCTGGTTCATGCAAGGCCAGAAAACTACTTCTCGAGCTCTCTGCTTGCACTTTTCCATACCCATGTGTCCTACATGAATTTTCCCAAGACTGCAAGAACGCATCTTATCTGGAATCACAACTCGCGTTCCTTTAAACACCATTCCATTAATGACTTATAGTTCATCTCTGTAATTCTGTAATTTCAAAAAAGGTATCAACTCTTTTCGGCACTGTGCCCTTTCTTCTGGCCACCCATTCAATATTGTGTTTACAAGAGATTGCATCACTGCATCTTCTGCTGTACTTTTGCAGATTTCTTCTTGTTTCTGGTCACTTACTGGGATTGACGAAATAACACCATCAACGTATGTTTCGACATCATTTTCTGTTGTGGAATTCTGACCTTCAATAGGCGTTCTGGAAAGGGTATCTGCTGTGTACATGAATCTACCTGGTATGTAGGCAAGATGTACGTCATACTTCTGTAATCGAAGTCGTAATCTCTGGATTCTTGCTGGACAATCGTTCAATCCTTTTGAGAATATTGCAATCAGGGGTTTGTGGTCAGTTTCTACTTCCACAGTTTGGCCATAAATATACTGATGAAAACGTTCACATGCATACGTGATTGCCAGAGCTTCTCTTTCAATAGGCGCATATCGGCTTTCGGTTTCTGAAGTTGCTCTTGAGGCATAAGCTACTGGAAGCCATTCTTCAGCATGTTTTTGAAGTAAAAATGCATCCAAGCCTTTATGACTTGCATCACAAGAAATTTTTATGGATTTTAACGGATCATAATACTGAAGTACAGTCTTGCTTGACACTAAGGATTTCAGTTTCTCGAAAGCAGTATCATGATTTGGTGTCCAATCAAAGTTATTGTTTTTGTCCAATAGTTCTCTCAGAGTTGCTGTTCATTCGGATAAATCCGTCAGAAAGCGAGCCAGGTAATTTATCATACCAAGAAATCTTTGGAGATCTTTCTTGCATGTTGGAGTTTCTATGCTGCAGATTGCTTCTACTTTCTTAGGATCAGGCTTTAAACCATCTTTTGACAGAGTATCTCCAAGGAATGTTAGTTCTGAAACACCAATTTCACACTTTTCTTTTTGAAGTTTAAGTCCAACTTTTCTTGCTTTTTCAAGAACTGGGCACAATCTTCTGTTATGCTCTTGTTCATCTTTACCCCAGACAATGATATCATCCATAGATGTATCAACTCCATCCATGTGTTCAAATAATGAATGAATGATTCTGTGATAAATTTCAGGTGCACTCGATATACCAAATGGCAGTCTGAGAAAACTAAATCTTCCGATTGGCGAATTGAATGTGCATAATCGTGAACTCTGTTCATCCAACTGTATTTGCCAGAACCCATTTGACATGTCAAGTTTCGAAAAGACTTTAGCTCCTGCAAATCGTGACATTATTTCCTCACGAGTAGGGAGTTTAAAATGTTCCCGAAGAATTGCTTTATTCAAGTTCCGCGGATCCATACAGACTCGAAGTTTTCCATTAGCCTTGTGTACTACAACAAGTGAATTCACCCATTCTGTTGGCTCTTCAATTTTTTCAATCACCTTCATGTCTTCCATCTTATGAAGTTCTGCTTTGAGCTAATCATATAAGGCAAATGGTATTTTCCTACATGGCTCAACAACTGGTATTGCATCATTATGCAGTTTTATGCTAACTTTTCCTGGGAGACAACCAAGACCTTCAAATGTATCAGCATACTCCTTGAATACATCTACCTTGATATCCGTTTCAACGTGATGTTCAAGTGACAGTACTCGGTTCACCAAACCCATTTTTTCGCATGACTTGCAGCCCAAAATAGGTCGTACATCTTCATCACTGATGATAAACAATGCTCTGTATCGACTATCCTTGTAGCAAAGTTCCAGTACACACTGACCTTTTACTGGTACATTTCCTCCATCATATGCTTTCAACAGAACCTTACTGCTGTTTAGTTTTGGCTTTTGCAACAAGTTTTGAAAATCTTTGTAACCCAATATGTTCACATCTGAACCTGTGTCAAGTTTTAAAGGTACAAGAGTTTTGTTTATTAATATTGGAACAATCCATGATTCACTTTCTTTATTTACTTACTGAACTGTGTCAACAAAGAACTCTGCATCAACTGAATAAACTTTTTGTTCATTGTGTTGTTTGCGATCAGGCGTTTGGATTATTTTTTGTCTTCTGTCAACTCCAGACGAGGGACTTTTGTGTTGTTTGGTGCGACACATTTTTTGAAAATGATTTTGGCCACCACATTTAAAACAGGTTTTGCCTTGTGCTGGGCAGATTCGACCACAGTGAATCAAACCACATCTTGAGCAATCAACAGTTCGACTGTGTGTTAAAGTAGCATCATATTTTCGAATTGGTTTGTAATTTTGTGTACATTTTTTATGCACTGCATCAACAACTACAGACTGATCTGTCATGACTTTCATGTGAGAAGCGGTTACCTCAGCTGTACGGCAAATTTCAATACATTTATCTAGAGATAAGTCCCCTTCTCTCAGCAAACGTGCTCTTGTTGTAATATCGCGAACACCCTCAATGATTCTATCTCTTATTAACCCATCTCTAAGTTCTCCATAATGACAGTCTTTGGATAGCTGTCTCAGATCTGTTAAAAACTGATCAAAAGTTTCATCAGGTTTTTGGACACGACCATTGAATATATGCCTTTCGTACGTTTCGTGTTTTTTCGATGTACAATAGTCATCAAACTTTTTAATTAGCGGCACTATTTTTCAATTTTCATTTTCCTCAAACACAAAAGTGTTCGACAGTTCAATTGCAGACAGCAAGGGACAGAAATGTCGCGCATTGTAACTTTTCGTTTTTCTTATCCTTTTCCGTCGTGCACATGTACAGTGTATATTGCTGCAGCCAACGGCGCCAATTTTCTGAAACGTTTCCTTCTAGGGATAGCGGTTTTGGAGCAGGGACGTGATCCGACATTATTTCAGTGGGTTAAACACTTACTTTGTTCACTTCTGACACCATGTAATATATTAAAAAGTCATTGTTAAAGACTTACACCGTTTAATAACGGAATCAGAGCAAACTTGCAAACTTTTACATTCAGACCATGATGTACGTTCCGTTCGTGTGCCTTCCTCCTAATGTCCTTGAGCACCACACTGGTGGGAGGTTAACGTGACTTAACTATTAATGTACTTATCATTACAGTAGTGGTCTTAAAACGTATTCTGGGTGGGAGCCGGTACTGAGCTGCTACCAGCCTTATGTCTGATAGCTTAACCATGGTGCCACCGAGGCCAGTATATAGCTGACAAAAATAACTGCTGTTAACCATTCCTTTCTTTAAAACATAGAATTCTTTTAAAAGTAATTTTTAAAATTAATGCTAACCTATTTATTGCAAGCTCAGCTGCCGAGCCCATTTGTTTGGTGATGCTCAGTGGAGTCCACTCATCAAACAAATTTGATGATGTGTCACAGAGCACATCTACCACTTAGCTGTGATCACACGATCTGATATTGGAGCACCTTGGAGACATGCCACGAGAGACAGTGGAGAATTATCAGCAGACTTCCAGCGCTCTCTGTGCATGTCTGCCAAGTGGTTGATTTTATCAGTGGCTAGGACTGGAATCATCTGTCAGTGTATCCTGTGATCTCTCCCCTTGAGACCCACATAACAGATTTCATTGAATAATGTCGCACTGATCCATGTCGTTTGTTTAATGTATTGAAAAACAGCAGCCTTCTTTGTTACTTTTCCACAAATTAACTAAATTATTCAGAAATGTAAAAAATGTTTTGTGCTGCTGTCGGTGGTAATGTATATGATGAGAGTGGAGGTTATTGGTTCCCTGGATGCTAGGTTTAAAAATAGAGCACATTTTAAGCTTAGTACAACCCTATTTCATGGTTACTATAATACTAGGCAAAGATTGTAAGAGAGATAACATCACTGCCTACATATAGGTTAGCATTACCAAAAGCAAATAGATGTTTTGTATTTATTTTCTAATAGACCAGACAGCACATACCATGACCTTTAATATACATGTTATGGGGCACTGACTGTAGTGATGGGGAACTGGTCCACTAAGGGCAACTGATCATATGAAACCTACGTCAGGCAAGTGCTCAACAGATCAGATAAGGACATCATGCTTAGATTATATACCATGTGAGGCTAGAAGTCAGAAAACATTAATGTACATGTAATGAATAGGTTGTTGAGATTTTACCAACAGACATTCACTAACTTCAAACACATAGCACTGGTGTAGGAAGTGGGGGGGGGGGGGGGCAAGCGGGCCATATGACCCCCACTTTTCAGATATTTTGCTTTATAATAGTGTAAAAGTGTGTAAATATAAAAGTGTGCCCCTCCCCCCCCTTTTTGGCACCTTCCTACGCCACTGCATAGGAAGTGTATGGAACATAGAAGACTGCAAACATATTTTTTTGAGAACCAAGGGCATGTTGCACTGAAAAGCTTTTAAATTAAATACTATAGAGTGCTTTCTGAGATATTTTAAATTTACCTCCATCATTATTAAGTTAATATTGAAGTAAGTGGACGTATTCCCCTGGCAGTTTCAAACAATTCCATATTTAGATGTAAATCTGTCCCGTTTGTCAGAAATGGCAAGCATGGAGTAATTTATATTTGAATATAGCAGACAGTTAATCAAAATTTAAGTGGTAGTATTTATGTTCAAAACCTTTTTGTGCAGAATGAAGTACCATGCTCGATTTCATTGCCAGATTTTTCGATCCAGCAAACAACAAAGTTTGCCAGCCTGAATCAAAACCTGCAGGACCAAACATTATTGACTAAAACTAAATATAATATAAATGTAGAATAATTTCTGGCCAAACAGAACGACAGGCAAAACAAATCTTCCAGCCAGTGGATTTACCGTAGTTTGACGCCCAAATAGCCAATGTCTTTCTTGTGCTGGGGTGTCATTAAAAATTCATTAATTCATTCCCAGCCAGTTGAGATGTTGACCAGCAAAAAATGGTCGGGACGGCAGTATTTCCAGCCCTGTTCTGATAACCTGAAAGACCGTTCTTGATGGACTTTGAAGCCTGCTGGGGCAGGACATAGCTCAGTGGTACAGCACTCGACTGATGCACGATCGATCTAGGATCGATTCCCATCAGTGGACCCATTGGGCTATTTCTTATTCCAGCCAGTGCTCCACAACTGGTGTAACAAAGGCTATGGTATGTACCATCCCATCTGTGGGATGGTGCATATAAAAGATCCCTTGCTGCTAATCGAAAAGAGTAGCCCATGAAGTGGCAACAGCGGGTTTCGTCTCTCGTTATCTGGGTGGTCCTTAACCATATGTCCGTCGCCATATAACCGTAAATAAAATGTGTTGAGTGCGTCATTAAATAAACCATTTCCTTTCTTCCTTGAAGTCTGCTGATGGCATCCACCAGTGGCCCACTGGCACCATTCTGTATTGGAAGTAATACAATAGCAGCGTTAATCTCTGTAATGGTAAACACTGGAAGCAGTGTGTTGTTAAAAGACAAAAGATTTTGCACTTGCTGACAGAGAAATTGATTGAGTTATGTATTAGTGTTTAATATTTCCCAGGTGAATATTTCACAATTGTGGTTCCATGCCTCTAGATAAACACTGTGTCTGCAGTTGTATGAACTGGGAATTCCACCGTGTTGAAATTCATTGTCTCTACATTATTAATTTCTTAACAGTACAGTATCAGCAGATATTTTGTTTGTTATACATTATATATGTTTTGTGACAAACTACAGCCATATTCTCTTACACTGACTGAGCTATTAATGTATTCAAAATTGTATCTGTCAAATGGGGCGGGTATCTTGTAGCTCAGTAGTAAAGTGCTGACTTGATGCAAGGTCGGTTTGGGATTGATCCCTATTGGTGGGCCCATTGGGCTATTTCTTATTCCTGCCAGTGCACCACGACTGGTATAACAAAGGCTGGTATGTGCTATTGGATGGTATGTCTATGGGATGGTGCATAAAAAAGAAATGGAAAAATGTAGCAGGTTTCCCCTTTAAGTCTATGTGAAAATGGCTATTTTTCATTCTAGCCAGTGCACCACGACTGGTATATCAAAGGCTGTGGTATGTACTACCCTGTCTGTGGGATGGTGCATATAAAAGATCCCTTGCTGCTAATCGAAAGAGTAGCCCATGAAGTGGCGACAGTGGGTTTCCTCTCTCTATATCTGTGTGGTCCGTAACCATATGTCTGATGTCATATAACCATAAATAAAATGTGTTGAGTGCATCATTAAATAAAACATTTCTTTCTTTCTATGTGAAAATTACCATATGTTTGTTATCCAGCAGCAGATGATTAATAAATCAATGTGCTCTAGTGGTGTATTTAAACTTTAACTCTGCCAAGTTGACTGGTGTATTAAAAATGCACAATATGCTTTCTGGTGTCATAATAGATGGTCATAATAGTGGTATTTCACTATTTCTATTTAATTTCTTTGAATCATTTTCAAAACTTTTTACCATTTTGTCGTCTTACATTCATAATAAAAAAAAGAAGATAAACAAGTTCTGTTCATTATGTCATAATTGAAGTATGATGGTCTATAGCCAAGCTAAACACTGATCACTATGGATACATCCCAGATTGCTGGAAATCTGTTAAGAATTTCTCATTTCAAATACATTTTCCTAATTTAAATAAACCAAATTGGACGGAAGTCTAGAAATATCTGTATAAAAACACCTGTTTTTATTTATGTATTCTGAAGGATTGTCTGCTTTTTTTAATGAAAATAAATTACTTGTGGTATTCAACATCTAGTGACGTTCAAGGATTTAAAAAAAAAAGTTTTAGAAAGAAATATTTGTGAAGTGTATATAAGCTGCTGTTGAAAAATTACAATGATCATATTTTAGTAACGAAGAATAAGTCATTACAAGGAAGGAAATGTTTTATTTAATGACACACTCGACACATTTTATTTACGGTTATATGACGTCAAACATATGGTTAAGGACCACACAGATATAGAGATAGGAAACCCGCTGTCACCACTTCATGGGCTACTCTTTTCGATTAGCAGCAAGGGATCTATTATATGCACCATCCCAGACAGGATAGTGCATACCATGGCTTTTGTTACACCAGTTGTAGAGCACTGGCTGGAACAAGCAATAGCCCAATGGGCCCACCAATGGGGATCGATCCTAATCATTACAAGGTTCATGTGTACTTGCTTTTCTTACAAAACTGTACACCATATGGTATTTCTTACTAAAAGTTGGTTTCTTCCTTGGAACACTAATTTCCTCAAACATGTAAACTGTAGTCATATAAAATTTATTTCTGGTTGTATAATCATCTGTAATTCATCCAACATTCCACTACCAAAATCTTCAAGTCTTATTCGGAGACAAGTAAATGTTTATGTTTATAATCACTTGAATTGTATTGAACTGTCACACACTGATGTTTCAATTGAATGTATTCTTAAAAAGTACTTTTACAAAAACCTAGTATCGTCAAACTTCTGATAGCAGTCACATCAAGATGGTCATAAATGTCTACAGACATTAGAGCTGCCAAGAGCATACCAGATTTACAGAAAGAATATTCTATTCTAAATGGAAAAACCCCAACCTAATCAGATGTGTATCATACACTAATACAGTGTTTTAGTGGACCATAAACAGCAAGTCTTTTTTTTTCCAGCAAAAATCTGGAATTTGATGCCTATGATATTTCTCTACAAGCAACTTCAATCTTCATTAAACAAAAGCATCTAGTCTTACATCCATTGTTCAGGCATAATATATTGGAAAATATGATTTCCATGTCCAGATGATAATTGTTTTATTTATTAGCATCAAAGTCTGAATTAATTATTAATTTAGCACATTGTAAAAAAAAAAAAAAATCCATTAAAAAAAAAGGTTTCTCATGAATTCCCATGACATAAAGCTTGTAGAAATCTAAATTGATTCTAGTAGAATCTGATGAAAAATGATAACTGTTGTAAGTTGGTAGAATATCACTTTGATATTCAGCAGGGATTCATAAAACGGACAACATATTTAATATTAACAAAAAACATTTTGTCTAAAATTATTATAGGGAAAAAAGATATTTAAAGAATTGGTAATTTTCTCATTGAATTGTTATTTTTTTTAATTAAAGACAAGATTTAAACAATGAACAAAAAGAAATAAACAGAACACAATTGTTGATGTGTCTTATATTATCTGTTTTGATATAATATAATATTTCTGCACTGCTGGAGACAGCTCAGATAAACAAACCACAGTACTAAATCTGGGTTTCCATAAAATGTGTAAGAAAAAGATTGACGCAGATGCTCGGACAAATCAACAAAATAGAACAGCTAGTTTTGACTTTTCTGACCTGTTGCTGATTCATTACAAAATTCAATGCAGACCATCTGTGACTGTGCTCCCTTTTGGATGTCAAACATTTGGTAATTCTGACATACTGTCTGAGAGAGGTAACCTGTTACATATTTCCAGAGGTAGAAAGGGATTGTTTTATATGCACCATACCACAGACGGGATAACACATACCATGATCTTTGATATACCAGTCATGGTACACTGGAGAGTCAGTTGGTGACCTGTCACATATTTTATGGAAACCAAGCTTTAACAGTTTTGCTTTGTTTAATGACACAACTAGAGCATATTGATTTATTAATCATTGGCTATTAGATGTCAAACAATCTTAGGAAACCCACTACATTTTTCCATTAGTAGCAAGAGATCTTTTATATACACCATCTCAGAGACAAGATGACATATACCACAGCTTTTGTTATACCAGAGTCATGGTGCACTGGCTTGATGGAGAAATAGCTCAGTGGGCCCACCAATAGGGATCGATATTCAGACTGACTGTGCATCAGGAGAACGCTTTACCACTGGCTACATCCTGCCCCTGTGTTCAGTCTGAGAAGGTGACATGTCAGTGATTTTATGGAAACCAAGATTAACAGGACACCTAGTTGAGGTGTCATTAAGCAAACATTCCTTTCCTATCCGTAAATCCATTTAAGACTCAAGGACTTTAAGTTAATTATTAATATATTTTAATATTTGTGAAAGGAGCTGTATCAAAGTAACTATAATACCTTGAACAACAGGCCCATCATAAATCATAACAAAATAATTTCATTTACTAGAAGAAACAAAAATATATTTGTGAAATCCTTAAAGGTGACCAACAATTTAAGCATATGCATACACCCCAAATTTTTTTAGGTCAAAGAACTGGCTGTTTGATTGATATGACATTAATATTTTTGCTGGTCACGTTCTGTTTTTACCCAGAATTCTTGAGAAAATCATGGTTTAACAGCACATTACAACTTTGATATTCATGATATTTGTGGGATAAATTAATTTCTAGTTGATTAATACAAATGAATGTAAAGAAATAGCAAAATAAATTGCTTGCAATTATAGGCTCATTGACATATTGCATGCAGAGAGGCAAATGTGGTATGGCTACAAAAATTAAAACTCCTTTCATTTCCAATAAGAGTATTCAAACTGGATGTGTGTGATGCATTTGTTTACAAAATGCATTTGACCAGCTGCAGTGAAATAATCGGCCACATAATGGTACATGCATCTATTATATAGTAAGCGAATGTTATTTAATTATAAGTACAGCTATGATATTTATAATCCTTAATATGAACTTAAAAAACAAAACCTTTCTTTGCAAAGCTGTAGTAATACATTTACTGCATAGTAACAAACCATATCATCAGATAACAGAGCCCAAACTTAATAGCCATTGCTGAAATGGGCCACCAACAGCAATTTTGAGCCTGCCTATGACAATTAATAAAAGGTGACTGAAAGGTTATTTTGTTGCATATAGACATATTTCAAATGTACAAATGTTAAATACTGGTTGATAATGTACATCAGATATATTCATTTTGTGTTTTACTGACGTAAGTAATTTTTATCCAGTGGCACAAAAGTGATGTTTTCGACCCGCTGCAATTTATATCTCAACAATGGCATTTGCCACCATGCAGTGCCGTCATTAAGTTAAGAGTTAAATACCAAAATATGCTCTTTAAATTTTTATACAATTGATATCATATCACTATATACATAGCAATAATAAAAATGACAAATGCATATCTTCCATAAATATGTTGCAGATATAAAAATACATTGCAGTGAACTTATTAATTGTGGCTGGAACACTGAACAATGTATGTATGCAACAGATGTAACAGATGCAAGAGCCAGACTGCACATACACACTGCTTCCATTGTGAATGAGCCCAAAGATAGAATGTAGGTTGAAGTAGAGTTACAAGTGTGGCAGGTACAATTATTACAACATGTCTTCAGTTTTTTTATCACTAATTGTGGGCTCTCAACCAATAAAATGTTTTGCTTTAAGTTGTGCCAGAACACCACACATTGATGGAAATTATGTTGGATTCACATTAGTACAAAACCAGTTGAATGTTAGCATTATTAGTTTTTATAATTCTTGATCAATAGCCTCATCCTGTATCCGTTTTAAGTAGAGTTATTAAGTCTTGTGTATTTACTTCATCAATTTACAATTCCAAGATTCAGTATTTTTTAACAATCCATTGTCATGCATGACATTAAAAGAAATTAAACCTGGACATGTTTTAAGAAAGAACATAGCTTCAATAAATTTGAAAAGAAAAAATATTGCAGTCAAACTAAGGTTTCTTTTTCTTCTTTTTTTGGCATGACATCAGTAATACAAGTCGATAAAATGAAGGAGATATTCTTAGATGAGACAATACATACTTATTTCATTACTTGGTTAAAAAAGAATAAACCTACATCCATCACACAGGCTACTGATGAATTGCAGCAATTTGCGTGTGTTTATTGTAAAATCATAAATCTATACATCTATAAGGAAAATTTACATGAGACTCAAAGATGAATATCTTTTGTAGATTTGGCCAAAAATTAAAATGACATCTGATGCTATACCCTATTTTGATGCTTCTTCTCTATTGTGTTTTTCTCATTCCAACTGGTTAAAGGCTGTGTGGTATGAGCTTTCCTGTCTGTGGGAAAGTGCTTATAAGAGATTAATTGCTGCATTAGGAAAAATGGAGCGGGTTTCCTCTGATGACGTATGAGAATTACTGTCTGTGACATCCAATACTAATATCCAGGGATATTAATTAATCAATGTGGTCTAGTGGTGTCATTAATCAAAACAAACTTTTTATTTTTTGTGTGAAGTTATTGTTTTAAAAAAAATTATTGTTTAGATTAAAAACAACAAGTTGCTTTGCTCGTCGCATGTGATAAGCTCACTTTTTTTGGATATGCGATAGATGTATCACTGTTTTGACAACGATTCATCAGTGCATGACAGTGCAACTGTTTAAATGTCTGCTAAGGTTTACTTAACCAGAAAGAATGTATTATTCAAAGGAGTTCTCATACAGCCAATGTAGAAATGGTGTATTATTCTGAAGAGAGGCAGTCCTACAGCCAAAGTAGAAAGGGTGTATTATTCTGGAGAGTGGCAGTCCTACAGCCAAAGTAGAAAGGGTGTATTATTCTGGAGAGTGGCAGTCCTACAGCCAAAGTAGAAAGGGTGTATTATTCTGGAGAGTGGCAGTCCTACAGCCAAAGTAGAAAGGGTGCATTATTCTGGAGAGTGGCAGTCCTACAGCCAAAGTAGAAAGGGTGTATTATTTTGGAGAGAAGCAGTCCTACAGCCAAAGTAGAAAGGGTGCATTATTCTGGAGAGTGGCAGTCCTACAGCCAAAGTAGAAAGGGTGTATTATTTTGGAGAGTGGCAGTCCTCATATAATGATGATTCATGGGAAGAATCGTGATATTGTCACACTGTTCTTTTGTCCATCTTCAAGACTCAAAATAAATGTAGTGGAATGGGAAACAATCAGTGCATCTTACATTTTAATTTGGAAACTGAGAGTTTGTGACTACTTATACATGTATATTGATATAAACTTTACTCTCATTTTATGTAAATTATAAAAAAAAGTTGTATTTTTTAATAATACTAAATTTGACATAGGTTCACTCTCTGGTTGTCCTAATGTTAAAGTTTTGTTTCAACAACATCACTATTTAAAGCACATTGATTTATTAATCACCAGCTATATGATGTCAAACATTCATTAAATCTGACATACATGTATGGTCTTAAAGAAAAAACCTGCTATTTTTTTCCATTGGTAGCAAGGGATCTTTTATATGCACCATCACACAGATAAGATAACACATACCATGGCTTCTGATATACCAGTTATGGTTCACTGGCTGGAGTTAGAAATAGCCCAGTGGGCCCATGGTCAGGAATCAATCCTAAACCAAACATGCATTAGGCGAGTGCTTTACCACTGGGATATGTCTCAGCCATTTGTCCTAATGTTGACATAGTTGGCACTAATTTCATAATTTGAATGGTTGTTCAATGCCTCAATGCTTGTCAAATTGATTATACGAAAGCGTGTCCTGTATTCTGAGTGGCACTTGCTCCCTGTCAATTTCTAGCCTTGGATCGGTGCACAGAGATGATTATGAAAGTGTTAATGGGTTTGTCATGAAGATTAACTGAACAGGAGTCCATTTCACAAAATGTTGTACAGTTATGTGTGTGATGAGCAGTTATACCTGCTGTACATTTAAATGTGTTTGGCATCTATTTCAAGCAGAAAATTACATCATTACTGAAGATGGAGCATTGTAAGGCCCAAAGAAAAATGCAATATATATTCTTCAAACCATATCAGTTCCACCACTGTTAGAATGAATGAATGAATGAATGAATGAATGTTTAACAACACCCCAACACGAAAAATACATCGACTATTGGGTGTCAAACCCACTGTTAGAAATCCCAATTGTGGTTTAGTCGTAGATTTACATGCAAAACTAGGTTTACAATATTTTGTGAAATTCGTCCCAGCCTGTTTTGTTGTGAATTTCACTAAGTCACACATATTATGTACATGGTTATTACTGTTTATATAACTGACATTAAAACCTGAACAAAGACATTAAAGGGACATTCCTGAGTTTGCTGCAATTTTTAAGATGTGATCAACTAACAGAGACTTTTTAACGATTGTAATTACATATCAAATATATTTTTCTGCATAAAATATTAGTGTCTGTATATTAAACGTGTTTCTGATCATTCTAACATTTGTGTGTGGTTTAAATTTAATTTTATTTCCTACAATATTTTTTTTGTACGTTCGAAATTATTTGAAGACAAAATCCAGTTTGGGCTTCTTACAAATATTAAAACTACCAGAAACACATTGAATAAAACAGAAACTGATATTCTAAACAAAAAATATATTTATCATGTAAGTTTAATCGTAGAAATATTTTATTAGTCTGAAACATCTTACAATGCAGCAAACTCAGGAATGTCCCTTTAAAACCTGAACAAACAAAAACCTACAAAAATATTTATTTTTGTCTGTGAAACATAATACAATTTCAAAAATAAATCAAATCCAAATTTAGTGCTGTTATTGACTAAAATGTCACATTACAATAAAAATTTTTGCTGCTTTTTTTTCCATCTTGGTTTTTTTTTTTTTTTGCATACCGCAGACATCTAATCAAATATGTTATTTTCTCACTAGCAGTGACTGTAGGCATTAATTTTGATTCTGTATGAAACAAAATTGTGTGTTTTTTTCTTTCAATAATGAAACATTATGTCAGAGTTTCTACATATAACCAGAGTTCATTAGTAAATGTTGCACTACCTGCTGATATTTTAGATGTTCTACTGATTTTGTGTCAGATACATCAGACTTTGTTATCAGCTGTTACCTAGCAAGCATGCACTTTACAATTAAGAGAAAGTTGGTGTTACCTTTTAAACCTGGTCAGCCCAACGTACTATATTCATAGAATGTTTGTTTAATAAAGCATTCTCCACAAATATGTTTACAATATCTGTTTTCAAAACATACATAAAAGCCTCAAGTCTGATGGCGTAACCTGATATGTGGTTGGTCTAGGTTGTACTAAATAGAACAAAAGTTGAGTACTTTTTTTTACAGGTACCCCATGCATGTTCCAAGCACAAGGCTACTTGACACAGTGGTACTAGATGAAATAAAATTGCATATATTTTTAGCCCAGATAAAACTTTTTATTTTTTTTTACAACCAAACACATTCACATTTATAACCAATCACAGGACTTGTGGTGGTAGCTTCTCTATAAGACATTTGATGCACCTCGAACTTTGACCAAGCCGAAAATTATTTGTTTTAGTGCTACCTCTAGGATTGATCTGTCGGTGGCCCATTAAGCTATTTCTCGTTCCAGCCAGTGCACCATGACTATGTGCTATCCTGTGTGTGGGACCGGCCTCGGTGGCATCGTGGTTAGGCCATCAGTCAACAGGCTGGTAGGTACTGGGTTCGGATCCCAGTCGAGGCATGGGATTTTTAATCCAAATACTGACTCCATACCCCGAGTGAGTGCTCCGCAAGGCTCAATGGGTAGGTGTAAACCACTTGCACCGACCAGTGATCCATAACTGGTTCAACAAAGGACATGGTTTGTGCTATCCTGCCTGTGGGAAGTGCAAATAAAAGATCCCTTGCTGCTAATCGGAAAGAGTAGCCCACGAAGTGGCGACAGCGGGTTTCCTCTCAAAATCTGTGTGGTCCTTAACCATATGTCTGACACCATATAACCATAAATAAAATGTGTTGAGTGCGTCGTTAAATAAAACATTTCTTTCTTTCTTTTCCTGTCTGTGGGATTGTGCCTATACAAAATTTCTTGCTAGATCAATATTCTCAAGTGGTGTCGTTAAACAAAACTAACTTTTACTTTTAAGTCTGATGGCTTAACAGCTGTACCACATACGGTCAATAACTAAGGCTAGTGATCCAGCATTAGGACCTGCAGAAATATTTAACCAGTGGCAGAAAAGTGCTGTTAGTGATGCTCTCATTGACGACAAATGTACCGACAAATATTCACTTTGACTATTTTTATTTTCCCCTTTTCTGGGGGGGGGGGGGGGGGGGGGGGGGGAAAGCGAGGTGTCACTTCTTTTAAAAAAAATGTTCAGGGGTTTCTGCTAGCCACCATTCTGTCCCAGATCAGACCCCTGGCTATCCAGAGTTTGGACCCGTGACAGAGATGCCTAAAACCTTTGTGGTTTGGTAAAAAAAAAAAAGTATATCCATAGCTTGAAATGTGTTGAAGTGTCATTAAACAAATTATTCCTTTCTTATCAACTGATGTTATAATACGGTGAGGTGAGGCAGCAGCTGTCAGTCACTGTATAATTATATTGTCAAGAACACACTTTTTCTCTCTCATCATCCTAAGATCACAAAGTGGGCGTGTATATTACATACATGTTGGACATGCCTGACTGTAACTAGATCTTGCAGACATTTCCCAAGGTATCATGTTGGATTGGGATTCTTTTGTGTTTGAGTTTGGTTTGTGTGTTTGTTTATTTCACACCAACATAAAGATCATGATTAATTGTGTAGCAGATACTTGCACACATGGCATCAAACTAATGATGTTATTAAAGAGATGTGTACATGTAGAATAATGATCCATACAGTTATCAGTATGTAGATGGAATTTAGATATAGCACCACCCACTCCACTGGTGTAGGAAATGGGGGTGGGAGGCAAGGGGAGCAGCAATGTGTTTTTATATATTTATACATGTATTTATATATATATGTGTGTGTGTGTGTGTGCTCACCCACTTTTTGGTACCTTCATACACTCATGTAGGTGACTTATATACTGAACAACAAGAAACCCACAAATATTTTATATATATATATATATATATATATATATATATTTACAGTATATTAAATATTCATGATAAAATGAATTTAAAAAAAAGTTTTTTTTTTTTTATAACACCACTGGAGCACATTGATTAATTAATCATCGGCTATTGGATATCAAACATTTGGCCTAATGCAGCAAGGGATCTATTATATGCACCATCCCAGACAGGATAGCCTTTGATATACCAGTCGTAGTGCACTGGCTGGAACGAGAAATAGCCCAGTGGGCCCACCGATGGGAATTGATCCCAGATCGACTGTGCATCAAGCGAGCGCTTTACCACTGGGATATGTCCCGCCCCTGATAAAATGAATAAAGTAAATAGATTGTCAAAATGGACCTAAGATGTTCACAAGACATTGCTAATTTTAATAGACACAAAAACTAATGGAATTCAAATTTTAAATAAATTAAAAATAACTAAATTAATATTTGTTTCTTTTGTTTTATATATATATAATTTTGTATATATATATATTATCAGTTAAGCTGTCAGCTTTAAAGCTGTGATTTTAATTCTCCATCGTATAATATAATATTTTTAAAACTTTTACTATTAATGGATATTTACAACAGCTAACATATCTTGTCATTTTTAACAGCAGTCAAAAGAATACTACCTTTTATGCTATTTCTCCATTTTTGTATTAATTTTTTATTATATTATTTTAAAAACGTTTGGTGTATTTCCTAAAATTTAAACTGAAATATGTATAACACATGCAAATTTATAATGCAATCTTATAATTGTAGAGATAGCAAATGCTGACTATTGATCTTGGAAAAACTACTCTTTGCATAAACACTTAGAAAATTTACATGAAGTAGAAATCTTTTTGAAAAATGACTGGGTTTATCGATCAAAGGACAAAAGCAAACACTGGGTTCTGTTAAAAAATAAAAACCTGATAAAAAATGTGATTCCTGTTGAAAGACGAAACCTCAAAATAACTTGGCAATGTAGTCCAGACCCTTGTACATAATCATAATATAAACAAGATGAAAACCCAAATTCCCTGGCAGAGATGGATGAGATGGATGAGATGACAAACATTACCGCACTGGTTATTTTTTGCACATGTGTAATGGACTGCTGATTGGGCTGTGTGCTGGATAGCAGACGACATCTAAAGATAACAATGTACCACCAGTAAACCACACACTTGGACAGAACTGTGTCAATGTGCAAGATGCACCGTCAAATATTTACGCAATAAAAAAACAAATGTGCTGTGCTGATTGGTAATAATATATGTGTGACATGGTGATATTAGTTGATTTGTGCAAATCATATTGTCTATATTCGAAATAAATTAGTTTTATTTAGCAGAGATTGAATCTAATAATTTTAATTTTTTTTAAATGGAACTACAGTTTTCTCTAAAATTAAGGTTGCTAGATTTAAAAAAAAAAAGAGTTTCTAAATCACTTAAATGCCCCCAATTCCTTGCAGGTAGCTTAATTGTAATAAGGTGTCTTTTTTTTATATATGTATTGCCTGGATGTGTAGATAGACTGTTAGCTTAAATAATTACATCAATTCTATTGGAAAATGTTAACTTTTATCAGCAGTGGGAATTGATTTGATGTAGAGGTACCTAACATTATGTTACATAGACCTGATTATTTTCATTTTTTGCACCAATTGCATTCTATTTCTGCAGCGGCATGTGGTTATTACCTACTTAATTAATACAATTATCCCACGCAGTTGCAGCTAGCAGACTTCTTCATGATTATAACAGTGTGTTAGTGGGGGTAAATTGCACACAAATGACATATCATGTGTTGACGGCAGATAGTCATTAGTTGAACACACTCATTAAACTGAAACTATTATTGAATATATGTAATTGAATAGCAGTGTTTGAAGGAATGGGATATTTGTTTTCAGCACATTTTCAAACTACATGTACATTTGTAGGGTTATTTGGTGTTTAATGTATGGTTAGGGTTATTTGGTGTTTAATGTAGGGTTATTTGGCGTTTAATGTAGGGTTATTTGGGGTTTACTGCAGGGTTATTTGGTGTTTACTGCAGGGTTATTTGGCATTTAATGCAGGGTTATTTGGCGTTTAATGTAGGGTTATTTGGCGTTTAATGTAGGGTTATTTGGCGTTTACTGTAGGGTTATTTGGCGTTTACTGTAGGGTTATTTGGTGTTTACTGTAGGGTTATTTGGTGTTTACTGTAGGGTTATTTGGTGTTTAATGCAGGGTTATTTGGCGTTTAATGTAGGGTTATTTATTGTTTAATGTAGGGTTATTTGGTGTTTACTGTAGGGTTATTTGGTGTTTACTGTAGGGTTATTTATTGTTTAATGTAGGGTTATTTGGTGTTTACTGTAGGGTTATTTGGTGTTTACTGTAGGGTTATTTGGCGTTTACTGTAGGGTTATTTATTGTTTAATGTAGGGTTATTTGGTGTTTAATGTAGGGTTATTTCGACTCTTGGTCGAGACAGAAAGAAAACTTCAGACACATATGCAGGAATGTTAGGAAGGGATTTAAACAGTTGAAAGAGAAGTTTATAGGGGGCAGGGTCGAGTCATGTTCCCCCAGAAAATATATTGAAGAAATAGAAAATGTTCTTGAGCAGGGGGTTTTAACCCCCCTCCAAAAAAAAAGAAAAAAAGGGAAAAACAAAAGACTACATATACCAGAACTTGCTGCCACCAGTAGCAATTTCCCATAAACAGAACAATATACAGTGAAATTAACTCCTGTAAACTGGACACCCTCGGGACCAAGTAAAAAGTCTGCTTTTAAGAGGTATCTGTATAGATATTAAAAAAGGGACCATGAAAAATGTCCAGTTTTGAGGGAATTCCGGTTTACAGAGGGTCCGTTTTTGAGAGGTTTCACTGTAAATATATATGTACCAATCATGAAGCACCAGTTGGAAGGGAAAAACAGGAGTCCATAAAGGGCTTTCGATCCTGTGACCCATCTTTATAGGGGTTTTTGTGTTTTTTGTCTGTAAAACCCCAGAAATAGCACTTCAAAGTTGTCCAGCTCATGCGGGATTATGTCTGACTCCAAATCACTTTACCCTGAACCAAATATTTACCACATATAGCTTTTTACATGTAATCCATGTAAAAGACAACAATATATTTGTTCTTTTTGTGGTAAGGAAAAGGAAACTTACATTGTTCATTTGTTTTCTGGACTTCTGGGACTCTAAAGAGAACGTGACCTGTTTTGTGTTAATGAGGATACTAGTAGACTCTCAAAACATCATATATAAACAAAGAATACTAAATAAACTAAATATAGATGATTTGTTGAAGAAGTTAAAGGAGCAGACCACAGTTTGAGCCTGTGAAACTGGACACTAAGTTTAGTTGATCTACAAACCTGTAACACATTTGGATAAAGTTACAACAAAGTGAAACAAGAGTCCAAGGCTGAAACAGTGAAATATCCTTAAAAATAGACCAAAATTGTTACTTCTCAGATGCACATGTGGGTTTTTTTTAAATATGAAAAATGCATTTTGTGATATTAAAAACACAAGGATGACCAGAAACATTTCGGATGTACGGACATCAATAATTTAAACAATAAAATATAAATTATCAAAAATGGCTCTAATAGTGTTTAAAAACTAGGGTCTGTCACTTTGAGGTTAAGATACATAATAAATGTCTTTATGGGACCAAAATTTGTGCAGAATTACACCTTTGCACCTTTGCTAGGAACTTGAATATGCATGCTTGAGTTTATAGCTGTAAAAATTACCATTTAATAACATGGGGTATGTCATAACCCCATATAATATGATAAGTAACTTACAAAGGAAACTGTCTGTTGCAAAAGCTTGTGCTTCACATTATAGATGAATGTCATTCTCTCCAATTTGTTCAAACACAACATAATATGGCTTATTAAACATTAAAATAATTTTAGATGGATTTTGGTCTTGCAAAAATGCAAAATCTGGCTTGTAATTACCGTACAAACACTGTTCAAAGAATTTTGGATGGATTTCGGTCCCAGACATACCTTGCCGCCACCTATTTCAGCACAGCAGACTTGAATTTCTGTACCATCCAAACCTAAATTTTCATACATGTCTGCAATATAATCATCTAATCTCCAAACAAATGAATGTTCTAATGTAAGAGCAAATTTAACCATTTTAAATGTTAATACTTGTCACCTAATATTGCACAGATATGTATTTTGCTGAAATGTTTCTGTATTTTAATCACCATTACTGGTAGCTATCATGCAGTTGACAAATAACAATCAAGCAGTCAAAATTCAGTTACCATCTTTGATATTTAATTACCATTATTAACTATGATAAACATAAAAACTGCATTTTGGTATTTTTCTATTGCTTGATTTTTTAAATAGTATTTATTTATCTAAATGCAGAGTAAGCAAGAGCATAAAACAATTTATGTCGATTGATGGAAAGATATCGGCAGCATTTCATTTCCACATTTTTAGAATATTTATTAATGCACGTTTTATCTGCAAGTAAATAATGCTCGACAGTCTTGCTATATCAGGACTAGAGAACAGAATACAACAGAAATGTATGCTACAGTATAAACCCCTGTAAACCAGATACTGGACTTTTACTTGGTCCCATGGGTGTCCTGTTTATTGGGGTTTAAATGTATGAATGTGTGCATGCATTTGCACACACACTCACACATTCTCATGTACATATATTGACACTGCAGTTACCAGTACTACATGTTTTAGCATACAAAGAAAAATAAATCTCATTAGGTTAAGCCCTTCACTCACCTTGTTACAATGTTTGATTTTTATTCAGAAACACTTAAGAAAATACTTGAATGTTTCCGATAGCAACACATTCCTCTTTTCATTACTGACTACACGATCCATAAATTTCTTTGTCCACACACACAGACTGGTGAAATTCACAAATTATTATCATTGGGAATTTGTTTTGTCTGTGTGACTTTTCAGGAGAAATTGAGCAAATATTATTAGAATTATTTCCAGTGTTATGAGATGCAAATATAAATTAAATTGCAGAACTAACGGATTCTTTATGAAAGATCTGTGACTGCGGCTTCCTGTTAATGATGGTTTTTCTCTTCATTACAATTGGTCAGCTTGTGTATCTTTACACTTGATTTAGTTCGCTTTCTCACTGATTATTGATAGTGAAGCTACGCAGCTTTTAAGAACAATAATTTTCTGCCAGGTTGCACAGATTACAAATGAGGACAATAGGTGAGTTGATCGATGGAAATTCCTTCACTGACATGAAATCTGCATATAGTTCTACAATAATTGGGTCAATATGACCTATATTTCATCTGTAGGTACTGAGTATTATGCATACATGTATAGGTTATCCTAATGGGGCTACACAATAATAGGTAATGAAAATTTTACCTACATTTCATTTGTATTTACCTTGTACAAGTTATCCCAATGTGGCTGCATAATAATTATAAATTGAACGTGATACACAGAGCCACATTACACATTGTATAAAGGATGTAGCATGTTAGCATGAAAGGTTTGTGTTTAACAAAACCACTTGAGCACATTGATTTATTAATCATCAGTTATGGGATGTCAAACATTTGGTCATTTTGACATATAGTCTTAGAGAGGAAACCCGCTTCAATTTCCATTAGTAGCAAGGGTTCTCTTTTATGCATCGTCCCACAGCCTTTGATATACCAGCTGTGGTGCACTAGCTCAGATGAGATCTGTGTTTCATACTTTAAAGGAATGCTAAAGCAATGCTTTTGGACTGGTGTGCATATTCAACGATACATAATGCACGTTATTGTTTAATATCAACAAGTATAATCGTATAGTTAATTAATAAAACGGTTAAATGTGATGGCTATTATATATAATGGGCGCAGCCATTTTGTACCATCCCAGTGAATACACCCTCTGGCGAGCTGGTGGTTACGTAATACCTAACGTGTCACGTCAGGAATTAGTCTTCAAACCGAAGAAACAAGACATACCTGATTTTTGCGGATGCATCGCAATGTTTTGTAATAATATATATCCGAGTAACACAGCAACGTGTATATGTAGTTTATTTTTCAATACAAAATAAACCACCATTGTCAAAGTGTTGAAATAACTGTATTATATTTTGTATATAAATTAACCCACGTACTGAAATAATAGTTGAAGTGTTTTCTTGCTTAATTGGTCTTTTCTTTCCGTGGCCTGTAACTGTGGTTCTTGATTGGCAGGTGTATATTTAGACGGTCCCTAGACACTGTGTCTAGACACACTAAAAAGAAGTGCCTCTTTTATTAAGATCACAGTGTATTGTGTGATAACCTCAAATCGTAATGGACTTTACCAGCTTTATTACTGTAAGTAATTCTGTAAAACCCTTGATTAAGTAGACTTTCCCATCTAAAATCACAAAACTGACCAAATACATAGTCCCAGAGAAAAGAAAATTATCACTTGGGTATCGTGAGTGGTCATTTTTGCTTGAATGTATCCTACCAATAGGTCTAATAATATGCATTTTTTCTTTGGATTTTTTAAAAGAAAAATATGCTATAACTCCATTTCGTTATATTGATGCAAATTGAAATATATTTAGTTAAATAGTTTATTTTACTATCAAGTCATTTATGTTGTTTTACAAGTCAGGTTGATGAAAGTGAAGTGCCTTGTCGTAAATTAGAGCATTTGTTTACACTGTGCATAATAGAGAAGTTGGACCTGAGCTGACATCACTTTGCCCCAAGCTATACCACCGGACGTCACAAAAATGAAACAAAATGGCTGCCCTCAGTTAGCAGGAATAATCAAGTTTTTTTATTAATTCTAAAATTACGCGTTTTTCATTTGTTAAAGTGTCAGTATGTGTTGGTGGTCCGGGTATGCATCTTTCCAACACATAAGGCTCTTGTTGGAGGTCTACCTTTAACATTCAATTTTTATAATTCCAATTATACAACTATTGCATCAGTATGAAATGCTATCAAATAACAATCAAACTGTATCTTGAGGAAATTAATACATGAGAATTCCCATTGTATGGCTTTTTCCATCAGTAGCTGATTGAGAGAATTCACAGATTTTTACAACAAATAACAAATATCTGCATGTAATTCTACACTAACAGTTATTTTATTAATTTTAAACAATAATGAAAACTGCCAATACAATCTATACTGAGAGGCATAAATAACGCAATGGGTATTTCACTGATTTTCGTAAGAAATGTCATATCATCTACATATATGAAGCATGTGGACAAAATGACATATTGGTAATAACAGTAAGTGAAAGAAGATTTTGTTTAAATGAGAAATAAATGGAATAAAATGCATTTGAAGCAAAAACCATAACCAAAACCACAACATTGCATATCAAAATCTTTATGCACATGCTTTGCCTGCACTGGTCTCCCTATGAAGGAAGGAAGGACATTTTTTTATTTAACGACGCACTCAACATATTTTATTTATGGTTATATGGGTGTCGGACATATGGTTAAGGACCACACAGATATGGAACATTTCATGGGTTACTCTTTTTGATTAGCAGCAAGGGATCTTTTACATGCACTATCCCATAGATAGACTGGCTGGAGTGAGAAATAGCCCAATGGGCCTACTGACAGGGATCGATCCCAAATAGACCGTGCATCAAGTGAGCGCTTTACCACTAGGCTATGTATCGCCCGTAGGTCTCCCTGTGAAAGCAACCATTATTTTGATTGTCTGCCCTTTTTCAATATTCCATGATAAGTAATGCTAAAAACATTTTACTGCGAAAAAAATTTGGTTTTGGCGGTTTTTTCACATGCATTTTATTCGATTTTGTTTTCCCGAACAAGATCTTCTTTTTCTTACAGTTGTTACCAGTATCTCATTTGTTCGCATGCATAATACATATGATATGACATTTCATTAAAAAAATTAATTAAAATACCCATTGCATTATTTATGGCTCTCTGTATATTTATTTTTTAAGCATTGCCAAAAGTAGTGGTTATGAACGTCTGTTTTGCTAGTCACATGATATTATTTAGACCAATCCAAACATTTGTAACAATAGAATATTTACAGATTGGAATTATTATGTAATGAAAGCAAATAAAGTTGACCTTTATTTCATCAATATTTACCTTGTACAAATAATGCCAATGTGCCTGCAAAATAGTTGGCAATGAAAAATATATCAATCTGACATGTTTTATTTGTATTTACTGGATATTATACAAGTTATTCAAATTTGTAGCTGCACAATAATTGATATTGGTTATAAAAAAATAGATTTATTTACCCAGGTATTTACAGTGTATTACTGGGTATTATGCCTGTACGGCCTCGATGTCATGATTAAGCTATCAGACATAAGGCTGGCAGGTACTGTGTTCGCAGCCCGATACTGGCTCCCACCCAGAGCGAGTTTTTACAACTCGATGGATAGGTGTAAGACCTCAACACCCTCTTTTCTTTCACTAACCACTAACAACTAACTCATTGTCCTGGTGAGATTAGTGAGCTCTGTAGTCTAGTGGATAAGCTGCTGGACAGTGGTTCAAATCCCATCAAAGCTGGCTCGCACATTCATTCATCTTTCTCATCTAGCACCCTCTGCCTATCATTCTCATTATCTTAATATAAAAAAACTTTCCAATTTCTCCCATGATTTCAATCTTTTTCGACCCTTTCTGTCAGTTTCCTCCGACTCTTGTCTTCTGAGCTGTCCACACCATCACCTACATGTCTCAACTTCCTCCATGGGTGCAGTCTGTCTGTACTTCCCTGCACCCACCTGTTATCCTCATCCACTGCCACTAATAAAATTGGTCTGACCCACAGCACTAACTAACGAACGCGGGTGGTAGGGGTGTACAGTAGGTGGTTACAAGTGCCTCTTAACAATGCCAAAAGTAACTACTGAACACTCCCTGAAATTGTCAGACTAAGCCCACAGCTAAAAGCTGATGGGGAATGGCAGGTGTGTGGCACAGATAGCCACAAGAAATAAGCACCTGTCGTGATTGGAGAGATGAAGACTGGGATGTGGAAGGGACAGCGAAAGAAGTTGAAAGATAGGAATTACCAGAAATGAGATGGAATTCAAAGGAGAGAAAGGAAAGGGGGCAGTGGGATAAAAAAAAACCCCTCACTGTCCTGGACAGACAGCCCAGATAGCTGAGGTGTGTGCCCGGACAGCGTGTTTGAACCTTAATTGGATAAAAGCACGAAAAAGCATGAAATGTAAAAATGTACAAGTTATGCCATGTCTAGACTGCAACTCTAAACCCTAGAGCCAATCTCGGTACTCGACCACCAATATTAAAATTCTTCTTTGTTTTTAACCCACTTTCATGTCTGTATGTAGCAGCAGCAGATGTCTGTTCTGACACAATAGAAGTGTATTTTTGAAGCCTAATGGACACTGATTAAACAATGTTCTCTGATGTGTGTGTTACACAGACATTCTCTCTTCAGTAACATAAAACCTATACATTGTGCCAGTAGTAACTAGATGTTTGACCAATTTTATTATTATCTTGTCCTAATGGCTTATTAGCTTTGTCTGGTTGCCTGTTAACTGTCTACAATACACTGAAAAAAAAAAATTCTTGTCAATTTCAGTTGCAGAATTCGCACAGCAGATAGCAGCAACCTACGAACATGTCTCCAAAGAAATTCAGAGTATTACGACGACGTTCAGGAAGAAAAATTATGAACTGAAAAAAGAAAGGTATAATTAGAGCCATATTAGTAAGGGGTCTTTTAGTGTGAAACATCTGACAATGCAGCATTGAATTGAGGTTTTGATATAATTATAACACTAAAATGTCTGAATTATGTCCTGTCTACAACACTGATTGACTTTATTACATCACAATAACACCATTAAATGACTAAATTACATCACAACCACCACACTGAATGCCTCAATTATGTCACCATTAAACACTCACAAAGGTGGGATTTAGCTCAGTCAGTTGAGCGCTTGCCTGAGGTGCTTGCATCACAAGAAGAATCACCTCGATGGATCCATTGAACTGACTGGGGTTTTTCTCATTCCAACCAGTGCACCACAACTGGTCAAAGGCTGTGGTATGTGCTTTTTTGGCTGGGAAAGTGCATATAAAAGATCTGTTGCTAGTAATGGAAAAATGTAGTTTTTCACCTCTGATGACTATATTATCAGTATTATCAAATGTTTGACACCCCATAGCCGATGATTAACTAATCAATGTGCTCTAGTGGTTTCATTAAACAAAACAAACTTCTTTCTTTTTTTCAACAAGAACAACACTGAATTCTAATTCAACACATTTGTAAGAATGAATCTGATTGGATCACCACTAAAAATTTCAGGTGGTAAAATCAGCGATATACTGGTCGCAAATTTTCTGGCAGAAATACGTCATAGGTTAAGCAAAGAACAGGGTTGTTTTGTAATGATGTCATAAAGACAATTTCTGTAGCGATCATATTACGTACAGAAGTTGTTAAATACTGAGACGTTTTTATGTCAGAAATAAATACATTATTCTTTATTAGTCGTTATCTAATCACGAGAGCTGATTAAATATGTCAAATTACACATCTATGTTCGAGCCACTAACTGTCCGACCACCCATCATCTGTTAATGGGCTGCCTAATGATGTCACCAGCTGATGACGTTTATATGCTTATTCCTACTAAAAATGTGACAATTTCCTATTTAAAATCAACCAGCAAACAGTTTAATTAGAATAGGGATAACCCTACTGTGTTTTCCGATTTAATGTGTCGCCAATAAAACTAAATTTGTCACAGTAAAACCACCAATATACGTCAACAAATTGGAAAACACAGTAGGGTTATCCCCTAATTATGTCACATTTTATAACATTGAATAACTAAATTATCTCACTAGTACTACACCGCTGAATGCCTTTGTTACATCACAAGAACAACACTGAATACCTGAATTATGTCACTACTACAGCACCAAATACCTGAATGATGTAACAGCTGATTATTGTTTCAAGGCCCTTGCCTCCCTGGGTCTAGGCAGAACAGAACAGAACAGAACAATGTTTTAACATGTATTCACCAATTACAGTATATGCCCCCTTCACATACACAGATTTTTCTTACGAGTCCTTACGGATCGCACAAATTCACGGATCCTTACGATTTGGCCACTTTTACAACCGATTTAAGAGTTGTTACGAGTTATTACGAGTTATTTACGGTTTATTACGGATTATTACGGATTATTACGAGTTATTACGATGTATTTACGGCAAAATTCCACGATTTGTTACGAGTTGTCACGGATAACTACGAGCAACTTACGGGCATTTTACGAGCCTTTTACAGATTGTTACAAGTATATTACGGAATGTTACTATTCATCGAAGCTTTTACGTGTTAGTTACGACCTGTTTACGTGTTGTTACTAATAGTTACGATTTAGTTACGAGTATTTACGAGTCCTTACGATTTTTTGCCAAAAAATATATAAATCCTGCAAATCTCAATGTATCATCATTCGACAACTGACATCCAGAGAGACAACATGGCATATGTTTGATTTTGCAGCTTTTATACCTTTCCCCAAATCGTAAACAATACGTAAGAATACGTAAAGTATACGTATCTATTCGTAAAGTGCTCGTAATAACTCATAACAATCCGTAAAGCCATCGTAACACGACCCGAATGAAATCGTAAAGAACACGTAAGCACTCGTAATAATCCGTAAATAATCCGTAAATAAATTGTAAACTAACCGTAACAAATCGTACAAAAAAAATCATTTACGGATTCTTGCGAGCAGTTTACGGATGGTTACGTGTTGTTGCGAGCTGTTTACGATACTTACGGATTGTTACGAGTTATTTACGGAAAAATCTATCCGTGGACAATCGTAAGAAGATTTTTGACATGTCCAAAAAATTGATATCCTTAAGAGTGTCTGCGAGTTGTTGCGAGTTGTGACGAGTTATTTACGGATACCAGCGAGTTATTTACGGATGCTTGCGATTGACTACGAGTTGGCGATCCGTAAGGACTCGTAATAAAAATCCGTGTATGTGAAGAGGGTAATATGTTAGCTTTACATATTTGAAACACTGGCATTTAACAACATTTGCCATGATTAAATTTACCTGTAGAAAGCAGGAAATTACATTTTAGAACATTAAGCTTGGCTGTCTATCGTGAAATATTAATATACATGATATCGAAGTAAACAATGGTTCAGCTGTATTGTCTGGACACATAGCCCATTTAGGATAAAATTTGTTGTGAAAATTTTTACTGCGATAGATAATATTTTCTGGCATGAGTCCTTTTGTAGTTGGTCTTCCTGACACGAGTCTCAAGAAAATCAATCGTTGGAACAAACTTTTCTTGTTCACTTATACTTATAATTTTTGTATAATTATTATAAAATCCACTGCATTTTATTTTTGTACTGTAACATCACGACGCTGCTTACAGCTAGTGTAGAAGGAATGCATGCATGCAGTGTTACATATTATATGATGTCACATACTACCTTTGACAGGTAGCAATGGCCATCTTATCTCCTAAACGATGAGACCAATTAACCAATGGAAAGGGTGCATTACCATCTATAGGGGATGTGTGCTAGATGGGTTTTTTTTCTAGCATGGCTTTCTGGAACCTTTCTACTGGTTGACTGAACTAGAAATGTCTTTCTATTTGATATCTAGATTTCAGAATATGTATAAAATGTTTTATATTAGGTAAGATGTCTGTTACTTTACATTTATAGATAAAGAATTTTGCAAGTAATAGAAATAGAAAACAAAAATGTCATCAGTTTTAATATTATTTATATTATTGGTGTCAAGGTTAGGCCATTGGATGTATGGCTGGTAGGTACAGGGTTCGCAGCCCGGTACCGGCTCCCACCCAGAGCGAGTTTTAACGACTCAATAGCTACCTATGCCATCTTCTCTCTCGCTAACCACTAACCACTAAGAACTAACCCACTGTCCTGGACAGACAGCCCAGATAACTGAGGTGTGTGCCCAGGACAGTGTGCTTGAACCTTAATTGGATATAAGCACGAAAATAATTTGAAATGAAAATATTATTTTCTCAAAGTAGAATTAATTTGGCACTGAGAGATAAACAGTAAATAACCCAACTTAGTTTTCTTTTCCATGGGTTGAAACTAAGGTCACCTCTTCAACACTGAATGCCTAATGTTGTCACAACCACAGCACTGAACACCATGATTACATCCCAATTACATGTATACTGGGGGCATTTTCCCTAATGCACCTTTCTGTTTTTAAATCAAACTTGGAGACCTCTTTGATATCACTCTTTGATGTCAATCCACCACTATATACTTCTGTCTTTAATCACGATAGATGATGGCTACATAATAATGCGTCTCACATTAGTGGGTTCCCAGAACATAAAAATTATAATTACTATTTGTGAAAAATGTTTTGCATATATACATTGTGAATGGGGGCCCCCATTTTAGACCATGTTGCAACACTAACCCTAGGCCAATCTTAGTATCTGACGACCAATATTAATATTTCCTGAATTTTTTCTTTCTTCAAAATTCACTTTCATCTGTATTTAACCTATTTTAAATTAGAATTGCTATAAAGTTAACATTCTTCATATATTTTACTTTACTGGATGAACATTTGAAGTTTTTTATTTTCTAACAATATTACAATGTACTGTAGGCTGATGGACTAGTAGACATTGTGATGAACTGGTATATTCTAATTTATTTTGGTACAGTGGACTGTTGAGACTTAAGTTTTTGTATCTGTTTATAATTATCAAATTTCAAATTAGTTCTGTCAAACAGAAGACAACAATGTTTGTAAGAGTACCTAATGTAGCAGAAGGTTGATGACGTGTTTGCATTTTAGACTTTCTTCCTGTTGTAGGCCAACAGACACGACGAGTACAATTAGTATAGCATGGGAATCTTTACTGCAGGAAACAGAAATGGATGCTCAGGTAATGTGTTGTCCTTTAATTTATTCAACCATCCATCCATCTTTCCATTCATCAATTTCTGTTCATCCTTTTATCAATTTGTCTGTTCATCCATTCATCAATTTGTCTATCCATGCATCCATCCATCCATCCACCCATCCATCCGTCCGTCGCTCCTTCCAGCAATCCATCCATCCATCCGTCCAGCAATCCATCCATCCATCCATCTGTCCGTCCATCCATTCATCTCCCTGTCCATCTGTCCTTCCATCCATCTGTCAATACATTAATCCATCTGTCCATCCATCTATTAATCCACCCATCTATCTTTCCATCCATCTATCCATCCATCTGTCCATTCATCCATCCATCTGTCCATTCATCCATCCATCTGTCCATTCATCCATCCATCCATCCATCCATCCATTTGTCCATCCATCAATCCATCTGTCTGTCCATCCATTCATCTCCCTGACCATCCATCCATCTGTCCATCTGTTTATCCATCTGTCCATCCATGCATCTATTCATCTATCCATCTATCTATCCATGCATCCATCCATCTATCCATGCATGCATGCATCCGTCCGTCCATCCTTCTGTCCATCTGTCCGTCTGTCCGTCCATCCATCCGTCAGTCAGTCAGTCAGTCAGTCAGTCAGTCCGTCAGTCAGTCAGTCAGTCAGTCAGTCAGTCAGTCAGTCAGTCAGTCAGTCAGTCAGTCAGTCAGTCAGTCAGTCAGTCAGTCAGTCAGTCAGTCAGTCAGTCAGTCAGTCTGTCCGTCCGTCCGTCTGTTCATATGTTTTTCTGTTCATCTGTCCATCCATCATCTGTCAATCCATCATCCATCCATTCATCTATCTGTCCATCTGTTTGTCAATCTGTCCATCCATCCATATATATATATTAAAAACTGTTTTGTTTAATGACACCATTAAAGCATATTGATTTATTAATCACTGGCTATTGAATGTCAAACATTTGGTAACATTTGGATATATAGTCTTTGAAAGGAAACCCACTACATTTTTGACCGCCTGTCCTTTAAATTCACCCTGGTTGGGGACAGGTCTATCTGTAACAGTAATACTGTGGATAAAAAAAAATATATATAAAAAAAGAAGAAAAAAAAGAAGACATTTTTCCAATAGTAGCAAGGGATCTTTTATCTGCACCATCCCACAGACAGGATGAAACATACCACGGCCTTTGATTATAACCAGTCCTGGTGCACTGGCTGGAACAAGAAATAGTGGTATATCAAAGGCTATGGTATATGCATGCTTTCATGTCTGGTAAATGTGTATAATAAAAGATCCTTTGATGCTATTTGGAAGAAGTAACCTATGTGGTAGCAGCAGGTTTCCTCTCTTAGACCAAGTGTAGAACAAAACTTATGCTGTCACAGTTCAAAATGTGCTGAGGTGCCATTAAAGAAATTATCTTTTCTTTCACCTGAAAGCTCCATCAATTGAGAATTCTTTGTGAACATGAGTATTTAGCCTTTAATCCATTAACAAGTTGATATGACACTCTACAGTGGCATGAAACTAGTGGGATGGGATGGGAACTCTATTTACGTGCCCATATCCACAGAGGTTCAGGCACGCCCACAACGGATTTAGCCTCTGACTTTGCCAGTGACCAATTCCGGTGAAACTAGTGTAATGTACTGACCACTGTTTCACAACATACTCAGCCTGACAATGACACCCATGAGACCCTGAGTATGGCAACTTATTAAGTAACATGATGAACTGACCATGGTGGTGTAGTAGTTAAGCCACCAGACTTGAGACTGGTAGCTAATGGGTTCAAATCCCGATACCAGCTCCTATCCAAAGTGTTAGCAACTCTGTGAGGACATTTACAGACCACTGCACCAGCTTGTCTAATCACTAACTGCTAATAACTAATCATTGACTCAATGCCCTGTACAGACAGTTCAGTAACTGAAGTGTGCGGCCATAAGAAATAATAATAATGAACCATAATGTCCTAGAATGTTTGAATATTTCAATTTGAATGTTCAGAACCATCTGATTATGCCAGTATTTGGTTAAATTCAAGTTAAATTTGACTAACTTCAGTGAAAGTCTTTAAAACTGCCCATTCTTCCACTGATGGGTCAGCATGTGGCCTAGTGGTTTAATGCTTGCCTGATGCATGATTGATCTAGGATGATCCCCATCATTGGGCCAATTGGGCTATTTGTTAAATTCCAAACGTGCTCCCTGACCATTGTATGGTCTATCCTGTATGTGACATGGTGCATATAAACATTAATAAAAACAAGTAGCCCATGGAAATCTAAATAATTTGAATAAATCAATGAAATTCCCTTCCTTTCTGATGTTTCAGAAGTTTTAACACTTCAAAACTTGTTTATCTGAAAACCATGCTTTTGGACACCACCAATTCTGACTGTCAGCGCTCGGAGTTTGATCTGATCACTGCTCTGTTGAACTGCAATAAAAGCTGACATTCAGACTGCCTGCTAACATTACGCACACTTGCATAATTAATCTCGTACTTGCTGTCGAGACAGCACTTTCATCCGAGGAGGAAGGTGTTAACGTGTGAAAGTGGGAAGTTTGACAATGATTTAATCAAGTAATTGGTCTTCCACTGGATGATGTACGCAAGTAATCTCCTCATCTTCTTTCATGTATTATACATGATACCGTTTCAAGACAGAAAGGTCAGCGGCAGATTCTATGGTATCATTCTTGTTATGTCCCTTTGTATCTACCTTCAGTTTAGCTATACTGTGATTAATTGGAGGGTGAAACTAGGATTTTGAGAAAGGGGTTTAGCATATATGTGTTCCTAATATCTTACTGAGTGTGCGTGTATGTGTGTGTGTATGTGTGTGTGTGTGTGTGTGTGTGTGTGTGTTTCCAATGGAAAAAAAAAAGCAAAAAATTTAAGGTGCATTTTTTACTTGGCATTTAAAGGGTTTAAACCTCCTATCCACTCATGGATCCACCACTAAAATCAACATAATACCATTGAATGAATGAATAGATGAATGAATAGATGAATGAGTGAATGAATGAATGAATGAATGAATAAATGAGTGAGTGAGTGAATGACCTCACTATTTATGGGTAGTGAGTGAATGAATGAATGAATGAATGACCTCACTATTTATGGGTAGCCATATCAATATTGCTCTTCATCACTCCCCTAAGATTAGTTGAAGGATGATAAGTTTTAGCTCCCCTTAATATGTGAATTAAAAGAAAAAGTATTACAAAAGGATTAGATATCAATGCTCAGTTTGGCAATAAATTAAATGTTTCCCCATATTCTAAGTTAGGAGAGCAAGTAATCATTGCCGTCATTAAAAAAAAAAATTCTGTGTCATATTTATGTAAATGACAAAATATGTATTCTTTAATTTATCTTCTGTACAGAAATTGGGAAATGTTTACAATGACCTGCATGAAAATTGAAAATAAATATTAAAAAAACAACTTGATTTTCAAAAATCATGTGTCACCAGTTTAGTCTTGAGAAACTTTTTCTAAATTAGAACAATCATAATATTGCAAAATAGAAAAAAAAAGAAAAAAAAAAGCTATTTATGTACTTATTGATTTATTTTATACAGACTCAGTCTTACAAAACATTTTCCTTTTACTGCTATTGTATTATCTTAACATTTAATGGATCTTAAACTGTATGTTATAATATATATGTTATACATATAGTAATTTTCATTTGAACATCCTTTATGTTGCCAGTTTACTTATTGTTATGCTAGGATCAGACTGTCAACTGTCACAATGAACTTGGCCAACTCGACGGTTGCATTATAATTTCCCCCACTTTCATCTTAAGATGAGTGTGCTCAGATTAACAACTAATTATTTGTAGAAGTTGTATATGATGAGATTAGAGTTGTAAGATAAGACAAGACAAGAATTTTTTCTCATAAACTGCACTGAGTGCAGTATGGAGAAAATATAAACAAAATAAGTTACAAAGTGTTTTCTGTAAGAACACTCAGACTAGCAACAGATGGGTGAGTTGGTCAACTCCATCCTGACCAATGGTAGTCTGACTCTAGCATAATTCTATTTGTATATGTAGTAATGTTTTGATTTACTTTTTATTTTGGTTCACCTGGATGTGGCCAGTCTACTTATTGTTATTCTATATGTACATGTAGAAATGTTTTATGTTTTTATAATTTAAGCTCCCTGGATGTGGCCAGTCTACTTATTGTTATTCTATATGTACATGTAGAAATGTTTTATGTTTTTATAATTTAAGCTCCCTGGATGTGGCCAGTCTACTTATTGTTATTCTATATGTACATGTAGAAATGTTTTATGTTTTTATAATTTAAGCTCCCTGGATGTGGCCAGTCTACTTATTGTTATTCTATATGTACATGTAGAAATGTTTTATGTTTTTATAATTTAAGTTCCCTGGATGTGGCCAGTCTACTTACTGTTATTCTATATGTACATGTAGAAATGTTTTATGTTTTTATAATTTAAGCTCCCTGGATGTGGCCAGTCTACTTACTGTTATTCTATATGTACATGTAGAAATGTTTTATGTTTTTATAATTTAAGCTCCCTGGATGTGGCCAGTCTACTTACTGTTATTCTATATGTACATGTAGAAATGTTTTATGTTTTTATAATTTAAGCTCCCTGGATGTGGCCAGTCTACTTACTGTTATTCTATATGTACATGTAGAAATGTTTTATGTTTTTATAATTTAAGCTCCCTGGATGTGGCCAGTCTACTTACTGTTATTCTATATGTACATGTAGAAATGTTTTGTGTTTTTATAATTTAAGCTCCCTGGATGTGGCCAGTCTACTTATTGTTATTCTATATGTACATGTAGAAATGTTTTGTGTTTTTATAATTTAAGCTCCCTGGATGTGGCCAGTCTACTTATTGTTAGTGTACAGTGAAACCTGTCTAAACCAGATCATACCAGGCACCTAATATTGATCCAATTTAGATAGGATTCTGTGTTTGGTTAGAAACTTGGTTGGTTTTGACAGAATTCTGGTTTGTTCAGGGTCCGGATTAGACAGTTTTGACTGTACATGTGTATGTAATAATTTTTTTATTAATTCTTTAATTTAGTCTCACCTGGATGTAGCCAGTCTGCCTATTGTTATTCTATATGTATATGTAGTACAGGTAATGTTTAGATTTTTTAAACATGTAGGCTCACATGGACATGACTGGTCTACTTACCGTTAGTCTTTCTTGTTCCAGCCAGTGCACCACAACTGGTCTACTTACCGTTAGTCTTTCTTGTTCCAGCCAGTGCACCACAACTGGTCTACTTACCGTTAGTCTTTCTTGTTCCAGCCAGTGCACCACAACTGGTCTACTTACCGTTAGTCTTTCTTGTTCCAGCCAGTGCACCACAACTGGTCTACTTACCGTTAGTCTTTCTTGTTCCAGCCAGTGCACCACAACTGGTCTACTTACCGTTAGTCTTTCTTGTTCCAGCCAGTGCACCACAACTGGTCTACTTACCGTTAGTCTTTCTTGTTCCAGCCAGTGCACCACAACTGGTCTACTTACCGTTAGTCTTTCTTGTTCCAGCCAGTGCACCACAACTGGTCTACTTACCGTTAGTCTTTCTTGTTCCAGCCAGTGCACCACAACTGGTCTACTTACCGTTAGTCTTTCTCTTGTTCCAGCCAGTGCACCACAACTGGTCTACTTACCGTTAGTCTTTCTTGTTCCAGCCAGTGCACCACAACTGGTCTACTTACCGTTAGTCTTTCTTGTTCCAGCCAGTGCACCACAACTGGTCTACTTACCGTTAGTCTTTCTTGTTCCAGCCAGTGCACCACAACTGGTCTACTTACCGTTAGTCTTTCTTGTTCCAGCCAGTGCACCACAACTGGTCTACTTACCGTTAGTCTTTCTTGTTCCAGCCAGTGCACCACAACTGGTCTACTAGTCGTTAGTTTCTTGTTCCAGCCAGTGCACCATAACTGGTCTACTTACCGTTAGTCTTTCTTGTTCCAGCCAGTGCACCACAACTGGTCTACTTACCGTTAGTCTTTCTTGTTCCAGCCAGTGCACCACGACTGGTCTACTTACCGTTAGTCTTTCTTGTTCCAGCCAGTGCACCACGACTGGTCTACTTACCGTTAGTCTTTCTTGTTCCAGCCAGTGCACCACAACTGGTCTACTTACCGTTAGTCTTTCTTGTTCCAGCCAGTGCACCACAACTGGTCTACTTACCGTTAGTCTTTCTTGTTCCAGCCAGTGCACCACAACTGGTCTACTTACCGTTAGTCTTTCTTGTTCCAGCCAGTGCACCACAACTGGTCTACTTACCGTTAGTCTTTCTTGTTCCAGCCAGTGCACCACGACTGGTCTACTTACCGTTAGTCTTTCTTGTTCCAGCCAGTGCACCACAACTGGTCTACTTACCGTTAGTCTTTCTTGTTCCAGCCAGTGCACCACAACTGGTCTACTTACCGTTAGTCTTTCTTGTTCCAGCCAGTGCACCACAACTGGTCTACTTACCGTTAGTCTTTCTTGTTCCAGCCAGTGCACCACAACTGGTCTACTTACCGTTAGTCTTTCTTGTTCCAGCCAGTGCACCACAACTGGTCTACTTACCGTTAGTCTTTCTTGTTCCAGCCAGTGCACCACGACTGGTCTACTTACCGTTAGTCTTTCTTGTTCCAGCCAGTGCACCACAACTGGTCTACTTACCGTTAGTAGTCTTTCTTGTTCCAGCCAGTGCACCACGACTGGTCTACTTACCGTTAGTCTTTCTTGTTCCAGCCAGTGCACCACGACTGGTCTACTTACCGTTAGTCTTTCTTGTTCCAGCCAGTGCACCACAACTGGTCTACTTACCGTTAGTCTTTCTTGTTCCAGCCAGTGCACCACGACTGGTCTACTTACCGTTAGTCTTTCTTGTTCCAGCCAGTGCACCACGACTGGTCTACTTACCGTTAGTCTTTCTTGTTCCAGCCAGTGCACCACAACTGGTCTACTTACCGTTAGTCTTTCTTTCTTGTTCCAGCCAGTGCACCAGACTGGTCTACTTACCGTTAGTCTTTCTTGTTCCAGCCAGTGCACCCACAACTGGTCTACTTACCGTTAGTCTTTCTTGTTCCAGCCAGTGCACCACAACTGGTCTACTTACCGTTAGTCTTTCTTGTTCCAGCCAGTGCACCACGACTGGTCTACTTACCGTTAGTCTTTCTTGTTCCAGCCAGTGCACCACGACTGGTCTACTTACCGTTAGTCTTTCTTGTTCCAGCCAGTGCACCACAACTGGTCTACTTACCGTTAGTCTTTCTTGTTCCAGCCAGTGTTCCAGCCAGTGCACCACAACTGGTCTACTTACCGTTAGTCTTTCTTGTTCCAGCCAGTGCACCACAACTGGTCTACTTACCGTTAGTCTTTCTTGTTCCAGCCAGTGCACCACAACTGGTCTACTTACCGTTAGTCTTTCTTGTTCCAGCCAGTGCACCACAACTGGTCTACTTACCGTTAGTCTTTCTTGTTCCAGCCAGTGCACCACAACTGGTCTACTTACCGTTAGTCTTTCTTGTTCCAGCCAGTGCACCACAACTGGTCTACTTACCGTTAGTCTTTCTTGTTCCAGCCAGTGCACCACGACTGGTCTACTTACCGTTAGTCTTTCTTGTTCCAGCCAGTGCACCACGACTGGTCTACTTACCGTTAGTCTTTCTTGTTCCAGCCAGTGCACCATAACTGGTCTACTTACCGTTAGTCTTTCTTGTTCCAGCCAGTGCACCACACTGGTCTACTTACCGTTAGTCTTTCTTGTTCCAGCCAGTGCACCACGACTGGTCTACTTACCGTTAGTCTTTCTTGTTCCAGCCAGTGCACCACAACTGGTCTACTTACCGTTAGTCTTTCTTGTTCCAGCCAGTGCACCACAACTGGTCTACTTACCGTTAGTCTTTCTTGTTCCAGCCAGTGCACCACAACTGGTCTACTTACCGTTAGTCTTTCTTGTTCCAGCCAGTGCACCATGACTGGTCTACTTACCGTTAGTCTTTCTTGTTCCAGCCAGTGCACCACGACTGGTCTACTTACCGTTAGTCTTTCTTGTTCCAGCCAGTGCACCACAACTGGACAAAGGCCGTGTTATGTGCTTTCCTGTCTGTGGGAAAGTGCATATAAAAGATCACATGCTGCATTAGGAAAAATGTAGCAGGTTTCCCCTGATGACTATGAGTCAGAATTACCATGTGTTTGACATCCAATAGCCGTTGATTAAGTAATCAATGTGCTCCAGTGGCGTCATTAAACAAAACAAACTTTTACTGTCATTCTATATGGTATACATGTATATGTAGTAATGTTTTGATTTTTGTTTCAATTTAGGCTCATCTGGATGTATCTAGTCTAATTAAAAATGTCTACAGACCATATGTTTGACATCCAGTAGCCAGTGATTGATTAATCAATGTGCTCCAGTGGTGTCATTAAACAAAACAAACTTTAACTGTTATTTTATACGGTATACATTTATATGTTGTAATGTTTTTATTTTTTAAACATTTAGTCTCACCTGGATGTGACTATAGTCTGCTTACTGTTATTCTATATGGTATACATGTATATCTAGTAATGTTTTGATTTTTGTTTTAATTTAGGCTCACCTGGATGTTGCCAGTCTCCTCATTAAAAATGTCTACAGACCTCTCAGTGATGTTGCATCTTATAAACGAAGTCAGGGTCAGAAGCTCTGTACATTCAGAGAAAATTTTGAAAATCTTTTGGAAGACTCAGAGAAACATTTGTCTACAGTAAGTATGTAGTCTCTTTCAGGGGTGTACCTAGTGGGCAGAGATAAGGATGTCAGTTCCCCCCTAAAAGACAAATATGTAGTCTCTTTCAGGGGTGTACCTAGTGGGCACAGATGAGGATGTCAGTTCCCCACTAAAAGACAAATATGTAGTCTCTTTCAGGGGTGTACCTAGTGGGCAGAGATATGGGTGTCAGTTCCCCACTAAAAGACAAATATGTAGTCTCTTTCAGGAGTGTACCTAGTGAGCAGAGATAAGGGTGTCAGTTCCCCACTATACCCCACCAACCCCCGAAGTGATACATATATTTTCTCAGATGTGTGTTGTGTTTTGTTGTGCAGACTGAAGCGACGTACTACAGCTGTTATGAGATGTACAAGGATGCGGAGGATGAGGAGAAGAGAGACAACGCCAAGTCAGACTTGTACAATGCTCACAACAGTTACGTGCTGCAGCTTAGGGCTTCCAACAGGATCGCAGACGAATTCCACAAAGTTATACCACAAGTGCTAGAGGCATGTATTGTTCAAGTGTTTCACAAATGAATGACATGTAGGAAGTAGAAACTGAATACTACATTCATATCTGTTAGATACCATTTATTTTACAACTTACTTAAAAAAGTATCCAATTTTCTTTGCTAGAGGCATGTATTAGGTATCAAGCCTACTGTTTTTGGCACATAGTTTGCCTTTTGAGCTATCTGTCCAGGACAATTGTTGATAGTTAAAGATTGGGTTATAGAGGTTTAAAGTATTCTTGTTTTATGTAAAATTAATTTGTGGCAAAATATTTTTAGTGCATTTTTTTTTTTTTTTTTTTTGACTATTTCAGGAGTTAGAAGAAATCTACATCGACACAAGTAATACAATAAATGTTGCTATAGAAACTCATGCTCTACTTCTGTTAACAAAGGTAAGAATGCTTAAAATACAAGAGAAACATCATCACAAAATGTTAAGGACAAGACTATGGGCCGAATTTACGAAAGGTATTTATCCCTTAACCGCGTGTAACTATCTAAAACAGAAGTGTGTATTTTAGTAACCAAATTACGAAGCATGTTTATGTTACGCACCTATAATCAAGATCACTAAGTTATACGCCTGCATTTAAAATGCATTGAAATACTTAAACGCACGAAAGGGGTTGTTTAAGTCCAAGTAATCGACACTTTTCATCAACAAAACGAACTGAACAGTGCTGATGGATGTATTACGAGTGCTCGAAATTGCTCAGGAAGATGTCAAAGAGCATAGGAATTATGTCTAAAGACGAGCACATGAAAGTATAAGACAGGGGTAAGAGGAGGCGGTGTGTGTGTGTGTGTGGAGGGTGACCCCCCCCCCCCAGTGCTGAAGCAAATCTTTAAATTTGGGCAAACATTATAGAGATATTCGAGGAAAGTGTGGTAAACTTAGGCGTGTTTACCATCTATTTACATGAATCTACCCACAAAACTAGTTGCAAGAATGCGTAATGATTCACTTGCAACCCTATATAGCCGTTCGGCAGCATAGACGTATGGGCTCCCATTTTTATAGAGGGCAGGCTGCTTTTGCCCGAATTAAACAAAAATAACCAAATCTGGATAAAAAAAATTTAAATTATTATTATTAGCATTACAACTATATAGGGTTGAAAACTACCACAACGCATTTTTACATGGATTACAACTAATTTTGAGGGTGGAATGATTAAAATACAAGGTAAAAAGGTCTCAGGTTAGCACATGTTGCCCGAATATCTGTCATTTTTGCCCGAATTTGAGGTTTTGCTCCAACACTAGGGGGCAGTTATCCCCCTGCCCACTGTCCCATACACTTATTTTTGGCAGTAACACAAATATTAAGCAAATGTTGTTGTCCAGATTCGAGTACTTTCGTTTAAATCAGCCAAAAATCAGCCTCCCCCCCCCCCCCCCCCCCCCCCGCCACACACACACAAATGGGAGCCTGTACGCCTATGGACGAGCATTGCGGAAATTTTAAGACAGGTATAATCCATTGAAAGAAATTTAAGGACGTCAAGTTTGTTAAACGATATTAAATTATAGGCGAGCAATGGTTAAAACTATTTAAGCAGTTGCAGTGATGACTTTATTCCACACAAATCTGTTACTATTAGACGAAACAATGCTCCTTAGATAATTGGTAATATTACGACTTTAATAGACGTCATACAAATTCAAAAAAAGAAAGAAATACACAATTAGATTAGGAGTTGCAAAGTTATTTCAAGTATCCGTAAAGCTAAACGTGATTATAATATGAAACTAGATATAACAATTGAATAATGAACACGGAAGTAAAACCTAACGACAGGTTCTTAACCGATATATAAAACAAAACGACAATTCCAAATCAGCATTCCCACCTATTGAAAACAATGGCGTTCTTTAAGAGGGTGATGACAATATTGCAAACATAATGAATAACTATTTTGTAAACCAAGCTACAGTCGATAGACCAGATCAAGATGTACCAATGCACAGGAAAGGAGGCTGAAGATACCTTAGTATCTGTAAGTGTAAGAAAAGCCAGCGGTCCTGATCTAATAAATAATAAAATTATTAATAAAATTGGAATATATTTAGTCAAACCGTTGATGAAATTATTATTTAATTTGTCTCTGTTTTATTCTACATATCCCACTATTTGGAAACAGTCGCTGAGTATGAAGATATTCGCCCAATAATGTTTTTGTTTTACTATATAGCAGTTTTGATATTAAAACAGTGTTATTGAACCTAAAGATAGTACCATTTGTACTCAATTTAATAATGTTATCGGAGAGATTTACTTTATAAATTATGCATTTTCCGCTATGCTGTTACAATATCAGTGTGGTGCACCATTTGCATGTTTCACTTCAAAATTCTAATTATGTATAATATATATATATATATATATATATATATATATATATATATATATATATATATATATATATATATATATATATATATATTTATATCTGTGTGTGTGTACGTGCATGCGTATGTATGTGTGTAAAAGAGTAATTGCAAATTTAATATTGAAAAAAAATACATTTCAGCAAATGTCATTACCATTATTAACACACCCAAAATGTGACAGTACTGACGTGTGATGACAATGATATTTTATTGAATTTTACATAATAAAAAACTGTTTTGAAAGACTTGACCTGAAAAAGTCTGCAAATATATTATCGCCGATAAACTATTTTAGCAAAATATCTCAAAATTAGTTTGCAAATGCATTTATTTCTTTACAAATAGCGTTTGGTAATGACAGACGATAAACATACTCATGACAATTAGGTTGCCCAACTGACAAAACATTTTATTTTAGAAAAAATACCCTCATACTTAAACATTGTCTTTCAGTGTTGCCAACATGTTATCGTGCTGAATAGTAATTTTTTACTGAGAGTGTATCTTTCTTAAATGATTACAATATTTAGAGAGGTTGTAACGGTAATGACAATTATATTTGAGACATTAAAAAAAAAAAAATTTTGGTCAAATATAAAGACACAAAATAATTATCTCCAATAACAAATACATTGCTTTTTAAATTTGCATTACTTCAAAATTATGTAATTAACATAAAATCATTACTTTAAAAAAAGAAAAAAAATTATTAAAATTTTAAGTGACATTGAAATTTATTAACCTTGAATTCGAACACATAGAAACAGTTTAACTATGTTTTGGATGTTTAAAGAGTCTTATTAAGATAGTTAATATAAACAATGATACAACAACAAAAAATGTTTTAATTATTTAATTATTTAATTTTTTTATCATTTTATACCAATGAAAACTTGTGGATGGCATTTGTGCCTCCAATTATAGAATGACCCGTACAAGTTACATGCGGATAGCAAACTACACGTCTTCTTAGTTTCATAATATACGATAAACGCAGGTGTTTAGCCACATGTGTACAAGTGTGATTTTAGCCGTGAATAAGACTTACACGCATCTAAGATAAACGAGCGATGATCACCTTTCGTAAATTCGGCCCTATATGTTTTGTCTCTATCTGTCTATCTGTCAGTTAGGGTATCCACGAGTACTTGTGTACTCAGACACGGGTCGAGTCTAGCAAGACTTGAGTCCTGTGAATGGACTTGAGTACCCGTACAGTGTGGAATACAATGAGTAACTATAATACAATGGACAATGTAGGACAATAATTTCAGTAGTAAATAATCAACGATATAAGTTACTCAATAATTATATGATCATGCGCTTGTTTCTCTTTTTAAACTGGCCGTCCGTCCATCACAACACTTCTAATACAATATAGTGCAATTCAATGGCATGATTTGGAATCCATGTTCAGCGCTGGAATTAAGATGCATAATGCTATTTGACTTTATTCCTTAATCTCATCATCATCTAGTGTAAGTGTCGGGTACTCGGGTCCGGGTCGAGTTTGACCTTCGAGTCCACGAATCCAATATTTTGGACTCGTGGAGGCCCTACTGTCAGTCTTTCAGTCTGTCCATCTGTCCCACATATAGTTTTCCAGACTTTTTTTCCCACAAGATATTGAGCTGAAATTTTGTGCATAGCTTTATTATGTAATGGTACAGACTAAGTTTGACTTTCATGGGCATTTTTTAATTTTTGTAAGTCATAACTCTAGATTCTTGAACTTAAGACAAATAAAAACATTTTGAGCATGTATTGCTTTTCTATCAGAATGCTTGAAAAAACCCAGATTATGATAAACATTCTTATAATTTATTCAGAGTTTGTTTATTGATGCATATTTTATTATGTCGCTTCCTTGTGGGATGTTTTTACTTACTGCGATGGTAGGGTGCTGTATTCGGTATATATGTTTTTACTTACTGCGATGGTAGGGTGCTGTATTCGGTATGTATGTTTTTACTTACTGCGATGGTAGGGTGCTGTATTCGGTATGTATGTTTTTACTTACTGCGATGGTAGGGTGCTGTATTCGGTATGTATGTTTTTACTTACTGCGATGGTAGGGTGCTGTATTCGGTATGTATGTTTTTACTTACTGCGATGGTAGGGTGCTGTATTCGGTATATATGTTTTGTCACAGGCACTCACTGGTTATCTGACTGGTTTCCAGTCCTGTGTTATTCATTTAACATAAAGCACCAAAACCAGTCTAGAGAGCATTTCATTAAACCACTGAGTGATAACATCAGTTGAAGTTTAAGTTTATTTTGTTTGACGACACCACTAGAGCTCATTGATTTATTAATCATCAGCTATTGGATGCCAAACATTTGGTAATACTGACATATATTCTTAGACAGGAAACCCGCTACATTTTTTCCATTAGTAGTAAGGGATCTTTTTTATGCACCATCTCACAGACAGGATAGCACATAGTAAGGCCTTTGATATACCAGTTGTGGTGCACTAGCTAGAACAAGAAATAGCCCAATACCTCCAGCCCTATCATCAATTGAATGCAAAGTTAATTCAATGACTAGTAATATACTTTTCAAATATACTTTTTCATTTTATGCTTTTTCGTAATGGTACTGACCCTAGTTACCAACATACATGCTTTTTCTATTTCATATTAATTTCCATTGGAGCTAAGACAAACTCCAGGATGACCAAAGAACTAATTAGATTTTCCAAAAATGATAATCTATAGTCCTTCCCAGCCTCCATTAACAATGGGGGTGAGACGTAGCCCAGTGGTAAAGCGTTCGCTTGATGCGCAGTCAGTTTGGGATTCATCCCTGTCAGTGGGTCCATTGGGTTATTTCTCACTCCAGCCAGTGCACCATGACTGGTACATCAAAGGTCGTGGTATGTGTTATCCTGTCTATGGGATGGTGCACATAAAAGATCCTTGCTGCTAATCAAAAAGAGTAGCCCATGAATTGGCGACAGCGGGTTTCCTCTCTCAATATCTGTGTGATCCTTAATCATATGCCTGATGCCATATGACTGTAAATTAAATGTGTTGAGTGTGTCGTTAAATAAACCATTTCCTTCCATTAAAAAAAACCAATTGTAAATAATTTCAATTTCATTTCATGTAAGAAGAAATTAAGTAAAAGCGTTTTGGATAAAAAAACAACAAACCCCCCCCCCCCAAAACCCTCACTATTTTTGTGTGCAAGTTAGAAAACAGTTGGCTCAGAAATAAGTAACTTGTGGGAAATACCATAGTAATAAACTGTGTGTAATGTAATGACAAAAAAGATGTAATAGACAAAAATGTTTTGCACTTTGTAATAACTAATGACACAGACCCTAGTTTCAACCCGTAAAAAATTGACATATTTGGAGAGAGTGAAGCAAGAGTCTGTGAAGTTGAAATTGTGAAATACCGTTAAAAATAGACTAAAACTCGACTCCATAATTGTTACTTCTCAGAAGCAGGTGCGTTTTTAAAAATATAAAAAATTAATTTTGTGGTATTAAAAACACCAGAATGACCAGAAAAACTTTGGTTGTACGGAAATAGATAATCTAAACAATAAAATATAAGTAAAGTTTGATTTCAATGATAATAAATGTCTCTAATAGTGAAAAATATGCCTTAGTGTTTAAAAACTAGGGTATGTGCCAATTATGCAGTTTTCCAACATAACAGTAATGTATGTTAAAGATTTTCAGTTATATTTCCAGGCGAATGAACAGCACAGGAAATTTGATGATCTGCTACACATCTGTCGTCAGGTGAATCCGCAGATGGACGTGTCTCAGTTTGTGAAGTCTGTGTCCTCAGATCTGTCTGGTCCACACATACCTTCCCACCACTTCCACCCAGCAGACGATGTGGAGGATGTCTCCACCACTGAGGTGGGTATTCAGTAACACTGAGGTGTGTATTCTGTAACACCGAGGTGGGTATTCAGTAACACTGAGGTGTGTATTCTGTAACACTGAGGTGGGTATTCTGTAACACCGATGTGTGTATTCTGTAACACCGAGGTGGGTATTCTGTAACACCGAGGTGGGTATTCAGTAACACCGAGGTGGGTATTCAGTAACACCGAGGTGTGTATTCTGTACCACTGAGGTGGGTATTCTTAAACACTGAGGTGGGTATAACACCGAGGTGGGTATTCTGTAACACCGAGGTGTGTATTCTGTAACACCGAGGTGGGTATTCTGTAACACAGAGGTGTGTATTCTGTACCACTGAGGTGGGTATTCTGTAACACAGAGGTGTGTATTCTGTAACACTGAGGTGGGTATAACACCGAGGTGTGTATTCTGTAGCACTGAGGTGGGTATTCTGTAATACCGAGGTGTGTATTCTGTAACACTGAGGTGGGTATTCTGTAACACCGAGGTGTGTATTCTGTAGCACTGAGGTGGGTATTCTGTAATACCGAGGTGTGTATTCTGTAACACAGAGGTGTGTATTCTGTAACACTGAGGTGGGTATTCTGTAACACTGAGGTGGGTATTCTGTAATACCGAGGTGGGTATTCTGTAACACAGAGGTGGGTATTCTGTAACACTGAGGTGTGTATTCTGTAACACTGAGGTGGGTATTCTGTAACACAGAGGTGTGTATTCTGTAACACTGAGGTGGGTATTCTGTAACACAGAGGTGTGTATTCTGTAACACTGAGGTGGGTATTCTGTAATACCGAGGTGGGTATTCTGTAACACTGAGGTGGGTATTCTGTAACACTGAGGTGGGTATTCTGTAACACTGAGGTGGGTATAACACCGAGGTGGGTATTCTGTAACACTGAGGTGGGTATTCTGTAACACTGAGGTGGGTATTCTGTAACACTGAGGTGGGTATTCTGTAACACTGAGGTGGGTATAACACCGAGGTGGGTATTCTGTAACACTGAGGTGGGTATTCTGTAACACTGAGGTGGGTATTCTGTAACACTGAGGTGGGTATTCTGTAACACCGAGGTGGGTATTCTGTAACACCGAGGTGGGTATTCTGTAACACTGAGGTGGGTATTCTGTAACACTGAGGTGGGTATTCAGTAACACTGAGGTGGGTATTCTGTAACACTGAGGTGGGTATTCTGTAACACTGAGGTGGGTATTCAGTAACACTGAGGTGGGTATTCAGTAACACTGAGGTGGGTATTCTGTAACACTGAGGTGGGTATTCTGTAACACTGAGGTGGGTATAACACCGAGGTGGGTATTCTGTAACACCGAGGTGGGTATTCTGTAACACTGAGGTGGGTATTCTGTAACACTGAGGTGGGTATAACACCGAGGTGGGTATTCTGTAACACTGAGGTGGGTATTCTGTAACACTGAGGTGGGTATTCTGTAACACTGAGGTGGGTATTCTGTAACACTGAGGTGGGTATTCTGTAACACTGAGGTGGGTATAACACCGAGGTGTGTATTCTGTAACACTGAGGTGGTATTCTGTAACACTGAGGTGGGTATTCAGTAACACCGAGGTGGGTATTTCGTTTGTATCTATTTCAAGAATATTACTGATGATGAGAACCTGTAGGAAAATAAAAAAAATTGCACATATTGTTTAGAAATGCCCTTTTGTTTTGCTCTTAATTGGTGGGGTTTTTTTTAGGGGATGTTGTATATACTTAATTAGTAAATAATATTTGACACAATACTGTTTTATTTTCAGGTTACAATGAAAAACCAGCTGATAGTTGACAAATACACTGAGAACTGTATACGATCGCAGCTTGTAGAACTACAAAAAGAAGCAATGCAACTCACGGTGTACATCAAACAGAAACAGGATGCCACAAATACACTCATCAATGTATGCCAAAGGTGAGTTATCTCTCTTGTTTATGATAGCATTTGTTGACAGATACACCGGCCTCGGTGGCGTCGTAGTTAAGACATCGGACATAAGGCTGGTAGGTACAGGGTTCGCAGCCCGGTACTGGCTCCTACCCAGAGTGAGTTTTAACAACTCATTCAGTAGGTGTAAGGTCACTACACCTTCTTTTCTCTCGCTAATCACTAATAATTAACAACTAACCAACTATCCTGGACAGACAGCCCAGATAGCTGAAATGTGTGCCCAGGACAGCATGCTTGAATCTTAATTGGATTGGAATAAGTTGAAATGACATATGACCAAATTCATTATAGGTTGCACTGTACCAAAGCAGAAAGTTCCAGGTCAGAGTTCAAAGTGTACCATCAAATATTTATGCAGTAAAAGTAGCCGCGGGTCTAATTGGTAACACATGTAATATGTGACATTGATTATTTGTGCAAACACTATTATTCATTGCTAATAAATAAATATACTTTTATTTGTTATATAGTTGTTATGCACTAGAGGTTGAAACTAATGCATGGTACCCTTTAAATAAAACTGCAATTAAAAACATTTATTAAATCTCTAAAATGGTATGTGTGAAAAAATATTATTTACTAATTAAGTATATACAACATCCCCTAAAAAAACCCCATCAATTAAGAGCAAAACAAAAGGGCATTTCTAAACAATATGTGCAATTTTTTTTATTTTCCTACAGGTTCTCATCATCAGTAATATTCAAGAAAAAAAAAAAAAAAAAAAAAAAAAAAAATGTGTGACTCCGTATTGTTTTTGCAGGTAGATTAAATGTGAAATGCCACAATTTTATTTACTGCCTAGGTATTTTATTAGTAAATGTTAACATTATAGGCAATAGGAATTATTTTGGTTGAATAGAATCTATATTTGATGAAGCTGCTCAAGTAGGCATGTACAAATGTTGAAGTTATCTCCCTTAACTGTTTTTCCACAAAAATTAATCCAGTAATTTGTTAAACATGAGTATTCTCCCTTGTATTGGTTAATGCTGGCCACATTAAAGTATACAAATACCGGCCTCGGTGGTGTCGTGGTTAAGCCATCAGACATACGGCTGGTAGGTACAGGGTTTGCAGCCCGGTACTGGTTCCCACCCAGGGTGAGTTTTAAAGACTCAATGGGTAGGTGTAAGACCACTACACCATCTTCTCTCTCACTAACAACTAACCAGCTGTCATGGACAGATAGCCTAGATAGCTGAGGTGTGTGCTCAGGACAGCGTGCTTGAACCTTAATTGGATATAAGCATGAAAATAAATTAAAGAAGAAAGAAAGTACACAAATTCAGTCGTGATTTTACTTGTTCCTGCCCTTAGTGGACCCCTCAGGTTTTTACCCATCCCAACCAGTACCACACATCTGGTATATAAAAAGCCATAATATATTAGAAAATGTATATACAATATCCTTTGTATTATTCAGTGGGAGTAGTCTATATGTCACAACAACATTTTTCCACCATATATTAAACACCAAATAGCCATAGTTTTAATGTGTTGAGGTGTCATTAATTAAATATTACTTCTCTTTCCACTAGCAGTGAATAAGATAAAAGTAACAATTGTCTGTCTGTTGATAATCATAATACATAGCTGGGTTAGAGAATAAGGGAGAGAATGAGAAAGAGAGAATAAGAGAGAGAGAATAAGAGAGAGAGAGAGCGAGAGAGAGAGCACGAGCGAGAGAGATAGCACGAGCGAGAGAGATAGCATGAGCGAGAGAGATAGCATGAGCGAGAGAGCGAGCAAGAGAGAGAGAGAGTGAGAGAGAGAGAGAGCGAGAGAGAGACAGAGAGAGAGAGAGACAGAGACAGAGAGAGAGAGAGAGACAGAGAGAGAGACAGAGAGAGAGACAGAGAGAGAGAGAGAGAGAGAGAGAGAGAGAGAGAGACAGAGACAGAGAGAGAACAACCCTACCCCACTGCTGCCTGCCACATGAGCTTCTCCTTTCAATTGACAGCATGTGGGGTTTTTTATATACCTAGTCATCTGCAGGAGAACTTGCAGTTTCTGATGATGATAACTAGTTTAATATGCCTATATACCACTAGGGTTTCGAACACGCCCATCCCGAGTCTGACCTCCGATAAGATCGGTGGCCTGACTTGGTATGTGGGGGGGGGGGGGGGGGGGGGTAGTGTTGAAAATGGGCAGAATTTTGAAAATAGCAATTAGTAAAAAGGTTAGTAGAATAATTTTTAAAAAGAAGAAAAAAATTACAAGCCAAAAATAAGAATTGACTGCTCGGCCGAATATTTATATAATTTGGAGCATTTTAGAAGGACAGTCCAAAATAAATAAGAGAAAGAAGAGAGGATTGGACTATTTAATAATATTTTTAAAAAAGAAGTAATTTCGACATAAAATTTTGAACGAAGGTCTAAATGTTTAAAGTCCGATCTATATGTCCAGGTGAGTGGCCTCATTAAGGCCATTGGAGGTTGGCCTACAGGGAACTGATGAGCGGAGAACCAGCAAAGGCAGGGATGAAGTGCTTCCATCTCTGGTCGGCGAGGATGGTTATGACACTCCGGTAGTCGTTGCCGAAAAGGGCCTTGATGATCCTGTGGATGGTGTGGCTATCCATCTCTCTAACTAGGAAAGCTTGTCGGTAGACTCCTTCTCGGCGCTGAGTTAGTACCAACCCCATCTTGCCAGCTGTTGACTTGATGGTGTGTAGCTTGTAAGCACTTCCATCAGGCAGTTGTTCCACTAGTCCGCCCATCAGTGATGCCAGATCCGAGGTGTCCCCCTGCACGAACTTCAGGAAGCCGGACCTGATTTTCCTGATCTGAACTTTCCAGATGGCTTCTGAGTCGGAGGGGGACGGTGCCTGTGAAGGTGGAGGCCTTGCCTTGTCAGGCTGGTCACTCAGCTGAGCGAAGGCCTTCCTCTTCGCAACGGCTTCTGCCCGGACCGCCGCCTTCCAAACTGGCAAGACTGATGACAGTGGCCAGTTACGTGTAGGCAGTGGTGTTGAGGGAGATGGAGGTCCGTATGCAGGCGTCTCGAACATCGGCACATTGAGAGCATCCCTCAGTGTTGATGGCGGGTCCGGATGAGCTGATCCTTTCATCTTGGCGATGCAGAAGTTCTGTATCCCTCTTTAGGTGACATATCTGATTATTACTGTTAATAATATTGTATTAACTTAAAGTAGTGAATTTTTAATCATGACTACTAATTTTTTTTAATTACTGCTAGTGGGTTTTATAAAAATTATCGATACCCTACTCCATGTCAGCTGTTTACCACTGGTCTGCAATTTAATCCTCAAATATATAAACAGTTGTTGATTTTATTTACTACTGGTTTATACTTGCTTATAAAATATCTTAACATTTATTGATTTTTATCTACCACTGGTCTGTACTTTGCTCCTCAAATATCTTAACATTTACAACTAGTCTACACTTTGCTCCTCAAATGTCTTAACATGTATTGATTGTAGCTACCACTGGTCTACACTTGCTTCTCCAATATCTTAACATTTATTGATTGTATCTGTCGCTGGTCTAAACTGTGCTCCTAATATATCTTAACATTTATTGATTGTATCTACCACTAGTGTATATTTTGCTCCTCATTTGTCTTAACATTTATTGATTGTATCTATCACTAGTCTACATTTTGCTCCTCGTATGTCTTAACATTTATTGATTGTATCTACCTCTAGTCTACACTTTGCTCCTCAAATGTCATAACATTTATTGATTGTATCTACCACTAGTCTATATTTTGCTCCTCAAATGTCATAACATATATTGATTGTATCTACCACTAGTCTACACTGCTCCTCAAATGTCTTTAACATATATTGATTGTATCCATCAACGGTCTACACTTGCTTCTCCAATATCCTTACATTTATTGATTGTATCTACCACTAGTCTACACTGCTCCTCAAATGTCTTTAACATATATTGATTGTATCCATCAACGGTCCACACTTGCTTCTCCAATATCTTGACATTTATTGATTGTATCTACCACTAGTCTACGCTTTGCTCCTCAAATATCTTAACATTTATTGATTGTATCTATCATTAGTCTACACTGCTCCTCAAATGTCTTTAACATTTATTGATTGTATCTACCACTAGTTTACACTTTGCTCCTCAAATGTCTTTAACATATATTGATTGTATCTACCACTAGTCTACACTTTGCTCCTCAAATGTCTTTAACATATATTGAATGTATCCATCACTGGTCTACACTGTGCTTCTAAAATATCTTAACATGTATTGATTGTATTTACCACGAAACTAATACTCTACAGTTCAACGAAAATGGCTTAGGCTTAATTCATATAATTAAAATTTACTTTAGGTAAAGGAGAAAAAACCCTGATCCTAAAATCAGTCTTCAATCATAATTAAATTGTCAGATGGCAATACACTAAGGAAATTGACTTTGCGAACACACAAGCAAAACCCAAGGTTTCTATGGGATAATAATTATCAAACAGCATTACTTGAAGATATATATGATAATTATATCAAAACAGCTTTAAGGAACATCTGAAAGGTATATCAGATTAACTATATGTTTTACAATTTTGGAATTTAGTGTATTTTTATTTTTATTATTAGCTTTATTTAATTTATTATTATTAGGGGTTTTTTTATTGGTGTATAATTGTCATGAAATGATAAAATTGTAGTGTAATCAAACAATTTTGTAAAAAATGTGTGATTGTTATATATTGATAAGCCTATTGATAAGGCAATCAAATTACAATAAAATATATTCTCCAAAACATGACTTGAGAAATTAATTTTCAATTGCATAAGTTCAGTTAATTCATAACTTCAAGACTTATACTGTACATGTAATCAAAAATAAACAAATTCACTTAAATATTATAATTTTCACTTATCTTTCTTATTTGTCATTATCGTCTAAATTCTAAAAATAACCCCCTAAAACAATTTTATTTTTTATGTTGCAGTTATTTTATAACATTAAAGTATAAGGTATACATGTATACTAAAACCAACCTGTAAATATTAAGATTTTCACTTATCTTTCTTATTTATCATTACTGAGGCCAGATCTTTTCCCCTGTCATCATCTTAATGTTAAAAATAATAATGAAGGAAAAAATTATGTTAGTGTATTCTTTAATCTTTTATATATAAAAATATACTCTCCGAAAATAACTTTGACATACATTAGCGTAAAGATATCATTACCAGCTTTTCCTTTCAAGTGATGATACTGTTTATTCGAGATGAAGATTAAGTCTTCATTACAATTATTAATAATATAATTACTGGCATCATTAGAAATAACCACTGTAAGCAGTTTTCTGCATTCATTGCTTGTTGTTGAACAGGGAGCATAAAAAGAACAGATCGTAAAAGCCATAGCCCCAGCTATTCCCATTATTTGTGTGTTGGTAACACTAATGTCAGAAACAGGTGATGGCAGTGTCAGATTAGTACAGGCCAGGAGAAACAAACATGTAGCAATTAACCACCGGGCCAGAATCTTGTTTTTCCACTAGCTCGCTGTCATTAAGATGATCCTCAAGGGAGGATGGTTCAAATAATTTTTTCCCCATCAAATAATAACATTTATACATCAAGTAATAGGTTTAATGACATTTGCCCATCAAATAACTGTTTAATAACATTTGCCTATCAAATAACAGGTTTAATAACATTTGCCTATCAAGTAACAGGTTTAATAACATTTGCCCATCAAGTAACAGGGTTTAATAATGTTAACATAAATATACACTTCCCAGTGATTATTTTTAAGTATAAGTGGCCATGAAATTACAATCTTGTTTTGTATGAGGAGTTTATTTTGGTCTGACATTGGAGATTTACCTTCACAGTTATTTTATAAATACTAATTAAATGTTGGGTGTTTTTTTAAACCTAAGGAGTATCAGGTAACTTCTACTTAAAAGGTTAATCAAAGTTCAGATTTCTGGTTCCAGCCAGTGCTCCACAACTGGCATAACAAAGACTGTGGTATCATGTACTATCCTGTCTGTGGGATGGTGCATATAAAAGATCCCATGCTGCTAATCGAAAAGAGTAGCCCATGAAGTGGTGACAGCGGGTTTCCTCTCTCAATATCTGTGTGGTCCTTAACCATATGTCTGACGCTGTATAACCGTAAATAAAATGTGTTGAGTGAGTGCTTGTTAATAAAAAAAAATCTTCCTTTCTTTCCTTTCTTCATTTAACATGATAAGATATTAAGATAAGATATTGATAGAAATAATAAAAATAAAACACATTTGGATAAAATCTGAACAAAATCATATATATGTCTAAGAATCTTTAGGAACTTGATAACCAGTACAAATTTTATTAATAAGTGGATTTGCATTTGTTAACTTATCTTTGTAGGACATATGGTAAAGCTATATAAATTTGATTATTGTTAAAACTGTTGGAACAAGATTTATTTACTTGACCATCTGTGAAGGAATAAAGTGGTTTTGCTTGATCACCTTTATCATACTTGAATGTTGGCTTCTAATTGAGACATTAGCATTTAAAAGTGTGTGTGTGTGTGTGTGTGTGTGTGTGTGTGTGTGTGTGTGTGTTCTGTCAGTGTCATTTTGACAAAAAATAGGTTATAAAATATCTTATTGGTTTGTATTTTTAATAATAATAATTTAAAAAATTTTGTAATCCATTATTATATTTAATGTATCCAAAATTTGTAATGCAATTTTAAAGGATTACATTTTAAAAAACATGTTTTTAAAATTGAACTACAGCTGAGCAAAAAAAAAAAATCTCTTTTTGTGGGTTAGTAATGGATTTGTTGCAAAATTTAAAAAAAATAAGATTAGAATATTGGCTTTTTTCAGAATGTGTACACTTGGTAGGATTATCTACAAACTTAAATATATTGTCGATCAATAAGCATTTCCATTAAAAGCTCTGTTTTTAATATGTGTAATCTTCCCTGAGCTATCTAAAGTACTTTTAGTTAACCTAATATGACCCAGCTCAGTAAAGTACAAACATATACTGTATATGATTATCAGGCTCATAGAAATGGACTTGACTTGTTAACAGTGTACAGATTGTATATGTAACCCATATTGCTGAAAAAGAAAAGAACGTTAATTTAATGACATATTGGCACATTGTTTAATATTTGGTTTTTAGATGTGAAGTATATAAAGTTAGTGATGAAACCCCCAGCATTCACATTATATGCATTCTAGTTACAACCCCTCACCCCCAGCACTCTTCTACAGACAGGAAAGATTGTAACCTATGATATACCAGTCCAGTAAAATTCGTTAGAATTTGAAATTACAAAAGTATCCACTCTAGAGAAAGAATTTGAAATTACCAAAAGTATCCACTCTAGAGGATTGACCTTACAACTCATTGCATCTCAGGTGAATTACTGAGCCACATTTTATTGTTACTCTTCCTATTTAAACTGTTTCAACCCTAAAATTGCAGCTTCTAGTTTATTTTTAATATTGAAACATTTAGAATAGATCATCAAGTTTTGTTTCCTTCCTATGATGTACAATACTTTGGTTTCCTTTAAACCGTAAGCACATTTGTACTTTTTGTCTGGATCACACTTTTAGTAAGTTTTAGTGAAATAGACAACACTTGGTGGGATGCCAAATGATTGGACTTCTGGACCCATATTCACAAAACATCGTAAGCCTAGTTTTACACGTAAACGTAAATCTACGACTGAAGAGCTATTCACGAAACAACGAAAACGTAAGTTACGTGTAAAGTTGGATGTAAATATAAGAGTGCCTCCGGTTACAACTAACGCTGCACGTAAGTCGTATACATATAATAAATCAAGCACGATCGCCGTTATTTACTATTATTTAAGGAAACTGGCAGCATTTCCAATAATTGAAGCAGTTTGCGATGGCGAACGCCCGCGGATTTAACATATTTTTGTTGGTGATCGAACGGATGTTTTCGACTCGGCCAATTTCTCCTGAGTTATCTTTCCCTTTTTAAGAAATGTCCTTAAGTTCGTACCAAAACGCGGATCCTCACCAATACCAAAATGTCATGGTTATTGTTAGCAGACGACAAACGAAACTGAGTTTTGCGCATTTGTTATTTACCCGGTAGCCATCGTTTTGAATGGGTTTTTTTTAATTTCTCCGGTGAGAGTGTTAAATCGTAGATTTACGTCCAACTAAGTTATGTTTACATTTACGACTGTTTTTGAGAATAAGGTGCTTCTTGCATGTAAACATAAATCTACGGCAGACGTAAGTGCTAGTCGTAAACATAAATTTACACCTTTTTGTGAATATGGGTCCTGACTTTCAATATAAGAGATTGCATACATCTGTTCAGGCAAAGCAAATAAAAAAATAATAGTTTAAAGTTGCAATGTTCTTAAGTCCAAACTGTTTAGGAAAATGCCTTTGTCCATTTAAATATACAGATGATGAAAACAAAGTAAATCAAATGGTCAAAATGACACAAGACACAAGTTTATGCAAATGTTGTTGTTCATTTGGCAAGATATGAACACTGGTAAACACAATAATTACCATTAAATGTGAACTTCATAGTTCATAAACAGCACTAAAATGTTCAATATACTTTTTGTTTTATCTTTAGTATATATATCTTCAGTGATATTAAATAATACTATTTTTACCTGTTTTATTGTGACAGTAATGACAAGATTTATAGGTAACATACATCTGTAGGCAGTTGATGGTATCTGCTAATAGCAAAAACAGCTTTATTGAAACTGTACATCTGTTTAAATTTTATTTTAGTAAATAGAAAATACTGTGAGCCACTTTATATTATGTTTTCAATCATACATCACAAGTGAAAGTAAGTGCATACATGGGATCAAAAACACCTGAAAAAACCTGTCTCTTACAGGAAAGAGTATAGTATTTTATTTATAAAAATGTGCATTATCAAACACTTTCTTCCAACATAAACAAATTGTAAAAATGCATAAAGCTAATACTATAGAAGATGTTACTTAACGAAATAATATCATTTACCATGACTATTTATCCTCCAACCACCATTTCTATTGACAGTATATGATGATGGATAAAGCATCTAACAGGATATGACTTTTGATGTCACTCATGTAACGTCACACCCATAGCTATATTACAAAATCACTCATTTGACCTCTAGGTCATCGTACAATAGCTTTTCCCCTTAATTTTTATGGTCTGCAGGATAAAGATAATAACTAGTTAATGGCGTGGGGTATCTGCTTTATTCTGTTCAGGCCGAATGAGAAATTCCACTCGGCAGAGCCTCGCAGAATTTCCCATTCTTACCTTCACAGGATAAAGCAGATATCAGACGTCATTAACTAGTTATTCTCTATATATCCAATGAAACTTGGTATTCCTTTGCTGAACAATTTCTCAAACAAAGTTAAGACAAACAATACTATAAATTTATTCAAGGCTAAACCAAAGTATTTAAACTTATTGACTGATGTTCCCACTCCTTCCCATTTCCAGCATGGAATATGTTTTTTGTAATGGCTCCAACAACAACAAAATCAACATAAAAACCTTATTTATTTACCCCTGATCAGAGTGTCAAGTAAACATACATAAAACTAATTTATTTTTATGTTTGGCCTTGAACTTATTGGCTGCATCATAAAGATGCATCGTGTGGTAAATATAGCAAGATGAAAGTAAACCCGAAAATAGCCTCCCAGGATGACACGTTGGTAAATCATCACAGTACAGTGCAACTCATTTATAGTAAATTAAGAAAACGTGTACAATACACTGGGAATTGCCATGAGCTGTGATAGACTTAGCAACTAGAGTTACACCAAGTTCTTGTACCTGTGTGTTTATGTGCGTGTATTTTATTGGTGATGTTATATATGTGTGGGTCTTTTTGGTTTATAACAATAAGTCACTTTAATTGTTTTAGCTGTGATAAATATTATTTGTCTTACCTTAGTAACTAGACTCCTTGTACCACTGTGTTTTGTGTGTGTTTGTGTACATGTATTTTATTGGTGATGTTATATGTGTGTGGGTCTTTTAGTTGTACAATAACAAGTCACTTTAATAGTTTTACGTTTGATAAATATTATTTGTTTTACCTTTATGAAGTAATAAGGTGAAATATGGGGATTACTTTTCTGACAGTGGTGTCTTTTCTGACAATGGTGGGTTTTTTGACAGTGGTGTTTTTTCTGATAGTGGTGTCTTTTCTGACATAAGCAGAGGCCATGTGCTTGATTGTTAGTTGAATATCAATGGGAATGGGAACTCATTTAACGTGCCCCTATCCACAAAGGTTCAGGCACGTCCACCACAGACTCAATCTCTGACATAGCCAGGGAGTGGTTCCGGACCAGAAAGGGGGAGGGGGAAGGGGAATTTAAGATGTAGGGGGCATAATTTTAAAATTAAAATGGTATGACCAATCTAAGAGCCAAAAAATAAACTGGGACTTTAAAAATAAAAAAATAAAAAAAAGATTAATTAAATTTTATTTTGGAATGCACCATTAATCAATAATTAACAATATGTCAGGTTATGGACTTAAGGTTTAATAATTTAATTGGTGCAAATTTCAGTCGGGTTAGCCTAAATATATACTACTCAAAAGAATTTAAGGGTCAGACGATATTTTCGACATTATTTTCTGAATGTCAATTATATTAGCTAGACCATAATGTCACGCACGGTATTGTTCCATTTTGACGAAAGTGGGTCTAAGCAACCTATAAATGAATTAAAATCCACTGTCATTGACACTGTCGACTAGTTCTAATGGCGAAAACATGCTTACATTTGCACGTAAATTAGGGCGAAAGCGAAAGGTCTGCTAAGTGCCCATAACTTGCTTTTTCACAAAGCGCTTCATTTGCACGCTTTGCATGTGTATTCCATGTTCTCAATGCTGAATTTCCGTATAATTGGAGCTTGCGTTGTGTATGGTGCACACTCCAAATTCGACAATGGTACGACGTCAACTGACTATCGAAGATCGAGGAAGGGCTATTGCTTGGCTTCAGGATGTCAATACGCAAAGAAATGTTGCTCTGAGACTTGGTGTCAGTCAGAGTGTCGTTGGCCGACTGTGGCTACGGTACCAAGCAACGAATTCTGTTTGAAATCGTCCATGTTCGGGAAGACCCCGAAGCACTACAAATAGAGAGGACCCCTACATCACCAATATGGCTCTACGTCAACGCACAACCACTGCACGCCGATTACGTGACAATCTGCAGACTGCGACTGGAACTCAAGTGTCTGATCAAACCATACGCAATCATCTGAGAGCCAGTAATCTACGCTGCCGTCGCCAGGCTGTTCGACCACCACTCCTAACACGTCACAGAACGGCCAGACGTCACTGGTGCACACTTCATCTGCGGTGGCAACGTGTTCAGTGGGGTCGAGTGATGTTCACTGATGAGTCCAGGTTTAGTCTCCAGTTCAACGACGGTCGGGTTCGTGTCTACAGACGTCCTGGGGAGCGCTTCGCTGACGTTAATGTTAGACAACGTCACCGGTTCGGTGGTGGCAGCGTCATGGTGTGGGGCGGCATCTCTATCCACCACAGGACCCCCCTCTATGTGGTGGATGGCAATCTGAATGGAATCCGCTATCTGAATGAGATTATCCGGCCGTTGGTTCTCCCAGGCCTTCAGCAGATTGGCGGCGGGGCAGTTCTGCAGGATGACAATGCCAGACCCCACCGCGCCAGGGTGGTAACGGACTTTCTCAGACAACAAGGTATCGCCAGGATGGATTGGCCAGCATATTCGCCTGACTTGGCCCCAATAGAGAACGACTGGGACGAATTAGGCAGGAGAGTTGGGGATAACCATGCCCCTCCGGCCAACCTTCATGATCTGGGTCAACTTCTTATGGCAGAATGGCAGGCCATTCCCCAAGAGTTCTTCAGACGTCTGATCAACAGCATGAGGCAACGATGTGTCGTGTGTATTCGCGCCAGGGGTGGATTCACACACTATTAAACGAATGTTCTAATGTGTAAAATCCATGTTTGACAACCTTCAACTTTGACAGCATGTCATGTGACTTTCTTGTATACAGTGACGTTTATTTGTGGGTTTTTGTAAATATGGAACAATAAATTAAATATTTGGTGTAGTTTACATCATCAATCTAATACACTCTGAAACTTATTTGGTTATAAATTTTTGACCCTTAAATTCTTTTGAGTAGTATATATAATAAAAATATATGTTGAATATCAAAGAGTCTAGCACCTCACTGGCTCTGGCCACAGGTTAAGTGCAGTAACTGCAAGTGCTCTAAGATTCACAATCTGTACTGACGTCAACAATGTAACTGCCAAAAATCACTTGCTTAGATGTCGGACAACGAGACTAATTTTAATCTCTCAACACACATTCCTGGAGATCTTGGCCAGAACATCATGGTTGATGGACAAGCCTGTACTGGTCATGCTACAGCTATATGGTTGTTACAGCTATATGGTCGTTACAGCTACATGGTCGGTACAGCTACATGGTCGGTACAGCTACATGGTCGGTACAGCTACATGGTCGGTACAGCTACATGGTCGTTACAGCTACATGGTCGTTACAGCTACATGGTCGGTACAGCTGTATGGTCGGTACAGCTATATGGTCGGTACAGCTATATGGTCTTCACATATGGTTTCATTCCTTTTAACTTGATTTTTATGCTTTTCCAATTAAGGATCAATCATATTGTCATGAAAACACACCTCAACCATCCAGGATAGATTCATGTCAGTAGGCCCATTGGCCTATTTATCACTCCATCCAGTGCTCCACGACTGGAATATCAAAGGCTGTGGTATGTGCTATCCTGTCCGTGGGATTGGATCATGATGCTCTTTGGTGTGTTGGGTTTAAGGATCCAAGGTGATTATTGTCCCCCCCTCCTCCCCCCAATCCTAGCCAGTAACCCATGACAGAAATATCAGAAACCAAGGTACATGTATGTGCTGTCCTGACTGGAAAAATGCATACAAAAATCTATAGCTGCAGTGCAGTTGGAGTAACATATGTGGTGGCAGTGAAATGTCTTCTCACTTTCTACACCAAGGGTCAAATTAACCAGTTAGTCATACATAGTTGTTATTAAACAAATATTCCTTTTTTCATACAGCATAATCATTAGTGAGATAATTTACTTTCATGATCTATTGGGCTATTTCTCGTTCCAGCCAGTGCAGTATAACTAGTTTATCAACGACCTTGATATGTGCTATTCAGGCTGTGGGATGGTGAATATTAAAGATTCCTTGATATGGAAAAATATAGCAGTCTCCTCTTTAAGACTGTCACAATTACCAAATATTTGACATCCAATAGCTGATTATAAATAAATAAATGTGCTCTAGTTAAATAAATCAAACTTTTAAACTTTTTTAACTTTCATGATTTAACTAACATGAAAGGATGCTGACCTGAGCATTCTAAACATGTCCCCTAAATTGTTTTTACTAGTATACTCAGATTTTGCTTTTCTTGTGATTTTTTTTTTTATTACACCTTATGTACTTATTTTGGAACAAAGCAATTAAATATCTGTTTCTTCCATTCTTAAAGCAGAGTCTGTCACTTGATAGTGTAATCGATTAAACATTAGGTTATACTTTTTTAGTTTCTTTTGATGTGTATGTTAAAACGTCACTAGATAATATAAAAAAATGCCCAGAACTCTGTGAATGTACCTGAAATTGACATCACCTTCATGTAACTGTTTCCCCCTGGCAGTTATTACTGCTTGTAAAGACATATCTAGTTACAAGAGAAATAGACGGTGGTTTACAATACAGGTAGAATTGTGCTTTAGACAAGTGCAGTGGTTATTAATACTACACAGAGAGAATGTATCATGTATGTCGTGCCATGCTTCATTTCAAAGTTATTGTGCATGTACTTTGTTACATGTCTTAAAACTAGCTCGGTCAAGGGATCAAATCCCTCTAGTGGATTCTTTTTATCTGATTATGTTTTTCCCATCCCATTTGGTGCCCTCATGGCATGACTAGTATAGGTTCCATTAGACCAAATCAATTCCTATTGCTAATAAAACTGATATAAGCAGTGTTTCAACACACCCAGGAAGTACAGCAATAGAAAGTGTGGCACCTCACATCTAATCTACCTGCAAGAAAATGGGGGGTCACGTATCATTTAAGAGATTTAATTTATGTTTTTAATAGCAACCGTCATTTTTGCTGAAAATTACAGTTCCATTTTTGGGGGTACCCCGCATTAGTTTCAACCTCTGGTATATACTGCATAACAACTGTATAACAAATAAAAGTGTATTTATTTATTGTCAGTGGATAATAGTATTTGCACAAATAATCAATGTCACATATTACTACCAATCACACCCACAGCTGCTTTTACTCCGTAAATATTTGACGGTGCACGTCGAACTTTGACACGGTACTCTCTTCTTTGGTACTATGCAACCTATATCAAAAAAATATATTTTTCAAAAAGTGTCCAATTGGGTGTTTTCATGACTATCAGGATCTTCTTTGTTCTGATATGATGTGACAACATAATTGAAAGTGTTGTTCCTACAGTGCAATCTGATTTAATTTACACCTCAGGAAGCATCAGTGTTATGCAAAGTTGTATACAAATGCAATGTATCATATTTAAAACAAATAATAAATAAAAATACTACTCTTGAAGATACATACTATGGGTTGGTTGTGTATGTCTAGTTGTATATGTAGTGTGTGCATGCATAGTCAGAGTCTCTCATTTCCAATAAATAATTACCTTAAAACTCATTTATTGCAGTGACCCTGTGTTTTGAAAGACTTTAATGGGCATATGATAAGAACTTCACTAGAAAAAAAGCATATTACATGTGGTATCTGAAATGAACACCACTGCATCCACAAATAGTAGTAAATTAATGTGGTACACATCATGGTGGGGTAAACACCCAAGGTATGACTATGCTTGGATGTCAAGTCACTGAATGCAATATTTTCAAACCCATCAGCCTAGTTGGTTTTTATATATGCATTATTAAATCCACTGACAGCTACCAATATATCTGTTGATATTTTATTAATAATCTCCAGTGATTGGTGCTTACAGACATGTATCATATCTAGAGTTATCATTAGGGTTTTACATCTTTATTCTTTATTTGTCATAAAAAAAGCACATTCAATCCATCAAAAGAGTGCGAAAGTAATTTTTCTTTAATTATTTTCTGTTTTAACTGAATATAATATTTATATCGTATGCATACAATCTGTAATGTAACACATCATTTACATAGTAATATTGGAAAATATAGCTTTACAAGTGTGGTAATAATGGAAGATAATACTAAAACACTCCTAGGTAGATTAACAAATGTGTCAAAATTGCTCTTGTACTTGGTATATACTTCAAATACCCTTTACTATAGAAAAATCACTGAATGGACAAGATTTAATGAACTGACCTGGGAACTGGGAAACTCTTTTTACGTGCCCCTATCCACAGAGGTTCAGGCACGCCCACCACGGATTTAGCCTCTGACTTCGCCAGTGACTAACTCCGGAGCAGGAGGGGGGGGGTAAGTTTGAGGTGGGCGGAATTTGGAATAAAGCCATTTAGTAAGGTCGACGCGAGCGCGGACCAAATAGCAGACACTTCGTAAACTTGAAGTACACCGAGTGGGAGCCGTGCTCTGATTGGCTGAATTTCGATTCCTCGGTGAAGCCTGTATTTTACCTAAGTCTACAAAGAGTAACTGCATCCAAACATGTCCGGACTCTAAAATTTAACCAAAAATAGTTAAGACTGCTCGGCCAAAAAGTTTTTAAGGTGATTTTGAGCAATTGAACAGGCGCCGAAATAAAGTGTGTTAGACTACTTATAAAAAAATAAACATAAGAATTTTGAACTGCTTCGAAAACGTTTAAAGTCTAACTAGCCCAAAAAAAAGAGGTTACTCACGGAGGCAAAGGAGGTTGGTAGGAGGTTGGTATAACAGGACTCATGGCGAGGTGATGGACTGCCCAGGCCTGAAGTTGGGGAGTCCTTCAATCAAGACCTTGATATTCCTGTAGATGGCTGCCGGATATATATCTCTCAACACTATCTTGAGGATACGATGGATCGTTGAGTTGGACATATCCGGTATCAAGAGTCCCTGCCTGAACAGTCCGTCCTGTTGTGCAATCACGTGGATCTGGTTGCCAGATCCTGTTGGGTGAAGTTGGTATTTTCCCGTTCCGTTGGGTAAATTTCGCCAGTTGTTTTCATTCCAGAGTCCCTTCAATTGGTTGGTGTCGGTGAAATCGCCGTGGATAGCACCCTGCCATTTGGATGGGATGTTGTCGCAGACGATAGTCCATTCGGATTGGTCGAGTGTCCCCGGTTCGGACACCGTTGACATCTTCCTCCTCTTGGACTCCCGTCCAGCTGCAGGGTCGGCAACAACAGCAATGGAAGGCGCTTGTGGGCTCGCTGGGGGGTCCGTCACGATGACGTGCCCAGTTTCCATCTCAGCAGGTGGGTCGTCAGGAGGGATCGCCACTGTCAGTGGAGCTGACAGCTTTGGTCCCACCTGTTCCGCTCCTGGCGAGTGCTTCCGGTCAGAAACTGGGAGCGGCTGCGCAGAGTGAACCGCCCCCGGTGGTTTAGCCACCGGGTTTGGATCACCCTGTCTCGCTCCCGTTGGTCTGATCTTCCTCTTCGGGGCAGGTGGGACCGCTCCTGGCGGTTGAGCCGCCAGGTTTGGTCCCCCCTGCGAAGTCTTAGGTCGCCGCCTCCGGTTCCTCCTCTTCAATCCTGATGAGTTGGTAGCTCCGTAACTCAAGGTTACAACAGCACTGTCTCCATTGTGTTCAATGCGGTACTTGACTAGTGGGCCAAGTAGACGCAACACAGCCCCCAGGGTGGGGGGTAGAGAAATCACCACGTTCTCGCTAGACAACTTCATTGTCTGAAGGTCGAGGTAAGAATGCGCAAGAATCGACTGACCTAAATCATTACCAAGCTTATATTTGTGTACAAATAAAGAAGAGAATGCAAAATGGCTACACAGAACCCACTTCTGTAGTTTTTAATGTGTTTGCCAAACTCACAAAAACAATTGTAAAAACTCGTATATTTGCCTAAAACATAATTCACCAACCTAAAAAGTATGTTAAAATTACAGCAGACTTCAGGTTATTTAAATATAGTCATTCCAGAGCCAATTGCATTCAAATACACATTGTTAGTGGAGATATAAAAGCTTAACCTAATATCAGCTAACATTATTTTTTAACTAAAAATAAATTATTACTAATAGCTTATTTCATCTTGCCTAGACTTATTATCCTAAATAAGATTAGTGTTATATGACATGTCCATCACCTTGGATAAATAAGCTTTAAAATATTTTAAGTAAAAAATATGGGCCAAAATCTCCAATTGGTCAGCACAGACTTTTTTTCAGACTCTATTCTCAGCAGTGCACAGTAAATTAATGCCAAGGTCAATGTCATTATGAACTCCCATGCCTGAGTGTAACCTAATTAAGCAATTATGACTGTCAAATAACAGTAAATGGCACACAATATAAAATAATGATAATATAGTGAATATATGCTATAGGTTCCATTAGACCAAATCAATTCCTATTGCCGATAATGTTAACGTTTACTAATAAAACTGATATAAGCAGCGTTTCAACACACCCAGGAAGTACAGCAATAGAAAGTGTGGCACCTCACATCTAATCTAGCTGCAAGAAAATGGGGGGGTCACGTATCATTTAAGAGATTTAATTTATGTTTTTAATAGCAACCGTCATTTTTGCTGAAAATTGCAGTTCCATTTTGGGGGGTACCCCGCATTAGTTTCAACCTCTGGTATATACTGCATAACAACTGTATAACAAATAAAAGTGTATTTATTTATTGTCAATGGATAATAGTATTTGCACAAATAATCAATGTCACATATTACTACCAATCACACCCACAGCTGCTTTTACTCCGTAAATATTTGACGGTGCACGTCAAACTTTGACACGGTACTCTCTTCTTTGGTACTATGCAACCTATATCATGGCCCTTTTTTATCTGATGGTCTTTTTCCATCCCATTTGGTGCCCCCATGGCATGACTAGTATATCATGGCCCCTTTAAAAACACAAGACAATTGGGCAATACAAATTTATTCTAATACTGCTAGGCAAATAAAATCAACATACATAGAATACACATATAAACACCCCCGCTCCTTGAAGAAGACCGAAAAGAAGATTAACTGAAATCCAGTCCCAAGCAATGAATATAAACTAGCTGGTTGTCACAGGGAGGAGGTGGGAAGCAAAAATTTGTAAACTAAAGCTGGGACCGCTGTCCTATCTGTAATGCTAGCAAGAAGTGTGTTTGATTGTTTGCGCCAGGCATGACAAGCCATTCAGATGAGTCCCTGACAACATGTGTGCTAAAGAAGCCGTATATGGTACAGCGAAGTACCGCTGTACTCCAGATTAATGCATACCTTAAAGGGCCAATCTGTCTTGTGTTTTTAAACCTGGCTAAATAATATAGCCTCACCTTTTATCAGATTGTATTTTTTCCATCCCACTTGGTGCCCCCATGACTAGTATATCATGACATGGATCCTTTTTAACTGATTGTGTTTTTCCCTATCCCAATCAGTGCCCCCATGACTTGTATCTTGAACACCATAGCATGTGCTGGCCTGTCTGTTGGAAAGTGCATATAAAAGATCCCTGGCTGCTAAAGATTATCCAATGTTTAACATCCAACAGCAGATGATTAGTAAATCAATGTATTCTAATGGTGTCCTTATACAAAACATGATGTGTGGTCGGTCTGGGATCGATCCCCGTCGGAGGGCCATTGGGCTATTTCTTGTTCCAGCCAGTGCATCATGACTGGTATATGCTATCCTGTCTGTGGGATGGTGCATATAAAAGATCCCTTGCTACTAATGAATTTTTTAGCGGGTTTGTTGTCTTAGACTAAATATAAAAATTACCAAATGTTTGACATCCAATATGATCTAGTGGTGTCATTAAACAAAACAAACTTTAACTTTTATATGTCAGAATTACCAAATGTTTGACATCCAGTAGCTGATTATTAATAAATCAATGTGCTCTAGTGGTGTTATTAAACAAAACAAACTTTAAACTTTATACAAAATAGGGTGGGATGTAGCCCAGTGATAAAGCGCTCGCCTAATATGCCGTCGGTCTGGGATCAATACCCATCATGGGCCTATTGGGCTATTTATCATTCTAGCCAGTACACCACAACTGGTATATTAAAGGATGTGGTATGTGCCATCCTGTCTGTGAGATGGTGCATATAAAATATCCCTTGCTACTAATGAAAAATGTAGTGGGTGTCCTCTTTAAGATAATACATTAATATATTACCACATGTTTGACATCCAGTAGTCTACGATTAATAAATCAATGTGATCTGGTGGTGTCGTTAAATAAAACAAACATTAAACTGTTGAAAAAGTCCACTTTCTGGCTGCTGGTTAATTGTGCATTCATTTTTGCACAACCAGATAGGAAAATATGAACAGTGCTGATGACTCAGTTACATTTCCCTTCCACATAATATTAGGCCCACTACTTTAAAAATATGATTATGTTTTTCTTGTGGTGTAACCTTCAGAGAAATCAAGCTAACACATTGTTAAAAGAAGACTGTCTTTACAGTAGGCTCATGCTACATCCTCTCATAATGGAAAGACGGTCACGGTCTGTGTAGTATTCTTCAGAGAAATCAAGCGAGAACTCTACTAAACGATAACTGGCAAATACTGCTCTGGCAACACACACTGTCTTGGTGCATTGGAATATGATCACGTTTTAATGATGTTGTATCCTTCAGAGAAATCAAGATGTCCGTCTTAATAGTTCTCTGCTTGCACCCATTTTGACTATATTGCTATTATATTTCTATCAGAATTATGACCTGACATGCAACCCTTTTGAGATGCTACTTTAGTAGACTTGGGGGAATTTTAACAGAATAACAGCCACAGTTTTGAGTAAAATAAACTGAACAGTTGTTTGTGTAGACATGACAATACAAGCATGTGTCCAGTTTGTATAACAAGTGTGCAAATTTCTATTTCCTAAGCAGGAGCAGATAGAACAATATAAGTCTCATATTATAATTTGTGTACATTATCTCACACAACACACAAGTATTTCCATCATTACATGGGTGTGCATTAAAAGCTTGTATTGTACACGATGAAGTGATTTATTTTTATGTTTTTATTTTAATGGTTTAAGCACATTAACCTGGGCATGCAGTTCATTTCATCTGTCTGTCCTGGAGGGATATTGATTATATATGTTAATGCCATAAAAATCCTATAAACATTGTTGCGATACCAGTTACTTATTTTTTATTAGACAATGTTTAGCCATTTTGTTTTTGGCCATTTTGAACCATAAACATAATTTTTCAGATGCCCAACATATTTTTTTTGAATCGTCAAACCCAAATTAGGTTAAAAATCTATGCTGGACCAAATTGCAAAATGAGATCTGACTAAATGGGATAATGTGAGAGAAAGGGCATGATAATGTGAGAGAAAGGACATGATGATGTGAGAGAAAGGACATGATGATGTGAGAGAAAGGACATGATAATGTGAGAGAAAGGACATGATAATGTGATAATGTGAGAGAAAGGACATGCTAATGTGAGAGAAAGGACATGATAATGTGAGAAAGGACATGATGATGTGAGAGAAAGGACATGATGATGTGAAAAAGGACATGATGATGTGAGAAAGGACATGATAATGTGAGAGAAAGGGCATGACAATGTGAGAGAAAGGCATGATAATATGAGAAAGGACATGATAATGTGAGAGAAAGGACATGATAATGTGAGAGAAAGGACATGATGATGTGAGAAAGGGCATGATAATGTGAGAAAGGACATGATGATGTGAGAAAAAGGACATGATGATGTGAGAGAAAGGACATGATGATGTGAGAGAAAGGACATGATGAGAGAAAGGACATGATGATGTGAGAGAAAGGACATGATAATGTGAGAGAAAGGACATGATAATATGATAATGTGAGAGAAAGGACATGATAATGTGAGAGAAAGGACATGATGATGTGAGAGGACATGATAATGTGAGAGAAAGGGCATGATAATGTGAGAGAAAGGACATCACCAGCTACTCTTACCAATCGTTTCTTGTTTTATTAGTCCTTTACCGGTCCAGCCGGAGGGGACTATAGGTTTTGTTTTACCTGTCTGTCTGCCCCAATGGGCTCACTGACAGGGATCGATCCTAGACCATCCCTGCATCACTGGGATATGTCCTGCCCCCACTTGCTAAAGGTAGAGTGATTCATTGGCTGATCAGCCTCAGTGGAAATAATGTAAACAATTATTTTAATGATATAAATAATAATTTAAAACCCCCAGCAGAAATGATCTATTGCTGAAATTAAGTTTCATAGAATTATGGATTCAGGTCAGTTTTTTAAGTCTCATGGTATCATGCATTTGCAAGCATCAATCCAAGTATTTATAACAAAAGAATATCTACAGATCGGAATTTTTAATAATATGTCAGACTGTATGCTTGATTATTTTTGGAATAACATTTGCTGGAATATGGTCAAGATGTTCCTATTTTGGACACCTGTATGCAAGTATGACAACCAGTAGAGCATTTCATTACACCAGAACAATAGGGTAATAAATGTCAGGCTGTTCATTAATACTAATTATTCCTTTTAGAAGAAATTTGCTACTGAATGTTTTGTTCTGCATTATATCATTATCAGAGTCATTATCTGGGTTGTATGTTAATGATTGTGTAGGAGTATTTGTTAATGGCTGTTTAGTCAGTCCCTGCAGTGTTAATTTTATCATTTAGACAAATACATTTATACATATATATATATATAGACATATATGTAAAAGCATTCAACACAATACTGATTCCTAATAAATAACATTATTTAAAGACATCAATCATTTTTAGGTGATGTATATGTATATATATTAATTACTGATAAATAACAGTTAAAAATTAGCAGGCTTTTTTTCCATTTGAAAGAAAGGAAAGGAATATTTGTCTAATAAAATTTCATGACATTTTAAGCTGTGGCTGTTTGGTGTCTAACATGATTATTCTGGTTGAGAGAAAGAGAAGGAAAGGAAGAGAAAGAAAGAAAAAAAGAAAGACAGACAGACAAAGATACAGAGAAAGTTTTTTTAATTCATTAATTCAATACAGTTTAACTGGATTTCATGCTCATATCAAATGCCATGACTGACATATGAAAGGTTGTGGTGTGTGCTGTCCTGTCTGTGGGATGGTGCATACAAAAGATCTCTTGCATGTAGTGGGTTTCCTCTATAGGTGGGAGCTGGTACTGGGATGACGAACCAGCCTAAAAGACCAATGCTTTACTACTATACCATGAAGGCTGGTTTCCATTAACGTTCTTCACTGCTTTTATATTTGAACTATATACTTCATAATGAGCTAGTACTGAGCATCATGGTATGGAAATAGCACTCGTTAACAATCCATTATGAAAAATATCTGGACTTCTGCCATTGGTCATTAAGACTTTCTCACTGTCAAGGCCAAATTTATACATGAAATTGTTTACTATGAACCAACTTTCTGGCCTGGAAAGACTGTGTCCCCAGGACAGCATGCTTGAACCTTAATTGGGTATAATTATGCATGTCAAATATGAAAAAAAGTTAAATTAAATAATCCAGTTATCAGTCTTGATGGTGTAGTGGTGAACAAATTGGACTTTTTTTTATTTGTTTGAAAACATGACCATTAGAAGAAAGAAAAAACACCCCCAAAAACATCAATATGATATCATTATATGGAATGTTATTTCTACTTTGAGACATTATTACATTATCTACCATAATAGATATATAATGTACTATATTTTAACTTGTAATTATAGTGGTAATGTAGTGGTTTTTAGCTGTTAGACTTTGCTTTAATTTGTTTAGAAATGTAATCAATAGCAAAAATTGTTTTCTAAATATCTATATGATGATGTTAAAAGGAATTCTATGTGTATTTTAAGACAACACTATTAATTTTTTACTTATCCCATTTTCATATACTGTATTTTAGGATATAATTATAGTAAAATATCACCCTCTGACAACTCATTTTCTTTTTATTACATTCACCTGTTTTCAAACAGAAGAGATAATTAAGAATTATGGCCATTTTTGTCTGACGTTAAATTAATCGGATCTCTGTATGAAATGGTCAAACACAGCTGCTGTCTATCTAGTCGGACAAGCATTCAGTCTTTATTAGCTTGTAAATCAAGTGTGCAAATTCGATGGTTCTACTTACAATGAGCATTAGCAGTACCAGGCAAAGTGGCTATAATGGAAATTTCAAATATTTAAATTGTCTTCTGTTTTTTACTGAGTACCATATATGTTCACCTGTAAGTCGACCCTGCCTATAAGTTGAGTCCCTAATTTCAAGCCCTGAAAATTTAGTTTTTTTATTGACCCATTTATAAGTCAACCCATAAAAAATGACCACTAAATATTTGTATTTCTTCTTAGGTAGAATACAAACCTTATTTGAAATTATCTTCTTTTTGATGTTGATGGGTTTTTTTGTCACTATCTGAATGTTGCAAATAACTAACACATGAAATTCATCATTTTAAATATCAAAGGCTGTGGTATATGCTGTCCTGTCTGTGGGAAAGTGCATATAAAAGATCCTATGCTGCTAATGGAAAAATGTGGTGGGTTTCCTGTATAGACTAGATATTAAAATTACCAAATGTTTAGCATCCAATAACCGATGATTAATATATCAATGTGTTCTAATGGTGTTGTTTAACAAAACAAACTTTTTCTAATGATGTCATTAAACAAAACTAACTTTCACTTATCAAATCTTAGCCCACTAGAAAACACTTTCTTACACACCCGTGGTGAGAATACCATGCATTATTTTTTATAATACATAGTTGTTTACACATGTACATGTGTTAACAATTTCAAGACATATGACTTGCTGCTCCTAGGTGATGACCAGGTCACCAATACCATACGTCCAATAAAAAACAGCATGGTGGAAATCGATTACATTGTGATGTATTGTTAACCTGGCAATCATGTGTCTGTGATGCGTAAGTCAGCTACAAGTGCAAAGGCTTGAAAATATCTTTTAGTCGATAAAGATGTTAAAATTTGGATATGTAAGAAATAGAATAATACATTTGGGTCCATTAGATATCATTTATCTCACAATTCATTGTTTAAAAATATATCAAACTTGCTTTCGCTCATTAGATACCTTTTAAAACAACTCATTGTGAGATAAATGGTATCTAATGGCTACTCATGTATTATTCTATATTTTTTCTAGGCGTTAGAGTCATTCATATATACTACTCAAAAGAATTTAAGGGTCAGACGATATTTTCGACATTATTTTCCGAATGTCAATTATATTAGCTAGACCATAATGTCACGCATGGTATTGTTCCATTTTGACGAAAGTGGGTCTAAGCAACCCATAAATGAATTAAAATCCAGTCATTGACACTGTCGACTAGTTCTAATGGCGAAAACATGCTTACATTTGCACGTAAATTAGGGCGAAAGCGAAAGGTCTGCTAAGTGCCCATAACTTGCTTTTTCACAAAGCGCTTCATTTGCACGCTTTGCACGTGTATTCCATGTTCCCAATGCTGAATTTCCGTATAATTGGAGCTTGCGTTCATGTACGGTGCACACTCCAAATTTGACAATGGTACGACATCAACTGACTATCGAAGATCGAGGAAGGGCTATTGCTTGGCTTCAGGATGGCAATATGCAAAGAAATGTTGCTCTGAGACTTGGTGTCAGTCAGAGTGTCGTTGGCCGACTGTGGCAACGGTACCAAGCAACGAATTCTGTTCGAAATCGTCCACGTTCGGGAAGACCCCGAAGCACTACAAATAGAGAGGACCGCTACATCACCAATATGGCTCTACGTCAACGCACAACCACTGCACGCTGATTACGTGACAATCTGCGGACTGTGACTGGAACTCGAGTGTCTGATCAAACCATACGCAATCGTCTGAGAGCCAATAATCTATGCTGCCATCGCCAGGCTGTTCGACCACCACTCCTACCACGTCACAGAATGGCCATACGTCACTGGTGCACACAGGACCCCCCTCAATGTGGTGGATGGCAATCTGAATGGAATCCGCTATCTGAATGAGATTATCCGGCCGTTGGTTCTCCCAGGCCTTCAGCAGATTGGCGGCGGGGCAGTTCTGCAGGATGACAATGCCAGACCCCACCGCGCCAGGATGGTAACAGACTTTCTCAGACAACAAGGTATCACCAAGATGGATTGGCCAGCATATTCGCCTGACTTGGCCCCAATAGAGCACGCCTGGGACGAATTAGGCAGAAGAGTTCGGGATAACCATGCCCCTCCGGCCAACCTTCATGATCTGGGTCAACTTCTTATGGCAGAGTGGCAGGCCATTCCCCAAGAGTTCTTCAGACGTCTGATCAACAGCATGAGGCAACGATGTGTCGAGTGTATTCGCGCCAGGGGTGGATTCACACACTATTAAACGAATGTTCTAATGTGTAAAATCCATGTTTGACAACCTTCAACTTTGACAACATGTCATGTGACTTTCTTGTATACAGTGACGTTTACTTGTGGGTTTTTGTAAATATGGAACAATAAATTAAATTTTTGGTGTAGCTTACATCATCAATCTAATACACTCTGAAACTTATTTGGTTATAAATTTTTGACCCTTAAATTCTTTTGAGTAGTATATATTGGCTTAAGTTGCCCAAGTCTGATATCAGTTGATAGTGAGTGAGTTGGTCAGAGAGAGGATCGGTTAGTCAGTTGGTTGATCAGTGAGTCATTTGATCGGCTGTTGAATCCATCAGTCAGTTAATCGAGCATGTACATTGGTTGATCAGTTACTTGATGGATCAGTCAGTTGTTTTAACAGTCAGTTGGTGTATCAGTTATTTTGTTGATAGCTGGTTGACCAAATGTGCTCCACTTGGTTGATCAATCAATCAATATTTTGTATTAAGCTAAACAACACACACGCACGCACGCACGCATGCATGGACACATATGCACACGCACAAAATATATATGACTGAAAGAAAATGCAAGTCGGTGAGTTTTCTTTCATGAGCTGGGTTACCAAAAACAATATATTGTTTAAGATGGCATGACCTCAGTGATGCACTTTTTTGTCTTTTCACCGACATAATGGCAGATGCATAACACTAGCAGAAGCCATGAATTTGGCGCCAGAAATCTCCAACTGAGTGCTTTCAGATACAACAAATGAACAACCTTCACTCATTATTTAGATGTATGCATTGACAACACCAACTCTACTATTGGTATGTTGGGGAAACATTCCACAATCAGGGCTTGATGGAGCAGAGATGTGCACGGCTGCCAGCAGTGTGCATAACTGGTTTATTTTTAAATAATATGTCACTGAGACCATGAACTGCCTACCTTCTGCCAAGAGGGCTGTCACACACATAGACTGGTGCCCCATGCCATCTTGCTGGCAAGAGGTTTCATTTATATATTTGTGCATGAAAGAGAATCAGTCATGGGGTGTTGACTGCAAATTTACAGCCACAGTTATCCCACTTAACTTTGTTTTGGTTCTAGTTAGAAACTTGGTCAATTTGCTCTGGATTTAAAACAGATTTCTCTTGTATCTTTATGATTATTTTCTTTTAATGTATTTTGAGGTGTATTAATATATATTTGTTTACATTAAAAGCTCTTGTCACTGGATGATAAATGTAAATTTGTGGCCTGATTTTTGTTTTCTTTTAGATTAAAAAGGCGGATGTTTTTGTTGTGTCACTGACGTTAAAAGAGTAAATTTGTGTGGGTTTTTATTGAGTAACATTTTGCAGTTTAATGATTCTGGAAGGCTCGTAAATGTGAGACAAGGAAATCATATGAACTTTGGAAAATCAAGGCAAACTTTAAGAATTGCATAGCATTCTGAAAGTATAATCATGGTACTATTTAAAAACCTGTACAGGTTAAACTTGTGTGTCGTAAACAAGGAATATTATGCACTGGAAAAAAAAGAAGTTATTAGTATAGTAGCTAATAGTGTCTAACATCTTTTGTATGCATTTTTCCACACACAGGAGGTGGGACATCACTCGGTGGTAAAGTGCCCACCTGATGCATGGGCTATTTCTCGACTGGTATATCAAAGGCTGTCCTATTCTGTCTGTGGGATGGTGCATATAAAAGATCCCTTGGTACTAATGGAAAAATGTATCAGGTTTTGTCTCTAACACTGTATGTAAAAAAAAACCCAATTTTTGACATCCAATAGCCAATGATTAATAAATCAATGTGCTGTAGCAGTGTCATTAAACAAATAAACTGTTCACTACAGAAAGAATAGCACACACACCATCATATATACCATGCTTTTAATAGTTGGATAGAATGGCATATGCAGCTGTTAATGTGGTTTGGCAATGTTCTCCTGCACCTCAGCATGTTTTTATTTTGTTCTGTTTGAACTCAATTTCACATGTTCATCCAGTTAAGTTCCAAACAGGCTGCCACTGATAAACACAAACACTTAGCCAATTATACTGTTTATATTAGCTCCAAGGTTAGTGTTGTTTGTCAGAGAAATTTGTCTAATGGCTTTAATTACAATAAATATCCATTATAGTTTTGTTTTATTTCATTTCATTTTTACTTGATTATTGTGATTAAATATCTAATTAAGGTTCAAGCACGTTGTCCTAAGTACACACCTCGGAGCTTCACAGCATTTGCCATTCTAGCCTTCGCTGAATAAAGCTGATATCTTAAGACAGCAACCAGTTATTTGCTATTTATTGTCATTATGTATAATATTACCAAACTACGTGTATAGATATTTATTTTCATTGTATACAATGTTACAATGTTGGGTTTCTGGATATTTATTTTCATTGTGTATAATACATATATGAGGCCAGATTTATATATGAAACTATTGCCAATGGTTGCTGGAATGGCTCCAAGTGTCATGTGTTGTACTTTACCAATAATGAGACGTTTTCCATTGCTATCTGCAACAGATGAACCAACACATGGGTTTGTTTTCCTGATATAACATTAAGATAACATGTCCACCATTGCGAATCCATTTGATGAGGACAAAACTGTATCATGTTACTAAACATCTTAATAGAAAGCAAAAACTTCAAAGATATCTGTCTTTTAATCCACTTGTGAGTCTACAACTTATTATATGTCTGTAAATCATAGATAATTAGATTCCTAAAGTAAATTAATAGTGACACATGTTATAAAGGCAAGAGAAAACAGAAAAACAATTGTTACTCTTCATATATTTAGATAAACCTTTTGTTATAAGCAACTGAGTGTTTTTAACCTTTTCCCAATGCAGCACCACTATGAACAATAAAAGTAATTCTTTTGCAAAATTCATATTATTATTAAATTTCTAGATATGCTTTCCTTTAATCTCAACAGCCTATAACTACTGTACAATGAAATGAAATGAAATGGTTTATTTAACGATGCACTCAACACATTTTATTTATGGTTATATGGTGTCGGACATATGGTAAAGGACCACACAGATATTGAGGGAGGAACCCGCTGTTGCCACTTCATGGGCTACTCTTTTCGATTAGCAGCAAGGGATCTTTTATATGCACCATCCCATAGACAGGATAGCACATACCACAACCTTTGATATACCAGTCGTGGTGCACTGGCTGAAGTGAGAAATAGCCACTAAACCGATCGCGCATCAAGCGAGTGCATTACCACTAGGCTACGTCTCACCCCCTATTGCACAATGAAGATTAGATGTGAAAACAGATCTTGTGCATGTTTGTTACTTTACTCTGCAGATGTGCACAGAAATGCAGGTCTTGTTAATTGTTTAGAATTAGATGTTGGCAGAAATACTGTCGTCAGTTATTCAGATAGATGTTTTAGCAAACCGTACTGTATGCTTTTGGAAGAGTAGACTTGGAGGTAGTAATCATCACATGCCTTCTGCAATAAAGAAGCTGATTATCTCTTACCACACAGAACTGAGCTACTGGAAAAGAAAGCAGATTAACATGTCATGCTGCTAAGTGACAAACTTCCACTGTAAAACGCATTGGCAAACATCTGCATGTACCGCCATTGCGTTCACCTCTGTTGGCTGGTTTTAATTAAGTCTTTCATGAGAGGTTCAGAAGCAGTTTTTTTGGCATGGTGGTTATATTCTAAGGCTTAAAGCTCGCTGGGGAGAACTTGTAATCCCACTACATCAACTTCTCTCACATTACTATGAATAACCTTTAACCCTGTGTCCTTGACAGACAATCTTAACTTGTCAGTCTGTCAATATAAGCACGAAAATTACTTAAAATGAAGGGATGATTCAGGGTCAATGCTTATCTTTTTTACCTGTGGGATATAAGCATGATACTAAATTAAAATACAGAATGATTCATGGCCATTGCTAATCTTTCTTATATCCCGGTCTATGATTGATAGTATTATGGTATGGCATTGTCCGACCTACTTTTCACAGTCTACTGCATAACATAACAGTAAATCCTTGTCTGGATCATATCTAGCATACAGGACTATCAAACCTTTCATGTAGGAACAACTTAGGATGGTGGCGTGTCACATGCAATTACTACAGTAGGTCACTGTGATACAAATCAATCAAATAATTTGTCTATATGCACATAATTAGAATTGAATCATACCTGTAACAAACTCCTGATAGGTGTATCATCATGTACCTCATTGGTACTCGTTATCCTGTGAGATATATAAGCATGACAATGAATTAAAATAAGGAGTGATTGACAGCCATTGCCAATCTCTTTATCCTGTGAGATATAAGCATGACAATGAATTAAAATGAGGAATGATTGACGGCCATTGCCAATCTCTTTATTCTGTGAGATATAAGCATGACAATGAATTAAAATAAGGTATGATTGACAGCCATTGCCAATCTCTTTATTCTGTGAGATATAAGCATGACAATGAATTAAAATAAGGAGTGATTGACGGCCATTGCCAATCTCTTTATCCTGTGAGATATAAGCATGACAATGAATTAAAATAAGGAGTGATTGACGGCCATTGCCAATCTCTTTATCCTGTGAGATATAAGCATGACAATGAATTAAAATAATTAGTGATTGACGGCCATTGCCAATCTCTTTATCCTGTGAGATATAAGCATGACAATGAATTAAAATAAGGAGTGATTGACGGCCATTGCCAATCTCTTTATCCTGTGAGATATAAGCATGACAATGAATTAAAATAAGGAATGTTTTATGGCTATTGCTAATCTTTTTTATCCTGTGGGATATAAGCATGACAATGAATTAAAATAAGGAATGTTTTATGGCTATTGCTAATCTTTTTTATCCTGTGGGATATAAGCATGACAATGAATTAAAATGAAAGAATTGTTCAGAGCCATTACTCATCTTTTATCCTGTGGGAGTTGGAGCAATATGGCAGCAAGTATGGCAAAGAAATACACATTTTAAAATGAAAAGCACACCACTAGCAAAATCAAGGTGAGCCAAAGTTCACTGTCCTGAAATTGAGCTAGGTGAACAGATATTGAGAGAGGAAACCCGGTGTTGCCACTTCATGGGCTACTATTTTCGATTAGCAGCAAGGGATCTTTTATATGTACCATCCCAAAAACAGGATAGTATATACCACGGCCTTTGTTACATCAGTTGTGGAACACCCAATGGGTCCACCGATGAGGATCGATCCTAGACTGACCACGCATCAAGCGAACACTTTACTACTGGGTTACATCCCGCCCCTCTATGGTAATTTGGAGTCTTACAGATAGTATTAGCAAGACTTGGTCCAGATAGTCGGAAAAGAAACCTGTTGCTGCCACATAAACAACTTGTACCAAATAGCAACCAGGGATCATTTATATATACTATCCCAGCACAGGATAACACAACCTTTGATATGCCATCGGCCTCGGTGGCGGCGTGGTTAGGCCATCGGTCTACAGGCTGGTAGGTACTGGGTTCGGATCCCAGTCGAGGCATGGGATTTTTAATCCAGATACTGACTCCAAACCCTGAGTGAGTGTTCCGCTAGGCTCAATGGGTAGGTGTAAACCACGTGCACCGACCAGTGATCCATAACTGGTTCAACAAAGGCCATGGTTTGTGCTATCCTGTCTGTGGGAAACGCAAATAAAATATCCCTTGCTGCCTGTCATAAAAGAGTAGCCTATGTGGTGACAGCGAGGTTTCCTCTAAAAAACAGTGTCAGAATGACCATATGTTTGACGTCCAATAGCCGATGATAAGATAAAAAAATCAATGTGCTCTAGTGGCGTCATTAAATAAAACAAACTTTACTCTTTTTTTGATATGCTAATAGTGGAGTACAGATTGGAACAGGAACATCTCCCCATCTCTCTTCTGGGTTAGCAAGAGTAACTAGTATGATTATAGAAAATCACTAAACATTGGTACTTGTGACTATATATTTGCCAATTAATAATTGCAGTTCATTAAGCCCTATCTGTAAATCTCTATAAACTAGACTGATTATTTAGTTCTATACTGCCTTATAATTCTGTATAAACCTTGTTCTTTAAATTTAAATCCAATTTAGTCAAAGAGTCTGGTCTGTTGTGCGACACATAGTTTGACACCCAATAGCCAATGTATTTTTCGTGCTGGAGTGTTGTTAAACATTCATTCGTTCATTCATTCATGATGTGCGACAGGTCATTAAAAAACCCTCCAACAATGAACTTTATTTTCCCCTTGTTGCATCCCAACCCAGTGAATATTTCTATGAACTGTTCAAAATTATGCACCAAATTACCTCAGAAAAACTGCGTAATCTTTTATTTATTGGACTTAATCCTATGGGACATTCAAAATTCAATAGCACCAAAAGTACCCCCTATCAACCATAGTCAGGCTGCTGGTGCTCTCTTGCACTTGCCAGCGTGGGCGGTCACTCTTCGAAACTCTTTCCTGTTAGGATGGAGGAGCCGGCACACAACAGCTTGCTCTGAATGTGCACATTAAACCCTTGGACCAGACCAGACCATGGAATAATCCTAATCTCAAGTGGTCTATATTACTACAGCTTCATCAGACAATAGTCTATATGCCTGAACCCTCGTGGATAGGGGCACGTAAATATAGTTACCCTTACCCATATATGATTGATTTAACTTTGTGCTAGGAAGACCGCCAAAGCTTTCAAGCGCTTTGCCCAGAACAGCATGCATGAACTTTATTTGATTTTGGTTATTTATATTAATGCACTGATCTTATTATGTTTTATTTGTGTGTAATGTCCACAAGTAATGTCTTTAAAGGGGCAGTATCAGATGAAAGTATACATTAATTTTTTTTTTAAAATATAAACAGTATACCTTTAATTACATGACAATTACTATTCTGATGTTATGGAATTAATTATGCAAGAATTATGAGTGGAATCAATTAACTTGTAGTTACATATTATAAATAATTTTTTTTTTTAAATTTAAATAATACAAATGTATTAATAAAAATGTCACTTGCAACTATAATAATGTATTTTTAATTCCTAACAGTGCTACAATTAACCTGTGAACATTTTCTGAAGTGGTCAGACTAAGTCCACACTTAATGCTGATATGAAATGGTAGGTGTGTGGCACATATGGCCACAAGAGACATACACCTGTTATTTGTTGGATATACTAAGGCTAGAATGTAGAGGTGGACAGCAAACAAAGTGTAAAACTAGGAGGAGCTACCAAATTGGGAAAAAAATTAAATGAAATTCAAAGAAGATAAAGGAAAGGGGGCAGTGGGATTTAAAAAAAAAAGTATCTTCAATTCTGTCTGAAAAAATACCATTGTTTTTGTGTGGAGTTTTCTCATTGCATGCTATGTATTTCATTATTAACGTATCATTCCTTTCATTCCATATTGATTTTATTTGTAGTTAAGGTCTTTAGAGAAATTGAGTGTACATTAAATCACCAATTTTCATCAGACCGTGACAAAATAAAAGCATTAAACAACGTCTAGACACAAATTAATATAAATGCATTATATAAAAGCATTTTTTGTGTTATTTGCAAGAATAAACATCAAAATCATTTGAAAAAACTCATCCTAAACTGTCAGCCAGTGATATAATTTTGTAATGAGCTTTTATACATCATCTTATGAGTCAGGCAAAAACACATTCAGCTAATTCCTGTTTGATTTTACTGCAACCCATTATGACTTGGTAAATAATATCATAACTTTAATGTGTAAATGAAAAATGGGTTGTGCAAAATTAGACAAATAGAAAATAATACATGAGTGGCCATTAGATACCATTTATTTCACAACGAGTTGTTTTAAAATAATACATGAGTGGCCATTAGATACCATTTATTTCACAACGAGTTGTTTTAAAATGTATCTAATGAACGAAAGCGAATTTGATACATCTTTAAATGAATTGTGACATAAATGGTATCTAACGGACACAAATGTATTATTCTATTTCTTACATATCCTCAAAAACCAGGTTTTAAGTAAATTTTAAGTTATATTTATTGACAAAAAATATTTACAACCCTTTGCACTTGTAGCTCACACGTCATTGATTGCCAGGTTAACTATACATCAAAGTGTAATCGATTTTCACCGTGCTGTTTTTTTATTAGACGTATGGCATTGGTGAACTGGTCATCACTTAGGAGCAGCCAGTCATATGTCTTGAAATTGTTAACACTTGTACATGTGTAAACAACTATGTGTTATAAAAAAATAACACATTGTGTTCTCACCAACGGGGGTGTAAGAAATCATTCTTTCCATTTTCAGAGACCTGTTATATGTTTTGTGATGTACTCCATTTAGCTTACGTACTAATACATATAGATCACTTATGTATAAAGATGTCTCTGCAAAAACAAATCAATTAAATAAAAATATGTATTATGCAAAACCAAAATCCAACCTGTGCAGTTGTGGCAGTTAAATATCATCATGTATTGACAAATAATTAGTCAGTGGTATAACACTTGCCTGATGTGTGGCCATTCTAGGAATGACCCTTGTCTTTGGGCCCATTGGACTATTTCTCTTTTCAGCAAGGGCTTCATAACAAAGGCCATGGTATGTACTATCCTGTCTGTGGGATACTACATATAAAATGTCCTGACAAGTGAAAATTTACTTGGACAAGCATAATGTACATCAGTGGTTATATGGTTGACAAGTAATAAAAATATAAAGCAGTAAGATAATTTTTATCAATTGCTGCAAGTTTCCACTTTTGAACAAGTGAAAATGTTGGTGGACAAGTACAGTTTTAGATGTTCTTGTCTGGTGGACAAGCAAAAAATTCTGCTTATTTCTATCACTGATGCAGTATAGTTTTATCTTTTTTTATCATCAAACTTGTCACTTGTTAGCAACAAAACACACGAACTGATAGTTTGTTTTCTGTATTTATGTTGCCCGGACCTCACCATTGAAAGAGAAGCTAACACTCTCACTCCTCATCACTTTGTTTTCATTTCAACATATTTTCATGCTTATGTCCAGTTAAGGTTCAAGCACGCTGTTCTAGGCACACACCTCAGTTATCTGGGCTGTCTGTCCAGGTAGTACTAAACCAAATAACTTCCGGCTGGGTCAAAGTTCGAGGTGCACCGAACTTTTGATAGAGAAGTAAACACCACAAGTCCTGTGATTGGTTATAAATGTGAGGGTGTTGGTTGTAAAAAATAATAGTTTTATCTGGGTAAAAAAAAAAAGCAATTCTGTTTCATTTAGTACCACTGTGTCAAGTAGCCTTGTGCTTGAAACATGTATGGGGTACCTGTAAAAAAAAGTATTCGAATTTTGTGCGGAACTAGGGTAGTCATAGACGCTACCCATTATCTGAGAAACGAGCAGCTTGACCCCCAATTTTTTCTGATTCACTTTAAGTGTGAGAGTTGGTAGTATTTATATCCGTGGCATTTATGTCGATTGATATGCTGCATGCAGGAGTTTTAGCCACATATGTTACTATTGTCATCTATGGGATTTGATTTGGTAGTATACACACTATAGTACATATTCAGTGCATAATAACAAATATTATAATTTTGTCTTTTAATTTAATTAAGCTATACTGGTTGATTAATTAGCCATCACTCGACCATGCAAGTTCACAATGACCTTGACCGTGACAATAATCACTGTACATGGCTCTGAATGGAGTTTGAATCAAAGTTATCACTGAGGAAAAGTTGGTTTTGGCCTATAATTCATACTGTAAAGATTTCAACAATTTCTTTTTACATGGTATTTGACTTGCCATTTACAGCTGCTCTTAAATATGGTATTATATATAGGCAACATGAACTAAGATTTTAATAGCAATTTATTTTTATATTAAAAATAGCATGTGCCAATAGTGGGTTAATGTCTTTAGTTTCCATTAACATAGTTAATTTTTCATGTATAAAATTCTGAAAACTCAAATCTGTAAAGAACTTGATTTTTATTATCATTTTGACATATTTATAGGGTGCTAAGTTATATTTTAGACAAATTTATAGTTTTATGCAAAATTTAAAGTAAATTTGAAGAAAAACTTTACCAAAAACATAATTAAATTTGTTGTCACTATTGTGCCTTCTGTCCTTATTTATACATAACAATTAACTTGTTAAACATATATTTAGATCTCCAGTTCAATTTTTTTTTTTTTAATAATCACTAAGTTAGCTCTCATGAAGAGCATTTTGAGTTTATACTAGATTCAGAACCAATTTTTACTGATTTGATTATCTGCTAATTTATTTTATTGTTAACGCTGTATTACCTAATGTTATTAGCTAAATAAAATGCTGGATTACAGATTGTAGGAATACATCCAATATACATATTGTATTCATATGGATTAAAAAATAATGCAAGAAAATAGATGTTCGGGTAATTATGTCATTTAAAAATAGTTTTTTTCAGTAATTAATCAAAAATAAATGCGTAAAAGCTGCATGATAATTCCAGATATCACAACTATTAAAACCTCCAACTAGAGTAGGCTATAAATAAAATATAGTCAGGAATATTGGTGGCTGCCAATGGTTTTGATGGTTCATTATGAAAATCAGCATGGCCGATGGATTTGAAATTCCCACACCTGGTAACTTGAAGACACCCACACTCAGCATACAGGATTTCTTCCCAACACTAATGTTCAGGACATTAAGTCATTACTTCATACAGGTACAGTCATGTTGGTGTTTCCTTCCTCAGACAGTGTATTTTTTTAATACTGATATTTCTTTGATGTGCCTGTTAAGGTCTTCATAATCTAGGGGTCAATCAAGTGCATGTGTTTTAATGGAATTCTTTAAAGGGGTAGAGGGACTATCTTTGTTGTCTCTACATATATACCTGAGTACACACACCCAACTGAAAGTAAATATCTTCAGGAGTTTTATTTTAAAACATTTTGTTGTTTAATATGGCATATTGCATTTGTACAAAATTGTATGCAATATATATGCCTTTTGAGGTGTACATTATATTAGGTTGCACTGTAGAAACAACAGTTTCAGTGAGGTTGTTAGTTTATGTCAGAATACACCACATCCTGGTTGTCATAAAGACACATAGCTGGACACTTTTTGAAAAATATATGTTATAAGTATAGGTAGTACTAAATCAAATAACTTCCGGCTGGGTCAAAGTTCGAGGTGCACCAAATGTTTGATAGAGAAGTGAACTCCACAAATTCTATGATTGGTTATAAATGTGAGTGTGTTGGTTGTAAAAAAATAATAGTTTCATCTGGGTAAAAACAATATGCAATTCTATTCCATCTAGTACCAATGTGTCAAATAGCCTTGTGCTTGAAACATGTATGGGGTACATGTAAAAAAAAAGTACTCGAATTTTGTGTGGAACTAGGGTAGTCATAGACGCTACCCATTATCTGACAAACAAGCAGCTTGACCCCCATTTTTTTCTGATTCACTTTAAGTGTGAGGGGTGGTAGTATTTATATCCGTGGCATTTATGTCAACTGATACACTGCATGTAGGAGTTTTAGTCACATATGTTACTATTGTCATCTATGGGATTTGATTTGGTAGTATACACCCTATAGAACAGTAGGTTAATTGCTAGTGGTTAGTGAGAGAGAAAAAGGTGTAGTGGTCTATTGAGTCATTGAAAGTTGCTCTGGGTGGGAGCTGATATCAGGCTGCAAACCCAGTATCTACCAGCGTTATGTCCAATGGCTGAACCACGACACCACTGAGATCCCAGTATCTACCAGCGTTATGTCCAATGGCTGAACCACGACACCACTGAGATCCCAGTATCTACCAGCGTTATGTCCAATGGCTGAACCACGACACCACTGAGATCCCAGTATCTACCAGCGTTATGTCCAATGGCTGAACCACGACACCACTGAGATCCCAGTATCTACCAGCGTTATGTCCAATGGCTGAACCACGACACCACTGAGATCCCCTTAGGATGTGAATTTATATGGTATAAATATGGTAATATCTCATATAGCTCATTATAATCTTTAGGGGAACAATTAATAATTTCCCTCATTTGTTTTATTTTCATGTCAAGGTCTGTATAATTAGTCATATTTTTGTGATGAACCTGCTCCTGTCTGTGGGATGGTGCATATAAAAGATCTCTTGCTACTAATGGAAAAATGTAGCAGGTTTCTTCTCTAAGATTATATGTCGAAATTACCAAATGTTTGACATCCAATAGCTGATGATTAAATACATCAAAGTGCTCTAGTGGTGTCGTTAAACAAAACAAACTTCAACCGTACCCACCCAGTCTGCTCACCCTTTTATGACCCCCTTCTGACAAGCTTCAATCAGTTGCACTCTGTCTGTATGGCTAGTAAAGTAAAGCAAGTCATCAGCATGTTCACCTATTGGTACTCCCACAGTAACCCGCCGTCTGCTCTGACTGACTCCCGTCTGCTCTGACTGCTGTCAGTCAATGCTGGGATGTATCTACTTTATGCATGTGTTGCCAAAAGTTTCAACAAGTTTGCTATTACTGCCATGTGTAATGATTTGTGCTGAACTACTAAATGGAGAGCTTCCACTTGTCTGTCCACCTGCCTTGCTTTCAATTGTTTCACAGAGACAGTAGTGCAGTAGAGCTGTTTCTTCCTGCTTCTAGGTCCTGCCTGTCTTTTTGTACTTTGATCTATCAATACGTTTTTGCTCACACACAGTGTAACAGAGGGTTGGTTACAGCTGCTAGTAATTAACACATTGGACTTGTTTGGAGGCTGGACTAATTGAAACATTGTACCCTAGAGGTTTCGCTGCTCTGCAGGAACTGTGTATGCACAGCTGTCTTCAAAAATTGGAGTTAGTCTGTTTTAACCAACAGAAAAAAGGGTGATATTTACTTCTGCCAAGGGAATTAAAGATCAATAATAAAAACAAAGTTGGAAACATAAGCACTGCTGCTGTTTGTTATAGGTGTTGTTTTGTTTTCGCAAACCCATCACAAAAAAAAGGATTGGATTTTTGTTAGACAAATCAACAAAATCAACAAATGCTCGAAACTTTAGAGAAGCTTTCCAAACCAGAAGCTAATTTATTTTAATCAACAAAAAGGAAAAAAAAGTGTTTTATAGTTTTTTTAAAAACAACAGATGAGATATGACTTCTTGATCAAAAGGACTAAAAGAAAAGACACGTTGGAGCAATATCCATAGCTGTTTTAACCACAAAAGGAGTTACGTTACTTATACCTTTTAAAGTAATATATTGCAAAGCAAGAGAATTATTGATAGATCAGAAAAAGCAGCAAAACTCAAAGGTTTGAATTTTAATAATTTCTCCAATGCCTACTACTGCTGAACACCACCGCAGCAGTCCTACAAAAAAAATGGGTGAGGGTGCCGACACAATGAATGAAAAAGAAACCAAAATGGTTCACACCAAAAGTGACAAGAGTGTTAGGAGACAGAATAGTCGGAGTAAGGACAAGGAAGGACATAAATTTAAACGCACACACAGTATAACCAAGTCGAAGAGTTGTGAGAGAGAGGGAGAGGTGAGTTGTGTCTATTTTTTCTAATGTCTGTGTTTGTTTTTCCTTTCTTTGCAGGAACTTAGCTAATCACATGTATGCCAAAGTGTATGAAACCCAAGAGGAAATGTGTCAAAATCGTAATGAAATACGTATTGCCAACATGCGACTGGCAGGAATCAGGGCACAGGTAACCCGTCAAATTGTCAAGTCATTTTAAGTGGTTGTTTTCCTGTTTTTGCTTTTGCTTTTTTATTTTCCAACAAACTGTCTTCAAACCTTTTAATTCTTGTTGCAGAAAAATGTGTTAAAATAAACACTTGTGTTTAGAAATTGTAATCTTGAACATTTAGTTTATTGCTAGGTTTACTTGCAAAAAAACCTTACCTGTGAACTTAACATTATTGAACTCTATATCAAACTTAAAGAAAACAAAAAAATTTTTATTTCTTTAATGAATGAACTGGATTGGCAAAGAGGCTGTAGCTGTATATAACTACCTCTTTTAAACATCATCTTAATATATAACATTTCATGTATTAATTAGAAATGTTCAATCTATAAAATTAAGTGATTACAAATTATGAAACCATATAGAGAATCATGTGTTCAAAGCCATGCTGTAACTAGAATGCATTTGATCAAGTTTAGTTGACTAATTATATTTTGTTCCTTTGAGATGAAACTATGAAACCTACAGTCAAATCTTGAAGACTGGTTTCTTTGCATGGATAGCTTGTGAAGAGTTTATAATTAAGTTGAAAATAAACCTTTGAGGTTCTTTAACTGTTTAGAATGGATCTGCCTGTGTCATTTTCACTGTTTATTATCAACTTAACAACTTCCTAGTCTCAAATTGTACAAGAAACATTTCCCAGGTTTCTTCCAATGGAACTTGTTTTTGTCAGTCTGTGTTTGTGATCTTTTAAAGAACCCCAAGGAATGTATTTAAAATCGTCTTCACTTTATAAAAACAACTAAATACTATCTCTATGTGGGAATTAAATATCTCTTATTGGACAATTGCTTCTGCAGCATTACACAGACAGACTAACCATTATATGTAACATTGAGATGTCATTGTGAAAGGTTCCTGGCATCAGTGCATGATTATAGTGACTAGGTTAATAACAGAGTAAATCAGTTTCAAAGAAAATCACTATTCTCTTTTAATCTAAGGTCACCAATTTGTGTAAAAAAAAGTCTCTAGTCTCATGAATATTTGAAAACTGTTTTATTTTTGTTTAGTCTGATAAAAATGAAATGTGCAAACCATGATAAAAAAAATTCAATTTATTTATATGTATACATTTTTTTGTATACTGTACCGAACCATCTTTTCAGTGAGATTAAATATAGGATATTATTATTGATAAGATAGATATAGATACATTAAAAATGTTTTCAATTCGGTCTCAGTTAATAATATTGTGCAAACAAATTCCTATTAAAGTTTTGTGGTTAATGTATCCTAACTTGTGCAGTGTATAGGTAGCAGTATATACCAAATAGTGTCAGACTGGGTTAAGTTCACAGTGTACCTAACATTAAATAGAATATTAAATACTGCCACACCTGCCATTGATGAGATATATTAGAGGACTATTACTAATTTGATTATTAGACTTTCAGGTATTATTATGCTTGACATGTATGTGGTGTCACTAAAATTATAACTGTCTTGTGCTAGTAAACTGGTATGAGTGGCAGTCCTTTTTGTGGTATGTTGCCCAGTAAAGGATCTCCATGGGAGTGGCTGTCCTATAGATAAGGCACAAGATAGTGATTCATGGAATGTACCACTGTTTTACCAAATACCCATTTGACTCTGTATTGTGCAGAGATATGGTCTTGATCACTGATAACAGTTTTAACATTCAGGGTAATCAAAAAGACTAGCAGCATATCCCATTATTTTCTTCAATTTACTTAAGGGGTTAAGAGGTTGTAATATATATGGTGTGTTAGTCAACTGAAATGTTGCATGTAGCAGCTTTGGTGTCAAAGATATTTTTATTTGTTAGTCTTTAGTAGTACATGTATTTTGTTCAGTAAAAAGATTTTTACAAATTTCAAATTTCATTAGACATTTTTACCTAATTAATAACCTTTCATACTACACTTTTCATGTATTATTATTTATTGTCTAAACTAACCTGAGGGAGGTAGGGGCAGTATATGTAGTTGACAAGAAAAAAAATGATGTGAATCCCTTTTTGTTGTAAAATAAATGGTCCCCAACAGATACTCATGTATTATTCTCTATGTATTTTCTTGTCCAACCACTGTTTCATGATTGGTATATCAAAGGCTGTCACAAGTGCTGTTCATTCTATGACAAAAATGCATATATAAAATATCAATTGTTGCTGCATGGTAGCCTATGTCATGGTAGTAATTTCGTTATATACTATATCTATCAAAACAAAATGTTGAAATAACCATGTTATATAGGTATCAAATATCCATAGTTTATACTGTGCTGAGCTGCCTTTCAACACACATTCCTTTCCTTTACTAATCTAGTTTTTATGATACCATGGTTAAACTATAATGTTTATCTAATTCTGGTTGATCCTTGGTTCAGATTTAATTTTGTCTTTTACTGCTATAATTCAACACCAGTGCTTAGTTCCAGCAAGCTTTAGGTTGCATACCACCAGACACTTTTGAATGCAGTTCAGTGCAATTTTTATGTCAGAATATATTCTGTTAAAAATAAAACAATGTCATAAGGTCAATGTCAGCTATCTGAAGTGCAGTCGTTTTGTAACTTCCATGCATAAAATCAACATAGGTTGAGCAAGAAAATTGTGAATTGTCCTCCCTTATGCCAGAGCCCTGCATCATTGTGCTGTTGTATAAGTGGCAGCATACCACATGTACAGTTGGTGTTATTTAATGGGTTATTTAAGTACTACAGAGGTCAGTCGTTTTGTAATCATCAATACAATACAAATGAAGAATAGAAAAAGGCATTTCAGTCTTTTATATAATTTGTTTTAATGAAGAACTATTCCTAGACTGGACATATTACAAGTGACAATATGTTTATTCATTCATTCATTCCAACTTACTTCCGTGCTTATATCCTATTAAGGTTCAAGCACACTGTCCTGGGCACACACCTCAGCTATCTTAGCTACAATAAGTGATGGTATGTTCATTCATTCCAACTTACTTCCGTGCTTATATCCTATTAAGGTTCAAGCACGCTGTCCTGGGCACACACCTCAGCTATCTTAGCTACAATAAGTGATGGTATGTTCATTCATTCCAACTTACTTCCGTGCTTATATCCTATTAAGGTTCAAGCATGCTGTCCTGGGCACACTCCTCAGCTATCTGAGCTGTCTGTCCAGGACAGAGGGTTGGTTGTTAGTGAGAGAGAAGTAGTCAGTGTAGTGGCCTTACACTTACCCATAGAGTCATTAAACTTGTTCTGTGTGGGATCCGATAACGGGATGCGAACCCAGTACCTACCAGCCTTAAGTCTGATGGTTTAACCACTACACCACCAAGGCCAGTTCATGAGAATAGCAGTGTGGTCACTTAAACCTTAGTTAGGTAAAAGCACAACAAAAATATTTAAATGACATAAGTTTGTGGATTCTCTGTCGTGACATATTTTTGACAGATTGTGATAAAATATTAGTTTATTTATTCTTCTGTTCTGTGTGAGCCTTTGAGAGTGTTTTCCAGTTGTTTTCTTCATCAGCACTATTTTCAAAGTCTACCTACACAAACATGGCAGTTTTCCCACTAACAGAGCGGTGGTGCAGACTGCGTGAGGCAAACAGGCCAACATAAATAAGAAGTATGAAATTTGAATTATAATATTTACGGTACGTGCTCAACTTACCACACATGAAGTGATCAGTTTAAGAAACCTGACTTAACCCCCCTCTCTGTTGCCAATGTAAATAACATGCACTTGGGATTTTTTTTTAAATTATTATTATTATTATATTTTTTTTTAACTACCGGTACTTGCGTAATCAGGCCTGTATAATTATGTCTCAAATTTCATAATAAAAGTAATAGAGCTGGGGGGTATTATGTCTGACACGAATTTCATAAGAAAAGTAATAGAGCTGGAGTTTTTTATGTCTGGCACGAATTTCATAATAAAAGTAATAGAGCTGGAGTTTTTTATGTCTGGCACAAATTTCACAAGAAAAGTAATAGAGCTGTTCTTTTATTGTGTCTGGCACAAATTTCATAAAAAAAAGTAATAGAGCTGGGGGTTTTATGTCTGGCACAAATTTCACAAGAAAAGTAATAGAGCTGGGGGTTTTATGTCTGGCACAAATTTCATAAAAAAAAGTAATAGAGCTGGGGTTTTTATGTCTGGCACAAATTTCATGAAAAAAAGTAATAGAGCTGGGGGTTTTATGTCTGGCACAAATTTCATAAAAAAAAGTAATAGAGCTGGGGGTTTTATGTCTGGCACAAATTTCACAAGAAAAGTAATAGAGCTGTTCTTTTATTGTGTCTGGCACAAATTTCATAAAAAAAAGTAATAGAGCTGGGGTTTTTATGTCTGGCACGAATTTCACAAGAAAAGTAATAGAGCTGGGGGTTTTATGTCTGGCACAAATTTCATAAAAAAAAGTAATAGAGCTGGGGGTTTTATGTCTGGCACAAATTTCATGAAAAAAAGTAATAGAGCTGGGGGTTTTATGTCTGGCACAAATTTCATAAAAAAAAGTAATAGAGCTGGGGGTTTTATGTCTGGCACAAATTTCACAAGAAAAGTAATAGAGCTGTTCTTTTATTGTGTCTGGCACAAATTTCATAAAAAAAAGTAATAGAGCTGGGTTTTTTATGTCTGGCACGAATTTCACAAGAAAAGTAATAGAGCTGGGGGTTTTATGTCTGGCACAAATTTCATAAAAAAAAGTAATAGAGCTGGGGGTTTTATGTCTGGCACAAATTTCATGAAAAAAAGTAATAGAGCTGGGGGTTTTATGTCTGGCACAAATTTCATAAAAAAAAGTAATAGAGCTGGGGGTTTTATGTCTGGCACAAATTTCACAAGAAAAGTAATAGAGCTGTTCTTTTATTGTGTCTGGCACAAATTTCATAAAAAAAAGTAATAGAGCTGGGGGTTTTATGTCTGGCACGAATTTCATAATAAAAGTAATAGAGCTGGGGGTTTTATGTCTGGCACGAATTTCATAATAAAAGTAATAGAGCTGGGGTTTTTATGTCTGGCACGAATTTCATAAAAAAAAGTAATAGAGCTGGGGTTTTTATTATGTCTGGCACGAATTTCATAATAAAAGTAATAGAGCTGGGGTTTTTATGTCTGGAACGAATTTCATTAAAAAAAGTAATAGAGCTGGGGTTTTTATGTCTGGCACGAATTTCATAAAAAAAAGTAATAGAGCTGGGTTTTTTATGTCTGGCACGAATTTCATAATAAAAGTAATAGAGCTGGGGGTTTTATGTCTGGCACAAATTTCACAAGAAAAGTAATAGAGCTGTTCTTTTATTGTGTCTGGCACAAATTTCATAAAAAAAAGTAATAGAGCTGGGGGTTTTATGTCTGGCACGAATTTCATAATAAAAGTAATAGAGCTGGGGGTTTTATGTCTGGCACGAATTTCATAATAAAAGTAATAGAGCTGGGGTTTTTATGTCTGGCACGAATTTCATAAAAAAAAGTAATAGAGCTGGGGTTTTTATTATGTCTGGCACGAATTTCATAATAAAAGTAATAGAGCTGGGGGTTTTATGTCTGGCACGAATTTCATTAAAAAAAGTAATAGAGCTGGGGGTTTTATTATGTCTGGCACGAATTTCATAATAAAAGTAATAGAGCTGGGGGTTTTATGTCTGGCACGAATTTCATAATAAAAGTAATAGAGCTGGGGGTTTTATGTCTGGCACGAATTTCATAATAAAAGTAATAGAGCTGGGGGTTTTATGTCTGGCACGAATTTCATAATAAAAGTAATAGAGCTGGGGTTTTATGTGACAGCATTATTATATTATAGTATTATTGCTATTTACTAAATATACAGTCAAATTTAAATTAAAATAGCTTAAAAATTAAATATTACACAATATTGTGGGAGGTTGAAATAATACCCTGATTTTTTTTATTGATTTTATCAATATATATTTCTATCAAATGTCTTTGCAGTTGAGATTGGTCAACACACTATATATAATGAGGTATCCCTAAGCAAAATGTTTTCTATCATAAATTCATATTTCTTTCAAATATCTTGGCAGTTGGGATTGGTCAACAAACTGTATTTAACAAGATATCCTTAAACATTTTACTGTAATACATTACTGGTGCACATAACAAGCAGACCAACTGACTGAAACCTGTTAACATGTCCCCATCATCAAAGAGTTCAGCCACATCTTCACACTCCCCCCCCCCCCCCCCCCCCATGAGCACAACTTTTGGCATGGCCCACAATGGAGTCCAAGGGAAGACTCATCTCCAAATATTTTTAACATGCCCACATGCTTTTGAGGTTCAGGCGTGGGATTTAGCTCAGTCTGTTGAGTGCTCGACTGAGGTGCTTATGTAACAGGATCGAACCACCTCAGTAGATCCATTTAACTGATTGGTTTTTTTTTTCATTCCAACCTGTGCACCACAACTGGTCAAAGGCTATGGTATGTCCTTTCCTGTCTGTGGGAAAGTGCATATAAAAAATCCCTTTCTGCATTAGGAAAAATGTACCGGGTAATTACCAAATGTTTGACATCATATATCCGATGATTAATTAATCAGTGTGCTCTAGAGGTGTCTTTAAACAAAACAAACTTTAACTTTTTAGGTTCAGGTATATCCCGCCTGAGCCCTACCTCTGGCATGGGTCAGCGGTTTCTTGGCCCAGAGCACCAGGGAGGAGGGGGGGGGGGGGAGAAAAGATTTGTCTGTTCATACCTGTTGTTTTACTGTACAAGTTAAATTCTAGACACACCTGGTGATTTACACTGATTATAATCTGACTGATTGTCATATCATATGACTGATATCTTATGTCCGCAGTCGTACTTCTGAGATAAGCATGCTCCTAAAAGGATATCCTAGAGTGTAAAAGAAAATAGCTGTAGATGTTCGTTTTTTTCTCTCTTGTCTAACTACCTGATTGTTTTAAGATAACAACTTTTCCAGGTGTGTGGTAGTAAGCTGGCAGGATCAGAGGGTTTAGTTAAAATATCAGCTACTTAATCTGTCTAGGATCATAGATTGTACTGCTAACAATATCTGTCTGTCTGGCTGTGTGTCTGGTTGAATGGCTTGGCTGTTAAACACACTGAGTATTTACTTACTGTGAAAAATAAATATTAAAGATAATAACATTTTTTTTTTTTATCTGTTCCCATAAAAATATTCAATTTAAATTTTTGCAAGTAGCTATTTTCTTCAGATTAGTGTGTGTGTGTGTGTGTGCGTGTGTGCGTGTGTGCATGTCGGAGATAATGCTGAAATGTTTATTTGGGTGTACTTTTCACATGTTGGTCTATGTTCCCTTTTTCCCTGGGTTCCTCACCCCATTATTTCCTGGATTCATCCCTGAAAAGCATGCTTGTTCAACAACACCTGCACATTTTAAACTAAGACTATTCGATACATGCATTTTCCCATAGACAGTACATACTGAAGCCTTTGATATACTAACCATGGAACACTCTTTGAGATGATGTTAAAAAATGGTTGTTCCACCAAATGGGATTAATCCTACAACCCAACACACCTCAGCTGAACACATGTGGTTTTACTAGTCCCAACCAGTGCCCCACAACTTGTATATCAAAGGCCATGGTATGTGCTGGCCTCCCTGTGGGAAAATACATTTGAATGATCCTTTGTTGCTTATGGGGGAAATGTGGCCATATATCAGAATTATGAAATGTTTGACATCCAGTAATTAATAATAATTATTCTCCTGTAGTGTCATTAAACAAAACAAACGTTAATTTTATCTTGGGCACTTTGCCACTGGACTAAATTCTGTCCCAAAAGCAGGTGATTAAAACATCCATTCTTTTCCTTCTGTTTTACTTTCACTACCATCTGCCTCCATCATTGAAAGTTGTCTATAGTTCCACATTATACGTCAGATATAATTAAATTATGACACATAATTCTCACGTTATCAAAAAACCCAACCTGTTTATTTGCCAAATCCAATAATGCTCATATGTGTTAGATGCTGTGTCTAAAACACTACATGTACTATTAGCCCAGTTTTCCTTGGATTCTGATAATAAAACCACCAGTACCTGGCTCAAGACAATAACAATATTGGTTTGTTTGACAGGCACAGCACCTGTCGTGCCCTCCTTTTTGGCTCATATACAGCCATGTCAGTGCCAATTTTTGTTTGTTTATTGGTAAAACAGACATAAAGTACAGTATATAAAACTGATTATGACTCACGTTCTTATCATATATGATAAGATGTGGTGCCAATGTAATACAGTTGTCCAAAGATAATGCATAATGGAATCAATTTTTTTTTTTTTACAAAGGCTAAAGAAACAAACACAGGAACCTTTTACCGATACCAACATTTTCAGTAGCACTCAAAGAATAATTGGTGGAGGGCATTAAAGGCATACTGTCACAGATTTAAGGACCTTATTTCTCTAAAAATTGATAATAAATAAAAATTACATTAATTGTTGAAAACCAAATCTAGCTATCGCATCACCTTAACTGAACCATGATGGAGTGAAATCCTTGTCAACCCTCTTGGCAATTTTAGTTTTTGAATTATGGACCATTGCCATAATTCAATTATTTTTTTACAAAATATCATTAATAAATGGAGTGTGTTGGTTATGAAGATGATTGAATAAAGTACATTTAGGGACAAATCAAATACTTTTTGTTCAGGTAATACTTTGTTAGACCATTAAATAGGTCAGTGTTCTGTGACAATATGCCTTTAATGGTATTGGCACAATGTTTGTGTCATGTTATGGGGTAACTAGTATTGGAAAAGAGATGTCATTGGGGGGTGGGGGGTGGGGGGGGGACAAATATGAAATGTGGTGAGGACAAAATAGGTGTATAAGCTACACCAGTGATTAATGGTGGTGTTTCTTTAATATGACCAAAACATGTTCATGTCATTATCGCTTGCAAAATCAACATTATTAATATGCACTTTCATGCAACATTCTCCCATGGAAAGAACAATAGTGTCCAGGATAATGATAGAATATTTTTGTAAATACCTTTTAGAAAGTTAAATTGAAGTTTCTTGTGTTTAACGACAACACAGGAGCATATAGATATATTAATCATCGACTAAAGGATGTCAAACATTTGGTAATTTTGACATACAGTCTTAGAAAGGAAATGTGCTACATTTTTCCATTAGTTGCAAGGGATCTTTTATATGCACCATCCCACAGACAGGATAAAACATACCATGGCCTTTGATATACCAGTTGTGGTGCACTGGCTGGAATGAGAAATGAGCCCATCAACGGGGATCGATCCCATAAATGAATGATTTACATGTACCACTACCTTTTAGAATGACTTTGTATTGAATTATATGTGTGACACTTGAGACCACTTCAACAGATCACAAACAAGCACTCAGTCAGCTCCAGACAAGGTGTGAACATTTTGAGTTTTGGAGTGCCTTGGGCTTAAATAAGGAAAATACCACGTTGAAGAATATAAAGTTTTATCTGAAATTAAGCCCAGAGTTTAAATTAAGAAGTTGAAAAGGTGCAATTGCAGATAGCAACGGTCTACATAATATTTATCATTCCATGACAACTTCCGTCACATGCAAAACATTTTTACTAATATTGGAGGAGGGGGCAGTTATTATTCAACATAGTTGAAGAAAGGGAACAGGAGACTGCTTACGACATCTATCAATATAACTTTTTGTGTAAGATTATTTTAATGATCTACAGTACATACATTTATATTTATACATATATTTATTTCATGTACAATTTCTACTTAAATACATGTAGCTAAGTAGTTTTGGCAAATCAAGTGCTAGCACATTACAATTTTCATATCAATAAAGGTTATATATAATATTGATTACTAGTAGTTTGCAGGTGTTTTTTTATTAATATTATTATTATTATTATTATTGTTATTATTATTATCACAGTTAAATGTAAAGATAACAAAATATGACCTTTTTAACTGTGATAATTAATCTTTAATTATAGTGCATTTAACATTTGTTACAAATTTTCTTTTATTTCGATATAATTTTTGTCTATGGGAAATTTCAATACAAAAATATTATCTGAATTTAAGCCCATTGGCTTTATTACGTATGGGCTTAAGTACGGGAAATCCCAGTCTGACGCAATAACTGTTTCAGACCACAAAAAACAAAAAAACATTTTTGAACAGAAATATCATACAACATCAGGTGCAGGGGGGAGGGTTTTGGAGATTGAAACCCCCATACTCAAGCAAAATTACTTCTCTTTTTTTTTTTTCAATACATGTATATTTTTGGGGAAGCATGACTCAACCCCCTATAAGCTTCACTTGCCAAAGACTAAACCCTCCCTGTTAAAACTCCTGCACATGTGTCTGAACATTGTACCTTTAAGATAGATACTTGCTTACAGGGACATACCCTTGTTTTTAAACATAAAGGCGTATGTTTTACTATTAGAGCCTTTTTGATAACTAAAACCATACTATACATGTACTTAGAATTTATTGTTTAGATTATCCATATCCATACATCTGAAGTGTTTTTAGTCATCCTGGTGTTTTCAATATCACAAAATGCATTTCTCATATTTTTAAAAATGCACATGCTTCTGAGAACACAGTTATGGAGTCAAGTTTTAGTCTTAATTTTAGAGGGTATTTTACCATTTCAAAGTCACAGAGTCACATTTCACTCAATTTTAACTTTATCCAAATGTGTTACAGGTTTGTAGATTAACTAAACTTAGTGTTAATTTTCATGGTTTGAAACTAGGGTCTGTCCCTTTAACAGAGGTGGTCATTTTGAGCAGGCTTCAGTCAAGTCTTCCATGTGAACAGTATTTGGCATGGTGCAGGCACCGGTACTGCAAACCATGCTTCTTATGTGGAATCAACATTATTAATAACCATAGAATCAAATTTTCACTTTTCCACATTCTGTGCCTGCACAATACCAAAAAACCACACATATTAAAAATGGCCATCACTTTATTTGTGTTATTAAAAATTTATCAACTTCTTTGAATGATAAACACCTACTTATATTCCTGTATGTCAGTTCTCATTCAGGTTGTTGAAAGGGTTATCACCAAGACATCTTCAAAGTGGGCAATAACTTGAAGCAACCGCCAACACACATATAATTCAACCTGGGCCTTGAGATTAAAACTTTATGAGGGAAAAAAGGTGGAATGAGATGTGCTTCAAAGCTATGGGCTCTTCAGTCTATTTCTGACTTGTTTCAGATGGCTCACATAGAGGATAAACATTACAGGGTCTTTTCCATGTGTGATTTATCTGCTCTTGATGGAAGACTCTCAACTTTGATAAGAGCAGAAAAAATACGGTAAACAGACCTTCTGCAAGTGCTAGTGCTTTATTTCACACCTGCATGTTACGGTCTGTCATTTTAAGTAGAGTGATCAATTTCCTTGGTGCAGATTCACTTTGGGGAGAGCAGGATGTAGTTTGGTGATGGAGTCTTCACCTAAGATGCAGTGGGTTGTCCGATCAATCCCTGCTAATGAATCTATTGGGTGATATGCAATTCTGAGGGAAAGCACTGAGGGAAAGCACTGAGAGAAAGCACTTGTATAAAGAAAGGGAAGATGGTCTTTGGATCAATTAGTCTCTTCAGTAGATAAGTATTTTGGCATGAGTTCGACCCATATCCCTCACCCCCCCCACCCCCCACCCCCCATTTTCAATGTTTAGGGTAGTTTTAGGGATAGGGTTAGGGTTAGTCTTTAGAGCCTTTGATATAGAGGGGTACGGGTCGAACTCTTTCCAGGATGTTTTTGTGTCTCCCAGCTCACAGGATCACTTGGTGGACCTAGGCTTTTCCCTGTCCAAAACAGTGATCCATGACCGGTTAATCAATGGCCATGGTATGTACTGTCCTGTCTATGGGAAAGTGCATATAAAAGATCCCTTGCTGCTTTGTCGTTGGGAGGATGTGGCAGCAGCATATTTCTGTTATACTAAGAACAAAGTCCTAATAACATAGTGATAAATTATGACCTACATTCTTGTGAAGATTCCTCAGAATCCATATTTTATTCACATTTCACAAATGCATATTCTAGCTGGCCCTGCCCTCTCTCATGTGATCCAGCTTTCAATGCTTATTATGTTAAAAATACATCTAAAACATGTTTTGTTTTCCTTTAATCACATGTAAAACAAGTTTAAAAACAAACTTGTCTTATTTCATGCGGCCATCTTTGTCCAATAAGAAATTGTTAAGTTTTAACTTGTGTTAATCAATGGGACTGTGAATCCACAACTTTGTATTTCTGATTATTACTGTCATTATCGATCCATCCATCCATCCATCTTTCCATCCATCCGTTCATCCAACTAAACTGTTTATTTTGATTTTCATGCTCCCCAATAAGTTGTGCACTCAAAGTGGTTTGGAGTCAGTACTGGAATATATATTCCATACATTTTTTTCTTTGGAACTGTATATCAACTTTTTTTTTTAACAATATCAATATTATAATTTATTATGCCTGTGTCAAACACTCCAGCATGTCAGTATCATTAGTTGAACAAGAATAGACATCTATCCATTGCCAGTGCAATTAGAAAAACTACATTGATCATAAATTGCTTAATTTTTTAAATAAAAACTGCCAATGCATTTAGAAAAACTACATCGATCATTAATTGCTTCAGTTTTTAATAAAAAATAATTTGGGTGGGGATATAGCCAAACTTTAAAGCCAGTTATTAAATTGGTAGTGATTTTTACTAAGCTAAACACATAAGGATGCTAAATAAACAATATTGTGAGGTGTCATCAAAATCATTCTTTCCCTTTCTTCATTCAAAATCCACTAATCATATTCTACAAAATATACTAAAAGTAAAGGCTGCTTAAAAAGCCAACAGAATATTTCCTCAAAAATATATATACATTTAATTAGTTCAAGAAGGTTCAGAAAAACCCACATCGTCTACTTTTACCCAGGGCTTCAGAATGCACTAAAGTCGATGCAATTAGTACTGTTCAAAATTAGTATGTGCCCAAAATAATCATGTCCAAATTAAGTAGAAACATGTTGACCTCAACACATTTCCCCTCAAAACCACTTAAATGTTGAGCTATAATTGCAATGTGCTTCTGAATTTGTACAACCCTTCAGCATCCGTTAATAACATTATTGTGCTACAAAAGACCTACATGTGCTCAGAATAGACAACAGAATCCCATTGTGCTCAAATTAGTGAGATCTAAAGTCTAGCTTTTATCTGTTGCTAGCTGTATGAAAATGGTTTCAAATGGATTTTGGTGGTGAGTATTATCAAAAGAGGAATGTACAAACAATGATTGTTTAAAATTGGTAATCTGCACTAGTGTGGCTTTAGTAAGCTAACTGCTGTTTTACCCTTACCCATACTTTAACCATTTCATACCATACTGATATCCTTAATTAACTATTCATCATTATGTTCATTTCAAGTGGGGTGAAATATAAATGTAAAAAAAAAAAAAAAAAAAAAAAAATAATAATTGAAAAGTGCATTTTTGATGGGGTCAAACATAATGAAAAAAAAAAAAAATCTTTGATGCTTTACTCATTTGACCTGTCTGCATATAGGTTATCTTCAACGTGCCTGGGAATTCATAATCTGAGGAAATTAAACAGTGGTTATGTAAGAATAAAGAAAACCCAATCAATATGATGAACTTTACAAGATCATGTTCCAACCACAGGGATGAGCTGTGTGATGTGTTTAATGTGTGTAATATTAAATATCTGCTTGTTTTCCCACCGCGGGGGACTGTTTGCATGTCTATGCCTCCACTGGCCTTCCACTGCTGAAGTTGTTGAAAACACCAATCTCCGACTGCTAGCTACAGGCCATCGATGACTACTTGATACCATGATTCAGTTTCCTGTTGAAACCTGTTTATTTTGCTACACAGGGTTTATCTTATTAAAGCAAAATGGGAGGTGGGTGAGGGGAGAGCTAATAACAGAATTAGGCTATAGTCCATCCAATGAAACACATAACTGTGCCAGATATCACGGTGACTACCTGGTACTATAAATCATATATCTTTTGTTGGTAGTTAGTGGTTTTAGTGGTAGTAATAGTACTCTGTTATTATTACAACTACCACTACAATAACAGCTACTACTACTACATCTTCTAGAACTATAACACTGTGACTACCTGGTACTATAAATCATGTATCCTTTTATTGGTAGTTAGTGGTTTTAAGGTAGTAATAGTAATAGTACTCTGTTATTATTTAAAACTACCACTACAACAAAAACTACTACTACTACTACTACAACTTCTAGAACTAATTTTTTCTAATGCATCAAGGGATCCTTTATATGCACCATCCCTCAGACAGGATAGCACATACCACAGCCTTTGATATATCAGTCATTGTGCACTGGCTGGAAGAAGAAATGGCCCAATGGGCCTACCGACAGGAATCGATCCCAATAGAATACTACTACTACAATGACGATGACTACGACTACTACTACTACTACTACTTCCACCACAAGAACTATTACTACGACTACTTCTGCGGCTGCTACTCATACAACTACTACTACTATTACAAGAACTATTACTACGACTACTTTCACAGCTGCTACTCATACTGCTATTGCTATTATTACTACTAAAACTAATACTGCTACCACCATCACCACCGCCTGCACCACCAATTGAAATACCAATTTTAAAACATTATTTATAAGGGCTAATTCTGACAAAATATATTTTCCCTTCCACTATCACTACCAGCTTAGATTAGAGATTGGTCTATCAGTTAATATTAATTTTTACAAGTATTAATTTTCTGTACATCAAGGAAGGGTGGATTTTATGTATGCAGATTATATATGTGCTTAGTTCTAGAATAGATTTTTAATACCTAATTCTCTTGTGTTTTCAGAAAAAAAAATTGAAGGTTAAATGCATTAACCTCTTCTAAACCAAACACCCACAGGACAAAGTGAAAAGTTTGTTTTAAGGAGTGTCTGGTTTAGAGAGGTTCTGTTTTATACTGATATTTAAAAATGGACCATGAAAAAAAAACCCCCATCTGGTATTGATGGAATTCCAGTTTACCAAGGGTCCAGTTTACCAAGGGTCTAGTTTACAGGGCTTTTACTGTATCACAAAGAAGTTTGTTTTGTTTAGCGACACCACTGGAGCATATTGACATCAAACATTTGGCAATTCTGACATCATGTCATCAGAAGAAGCCTGCTACAGTGTTCCTAATATAGCAAGGGATGTTTCATATGCTCTTTCCCACAGACAGGAAAGCGGCCTTTGTCCAGTTGTAGTGCACTGGTTGGAATGAGAAAGAAAAAAAAAACCAATCAGGTGAATGGATCCACAGAGGTGGTTCAATCCAGCGACGGAAGCACCTTAAGTGAGCACTTAACCATTTGAGCTAAATCCCACCCCTCACTGTATGACAAATACAGATTTTTTGTTGTTGTTACTGGAAACCTAAGATGAGCAGATCAATTACAGAACATATTAGTGTAACACAACCAGCACACATCGATACTACATGATGAGAACCAAGGAACGGCACATCAATATTACATGATCAGAACAAAAACACAATACATTAGTGATACTACGAAGAGCTAAAACAAAAGTAATTGATTTTGCCTACAAACTCTTTTAATAGTCTATAATCATCACCCACCCCCACTTTTGACAGAGGTGTTTCACCGATAGAACTTCTTCATGATTAGAAATCTGTCACAGGTAACAACTGGTTGACACGTAATAAATATTGATTAAACAATGTGTTTGTTGTTTAGTTGTACATTTCTTTCCTTTGATGTTACGGATTTACCCACCCCACCCTCTGCACCCCACCAATGAAGGAAGAAAGGAATGTTTTATTTAATACATTTTAACTACGGTTTTATGCTGTTAAGGATTACACAGATAATGATGGCGGAAACACGCTGCCACCATACAATGGGACTACTGTTTCTGATTATTTTATATGAGATCTTTTATATGCCGTATTCCCCAGACAGGATAGTACACACCATGGCCTTTGTTAAACCAGATATGGAACACTGACTGGAATGAGATATAGCCTAATAGGCCCTCTGATGGGGATCGATCCTAGTCCGACATCGCATCAAGTGTTTAATTTTGGGTAGGAGAAAACCTAAGTAACTAGGTCATTTTCAGTAGCAAAGCCTTCTCCTGCTCACACTATGGTGATAAAATAATTAATGTATAATTAAATGTACTGAAATATTTATGGGGTATTAAACAAGCTTCCATTCCGAGTTAGTCTGGGATCAATCCCTTTTGATGGACCCATTGAGCTATTTTTAGTTCAAGCCAGTGTTCCATGACTGGTATATCAAATGTCATGGTATGTGCTATCCTGTCTGGGGGAATGTGTATATAAAAGATCCATTGCTATTAATGAAAAACTGTGGTGGGTTTCCTCAACCAAATGACTATTTTACCAAATATTCGACATCCAATAGCCAGTGATTAATAAATTAGTGTGCTCTAATGGTGTCATTAAACAAAACCAACTTTTAAAACTTTGTCATAAATAACCGAGGCAAGATGTTCTCCGTGATAGAGCACATGATTGAGATGTGATGCATCACAGTCAGCACTGAACACCCTCTATGGACATGTGCTTTTATGTGTCCTAACCAAATCAAAGGTTATGATATATAATATTCTGTCTGTGGAAAAGGGATAGAAAAAATATTTTAAAATCTCTTGGTGCAATATCAGTAATATTAACCTATATAGGGGTAGCAGGTTCCATCTCTGACTGTTTGTATCTTTCTCACTCTCACTCTCTTTTTGTGCTGGGGTGTCATTAAACATCGGTTCTATTCTATTTTTTCTGTCTATCTGTGTGTGTGTGTCTCTCTCTGTCTGCCTGTCTGTCTCTCTCTCTGTCTGTCTATCTCCCACTCTCTTTCTCTCTCTGTCTATCTGTCTGTCTTTCTCTCACTCTCTCTCTCTCTTTCTCTCTCTCTACCTCTCCTCTCTATCCTTCTTCTCTCTCTCTCTCTCCCTCTCTCCTTTCTCTCTCCTCCCTCCCCTCCTCCCCCTCCCCCCCCCCTCTCTCTCCCCTCTCTCCTCTCCTCTCTCCCTCTCTTCTCTCTCTCTCTCTCTCTCTCTCCTCTCTCCTCTCTCTCTCTCTCTCTCTCTCTCTCTCTCTCTCTCTCTCTCTCTCTCTCCCTCCTCCATCCCTCCCTCCCTCCCTTCTCTCTCTCTCCCCCTCCTCTCTCTCTCTCTCTCTCTCCCTCCCTCTCTCTCTCTCTCTCTCTCTCTCTCTCTCTCTCTCTCTCTCTCTCTCTCCGTTTTTCTCTTGACCAAGTATTAAAATAACAGTATTTTTATTGCCTTTATAAAGTGAAAAGGTGAGATATGGTATTTTTTTTATGATTACAGTGGTGGCAACAACGGCATGAACTTTTGTATTAAAGTCTCATGTTAAAGTTTTATGTTTAGATCAGTTTCTCACAAATTATAAGCCCTAGGTCCTCTGGATGTTCATCACAGAGCACTAAAAAATGTTATGGTAGGCAAGACATTTAACTCCACGGAATTCTTATTTATTTGTTAGACACCAAATAGTCGGTCACATGTCATTAAAGAAAATTAATATTCCTTTCATTTCTTTCCTATGCAGTCATAAATAAGCATGAAAACAATGACATGAGAAGCTTGTGAAAGATGGTCACAACCTGCCTGCCCTACCATTAACGTCCATTACCAGTACGGCATGTAGTTGTCGAACTGATTACTTAGCGATAGTATATTCCAAACGACTATCCATCAGTTTGTTCAAAGACACACGTCTGTGGCTATATACCTATAATCCCCTGTTCTAAGACAACTGCTAAAACATCGGTAGTGCTATAAGCTTATTGATCAGCTATCCGTCAAACTACCTATACATTTAAGTACAAGTGTGTTGCACTTTTATTGATTTACCTGCTACATGTGTGGTGCTATTTTTCATCTTATCGTCTCTCTCTTCGCTTGATCACTGCTCAGAATGGATGCTTTATCAAGTGATCAGGAGGAGGGCTACCTAGGCATGTTCAACAATGTCCTTACTCTTTAGAAGTAGTGGGACAGGACTGCAATGGATCGTATAACCAATTCTGTGGCAAAGAATTCGCAGGTAAAAAGATGTACTACGTAAAAATGGTATTATTTGTTGGGCGTATACATACATGTGTATTTTGTGTTTAAGATTTCTCCACTCTGTGAATGCGATACTGCAATACTGGATGAGGGGTATTACTGCTTATTATTGGATATGAGAATCATCAACATTCTGACAGTATTGAAAACCCCCAATCCAAATTAAAATAATTTGCAGGTAAATGATGTCCTGCTAATGTATGGTATTATTTGTTGGGTATTTACATACATGTGTATTTTGTGTTTAAGATTTCTCCACTCACTTTGAATGCGATACTGCTTATTAATGCATAACAAAAAAACTAAAAAAGATTTCTGGCAGCATTGCTTTGTCTTAAATTTTTTAAAGATTTTACAGGTTAAAAATGGTATTATTTGTTGGGTATATACATACGTGTGTATTTCCTGTATAAGATTTCTACACTCTTTTTTGAATGCAATACTGTTTATTAATGCACAACAAAAACACAAGATTTCTGGCAGCATTGGTTTGTCTTAAATTAAAAGATTTTACAGGTTAAATACGGTATTATTTGTTGGGTATATACATACATATGTATTTCATGTTTAAGATTTCTCCACTCTCTTTGAATGCAATACTGCTTATTAATGCATAACAAAAACATAAGATTTCTGACAGCATTATTTTGTTTTGTGTTTTTCAAAAACCATTTTAAATTAAAAGATTTTACAGGTTAAGTATGTGATTATTTGTTGGCATGTGTATTTCATGTTTGAGATTTCTCCACTCTGTGAATCGGATAACAAAAACATAAGATTTCTGGCAGCATTGGTTTGTTTTGTGCTTTTTAATCCCTTTGCAGATAATGATTAAAGGCCTGGATAAGGGGTATTAGATGTCATTTGGTATTAGATTTCGACACTCTATTGGTGGCATACTGCTTATTATTGGATGTGAGAATCATCAACATTCTGACAGTATTGAAAAAACCCAATCCAAATTAAAATAATTTGCAAGTAAAAGATGTGCTACTTTTATGTATGGTATCATCTGTTGGGTATATGCATACATGAGTATTTCATGTTTAAGAATTCGACAATCTCTGTGAATGGGATACTGTTTACTAATGCATAACAAAAACACAAGATTTCTGGCAGCCTTAGTTTGTCTTGTGAAGTTTAACCCCTTTGAAAATAATGATTACAGACAAGCCTAATTCACTAAACTCTCGCAACTTTGCGATCTCTCAGTGCAATGCTAAAAGACTTGTGAAGAGGATGTTTTGTTGTCTAGCAGAGCCTAAGAGACCTTTGTGAATTAGGCCCCTGGATATTTCATAGGTAGATATAGTGATGTTATGTGGTAGGTATACTGGTATCATATATTTATATTTGAACTCACTATATTGGCGGCACAATGGTTATTATTGGATATGAAAATCATAAAAATTCTGATAGTATTCAAAAACCATTCCAAATTATGGAATATATTTGTTATATTTAACCATTTGTGGATGTCAATTAATACTAGTTTTACTTTTGCAAGTTGAGATTATTATTGGTGATGTGAAGTGGAGACAGTAAAAAGAATATCTGTAATGATAAAATCATCATTAAACTCTGCAAATAGTCCAATACAACATCGTAATTCCCATGCTAATTATATGCCTCTTTTTCAGTTTGATCATGTAGGTCTATAGAAAAGTAATTGGGGTAGGGAAAGAGTGTAGAATGTGTGAAATAAAGTACAGTGAAACCCCTCAATACCGGACATCCATGGGACCAAGTAAAATGTCTGGTATTCAGAGGTGTCCGGTTTTCAGGGGTCTGCCTGGACGGAAATACCTTCCGTTCTCCATAAAATAGAGAAAGTGTTAAAGTGTTTTAAAACAAGAACAACAAGAATATGTTGAAAAATTTATCATCGAGCGAGAGTTCAACACGGCGACGTTTAGCTGGACGTTCCGTCATGTTGAAAATCGACATGAAAATGAAACACTACTAACATCTATTCGACTACGCAAAGCCAACATATACTTTTGCTTACTCTTTATTTCGCTAAACAAACATTTAAAACAAAACCCAACACATTCACACAATAGGAAGGCAGCAAATTAAATTCCCTGTTATTTGTGTCAATCTTTGAAGCAAATCATGAGACATGTTTGTGCAGGATCACATTTAAGACCTTAAATCACATTCGTAACTTAATAAAGACATCTAACCCAAACCCGAACTCCGCTAATGTTAACCATAATTACAACACAATCAATGTGTTTACAGTAGTTAACTCCATACCAAAGCTTGCAATCAGTCCTTTTAATTGTTTATTGTCAAGTTGCTAATCTTGCCTGCTGAGCGGTACCTGTACTGTATGCAGCGGTGATTACACTGATAACAGCGATCTCGAGCATGCACATATTGCACTAGCCATCGGTGTTCACAGACAGGTGGGCGCCATATTGATTGGTATCGGTTTGATCGTCCGGTTTTTCAGGGGTAGGATTTACACTAAGTTGACACATTGGGACCGAATTGTTTGTCTGGTGTTCAGTTTAGAGGGGTTTCCGGTTTAGAGGGGTAAAATATAGTGTTAAAAGATGTGCAAATCATGGGACCGCGGAAAACGTCTGGTTTTGAGGGGATTCCGGTTTAGAGGGGGTCCGGTGTTGAGGGGTTTCACTGTAATACCATTTATCTTGTAATTTGCCCATAATATCCATGTCATTAACCCATTTGATATTTATCATTATTAACCTGGTTAATACATAATGTTTTGCTGTCAATGAATCATTTATTTACAAGCCATGTTTTGATAAGATTTAGTTAAAAGTGTATGATGTCAAACTACATTTGTGCTAATCGTAATGACATCATATTACCAATGCATGCAACTTTAAAACTGTGATTTACTAGATATCAAATTAAAATATTATTTTAAGTGTTACAGCATAAATATAATTCACTATTCATGTGTTTTAATATGTAAAATATCCATCTGGTCTAGTTAATTGGTATTTGTGTCAGTAGAGCCTTGAATGTTTTATATTAAAAAACACATATAATGAATCCTTTATTTATAACAGTCAAATATTGTCTATAACATAACAGATCTCATACATTTTTTAATGTGGCCTTAAAACAGTGTGGTATATAAAACAGCATTCATTTCATTTATAGTTGCTTAGTTAAGGTTCAAGAATGCTGTCCTGGGCACACATCTCAACTATCTGGACTGTCTGTCTGTCTGTTAGTGATCAGTGTGTGTGTCTTAAGGGTATATCTTCCCATTGAGTTGTTAAAACTTGCTCTGGGTGGGAGCTGGTACGGGGAGGCAAGCTCAGTACCTAACAGCCTTAAGTCCAATAGCTTAACCACTACACAACCAAGGCTGATGAAACAACTTTTATGATTGATCCGTTTTAGTAGTGCGAGTGCGAATAATTTTAACATGCTCATATACCACTAGAGTTTCGAGCATGTCTGTCCCGGGGCCTTTCTCTGGATAGCCAGTGACTTGCTCCGGGACAGAACAAAATTAAGGGGACAATTTTGAAATTTACATCCAAAAATTAAATAGTGGGCCTTTAAAATTTTGATGCGCATCTCTAATTAATATAATTAATAAAGAAAATACTACTCTTTAAATTTGGTTGCTAGATTAGACTGGGTGGTCAAAATGAAATTAGATAACACGCCTGATTTGAGATGGGGGGGGGGGGTGAAAATGGACAGAATTTTGAAAATAGCAATTAGTAAAAGAAATTAGTAGGATTAAAATTAGAAAGAAAAAAGTTACAAGCCAAAAATAAAAAGAATTGACTGCTCGGTCGAATATTTATATAATTTGGAGCATTTTGGAGGACAGTCCAAAAATAAATAAGAGAAACAAGAGAGGATCGGACTATTTAATAATATTAAAAAAAAGAAAGAAGTAATTTCGATATGAACTTTTGAACGAAGGTCTAAAAGTTTTTAAAGTCCAATCTATACGTCCACATGAGTGGCCTTGTTAAGGCCGTTAAATTCTTACGTCGGCACGGCTGGAGTGTCCCAGAGGTTCGGCAGCAGATGTTGTACCGTAGTCTGGGGCCACAGACCGCTCGGATCATCTTATGTAGATTCCGGTTGTCCAACTTGTTCGAAAGTATGACCTGTCTATAGGTCTGCTCCCTCCGGTGCGTCACGACTACGGTGTGGTGAATACCGAACATCTTGCTGTGAAGTTCGTACTCGCTGCCGTCCTCCAGGGGTCTCCAGTCCGCGTTGAGGTAACTGCCACGGAGCTTGGTCGGGTCTGTTGTGTCCCCCTGCATGTACTGATGAAGGTGTTTCTTTAGTCCGCTCACTGCGACGGTCCACTCGGACTCTTCGGGGGGGGGGGGGGGCGACTACTGGCGCTGGTCTCTCGGTCTTGGCTGGCTGGTTGGTGATGTTGCCTTCCTCTTGCCAACGGCGGCTGATCGGGCCTGTGGCGTGGCGACTGGCTGTACCGGCGATACCGGTCAGTTCTGCCTAGGCCGCGTGACGGTCGGCGATGGAGGGTCGTCGTGGGGTGTCTCACACATCGCGGTGTTGAGTCGGTCCCTCTCGGTGGTCGACAGTTCCTGCAGGGCTGGTCTCGTCAACTCAGGCTGGGCTGGGGGCGGCGTCTTCCTCCATCTCCTCTTCTTCATCGGTACGATCGCGTCACCGTACACCAAAGTCACGGAAGCCCGTGACCCAGTGTATGAGACGCAATACTCCAAAAGTTTTCCATAACTGCATAAGAGTCCCCCGTCTGTTCTCATCGTGAATCAGTTCAGAAGTCCCGTTTTAGTAGAGACATTGGCTAACATTGTTTTTGTATTAAAGGTAGTGGCTGGCTAATTTAGTTTCTAACATTATATATATCAAAGGCTGTGACTGGCTTGACTGGCTAACATTGTTTTTAATTTGTATCAAAGGCTGTGACTGGCTAACATTGTTTTTTAATTTGTATCAAAGGCTGTCACTGGCCAACATTGTAGATTTCCTATCAGCGAACTGCTCCAAATTATGTGTCAAATCACCATAAGAAAT